>NC_139608.1:20484724-21104505 GCF_964270895.1 Podarcis filfolensis | reverse complement strand
GAAAGTAAGCAGGGACCGGAGAGACCTGGTATGCAGAATTAAGCCCCTGGGGCTGAGGTTCTGCATTCAATCGACCACTCTACCAGCTATAGCTCTTCCCCAAAACCTCCTTGTCTGCTTGTGGGCTAGCAGCAATCAATAAAGGGATCGTCACAGTCTCCAGGCATATTTTGGGGAAGAAGAAGAAGAGTTTGGATTTGATATCCTGCTTTATCACTACCTGAAGGACTCTCAGTCTCTTTTTCCTTCCTCCCCCACGGCAAACACTCTGTGAGGTGAGTGGGGCTGAGAGACTTCAGAGAAGTGTGACTGGCCCAAGGTCACCCAGCAGCTGCATGTGGAGGAATGGAGACACGAACCTGGTTCACCCAATTACGGGTCTACCACTCTTAACCACTACACCACACTGGCTGCATATCTGCCACTCAAAAAACCTTCCTGCCCTTTTGGAGTACCCTACGTGATCATTAGAGCATTCCACTAAGGCTTCAGTTTGTCTCCTTATTCTTCCCTAAGGTTGAGGGTCATAGTTTGGTGGGGTCTGCAGAAGCAGAGTACGTTAACAGGCCCCACAAAGACAGGATGTCATTCTGTGACGTAGACCAGGCCTAGATAGCAGGCAACCCCCTTCCAGATACTTAAGAAACTAGCTGCAAAACACAGAGGTTTATTAAGAATCCGACTGACTGCAGTACATTGCTATGCAGGTAGGTTCATTTGCCAAGACTTGTTGGGAGATTTTTAAACCCTCATCTGAAACAGCTGAAAAGAAGCAGTTCTTTCGAAAGCTGGTTCAAATGGCTTTTCCAGTGAATCATTGCACAAAACTGCTCACAGGACTTGAGCTATGAATTGTTGGTTGTGGCTTCTAATGAAAGCCCTCACAGTAGCTTCTGTTAGTATGGACAAGCTGTGAGTGGGTGTGCAAATCTCAGTGTGTGGCAGTGGTGGCCATACTTGGCCTTCCAGCTGTTTTGGGAGTACAATTCCCACTGGTCCTGTTAGCTAGGGATGATGGGAGTTGTAGTCCCAAAACAGCTGGAGGGCCAAGTTTGGCCATGCCTGGTGTATGGGAAACGACTATGAGGGTCTTTTATCATTGGTTCACCCACACGTTTTATCATGATTGCAATCTCAAACGTGCAAACGAGCCACCAAATGAGTTCACACATTCCGCTTCCAGTCCTCAAGGTCTCAGTAACCAAGTGATGTACAAGTCATGTCCGAAACGAGTAGACACACCATGCAACCAATTCGTTCTGCAAACAAGCTGGTGGAATGAGAACCTCGGAGCCAATCTTAAGATCAATCTCAACATCTCAGACAGATCGCAGTGGTCTGGAAACAAAACAACTCAGCTAGGATGTGGGCATCAAGCCCTGCTAAGGCGTCTCAGAAGGCTTGACCTTGGTAGGTTAGAAGGACTAATCACTGAGAATGAAGGGAAAGGTCTAAAGATATGAGTGGAATTAACTCCACTGCGATGGAGCCCTAATAGAAATGCTGCCGACTCCTGAAGATCATCTCCCTTATTAGTTTGTTTCCCTTTGCTTGCACGCTGCTCTGAAAGAGCTTTCCTCCAGGGCTGGCAGAGCAAAGGCAGTTCAAGTACAGGGTAAACAGATGTCCCAGTTTAGGGGGAATGACCTGGGTTGAAGGGACAGCTCAGGGTTCACAGAGAGTTCTAGTGAAATCAGGTTCCGTTAACATTAAAATGGTCAGGAGGTCCCTGTTTTCCTGGCTTCCTTCCTTCCAATTGTGCCTGGATGTGCTGTGCCCGTCCAAAGCGCTGGCCGCTAATTTTAGCTGGGGGCACCGGCCGGGCTGCGGCATCACAAGAGTGCATGCAAGGACATTGCAGTCTGTCGTGCAGCAGCGGTAGTAAGCCGGTAAGAGATGACAGCGTGCCCAGGCCAAGAGTTCATGGGAGCAGAGGCAAAACGCTACAATTAGGCTTAAGTCCCGTTCCGTTGCTCTCGGGTTCACTGGAGTTCAGCAGTTGCACAGCGGCTGAGTGGCAGCAGCTTTGGCATTACGTTACTAGAAAAAGGCTAAGAGGAAAATGAGTGTTGCTCCGCCAGCAGAACAGACCTGGAACAGCTGCTGCAGAGCGGAGGCTTACAAGATCGCAGACAGGGAAACGTACTTGGGAGCCCCATCGAATTCCCTGGGGCTCGCTTCTGAGCGGATATACAGTGGTACCTCGGGTTAAGTACTTAATTCGTTCTGGAGGTCCGTTCTTAACCTGAAACTGTTCTTAACCTGAGATACCACTTTAGCTAATGGGGCCTCCCGCTGCCACCGCGCGATTTCTGTTCTCATCCTGAAGCAAAGTTCTTAACCCGAGGTACTATTTCTGGGTTAGCGGAGTCTGTAACCTGAAGCATATGTAACCTGAAGTGTATGTAACCCGAGGTACCACTGTACGCAGGATTGCACCAAATGCACGGCAATGCCTAGTACTGGAGACCCCACCCCCACCCCCAACAGAGCTCCATTTCCAGGTTTTCTCTCAGAAAGCTGAGTACTTCGCTTATTTATTTTAATGATTCCTATAAGCAGCAAAGCTTCCAGGACAGTTTTGCAGAACAAGATAAGAGGAGGGAGAGGAATCAAAAGAAAGCAACATAAACAGCAGCATCTCCTGGCACAATTTTTTAAAAAATGTATTTGCCAGATGCCGATAAGAGGGTGATGTGATCTGCTTTTGCCTTTTTGGTGTGATGTGTGTCCATCTGCATGGATACACACACGTCTCTTCTGGCCGTAAAGTCACATAGTTGTCATAGCTACCAGGTCAGCTGTTGGCACCACCAGGTGGATGAAAGGAACTAGGGGAAAATGGTGGAAATTGGACCATCAAGTATACTTCTCCAATCACAGAGGGTTCTTGATAGGATATACATCTATTCCAAAATATTCAAATCAGCTCCTCTGAATGGCTCTGCAAAGATAGAATGGTGGTGGTATTACGATACAGTAACTTACATGGGGGGTTATGTTCTGGGGCTTGCGCCTAAAACCAAAATCACGTACGGTTAAATGCATTGAGCTCAGTGGTGTGTGGGATTGTCAAAAGTATTTTCTCCAGGTGCCAGACCCCTTTCTATTATTTATTACAGATAGGTAGCCGTGTTGGTCTGCCATAGTCAAAACAAAAAAATTTTTTTTCCTTCCAGTAGCACCTTAAAGACCAACTAAGTTAGTTCTTGGTATGAGCTTTCGTGTGCATGCACACGAAAGCTCATACCAAGAACTAACTTAGTTGGTCTTTAAGGTGCTACTGGAAGGAAAAATATTATTTATTACTTTTTCTGGCCAAGCACATAAAACTGAACACACACAAATTAAAAGTGTGTAAGTGGTGGGTTTGCTGTATATATTTTTGGCCACAATTAGCACTACAGAGGAGGTTCTACCATACAATCTGGCTTGTGCTCAGCCCTGTGCCTCATTTCCCCTCATCCTAGATGAAATATACTCGGAGTGGAGAGTGGATTTCATGCTCTTTATTCAGCTCATAGTGGTGAGGAGGAATGGAAGTTCCCTCAGAATGTCTGCTTTATATACATTATTTACACAATGAGCCCCATGTGATTGGCTAATTCCAGGATTCTCCTGTAGGCCAATCAGGTTTTGGATTCACTTCCACCTGGATCTGGATTGGGTGGCTCCTGGGGACCAATCAGACTGCTGCATTCTGGATCCTATTGTTCTAGGACCAATCAGACTGCTGCATTTTGGATCCTATTCAACTCAGTACATAACACCAGAGTTCAACAACAAGGGCATTGTGGCGACCAGTGGTGTCTCTAGGGGCTTGAAGGATCTGGCGCACAGGCCTATGACATAAACTTGCATGGGTTTGTGGACAGTAGGTCACCCTTGAGTCATTCTCAGGCAAGGCCACAGCCTGCCAGGTGTCCTTTCACTTGCCTGCCCTGCCCCCTAGCTGTGCCTGCTGTCTGGAGCAATGCCAGCAGCTGCATACTTCTTGCATGCTGAGCAAAGGTCAGGTGGCGAGGAGGGAAGGGGAAGAGCTGGTAGAGGACCTGCTCTGCAAGCCTGCAGAGCTGCTGTCAGAGTAGGCAGCACCAAGGTAAATGGACCAATGCAGTGTCCTATGTCTCCTTCCGAGGAGGAGGTGTTGAAGGAAATAATAGAGAAATGAATATTTCTAAGCTTATTAATAAACAAAACAGAGGGTAGAAAGGAAAGGCATAAGAGGAAAGCTGTTGTAGGAGGAAGAAGGTAATGTAAAAGAATCAAGGGAGAGGGACGGAAGAAACTGTCAGGTATTTTGGGCAAGGGGAATTAAGGTAACAGGTTCAGTTTGAAAGGAAAATGGGAGAAGTTGCTCTCATTGGAACTGCTACTGTGTGGACATTACCACGGAGCAGACGTGTAAAGAGCTGCGCTCCAAAACTCCATGCGGACTTGAGAGGCCAGTCTCATTGCGGCCAACATAATTTGCTCCCACGAGTAACTGTGATTTACGAGGGAATAATGTTCATGCCGTTGTTATTATAATTTTTTTGTTTTTTAAAAAATAAGTTTTATTGATTTTCAGTGCATCAACGCAATTACAAAGAGTTTCTCCCCAGTTCTGTTTTATTATTATTTATTTTCCTTCTCATTCTTGTATTCCTAGAACTGTTCTGGTCTTATCTTGTACGTAAACAGCCCTGTGAACTTTCAATAAAGGGCGGTATATACATTTAAAGCCATGAAACTGCGCTCAAACGGTGCTCGCTTCCCATCAAACGCGCGCAGGACCGGAGCTATAAGCGGCACGCGTTGACTGAACGCCGTGGAACGCTCGGCAGCAACCGCGCACGCCCGGTGGGAGGACTCGAAGCCAGAGGAGAGATTTCCGCCCTTAGCGCCTGCCCTACTTCTGGTTTCCTTGCCTGGCGGGCAAGCTGGTTGCCGGGGCAACGAGGAAGCGGCGCGGCCTACTCCGGTGTGTCCGCAGGGCTTTCCGCTCCCTCCGTCTCCGCGCTGCCCTGCTCACCTCCTGCTTGGGTGAGTGAGCGCCTCAGTTACCGGGGAATAAGCCTTACTCGGCGAGGGTTTACTTCTTACACCTGAAACCCTGGGGCAGAGCAGCTGCCTGTCAGTGTCGGCAATATTGACCTAGACAGCGCAGTGGGTCTTGCCATGAGGTAGTTCCACGGGTCCCTGCGTTTCGCTCTCTGGGGCAAGCAAGGCGCTTGGCTCAGCGATGGCCTGCTTTTTGCCACAAAAGTGAAGCCCCGTTGCTTTAGCTTAGCAGATTCCAGCCGGGCTGCTGAAGTTTATTTTCATTTATTTCGCCTCCCTAGGCGAACCAGAGGCAAAGGAGATGAACATGGGGCCTTGTATTTTAATGGTTATGTGAAGACGGGAGTGGATTGGGGCAGGTGCAGTGCTTTTTCTCACCCGTAACTTGCAAAATATTCAAATTTTTTTGTGCATTTATGATTACACTTTTGCCACACTCTTCCTTCAGGAAGCTCTGTGTGCATAGTTATCCCTCCCCTTTTTTCGGCCTTGTATACAGTGATACCTCGGGTTACAGACGCTTCAGGTTACATACGCTTCAGGTTACAGACTCGGCTAACCCAGAAATAGTGCTTCAGGTTAAGAACTTTGCTTCAGGATGAGAACAGAAATTGTGCTCGGGCAGCGCAGCAACAGCAAGAGGCCGCATTAGCTAAAGTGGTGCATCAGGTTAAGAACAGTTTCAGGTTAAGAACGGACCTCTGGAATGAATTAAGTACTTAACCCGAGGTACCACTGTACTTGAAGCAGCATCTCCACCCCCCTCGTCCAGCCCGGACACTGAGGTCCAGCTCTGAGGGCCTTCTGGCGGTTTCCTCACTGTGAGAAGTAAAGTTACAGGGAACTAGACAGAGGGCCTTCTTGGTAGTGGCGCCTGCCCTGTGGAACGCCCTCCCATCAGATGTCAAGGAAATAAACTATCTGACTTTTAGAAGACATCTGAAGGCAGCCCTGTTCAGGGGGGGGGGGTTAATGTTTGATGTTGTATTGTGTTTTAATCTGTTGGAAGGCGCCTTGAGTATTATTATTAATCCTCACATAAACCCTGAGATAGTCTAGGCTGAGAGAGAGAGAGAGAGAGACTGGGCCATGAGTTTCATGGCTGAGAGGGGATTTGAACCTGGATCTCCTTGCTTAACGCACTAAACTCTACACCATGTTTATAAGATGGGAGGTGAGATAGGTGCGGCAGCTACCAACTGCTACTACTGGATACCTTCCTCCCCTGCTTACAGTACATAGGAACTTGCCTTACACCAGGGATGAGGAAACGGTGGCCCTCCAGATATTGGGCTACAACTCCCATCATCCCTGACCATCCTGGCAGGGGCTCATGGGAATTGGAGTCCAACAAAATCTGGCGGGCCGCAGGACCCTTGCAGAGTCACACCATGCTTCCATCTGGCATAGTTCTTTCTATTGTGACCGATGACTAATATGCACAGGTGAGGTAATCTGTTTTTAGTCCAATGAGCTTTATGAAAATGAGGATTGGTTCCCTTTTTACTGTAGTATCCCGCGCCCATGTTTTACAGCATGAGGGGAGCTGGTGGGAGTGGCTACAATATACTGTAGATGGAGTCTTCCTTCCCTCTTCTATTATCCCCAAAGCTTGGTGTTTCTGAAAAATTCAGAGTAAATCTTCTTAAGCACCTCTTTTTCTTGATATGTAGTACAGGAGAGGTAGTATCTGTTGGTGCCTTGGACTCAGCCCAATCAATGTAGTAGGTAACCATTATTGTGAGTGTATATGCTTCAAAACTCCTGCAGCAGCCACCTTCTATCTTCTGCCCACATCAGTGCACTAGCAGCACCCTTGCGGGTCAGGTGTCAGACTCTGTCCCACAAACAGCTGATTTTTGTGTGTCCATGTTATAGCTGATTGCTTTTGAGTGTCTTTCCATGTGCAAATGCTGTTGTCAGATTGTGCTGTTGGGTTGGAATATTGTACACCTGCCATTTGAGCTGCCAAAGCAAAACACAAGCAAGGCAGGTCATATTGGGGAATTTTCAACTCCAAACTTATAATCAGTTTTGTCTGTTTATAATCTTTTAACAGTTTTGTGTGCCAGTCTTGCAAATCTGTATTTAAACCATAGAAGGATATGGACCGACATATTCCTGTGCATCCACTACCTGAGGAAATACGAAAGGTATGCTACAGTGAGCAAACTTGGCAGCTTTTGCTTTCTGGTATATTTTATTTATTTTATTTGTCTGCAGTTTGTTGTCATGTCCATAACAGAACTCTTGCCATAGTTCCGTTCTGTCTGTTGCTGCTCAATATATATTAATATTTGCACATGTGTGCTGCCTCTTGGAATTGTGCGCCTGGGATTTTTGAAGAAATTATATTGTGCAAATAAACCCATGCACACAAACCCAAAATTTGACAGATTGTGGAATCAGTTGGAGAAAAAAGGAACCTTGAGATGGGAGGGTTTGTAAAGCAGCCAGATTTAGCTTCTGCCAACTAAAAGCTATTTGGAAACGAAAGGGTTTGATAACAAAGGAGGAAGACTAGAAAGTTGGCCAGGCAGAAGGATGATATGGGTCTTATGTCCTCTGAATTACAGAAAGGTTTTTTTCTCTTTAATGAGTCACAGGTTTCAACAGGGGCTCAGCTCCATTGGGAAAGAAAAAATGCTTTATATGTGTTGTTTATGCATTCTAACACTGTGACACCAGATGGCGCTGTGGAGTTCTGTTTTTTCTAACCTGATTTCTCATGCAAACTTTGCAACTTCTTTGATGTGTCTAGGATACAGCCCATGAGAATTTTAAAAGAATAACATAAATAGTACCAGATCATTGAATGCAGTGCAGACTGTGCTCTTTTAGGATTGCTGGTATCCCGATTGTGCAGAATACGACTAATACACAATTAGAATCTTGCTTTAGACAGATATAAATATTTTCTTCCTCATGTTTAAAATACTCAAAAGTGACTGACATGTAATAGCAGCATAGGGAATGATTTTCTCTTTCTCTCTCAACCCATTCCCTCAATAGCAAACCTCTGTGCACTTATAGAGATTCCATTTGACAGCCTTTTTCCACATGCCCAGTAATGTGTGATGCACATGCATTGCTGAACATGGAGGAGGGACTGGTGCAAAAGATCCAGAGATCAAAAGTATAAATTCTCTAGAGCAATAGAATAAAAATAATTATAAATTAGTGAAAGAACAACAGTAGACGCACAAAAACCACTTACTAATTAAAATATATAGAATGCATTTCTGTGAAGCCCTGCACGTGATACGTATATGGCTTTTCTTACTTGTATACATTCATAAGCCATGCTGTTTGGAGAAGATGTTAAGAAATAAAGTCATATTTGTAATGGCATGCTGTTTGGGCCATGTCAAATTAAGAAGCACTATTTATGTTGGTTTTGAAGCCCTTAGTAGCTGTATAACAAGAACTGCAGATAGAAGTTGTTAATGAGGAAGCATTTTGCAATTATTCCAGGGCAGTCACAAAAATGACAAAAAAAAAAGGAAATTGAGTGAAACCTGAATATGCTAGTTATAGAAGAATTCCTTTGTTTCAGTTCAGTTTTTAAATGTAAATCATGCAATGAGATAAATAGTCTGTACAAGCGAGTGTTTTTGGAAAGATAATTGACTGTATTTCAACAGAAATTGTAGTTGTTTTTGAACAAATACCAAATAATTAAAAATGACACTTCGTTTCCCCTTTTAGGCCCTGGCAGAGAGAAGCCAAATTACCATTTTATCATGCCTACTAGAGACTGATGCTTAGGAGGGATTGAACAAGAGTAGGTCAGGACTTTGAAGTACAGTAATTGTGCAAAATAGATGAAAGGGGGCCGAGGAGTAAGAAATAAAGAAATATAACAGTAGCCTGGAAAGTGAGGACCCTTTGATTTATATTGATTTTATATCAAGTTTTTTGTGCTTCCCATTGCTGGATTTTCTTCAGCCATTTCAAGAAAACATTATATATCTAAGGGCTTCATTCAATGGTTTAGCATTAATGAGCAAACATGCAGGTTCCTATGGAGAAGATCACAGCCGCTTTGCTCCACCTCTGGTCTTGTTACTGTGGTGCTTCTGTGAACTGTTTTAGCATTATGCCCAACCCAGGCCTGTGATTCATCTTATTCCAGTCAAAATACAAGCCATGATCTGTCTGGGAGCCTGCTTGCTTGCACGAAGCTCTGTTAGTATGTACCCACAAACTGGGTAACTGTATCTGCTTGCACTGTGTAATAACAGTATTCAGTGATAATGTTCTTGATGTGTAACTTATCTATTTTATTGTATTGGTAATACAGTCATGTCTAAGCCTGTGATCCTATACCTTTTGGATAAATCCCAGTGGGATTCACTTCTGACATGGGTATCATATATGATCGCACTGCACATTTTTCAGCAGCCTTATAAAACAGGAATTATAATTCTGAAAGTTAAAATGAAAAGGCTTTACATGTAACTATTTTGCAACTATCTTTCAGTATGAGCTGTCTTTAAATATGACTATGGATACCAGAGTACACATTTTAAAAACAGATGTGGGGATGGGAACAGGATACAGTGGCACATGAGAGATTTGTGTAATGCATAATGTGTCACAAGCCTGTTGGTATTTCATTTTTTTAAATGCAAGATTGAAGAAGTAATACTTTCATTATTAAAGAGGGATTAGTATTCCAGTTTTCTGCCATATATAATAATTCTTAATAGAACAAGGGAGATTTGTGCAAGCTTCCACTCATAGATTCCCTTGCTGGAAGAGGATCTGCATGTGCATTCAGAAAATATTTACTACCTGTTGTTAGATCAGGGACTGCACTTGCAGAGTTCTGAGCAGGTAATTGGTCCTATTAAACCTGACAGCACAAATTACCTGGAGGGGTAGGAGGGTCTTTCATAATGCATTGCGGGGAGTGGAATAAGAGCTATAATAAAATTGTGAGTCATAGAATTGTAGCATTGGAAGGGATCCAAAGGGTCATCTAGGCCAACCTCCTGCAATGCAGGAATCTCAGCTAGATCATAAGTGACAGATAGCTTTTCAGCCTCTGCTTGAAAACCTCCAAGGTCTCATGGGAGTCTGTTCTACTGTCAAACAGCTCTTGCTGTCAGAAAGTTCTTCCTGATGTTTAGTTGGAATCTCCTTTCTTGTAACTTGAAGCCACTGTTCACGTTCTTGCCTCCAGAGCAGGAGAAAACCCTTGATCATCTTGGTCACCCTCCTCTGCACATAATCCAGTTTGTCAATATCCTCCTTAAATTGTAGCACCCAGAACTGGACATAGTGTAGTCTGGCCAAGGCAGAATAAGACAGGACTTTGACTTCCCTTCAGCTGAACACTATATTTCTGCTGATACAACCTAGAATAGCATTAGCGACGTTTTTGTGCGTGTGCTGCTGCTGCTGCATCACACTGTTGGCTCATGTTAAGCTTATGTTCTACTTACTAAGACCCCATGATCCTTTTCATATGTAGTACAGGCAGTGCAGTACTTTGCTACAAGTACTGATTCCTTTAACCTTTTAAACAATATTTACTCCTGTGTTTCTGTGTGAAGTAGTGCCAGTTCCAGGGGGCCCTTGGGCAAGATAGCTGATCCTCCACTCACGCTGTACCCATCTCCTTCTCCTCACCACTGTTGCTATATCCATTTGCTTCTATCTCCCCACCTCGGGCCAAATCCTCACCAACCTCCAGAGAAAGAGAAAGGGAGATGTTAAGTTGTGCTGTGGTCACTGCTGCTTCTCATTCTTTTCTCTGCTTGCTTGGCGAAGACAGGTGAACAGGCAGCAGCAGGAAGATGAGGAACATCATCAGAGCCAGGAGTCTCCAGGGATTGGAATCAGGCCCCCTACTGGGGCTTGATGAGCCTTGGGAGGTCTCCACGATGCTGACCTCTGACTCAATCCCTCGTTTGAAGCAATGTCTATAAGGAAGTAAACTTCTGTTTATAACACAGTTACAGTTATCTCCATTTAACCAAAGGAATGGATTCTTGGCTGGAATGCAATATTGAGCTTGTTTCTCTGAGTGCTTTCAATTAGTACTGGGGTAGGGAACCTACAGCCCACAGACATGGCGTGGCGTAGAAAGGAAGAGAGAGATGGGATGGCAGAGAAGTTTAGAAAGAGCGATGAAATCCTGAAAGGCAGCAAACTTCCTGCCTCTCTTGATTTATCATCAGCCCTTCGTGGGCCAAAGGTTCCACAGCCTTGATTTTGTACATCATTACTTGGTGCCAATAAAAGAAGAACTTAAGAAGAGGAGTCCAGCATCCTTTTCTCACAATGGCCAATCAGTCTAAGGGAACCCTGCAAGTAAATTCCTTTGCTTTCTCAAAACTCTCCTGGTTTTTAATGGACAACCCTTAGCATTTTCTGTTCCACGTCCTTCTGTCCCCAGGTCCCTCCCCACCTTAACTCAGCATTCTAGCCTAATGGATCCTCCATGGGCAGGGCAACATATTCCTGAATGGTGGGGATATGCAAATAAAAGGCTTAAACACACACACACACACACACACACACACACACACACACACACACCTGGTTTCATATTATCCCAGCCTCCTCTATATTCCCATTATGTGTAACATAGCAAATTGGAATTGTTGCTGTATAATGTGCAATCTGGACAAGAGTAGGGTCCTTTGTCACTTCAGAAATCATAGGCACAGACCTGGCAGATGTGGCTCAAATGCATGTTAACTTGTGATCAAATTGATCCATTATGTTGCTTATGCTTAAAATGTATTATTGGCACTTTTAATCATACTTTAATCAAAGAGCAGTTAAGTTACTTGTGCTTCAAGCATGTATATGGAGAACTAAAATCTTGACAAGTGTCAGAGTGAGTCCCAAGATGCCCACCCCCTGCCCACCCACCCCCATGAGAGATTAGGGATATACAGTGAAAGGTACAATCAAGCTCTTGAAGAGCAAGGAAGATGAGCCTGTGATGATTCTCAACTAAACTCAACCCAGTTTCGTTAGCAATGCTAAAAGCATCTTGTTCATTTTAGGAACTATAATGTAAATAACACTTCTGTGACATTTCCAGATAGACCGCAAGCAGGATCCCCCCCCTCCCTCTCCACTCCCCTCTCATACTGGAGACATGAAGTGGAATGTCTAAAACTGTTTATTTTGAAAGACAGAAGCAGTGATGCTGCAAGAAATCACAATGTTCTTTTTGGGATAACAGTCCCTCCCTTCCCTTCACATTACAGCTCAGTTTGTCCCCTTTCAATAAGTAATTTAAGTACTTTGGAACCTTATGGTATTTATTCTGAATAACAGTTTCATATTTCCAAGCACAGGTTGTAACTGCCAGGAAAAACAAAATTAATTTTTCATTTCCTTCAGAGCCACTGTAGCTATGATCAGGCTTCACGAGGCAAAAAGAAGAATTAGGATAAATAAAGGCTGGCATAGTAGTCCTGGAGCCAACATCTCAGACACATAGTTTTATCAAATAATAGTTAAAATGCATAGCACTGAGGTATGGCATTGGAATGCTTAATTTGGTTATGGCTTGTCTCATAATTACATCTTATTAGTGTTCATTGTTTTGACTGCTGCAAAGCTTGACTGTCTTTTCTTCCCTTTTGCTTACATTTGAATCTCTTTTTCCCTCCCCCTTCTTCACAGGAAGCTTTCTTATCAGATAACAGTCATCCCTCTTCTCTCAAAGGCTTTGAGTGGAATATAAAATTAAAATAATTGTAGTACAGTCAAAGTGTTTCTTCATTCATGGAAATATGAGGAGTTATATATGCTGTGGGGTGGTTTGTTTGTTTTTTGGGGTTGTTTTTTTTGACAATCTATTTGATAATTTGATGACAGGTCCTCTCCCGACATGGTTTTGGGTAAATAATCATGCAATTACTTCAGCATTATAAATGCTTTACCGGTTTGTGTGGTGATTTAGGCTGCATACATATTGCCAATTCCCTTTGGTGATCTCAGAAGAGAATGTCATTCAACTTGCATTGCTTGATAGGAGGCCTCTTTAGCTTGCTCCTTGCTTCTGCCTGCCCCATTCATTATGTTTCCCTTCCATGTGCCTTTGCTCATCTGATGACTAGCCTCCCCTATTTGTCTCAAATTGCCATTTCTTCCACTACTACATATTGCTCTATCCTACCCTTCAGAACCCTAAACTGCCTTCGCTGACTGGGTTTGCAGAGTTGCTGGAGGTTATTGTAATGGCTGCATGACATTACGTATGATCACTCAATGTTTAGAGGCCATATGCTTCTAAGAACAAGATACTGGGGGCAAGCAAATGAGAAAGCTATCACTGCCATGCTTTTCTTGTGAGTTGCCTACCTGTGTTGGTCTAATCTTGCAATACAGTTGTTATGTTCCCTTCAAGAACATTGTTTAAGCTAAAGTCTGGTGCTGGTGTTTGTATGATTGTCTCCACAATAGCAAGGTTTCTTAGGTGTTTAAAAAGTAACATGGTCCGGTGGCCTGTGCACATGCAGGAGGGATTCATGCTGTATCATATTTTTATTTTTGGGTGGTCCTCCAGGTGGGGAATTGGTTTGGGGGGGGTGTAGGGAGGACATCACCAGACCTGTTACCAGGACTGGCTTCTGAGTGCTAAAGCATAGTTTGCTGAGAACTTTTGTTACATCTGCACCAGATTCTAATGCCAAATTATAATTTGGCAGATTCTGGTAGCTTTAAAATTCAAATGTTTTCAATAAGGGAACCCCAGGAGCACAGATAGAAATGTGTGTGCTCACATGGAAGTTCTGTGGTTCTTGTCCTCTTTTCTCAAGGTAAAATTTTGCATGTCATTAAGTAATCCTACATGCTTGAGTAATGTTGTTTCAGTACTTCTGTTTGTGCACATACACACAAGCAGGAGTAATTAAATTGGGTTGTGATTTGCAGGGGAGAATTATTGAACTGAAAGTGTAGGGGGAACAAAGTTATGCTGCAGGGCTTATAATTTTTTTTTTGTAAGAAACTCAGCTTCACCCAAATAAGTAATTGTGTGCTGAAATACATCCTGTGTTGATGATTAATAATCCCACACCTGCCAGATTTCATAGTTTCTGTGTGACTCATAAGTGACACGTGCAGTGCATCACATGATGCTCTCTATGAACACTACCCTAATCATGGTTTTGGTGGACCGCAGATGTGGTTTTGTCAGGCAAGAGATGATAATTCATTTCTCTGAAGTGCTCCAAAGGAGTCAATAACTCAGTATCTTGATTTTATTTTTTTAAAAAAATTAAAGAACAAAAG
The DNA here is from genome assembly GCF_964270895.1 of Podarcis filfolensis. NCBI lineage: Eukaryota > Metazoa > Chordata > Lepidosauria > Squamata > Lacertidae > Podarcis > Podarcis filfolensis. The sequence goes on along the minus strand of NC_139608.1, from coordinate 21,090,195 downwards.
AGAGCACAAGTAGAAAGAATGCTGTTGCTTGCAGTCTTCCTGTAGGCATCTGGTTGGCCACTATGAGAACAGGATGCTGGACTAGATGAACCTCCCCTTGTTAGGTTATGTGGAGACCTGATGGAGACCTTTCGCAACTTTCAGTATCTTTTAACCAGGGGTTGGAGATATGGCCCTGCCCCAGTTGCCTGAGTGCCACCATGTTCTATTTTTCTGTTGTCATCTCCCGCTGGTTGCAGCAACTAACAGATGGCAAAGGCAGAGTTGGAAGACTGGAACACAGCAACCCCCGACAGAAGACACTGTTCCCACTGTAGAAATGGCTTCTCTGTCTCTACAGTAATTCTGTTCAGAAGCAACACCCACCTACATGTTGCTACAGCCAGCAGGAAAAGGGAACAGGAGAGCCTCCCCAGATAGAAATTCCCACTCGCAGGGGCTATTTACAAGTAGCAAGACTCTTCTTCTTTTTGGTCAGATCTTAATCTCTGTTTTGTTCCTTCATTGGCTAATATAGCAAACGGTTTAATTGATGGGGGAAACAGCTGTGATTTCTTGTTCTGCTGCCCCCTAGACTTTTTTTAATACTACTATATCCAGTTGGGAAAGGGATGTAGCTCACTGCTAGAGCACATCCTTTGTATGCAGAAGATCCCAGGACAGCTCAGTTGGTTAGAGCATGGTGCTGATAATGCCAAGGCTGCAGGTTCAATCCCTGTATGGGACAGCTGCATATTCCTGCATTGCAGGGGGTTGAACCAGATGATCCTCAGGGTCCCTTCCAACTCTACAATTCTATGATTCTATGGACTCAGCTATACAGCTGCAAATATAACGTTTTAAGTGCAGTATACAAATGTGACACTAGATGGCGATGATGAGCTTATGGCAAATCAAGACATTTTTCAAAACGTTAATAAAAAAAAGCATTTTCACAGTGTTTTTTATAGGTGTCTAGATTCCACCTATGACTCCAGTCAGAGATCCCGGAGATTCATTGCCCGTCAATTGAGGCTTGATGTTCCAGTGGCCTAACTCAGCTTTGTATGTGATTTGCTACTTCACTTCATTTAATCCATTCTCTAAATATATTGCTTACCATTTCCCTTCTAGATGTCCCGGGAAGAGACAGTGTGTAAATATTGCGGAGTCAGCTATTTGATCCTCCATGAGTTTAAGCTGCTGGAAGAGAAAGTAAAAGCAATGGAAGTGAAGGTGAAGTTTTATGAAGGCAGCATAGAACGGGAGAAAACACTTCAAGAAAAACTACAGCAGCTAAATCAAGATTTTGAACAGTGTGCAGCAGCTAGCAAATCAAAAAGAGAAAGGTTGGAATGTGCTATTCGTCCTTGTTTTTTAAAAAGTAACATACTCATTAATGTCATTCAAGGAAAAGCAAACTTTGGCTGTCTTGCCAGATTCAGCTTGCATCCCGATGAATTCATGTTCATTAAACCATAGTTTGACTGATTCTTTAGAGGTCAGTGTCTGTTCCTTGAATTGTTTAGTACCAGTCAGTAACGTCATGGTAGGAAAGTTATTTTAAAGTCTGCTGTCATCAGAGGTGAAACTCCAGTTTAATAATTTTCTCAGCAACCTAAAGGTTTGCCCTATTGTGAAAAAGACAGGTGAGAATATGATTTTGCCCTTCCAGCTGTAACATGGGAAATTCGAACTCAGTCATGGGTTGGTTTGCGAATCAGGAGCCAACATAGACAAGAGTTTCCCCACTTCCTTTCTGATATAAACGCCCCCTTTCCCTCCCTTGTCGGTTTTAACCATGGTTTAGTGTTACATCTGCACTAACACCAACGATGGTAACCGCTTACCAGGGTTGCAATCTTCACCAGAACTTGAAGCTAGGGTTGAAACAGATTTGCAAACTCAGAGAAGTTGGTTAATGTTAAGCATTTGATGTAATTCCAAACTTTGAGACCTTCAGAAGGGGAGAGGGGAATTGTATGAGAGAGATGAAGGGGGGGGAAGCACTGCATGTCATATGGACTAGCTTCTGAGTTCTAAACCATGTTACACAGAAACATAGAAAGCTGGTTTGCAGGCAGCCATTGTCACATCTACACTGAACACTAATGTCATTTGGCCTGTACTGGTAGCTTTAGGTTACAAATCCTAATACAGATAACACACCTGGCTGAAACAGAAATACCCCTGTACTTGATTAATTGTATTGAAATGTGAAAGTTTTATCACTCACAACACTGGCCTCTAAAAATCTTTTTGTGGCACCAGATAGACTAGGTATGGCACGAGCAATCTCAGCAAATAATAATAATACCTAGCATTTGAATTGGAATGTTGGAAGCACTTCATACATTATCTTAGTAAAACAGTTCTGTAAGGTAGGATAATAATGATTATGAATGATTCCTTGGAATGGCTTTCTATTCTAGATTTGCAGTGGCTTGTGTTTCCCGTTACAGGTGGTTGTTTCTTTGTTTTTCTGCCACTCACCTCTACTTCCACATCTATTAAGATGGTTCTTGGCATCATAATCTTGAAAAATGACAGCATCAGAAAGCCTTATTAGAGGAAACAAGGGTGGGATTGGGTAAATGTGCAGGGCCAGGATCCATTGTATGATAACTAAGGCAGGAACAACAGGACATCAAAACTCAGAGGGGAAAAGGTTAAAAAGAATAGGTTTGAGGCCTGGGTGGACATTTGAGGAAGTGCCTTGTGTACAAAAGATAAGGGGCTATTGATCTTTTCTCTTGAATGCACTGCATTCGGAGCCCAGGTGTTGCCAGACAATTGAGCTGTGGACTTTTCTCCAATTTACAAAGGAAGAGTGCAAAGGTCCTTGAGGCAAGAAACACCTGAAGCAGGGGCGGAGGGGATCTCATTGGGTAATAAGGCTTGCTAATCACCAGGGAACTCCTGTTTGAACGCCTCAGCATTAACTGATTTGGCCTTGTTGGTCTATGAAGTTTGGTAAGCTGGTTTCATGTTGATTGAATGGAATATGTGTTTACATTATTTTAAAGTTGCTAGCTGTAGAGCTATGATCTAGCAGGGCCCAGCCGGATATAGGAGTGCTATCTTTGTGAAGTGTGGATCTGGATTTGTACCCCTTCTTCATATATTTGAATGACATTTGATGAATGTGTGACCTCTGACTTGGATACCCTCAGTGTGACTCATTCTCAAAAAAGGCTTACAAATAGCGCAGCTGGAGGTTTTTATCAAGCACGCAGGATCCTGTAGGCTGTGTTATCTGTTTCAGCAGGTCATACCATGTGGGAAATAGAAATAGTTCTGGTTGTTTTGAAAGTACATTTTTGGAAACACAGCTATTCTCCTAAAACTAGTGTTTCACAAAGCATGGATGTCTCTTTACTCTTTCAAGCTAATACACAAACTTGCTGGTCAGCAGACAGCTCAGGTTTCTTGCATGGGAACATGCTTCTCAAGTAGTTATTTAGTCAGGGGTAGATGTTATTCTATAATTGGATTTATCACATTTGAACTGTTATCCATGTAAACCTCCATTATCTTCTGACAATGTGGACTTTAGTTTAGGAAAATTGATGCTACATTAAATCTGTTGTTCTTTAAGGTGTCAAAGGTTTGTTGCTTTTGCTGCAGCAGACTAATATAGCTATCCCTCTTGAGTGCTCTTTATTTGTAATTTACAAATTACTGATATTTCTGTCCTACAAACTCCTGTGTATAATTTTAATATGTAATCTGAAAGCTGTCACTTGTGTTCCATACCAAGATATAACCTAGTGCCAGAAGCATGAGAAACATCATTGTTTTCCTTTACAATGTATTGTTTTAAATTTAGCTGACTGAGCTTTATCTGACCCATATCTTTGTCAATGTGCTTATCGGCATGTATGTCCTCCCTGAAGGAGGAAATGTTGTGTCTGACAACCCTAGACTGTGAGACTGTGCTATTCTTTTCCAGTGGTTTGCACTATGGTGAGAGAAAACTTGCTGCTACAGTGGTACCTCTGGTTACATCCTTAATTCGTTCTGGAGGCTTGTTCTTAACCTGAAACTGTTCTTAACCTGAGGTACCACTTTAGCTAATGGGGCCTCACACTGCAGCTGCACCACCGTCATGCGATTTCTGTTCTCATCCTGAGGTAAAGTTCTTAACCCGAGGTACTACTTCTGGGTTAGTGGAGTCTGTAACCCGAAGTGTTTGTAATCTGAGATACCACTGTAGTCCAAAGCCAATTCCAGACACAAGAAACTTAATATGTTCCTTGTTTTGAACAACTGCTAAGCAAAACTCAAAGTCACTTAAACTCTAGAAAGAAACGGGCAAACCTAGCACAAGATGGCTTGCACACAGACAGGAAAATTACAAAGCTCAGAGCCAAACACAGAAGGATTTCTTTTACACAATATCACCTTATGTCACTGAAAAACCTGATAAGATACAACAGTAACCCTGATTAAACAGTATTCTTCTAGGCACTGTTTTTTAGTGTTTGCATATATTAATTAATCATTGCCTCCAAAAATATTATTGAAGGAATTGCTTTGTGTTGAATAAGATTATATCAATACAAATCACAGTTTCAGATGACTGACAAATCATGATTCAGAATTCTACTTATTTTGCACATCAAATATCTGTATACTTGCTAATCTAAGACTAATTTTATTTATTTTAAAAATGTAGCCACTTTCCAGCTTTCAATTTCTCCACTGATTGTGTGTGCATGTGAAGTAGTCAAGTTTGCCATTGCCTGTGATATACAATACATAGGTAAAGGGGTAAAGGGACCCCTGACCATTAGGTCCAGTCATGACCGACTCTGGGGTTACGGCACTCATCTCGCTTTATTGGCTGAGGGAGCCGGGGTACAGCTTCCGGGTCATGTGGCCAGCATGACTAAGCCGCTTCTGGCAAACCAGAGCAGCGCACGGAAATGCCATTTACCTTCCCGCTGGAGCGGTACCTATTTATCTACTTGCACTTTGATGTGCTTTCAAACTGCTAGGTTGGCAGGAGCAGGGACCGAGCAATGGGACCTCACCCCGTCGCGGGAATTCGAACCACCAACCTTCCGATCAGCAAGTCCTAGGCTCTGTGGTTTAACCCACAGCGCCACCCACGTCCATACAATACATAGGCCTGGCCAATTAGCTCTGTGCACCCAGGGCAGCTTTGGGTTGTGTTTCTGGAAGATCAGCCCATGCTGCAGGGAAATCAACTTTTGAAACTGTCATTGCATAGGAATGCTGTTCAAAAGCAGGAGGTGTTGGGGAGAGAAATCCTGCCAGCCTAGGCTTCTCTACAGATGGTTCCCAACTACACTTCTCATCTACCTTTGGAAGCAGGCCTTCAGTTTCTTTATGTGTGCAAATACAAGTCTGTGTATGAAATTGAAAATGAATGTGGTCGCTAAGGTCCCCTAGCAAGATTGTATGGTGTTTGCTAACCATTTACACAGCCTTGAGGAAGGACCCGTCATTTTTTCCTGGATTAGATGCCTGCTGACCTCTTTTCTCCTGCCTTCTATTTTCCTTATCAGCACTGGTTCTCAAGATATCTCGCTTTGTGCCAATTTATCTTGTGTTTAGTAGATGACCATATGCTGGCTGTGATAGCAAGATGTTCAGTTTCACAGTTTATGTGAACTGTGCAAGTGCAGAGGAGATCAGCATGTTCTTAGTTGTTATCCCCCCCTGCCTTTAGTGCCCAGAGTTAATTATCCATGGAGCATAGTATCCTTTTCATGGTTTCATGTGCTAAAAATTAGGAAAGTGACAAAGAGTTTTCTTTCTCCAGTTTGACTTTTTGATGTGGGAAACAGAGCCAGGAGGACATGGTTTTGTTGCACATTTGAACCAAAAAAATTATAACCAACCTTTGTTCATTAAAGCACTGTGCTTGACACCAAGATGCACTGTTCAAGTTGTCATGACTTACCAGTATTTTCATACTCTCATAGAGTCAAATAAATATATTGCTGAGAAAAGCAGGCAGGTCTTCAAGAAAATGAAGTAATCTCACCTGTTATGAACAGGCCTGTGAGGGGCAGTTTGAGGGGAGCATATCATGACTCAGCAGTTGACCATATGTTTACATGCAGGAGGTCCCATGTTTAATCCTTGGTTTCTCTCCAGTTAAAAACATCTCAGACTAATGGACCAGAGGTGGTTTGTCTCAATATTCAGCAGCTGCAGCTTCATAGAAGTTTGAGGAGTCTGACTTTCTTCCTCAGAAGCCTAAGAAACAAAAAACTCTTCTGGAAGGTACTTGATTTAGGTCTTCACAGCAAAACAACCAGAAGTCCTGCAGCTCCTTAAAGGCTTGTTTTATTTAAAGCAGTGGTTCTCAAACTTTATTCTCTGGGCCACACTTTCAGGGGGGAAATTTGCTTGCACCACACCAAATTTCTTATTTTTAAGAAATACATTGGAGAACAAAAAGATCTCAACTAGGATTGTCCTCAGTATCACGTGATGCTCCTGCTCTCATTTTGAAAAGATCTATCCATATTGTGCAAAAAAATAACAATCATACTATACTATACTGTACTATACTGAAATGTTTAAATGCTTCTTTGATTGTCTTTGAATCTTCCTGCCACACTTGCCATCCTCCCCTGCCACACCTTTTGAGAACCACTGGTTTAAAGCATTTTTACCCTGTTCTTCATCTGCAAAGGCTCCCAGTTTGACTTACAACGATTAAAAATAGGACAGTTCTCAGGCTTACAATACTTTGAACAATAACAGCATAAGAAGAACAGGGATTGGGAGGAAGGAGAGGGGAAAGCAAACACAGGCACTAGTTTTCAGTTACAAAGTTCTTATGATGAGCAGCTGGAAAGGAAACAGTTCAAGGAAAGGAGAAAGAGGCCAAAGTTGGTGGCTTATCAACTGAGTTTATAGAGTGGGCCTTCTCCCTCCCTCCCTCCCTTTGCCTGCAGCCTGACTTAATGGCTGCTGCCAGGTGATAACTGAGGGAGTGGAAAAGCCAGCTGAAGCTGGCTTCTCAGCAGAGCTTATGGAGTGGCCCTGCTTCCCTTAACTGTAACCCAATGGACTATTTAATGGCACAAGCTTTTGTGGAATAGAGTCACCTTGTAAGCTGCATGATTAGTCTAAGACAGGGGTCAGCAAACTTTTTCAGCAGGGGGCCGGTCCACTGTCCCTCAGACCTTGTGGGGGGCCGGACTATATTTTTTTGGGGGGGGGGGAGAAAAGAAAAAATGAACGAATTCCTATGTCCCACAAATAACCCAGAGATGCATTTTAAATAAAAATACATATTCTACTCATGTAAAAACACACTGATTCTCGGACCGTGCGCAGGCCGGATTTATAAGGCGATTGGGCTGGATCCACTCCCCGGGCCTTAGTTTGCCTACTCATGACTTGGGTAGGCAACCTAAGGCCCGGGGGCCAGATCCAGCCCAAGCACTTTCTAAATCCGGCCCGCAGACGGTCTGGGAATCAACGTGTTTTTACATGAGTAGAATGTGTCCTTTTATTTACACCTCTGGGTTATTTGTGGGGCCTGCCGGGTGTTTTTACATGAGTAGAATGTGTGCTTTTATTTAAAATGCACCTCTGGGTTATTTGTGGGGCATAGGAATTCATTCATCCCCCCCCCAAAAAAAAATATAGTCTGGCCCCCCACAAGGTCTGAGGAACAGTGGACCGGCCCCCTGCTGAAAAAGTTTGCTGACCCCTGGTCTAAGATGTTACAGAATATTAAACCAGTATCACCCAATCTTAAGCCATGTTTGTCTCTCTTTCACTGAAGGAAGGCAACTTGCAAACGGAAAGTGAAGGAAACTTCCTTCACTTCCCTGGACACTAAGCTTGGGAGAGTGTCCACTACTTTGCCCTTACTCTTACCCCATTGCAAATGGTTTCCCCCAAACAGAGGTTACAAGGCCACCTGTCATGTACAATCTAGTTGAGATTCCTGCATTGCAGAGGGTTTGACTAGATGACCCTTGGAATCCCTTCCAACTCTGCAATTCTGTATGTTTCCCTGAAAATTCAGGGGGGGGGGTTCCCCAGTTCTAGTCTACACCACACTGCCTCTTGGAAATTCAACTATGCCTTGAGAACAGCCACTGTCATGTAAACCTCATGTTTGTTTTCTTTTTTTCTCAATCACACTGGGAGATCCTCAAAGAGGTGTGTTCCTACTTGGGAGAAGGAATGGACCAGCCAACTTCAGAAGTGCTGATCTAAAAATAATTGATTATACTCACTTCTTTATTGCACACCCAGTAAGAATTATGTCATGTACAATTTTCAGCTAAACTGGGAGAGCTGGCTGTTCTTTTCAAGGCATTCCCGGGAGATATTTATCACCCAATCCTGGGAATCAGACAAAAAAATGCTCTTTTTTTGGCAAAAGAAAATGTGACATAATTGTTGGTGGTTCATTTTCCTGTTTATTTTTCAAAAGGGACACAGTATGTAATTTATGGGTATCAAATGTTAGCCTGAATCGTTGCAGTAAAATGCTGATGAATATAATTACTTTATAAGGAACAATAAGCTCAGTTCAAGAAGTGTCACTGCAAGTTTTATTAGCTTAAGTAATTCAGTTTTCAAAAGCTACCAGTCTCTGGTGTTGCTAAAGGCCTCTGTTGGCAAGGAATTGCTGGTGTGCATATTAATGGTGTAACCCTATACTTCCTTATTATATTTTATACTGCCTTGAATAAAGATTAGATACATGTGTTTCATTTCAAAAACTTTCAGTATGTTTGATTAAAATGTCCAAGGAGAAGGACATTCAGTTCTGCCTTTAATAACGTTTAACACCTTATTCAGAGGATCCTGCTAACATCGGTCATTTTAATCAAAAGCCTGTTCACACACATTAAATTTTAGGGAGAACTCTCCAGCTGGTGCAAGTCTTCAGTGTATAGATTGCATGTGTTTTATTAAACTAATGTCTTAATCCCATCCTTCTTCCAAAGGCAGCATACATTATACACACCCCCGTCAACAACCCTGTGTGTCAGGTTAGGTAGACAGAATGACTGGTCCAAGATCACTGCGAGCTTCATCATGGAATCCAGGTTTCTTCAGTTGTGGTCTGACTCTCCTAACCACTACCATGCTGGCTCCATACTGTTCTCATTGGCCATTCTGTTTTTTTGAAGTGAAATCTTTTTGGGGTCCAGTCAAGTGGTCAAGGTCAGGCTACTGAAAAATAACATAGGGGCTTCTCCATATTTTGGAGATGCATGAGTACACAGAAATGCATACATTTGTGAATTAAATAAAGTGCTTTTTAGGCGACTAAATCCTACTTGGAGTAGACCCACTGAAATTAATGGACATGATGACATTGTTGTTGTTTAGTCGTTTAGTCGTGTCCCACACTTCGTGACCCCATGGACCAGAGCACGCCAGGCACTTCTGTCTTCCACTGCCTCCCGCAGTTTGGTCAAACTCATGCTGGTAGCTTCGAGAACACTGTCCAACCATCTCGCCCTCTGTCGTCCCCTTCTCCTTGTGCCCTCAATCTTTCCCAACATCAGGGTCTTTTCCAGGGAGTCTTCTCTTCTCATGAGGTGGCCAAAGTATTGGAGCCTCAGCTTCATGATCTGTCCTTCCAGTGAGCACTCAGGGCTGATTTCCTTAAGAATGGATAGGTTTGATCTTCTTACAGTCCATGGGACTCTCAAGAGTCTCCTCCAGTACCATAATTCAAAAGCATTAATTAGTTCTGTTTATTTCATTGAGGCTGCTCTGAGTAGAGCTTCATGGGATGCAACCCCCTGACTTCTAGCCTGGATAGCTCAGTTAGTTAGAGTGTGGTGCTGATAACGCCAGTGTTGCAGGTTCGATCCCTGTGTGGGACAGCTGCATATTCCAGCATTGCAGGGGATTGAAGTAGATGATCCTCAGGGTTCCTCCCAGCTCTATAACTCTATGATTCTCTTAAAAAGTGAAAACTGCTTGATAGCTATCTAAGGGCATCCGATTGGCAGAAGCTGGACGCCAGAGAAAAGGGCACAGCATAAGACTGTGCTATTCACACACTATAGTTCTTACATCCTTTGGATCTGCCAATCGCGTCTGGTATTTCAGCGTGTTTGCAGCTTCAGTGGGATGTGTTTTATAGGGTAAAGAAATGTACTCCATTGTGAGAGGTTTAACAAGGAACACCAAGGCTAGGGACAGATAACTTTTTAAAAGTTTGCATGTGATTTAAGAGGTTTCACTTTTCATGTTGTATTATTCACATAGGAAATTGGTTTTTTATCAGGAAAAGGGCCCTCATTGTCTATCTAGTTCAGTATTGCCTACTCTGACAGCTAGGGACTCTCCAGGGTCTCAGGCAGAGGTTTTTCACATCACTTGCTACCTGATCTTTTTAACTGGAGAAGGTGCTGGTGATCAGACCTGAAACTTTCTGCAAGCAAAGCATATGCTCTACCACTGATATGGACCCTCCCCATATTTTCCTTTTGTCCTACCGTTGCCTCAGGTCAAACCAGTTTTGCAGGTTTCTGGAGTACAGAAAACTTGCAAATTGGTTTACCTGAGCTGAAAGTGGGGTAAATTAACACACCAGCTTTTTTCAGCCATTCAGAGCTGGAGATGATGAACATGGTGATGATGGTGGAACATCTTGATAGCAGGCTGCGCTCCCAAACTGCACACTGGGTTGCATCCAGACTAAGGGTTGTATCTAGTATGTATCATACTCAGCAGACTCATTGAAATTAATGGACATAACCAACTTGTCCGTTTATTTCGGCACATCTTCTCTGAGTAGAACCTAGGTGGACCACAACCCCAAAGGAGTTGAACTTGGGTCCCGTTGACATCAGTGTAAAAAATCATGACTAAGTCACCATTAAAATCAACTTAGCCTGGATTCAAGCTGTTCACAAAACACCCCTGTGCATAGTGGACATAGGTTGATTGGGGGCAGTGGCTGCCCCCTCCCATGCACATTGCCCCCCTTTGGAATGCATGAAGATGGCTAGCATGAATCATTTTCAAACTACCTTCAGCTGCCTTTAAAAAGCCAGTTCTGGTTGTCACGAAGGTACCACAAAAAGATGGCTTTACAAAGTGTTTAGCAGACCTTTATTTACCAACAGAAATGAATGAATGAATGAATGAATGAGTGAGTGAATGAGCCAGTAATCTAAGGCAGGTTGTCTTTGCATGACTGAGTGGTCAGTTCCTCAGTATTCCATGTGTTATATTCTACTAAAGGAATATCCACAGTAGACCCGCTGAAATGAGTGAACTTAAATTAGTTACATCTCCAAGTATGACTTAGCTGCCCTGTCCCACCGCAGCAGGGATGAGCAGCGGGACTACAGATGTGACGGTGGCTACGCCACTTCATCACATCCCCCCACTGCCTACCAGGGCTTTGAATTGTAGTCTAAGAATGCTAATCATCTCAAGCCTTTTAGTTTAATCGCCAGGCTTTTAATTAATTGATAAACAGTCTTAAATTTAAATAAACTGTATGTAATCCAAATCATGAATGCCTTTTGTGATTATTGAAAGAAGTGTAAAATATCTTACAATTAATTAGTTTTTAAATTTGCTGTTAATTTCTGCACCGCCGCCACCACCACCCTCCCCTTGTTCTTCCCGCCAAAGCAAAATCATACCAGCTTCCGGCTGTAAGAATATGGGGAAAAGAAGACGAAAATCCTTCTGCTTTAAAACTGTGCAGTGATCAAAAGATAATGGAAAGATCTGCTGTGCCAGCAAAAGAAAAGAAAAGAAAAAAGAGCGCTTATGCTGGAGCATTCTATCTGCTGAGTAGAAGATGCTGAGCAAAACATGACTTTACAACTGGTGTTAAAGGCAGATATGTCAGTATAATATTTACAAGCAGGATGCCGGGGTGTTCCCCCATCCCTCACTGTATCATCAGGTCTTTTACAATAGCCTTTCAGGGCTTTAGTTCACATGTCTAGTGCAACGTTCTTCCACTACATCAGCAGCTGCCCTTCCATGAACAGAAGATGCTTTTTTTCTCAAGGAAGGGTACTTTTGGATCCAAGGCATTGATTTCTTATTAGGCAGATGGTGGTGTTACCTTTTTTAACCCCCCTCCCCCTTTTTTTACACTTCTTATAGGATAAAAACTTTATCTCTGGAGCTTGAAAATAAGCAAGCAGCAATACAAAATCTAAATGAACAGATGAGGAGCCTCCAGAAAGAGAATGAAGTTTCATGCAGACAAACACAGCTGTTGCGGTAAGAGATTTCAGAAGGCAGTACGTAGGAGAACTAACTTTTTTTGTGATGCACGCAGTAGGATATATCTGGTAAAATCATAGCATTAGCTGCCACATGTTTTTATTGAAATGCTTCATTCCTATGATTTTCCGTAAACTATGATTAGTAGATCAGGTGTGTTACATTTGTATTCGGGAACTATAGCTTGTTCCAACCAAAGTTAGTTTAAACAAATCACAATTAAATGGTGGTTTCAGATTCTGGTTTGTTAACAAACTTTAATTAGGAAAACCACAATTCTCTGAGTTTGTAGTTGTTCTAAAGTGAATGTGGAACCTTTCACTCACCTTTTGTCACATAGGGAGAAGTAAAGGTAAAAAGTACACACCCAAAGGCTCACTTTGGCTTGTTCCCAGTCAACCACAACGTAGGTAATCATGTGACCCATGTCATAGGTTGCATTCATATGTTATGCTGTCAAACAAGCAGGTAGCATTCTGGTTTGCAAGCAATCACAAATAACAGATTGTATGTTCAAGTGAAAGTATATTTTGCTGTAACCTGGGTTCAGAACTTCCTCATAGGGGAAGAAGGGGGGGACTGCCATTTGAGGAAGAAAGCAAAAAGACACATAGATAACTCCACATGCATTTCTGGGTTGAAGTTATGTTGTTGTTGTTTAGTCGTTTAGTCGTGTCCGACTTTTCGTGACCCCATGGACCAGAGCACGCCAGGCACTCCTGTCTTCCACTGCCTCCCGCAGTTTGGTCAGACTCATGTTTGTGGCTTCGAGAACACTGTCCAACCATCTTGTCCTCTGTCGTCCCCTTCTCCTTGTACCCTCCATCTTTCCCATCATCAGGGTCTTTTCCAGGGAGTCTTCTCTTCTCATGAGGTGGCCAAAGTATTGGAGCCTCAGCTTCAGGATCTGTCCTTCCAGTGAGCACTCAGGGCTGATTTCCTTAAGAATGGATGCGTTTGATCTTCTTGCAGTCCTTGGGACTCTCAAGAGTCTCCTCCAGCACCATAATTCAAAAGCATCAATTCTTCGGCGATCAGCCTTCTTTATGGTCCAGCTCTCACTTCCATACATCACTACTGGGAAAACCATGGCTTTAACTATATGGACCTTTGTTGGCAAGGTTGGAGTTATAGTGGGTCTGAATTCTTTACTTCACCCCGTCCATGACCCCAAAGTGTATTTTTTTAATTGTGTCCAGTATTTTCCAGTGTTCATGATTTCTAGCTCTATAACCTTCTAAATAGACTAAGTATTGGCAATGTCCAAAGTTTCTGTGCCCAAGAGTTATCTAATAGTGATGCAGCTGAGAAGTGAAGCATACATGGTCTTCTGTTGTCAACTGCTATCCTAAATCGAGCTTTGTGGTTCTGTCATCACTGTCCAACTTCCTGAAAGCCTCTTTGTCTACCTATGTGTGCCTCTGCTTTTGCTGCTCTTCTCTACCCAACTTCCCCTTAACCAGCCTGCTTACTTCTTCTCTCAGTTCCCTAGTCTAGCACATAATCCCTGGAAACCTCCTGCACTGGACCACAACAAATCACCATGGTATTTCCCCATCTTCTCCCTTGATCCCAGTTTGTGCTGGGAGTAAAAAGGAGAATGGCTTCAGCAAACTGAAAACCCTCACACAGGAATTCCCTACAAGCGTCTTCATTAATACACATTCATTTGTTTAACTGTGTGGAGCTATACTTCATGAGCCAAAGTTTGGCCATCTCTACCACAAATCAAGATTTTTGACAGACTGATGTCTTTCTGAATCAGAAAATTATCCAAAAATGCAAGATGCCTACAAATTGTTTGGCATTAAAAAAATTAATCCATGAAAATTATGTCTGAATATTAGCTGTAATCTTTTGTAGAGCACCCATTTTGTCCAAACAATGATATAATTCTAAAAAATCATGCAAGTTGAATTCAAAAGTGCATGTGCTAGGTGTGCCAGCTGCACGAGATAGAAAGGTATTTGGTAAAGATAGTCATAATTGCCATATAAAGCTTAGCTGAAAATGTTGAAACATATTCCAAGTATTGATGAATCTAACTGCAAGGCAGAAAACTCAATTAGCTTCTTTTATTGATATAAATCAATAATTTTTTTAAATGCTTCTTTTTCAAAGTGCTATTTTGTTTTTAAAAAACCATTTACCAATTAGTTCTTCTTTTCCTTTTTGGCAGAAAAACATTGGAACGACATAAATTCATCCTAAAGAAAGCCTTTGTTCTCCTTCCCTTTATCAAAGGAGAGGTACACAGTGTTAAAGGAGGAATATTTGACTTTCTCAGCCAATGGAGTGCACTCAAAGGAGAGATTTTTTTACACATAAAAAAGATTAATTTAACAGCATTGACAGGTAAATTACCAGATTACAACTTTCCCCAGCATCTGATTCTTGGTCATTTCTACAGACTTTTAATAGTGATTTACACTTCTGATTTATTTTGTCTTCGCAGCACCCTTGTAAAGTATATCAGACTAAAAACTAGTTATTGCTGAGGCAGTAAACCTGTGCACTGCCCCGTACTACTTTAGATGGTCGGCTGCGATATGATGGGATCTTTAATTATAATAATGCTACAGAGAAAGCGAGATGTCAGAGAGAAGCCTTGTGCCCCAGCCTCACTGAAATCTGTTTTCCTATGCAAAGGTGCTTTTTAAAGAAAGTTTTTTAGCTATCACTGGGCATTTAGTCTTGTGAGTTGAAATGGGTACAGCCTTAGCAAGGGCTTCGCACTTCAATGAGGTCTCGGCGTCGGAGAGAATGGCTTCCCCGAGCTTCGTAGCTGAGCTCTGATTTGAGTCCAGGTCTCTAAAATCGAAACTCAGTCCTCTCCCTTCCCTGCCAGCTTTTGCCCACAAAAATTAGCTGCATGCAGTAGCTTATGACTGTTGACCGTTTTTTATGGGTCACGTTGAAATGACTTGAACAAAATCCAACACAGGGAATTTTCTGCCTCACAGGAAAAACAACTGTCAACCTTCCCCTTAAGTCATAGAGATGAAGGGTCATGGAATCTGAAGTCTCCAAAGGCGCCTCAAGGGGTAGGCAATGGGAGAACTCGCTGTGCTCTTGTTCGCAAAGGGCAAAAGAGGCACATTGGCAGGATGCTGCCTCTGCCACTGCTGTTCTCTCTGTTTCCAGGTGATCTCAGGTTCTTGTGCAAGTGTTAAATTCACTGCAGCTTTTCAGAACAGAATAGCAGGATATAGGGATATGAGCGAATTATTTTGACATTGGGCCCCGGTCAGATATCTGACTAGATAATATATGTTATAAGAAAATCCATTTTAATGTTGTTTTGCCCTAGATATATGTGACCCTGATTTTTTT
Source organism: Podarcis filfolensis (assembly GCF_964270895.1). Lineage (NCBI taxonomy): Eukaryota > Metazoa > Chordata > Lepidosauria > Squamata > Lacertidae > Podarcis > Podarcis filfolensis. The sequence goes on along the minus strand of NC_139608.1, from coordinate 21,074,658 downwards.
TAATGCACATTTTTTATTTTTGTAATCTGCATGAAATCCCAGCTCCTCCTATTCAGATGTGTTGTTATTTTGGTCAGTTAACTACGGAGGGTTTTGTAAATGTTGAGAGCAGCTGACTTGATACATGTGCTTTTCTTGCTGAATACGACACTGTCTCTGGTTTTTCTGAGTAGCTAGTGCAGAAATGTTCTGACTATCTTAAATGAGGCAAATGTAAAAATATGTGCATGCTTTCCCCATTCTTTCTGTAATACGTCATTCTAAAAGTGCTTCTTTTGTTAATGTTGAGTTTGGATGGCAGGAAATTAAGGTTCAGGAACCTGAGAACATTGTGCCCCTCTGCATGCAGTGCCATTTTGAAATTCTGTGACTGTTTATGCACTTGGCAATACAGACCACACTTACAATTACCTCTGATTTTTGGTCCTTCAGCCCTGACTTGTCACAATTAATGTATATTCCAGCAGTGACTGGCAATAACTATGCATACTTAGCCAAAGGAAGTCTGGATAAGGAGCAGCAAATATGCTTGGTACTTGTCAAATACAGAAATACTATATAAATTGACAATTAAATTGAAGCTGGGACAAAGGTATCAAAATCATATTTATTTATTTATAAATTTTTTTTAACAGTGATGGCATCTTCGTAGGTGTAGATACTGAATCTGTAGTACTTAAATAGCCAGCAAAAATTAATTGAAATTCATTCTTCTTTCCTGAAGAGTTGTTTCTGTACAACAGAGGACAGTCATTTTTATTGTGATGGTATCTGGAATTTTATTTTTTTATTTTTTGATGAGAAATCCAATTACCTTTCAGAAATATCCAGTCTGAACCGAAGCTTGGGTGAATGCCAGAGGGAAAATCTGCTCCTCCAGGAGGAGGTGCAGCGTTTAAGGTTGATATCAGACGCAGCTGAGCAGCAAGCTGAGCAACTCCAGGCGACTCTCTTACGAGAGAGTGAATTACAAAACAGATGTCACGAACTACAGAAGAAAACACAAGGTAGGTGTTAATTTTAGAACAAGCAGCTGGCTTCACTGACAAGCAGCATGTTTAAAACTTCTATCTTGCCGTAGTCGGCCATTCTTAGAGGTACATGTGCAAATCTCCATGCGCCATCATTTCACATGTGCTTCCTCCTCTGTTTCTATGGTTTTCACTTCTGCTTTCAAAGTAACCACAGTTCCCCATTATTTTTGAGCTTAAGAGAACTGTGGTTTATTTAAACGGTGGTATGTTAAGGAGAAAGCCAGGATCAAAATGTACTTTCAGAACCCGGCTAATTTGAAACCACTGTTTAAATCAGCCACAGTTCTCCAACTACAGACATAACGAGGAACTGTGGCTACTTTGAAAGAAGAGCAGTGTTCCCAATCTCCTTACAGCCACATGGGGAGAGGGTTGCTCATGAACCAACTGTTCATTAATGTACTGAGAAACCATCATTCTTCATTACATCCAAACTAGCCCATGGAGTGAATTCATATCACCACAGCAATTTCATTCCACTTTCGTTTTTGGGGGGAGAGTACTTTTGCACTCAGATCCTACTTCTGGGCTTCCCATGTGCACTCTGAGAACAGGATCCTGGACCAGATTTGCCAGACTCCTCTAATAGCCTTACTAATCTCCAGAAACTTACGGTATTTCTGAGGAAACACAGAAGGCTGGGGAAAGGTGGATTTCTCCCATCTACCACTTCTCCCCTTCAAATCTCTCCACAACATTTTTCTCCGACGTACAGGAAGCCAGAGCAAAACCTGGAGTACGGTGGTACCTCTGGATGTGAGCGGGATCTGTTCCGGAGCCCCATTTGCATCCAGAGCAGAACACAACCCGCATCTGCATGTGCACGGGTCACGATTTGCTGCTTCTGTGCATGTTCATGACGTCATTTTGAGCGTCTGCACATGTGCTAGTGGCGAAACCCGGAAGTAATGTGTTCCGTTACTTCCAGGTCGCCGTGGAGTGCAACCTGAAAACGCTCAACCTGAAGCAACTTCAACCCGATGTATGACTGTACCTGATACTACGTGTTTCTGGTGGCTCACACTTTGCACCAACTGAGAAGAGTCTTCTCAGGTTGCCTTACATAATCTTGTGCCATTTATTTTTGCATCTGTGTTTACTTCCAAACATCTTGCCCTGTGAGATTTTTGAGATACGTTCAGAGATATATTAAAGCATCTCACAATGCTTTGTACGTACCAGCTTACTCCAGATAACTGTGGGAACTGTCGTTGACCCCTCACAGGACTGCAATTCCCAGCACCCTTAAGAAATTATAGTTTCTAGGATTCCTTGGGGGAAGCCATGTGCTTTAAACATATGGCATGGATGTGACCAAAATTCGAGGAGTCTCTTTTAAGTACCGTGCTACACACCAGCTTTGTGTCTGCATTATGTGTCATAAAACTCCTAGCAGCTGATTGCCAAAGACAGGAGGAGGTTGTACTGCTTCCATCTTCCGGTTAGCGCCGGCGCTTAATGGCGGATCTCAACCGGAGCTCCGGGAGAGATCTGCTTCGCGGGTTCGGGTCCTGTCAGCTACGGCGAAGCGGGGACCCTTAAAAATCACAGGCGCGTTGCCTGTGAACCGGAGACTCGGCGGGCACCTTTGCGCCCCCCCGACGCTGCGAAATAGCCTTTTTAAAGGCTCCGGAGCAGCGGAGGGGTCTTGGAGCGGTGCTGAGAGTCGTCTTCACCCAGCCTGCGAAGCGAAGCCGCGTCGCCATTAGCGGAGAGCGCTGACTTCTTCCCGTGAAATTGGATTAAAAGAACAACTATCCGTGAGTAGGATTGACTGCTAAAGTATAAATTGGACTCTAAAATAAAGAAATTGGGCACCGAGACGGATAAGCACTAAAAAGGAAGTCTGCTTTCCGTTCTGTAGCAAGATCAAAGCGAAAGGCACTCTAGCTGTAACTGCTTGAGAGGAAACTTGCGGGATTTAAGAAATCCACCACCAAAGCAAAGAACTCCCCCCCCCGAAGGCAGGAAGGGGGGGGAAGAAGATTTTAAAAGTGTTTCCCTGCCAATTTAAAAGAATTGGATTAAGTACCGCTGCTCTTTAACCTGGGATCGGACTGCCGGAGAAAAGGATAAAAAGTATCTTAAATTGACTTTGGTTACTTCCAAATTGAAATACTGTTTCTGTGGTATTACAAAGTTACTTACAGGACACTATTGATTGGGATCCCCTTGAAAGAGAAAAGAAAAATTGAAAGGGACTAGGAAACTTTTATTCCTTCTTTTTTGAAGAGTGTGGGATTATTTTGAGAAGCATAGAACTGACTCTACGCCCTCTAGAGGACCTACAAATAGTTTCAGCAACAAGTGGAGTTTAAAATTTGAGAACTTTTGTTTGTGAGCTCCAAAGTCTGGGAATGACCTTGACTAAAAGACTTTGTTATGGCAGATGGTAAAGAGAAAGGGGATTTACAAGAAACAACCTTGAGATCTGGCAGACAATACAAAATTGACCCTTTCATGCAAAGAAGGGCTTCTGTAACAGGAGCCTCTGGAACTATAGTGGCTGCAAAGCCAAAAGTGAAAGCAATGTCTACAGAAGAATCATTTGCTAAGGTATTGGAGAAGATAAATGACTCTTTGGAGGAACTAAAAAAGCAAGGTGCGGAGACTAAATTGCAAGTTGCTGAAACTAAAGTACAAGTTGCTGAAACAAATAAAAAAATTGAAGAAATCTCTGGGAAAATTGACCTAAATACCAAAAGTATAACTGACCTAGGGAATAAAGTGAACTCAAATGCAGAAGCAATTGGGAAATTATTGGAAGATTCATCTATAACACGAAAGATAGCTGAGGAAGCTAAGGAAATTGCAACTGCTGCGGAGGAAAAATTTCCACCAGTTTACAAGAAATTGGACGAATATGAACTGGCACTCTCTATGCAGGATATGCAACGCAAGGAGAGGAACCTAAGGATCAGACTTGTGCCGGAAAAGGAAGGAGACAACTTGGTGGATTATTTGACAAAAGAATTTTCTGATTTTTGGAAGCAGGAGTTGAAGAAAGAGGACTTTAAGATAGAAAGTGCATTTAGATTGGGAATAAGACAGAAGAGGAATCGACCCAGAGATTGTCTTATTACTTTAAGATCAAAGGAGGAGCGAGATAAAATACTGAACCTGCACTACCAAACAGCCCTTCGAATTGAAGACTTCTTTATTGAGATTTTTAAAGACATCCCTAAGAGTATCTTGGACGCAAGAGGACATTATAAGGACCTGGTGACACTGCTGAAGAAGAACTACATACCATTCAGGTGGGAATTTCCCCAAGGCTTGTCTTTTAAATATAAGGGAAAGAAGAGAAGAATAAAGACTGTAAGCGATAAAGACAAGTTCTTGGGAGAGCACGAAGAAGACCTACAGAAAGAGACATTTCCAGGACAGGGGCATCCATCATTGGACACGAACACGGCACCACCGACGGACGAGGAACAAAAACAGGGAGCTGTAGGAGGAAGGAGTTAATCCCATCATGGCTCTGCAACTTCTAACCTGGAATTGTAACGGCTTAAACATTCCCAGGAAGAGAAAAAGTATATTTCATGCCTTAAAGAAAGACCAATTGGACTTGATTTGCCTACAAGAGACCCACGTGACAAGAGCACACAGAAAATTACTAATAAATAAAAGACTGGGACAGGAATTTATATCTTCAGACAGAGTAAAAAAGAGAGGAGTGGTGATCTATGCAAAAGAAAAATTGCAACCGAAACAAATCTTTAAAGATGATCAAGGAAGATATTTGGCAATTGAAATTCAATCTCAAGGAGAGAAGTATTTGATAGTGGGAATCTATGCACCAAACGAAGGGAAAGCTGAATTTTTTAAGAAGTTGCATGAAATCTTGATGGACCATATGGATTACAACTTAATTTTGATGGGAGATATGAATGGAGTAGTTTCAGCAAATATGGACAAGGCACAAAGACAGGTAATAACAAAAGATGGAAGACTACCAAAGACTTTTTTTGAAATGACTGACAATATGGACTTGATTGATATTTGGAGAACAAAACACCCATTAGAAAGAGAGGGAACCTTCTTTTCTGAAGCCAAAATGACATGGACAAGGATTGACCAAATCTGGGTGACTAGCAGTATGGCTCCGAACATAAAAAAAGTAGAAATCTGCCCAAAAACTTTCTCCGACCATAATGCTGTAAAGATGGTGATGAGGCAAACAACAACTGGTTCCTTCAGATGGAGAATGAATGACACCTTATTCAGAGATGAGGAGATCTGCAAGAAGGCCCAAAAAACCTTGAAAGACTATTTTGAAATCAACTTAAGGTCTGAAGTAGAAAAAAGAATAGTATGGGACGCAAGCAAAGCCGTGATGAGAGGGTTTTTGATTCAGCAAAATACTTTAAAGAAGAGAAAGCAAAATGAGAAAAAGGAGAGAATTTTGGAAAAGATAAAAAAGGGGAAAAACAATTAAGATCGAAGCCAAAATCCCAAGAGATTTTAAGAGAAATCAAATTTCATCAAACACAATATATGGAACTGATGAATCAAGAACTAGAGTGGAAAATTAAACAAATGAGACAAAAGACCTTTGAATCTGCTGATAAATGTGGCAAGTTACTGGCTTGGCAAATAAAGAAGAGACAAAAACTCAACACGGTAACAAATATAGAAGTGGAAGGAAAAAACATAAGCAACCCAGCGGAAATTAGGAATTGTTTTCAGAACTACTTTAGACAACTTTACACACAAGGGCCGCAGAAAGAAATGGACATACAACAGTTCCTCGAGGAAAATGGGCTGAAAAAGGTTTCGCAAGAAAGTAAGACAATATTGAACCAGGAGATATCAGCACAAGAAATAGAAGATGCCATTCAAGGCATGACGCTGGGCAAATCCCCCGGACCGGATGGACTGACTTCCAAATATTACAAAGTTTTGAAGGAAGGGTTGATACAACCTCTGAAGGAAGTCTGCAATGAGATTATGGAGGGGAAAAGGGCACCCGATACGTGGAGAGAGGCCTACATTACACTTATACCAAAGACAGAGACTGAAAAGACCCAACTTAAAAACTACCGACCCATCTCGTTATTGAATGTGGATTACAAAATCTTTGCTGACATTTTAGCAAAGAGACTGAAAAGAGTTTTGATGGAGGAGATTCACGGGGACCAAGCGGGCTTTCTCCCAAAAAGGCATTTGTCGAACAATGTAAGGAATATAATTGACATTTTGGAAAAGCTGGAAGTGAACATAAACACTAAAGCTGTTTTGATATTTGTGGATGCCGAGAAAAAAAAAAAACAAAAAACAAAATTCGAGGAGTCTCTTTTAAGTACCGTGCTACACACCAGCTTTGTGTCTGCATTATGTGTCATAAAACTCCTAGCAGCTGATTGCCAAAGACAGGAGGAGGTTGTACTGCTTCCATCTTAGGCACTCAGCCGTAGGGCTCTTTGTTTGTCAAAGAGGGGAGATGAGCAGCCTGCCAGTGGAGAAAAGCACATTCCACTGATGGATTAGATAATGCGCTGTATGCATGTGTTATGGCTATCGGGTGGTTGCTCGAGAGCAATCAGGCAAGATGCCTCACTGGTCTGTTCTAGAGCTTTATTATTGGTGCTAAAAAACCTTTACAATGCAGAGCGCCTCTATTCCATGTCTTGCTCATTCACTAGCAGAATCTGAGAGTGGGCGGTCCTTAAATCTTCTCCAGCAGAGTAGTCTCTTGACCCCCAGCCTACACCTCCCCTCTCTGCGCGAAAGCCTACTGCGCAATGAAGGCTTGGGTAAAGGGGGACCTCCCTCCTCCCCGCTTTGCTCAAGCAAGGTGCCCTGGCACCGCCTTGCATCCTCCGAGCCCTGCATCTCCTCCCCACTAGAGGTGTGGCTTCCTTCCTCCGCTGAGGAAGTGCTGCTTCCCACGATCTTTGGGGGCTCTCTGTAATCCATCCGCCTTTCCCTTCCTCGCCCCTGAGCCGATGGCAGTTCCCTGACAGCATGGATACATTGCAACAGCATGTGGACAGGATACAACTTTTAATAATAAATAAATGCATTAAAACGAGAGCTCAAAAGAGCATTCAGTATTGTGAGTCTCTTTTTAATATTCATTTAGAGGCACCCTTTGTTCTAGCCGATCATTTTAGTGCCTTTGGCATCCCTGGTGAAGCTTGAATGGAGCCAGGCACAGAGTTCTTAGGCTCATCCAACGCCTGTCTGTTTTGGCACAACCTGAGACCTCTCCTAATTGTGTCTTGTGGTCTCTTCTCTGAAACTGAAGACGCATCGTGTTAGTTTCTTGTTCATTTTACAAGTCCAATGCAGGCATTAACAGGTGTTGTTTTTTAAAAAGTGTGCTGCCTTCCTGTTTTGATTCAAAAACTTCATTTCAAAGCCAACGCCATCATTCAGTCTGTGATCCTGACCGGCAACTAAAATATTCTAAAAGTGTACAGGTTGTGCTATTCAAAAAGTAGCTTTGCTTCATCAAAATGACAGTGTAATTGCAGAGCGCTGCTGCTCTCACAGTATGTGATTTCAAGTCCTGAACAGCGGTAGTTATGGTACGGAATGGCTTTCATTACAGGGCCAATGGTAACGGTGATACAGCAATGAACAGAGGAATTTGCCATTTTAGCATGTGCTGTTGTTACAGAAAGAGCCCTTGACATGTAACGCCAAGGAATCCACTGGATCTGGGCACAATGAAGGAGATGTAAAACACCTGCCTGAGCCTCACAAGCTCATGTGGCAAACACACACACACACACACACACACACACACACACACTATTTATTTTTTGACATTTGTTTGCTTCCCCACAGCATAACGTTCTCTGAGTGGTTTCCAATCCAGAAGTATACATTTAAATAAAAAAATAAGGCATAAACCATAAAATATGCATAAGTAACAGCAAGAAACCCAAAACTTTCTGCAAATCCTAGATAAATTACTTAGAAAGCCTGGGTGAACTTAAAAGACCAGAAGGATTGCATCAGGCAAACCTACTTTGGTAGGGTGGTTCCATAATGGAGGTACTCCTTCCAAAACAGGCTTCTGGCTACCCACCTCATATCATTCAACAGGGAAATTGAAGCTGGGCCTCCAAAGAAGACCTTGAAGTTATTGGGATACTTAAAAGAGAAGTTAGCCTTTCAGATAACCTGGTCCCAAGCTGCCTGGGGCTTCAGAGGTCAAAGCTGCACAATAATTGTACTTGAATATGGATGGGGTCCTCGTGCAGCTTGCAAAACACAGGCACCAAACTGCTCCATTCCAGTGGAGAATCTTGCAGTCCTGTTCTGGGCCAATTGCTGTTCCTGAGTTATTTTTAAAGACAGCCCCACGTATAACACATTGCAGTAGTTTAAATTTCTAGACCCATTGCTCTTCTTGCCGCATAAGATCAAGATCCTCTTTACTATGTGCTGCAACATCACCACTGTAAGGGACAGATAGGAAAGCAGGCACAGACTGAGATGCCCCTCCCTCCCCCTTTTGTAATATTCCATTGACACAGCGAACACACTTGGATAAAGTTTAAGCAGTGGGCTGGGGGAAAAACCGCAAACATCTAATTACTTTGTTTTAATGAAGCTGCAGTTATCTAGAACTAGTTGTTTTATTAAGAGTGATAAATGCACTGAGTAACAGGCAGTGATGGAGCAGTTATAGCTGACAAGTAAAAATAAAAACCACATATTAATAATTGCACATTTTGTTCTCACTGAAGTAGTTTTAAATATACATATTTCTTTCTCTAATCTGCCTTTCTGTTCTTAGAGGTCAGTATGACCAGAAAATCAGTAAACTAAATTCCTATTTACCCCCAGAAGAGGGTGAATGTTCTCTTATTTTCAATAAACATTTTACATTGTAAACCTCCCTATGTTCCTCGGATAAAGGGTGGTATAGGTATTTAGCAAACAGACAGACAACAACATCATGACTGTCATGAAGGAAAATAAAAATAAAAACTTAATAGGCCGAATTACTATTTTCCCAGGAAATAACTAATCAAACCAAAATATATTTTAATCAGTTATGTTTCTGCTTTGCTGTAAATGGAAGCATTTTAAAAGAAATGTCTAACAAAACAATCTATTCCCACTAGGGGAGCCAGAAAGACTAAAAAAAAGTGTGCAGAAAGCCATTATTTGTAATTTAATTTCCCATGTGCTTAATGTTTCATTGTACTAACCGGAATAGAACTTTTTGCAGAGAACATAACCTAAAAGAGACAGGCATGCAAAATAATTGTCAATTTTCTCTTGCTACTTGTAAAATAAGATCCTCAACACCATGACGTCAACAAGCACAGTAAACATATTTATTGCATTTTTATCCCTCCCTCCCTCCCTCCCTCCCTTCAAGGAGCTCAGAACAGCAACAGTCCTATCAATAACCTGAGGCTGATCCTCATGTTATGCCCCCTACACCCTGACAGGAAACTGCAGTACAGTGGTACCTCGGGTTAAGTACTTAATTCGTTCCGGAGGTCCGTTCTTAACCTGAAACTGTTCTTAACCTGAAGCACCACTTTAACTAATGGGGCCTCCTGCTGCTGCCACTGCACCGCCAGAGCACGATTTCTGTTCTCATCCTGAAGCAAAGTTCTTAACCCGAGGTAATATTTCTGGGTTAGCGGAGTCTGTAACCTGAAGCGTATGTAACCCGAGGTACCACTGTTAATGCTCTTTGTGGCAAGGGGCTGTATGCACAAGCTGTAATGTGCAAAGGCTGCTCACCCCACGAATCAGCCTTATTACCTGGAGATTTTACATACTTGGTGTAGTATGTGTTTTTAGTAATGGCTGGCATGAATGTGGAGGCCGATCCTTGACAGGAATGGCCGCCACACATTGCAGCATGCTGTCGTCAAATGTAAGCATTTCCAGTGGAAAAAGTGTAAGGTCCATGACAGATTTTAGTTGTCAGCCATGCAGCCCTGGTATTCTGTTGCCTTTCTGTGGTATCTTTAAAGACCTAACAAATTTTATTATGGAATAACCCTTTATAGACTAGACTGACTCATCAGGTGCTTAACTTTTAGGTTATTTGTAACATTAATCCTACAATATTCCAATTTTCTTAAGGAACTTCTTGTTTTTTCATGTATTTTGATGAGGCCTGATAATTTGTGTGTGAGAGAATGAGTAAATGATATGTAAAGCATACTTATTTCTCCCATATTTCATAGAATCATAGAGTTGGAAGGGACCACAGGGGTTATCTAACCCAACTTGGGGCTTGAACTCACGGCCCTGAGATTAAAAGTCTCATGCTCTGCCTACTGAGCTATCCCAGGACAAACTCCTGTTGGGGAAAGGCTGTGGCTTAGCCTTGTGGAGCACATTCTTTGCGTACAAAGCCCCCAGGTTCAATTGCCAGCATCTCCAGAAAGGGCAGGAAAAGTCTGCTATCTAAAACCATGGATATCTGCAGCCAGTCAATGTAAACCAGGTGTGGGGAACTTTGGCGCTCCATGTGTTCTTGAACAACAGCTTCCATCCTCCCTGGGTGCTGGCTATGTTTGCAGGAGCTGATGTGCATTGCAGTTCAGCAACATCTGGAGAGTCAAAGGTTTCCTGGTGCAGACAGTACTGAGCTGGATGGACCAATGGTCTGCATAAGGCAGCTTACTCAAGCACATTGATCTCTCCAATCTGTCATGTTGTTGTTTAGTCGTTTAGTCGTGTCCGACTCTTCGTGACCCCATGGACCAGAGCACACCAGGCACTCCTGTCTTCCACTGCCTCCTACAGTTTGGTCAAACTCATGCTGGTAGCTTCGAGAACACTGTCCAGCCATCTCGTCCTCTGTCGTCCCCTTCTCCTTGTGCCCTCAATCTTTCCCAGCATTAGGGTCTTTCCAGGGAGTCTTCTCTTCTCATGAGGTGGCCAAAGTATTGGAGCCTCAGCTTAAGGATCTGTCCTTCCAGTGAGGACTCAGGGCTGATTTCCTTCAGAATGGATAGGTTTGATCTTCTTGCAGTCCATGGGACTCTCAAGAGTCTCCTCCAGCACCATAATTCAAAAGCATCAATTCTTCGGCGACCAGCCTTCTTTATGGTCCAGCTTTCACTTCCGTACATCACTACTGCGAAAACCATAGCTTTAACTATATGGACCTTTGTTGGCAAGGTGATGTCTCTGCTTTTTAAGATGCTGTCTAGGTTTGCCATTGCTATATTGAAATAATTATTGAAACATATTTACGTAACAGCTCTTCCAGTTGCGTGTACTTTTGTTTTCCTCTCGGTAAATGAGGTTTTACTAAGAAGATGGGTTGGGGGTGGGTTATGTAAAAGGTTCACCTATTGTTATCTCAACATTTGGCATCATTGTGTGCCATCTTTAATATCTCTCTGGAATGTTCGAGCTGGAACGAAAGGGTCGCCATGACCGCTTCTGTTATAGCTGTTGACAATACCTTTTTGATATAATCTACAGTTATGTGGGTTGGGTTTTTTTGTCCTTGTCAGATTTTTCACATGCTTATATCTGAAGGGCAGCATAAAAAACATTGTTCTATGAAAAACATAAGCTAAATATTCTGAATACAAATGAAGCTTTCCAATTTTTTTTGCGACAAGTAAGTAAATCAATTAGCTAAGAAATGCAGACCCTCTGTTTTTGAAAGGCCAAGCAATGGACCCCCTACTTTTGTTTTTTTGATATATCTATGATAGTTTTTGTTACATGAGTGGTGCTGCAGACCCCTTGGATGGGTTATGCACACTTCTTGGGGTCCATGGACCACCAATTGGGAACCACTGAACTAAAGAAATAGAATTTAATCTGTCATGTGTCACTAAGTCCAAGGTACCTGTTGTCTTCCTACTGCTCTTATTAATTAAAACATTTATGAGTCACCTTTCCACTCAGAAACTAAGCACCCAAGGCTATATGCAACCAGGTATTTACAGGCTGACATGGCTGCTTTTCTGGAATGTTAAGCTCTCGGGTATTTTCCCATTATTGTGGCTGTGTGTGTTTGTATGTGTGTTTGTGTGTCTTTCTCTGGGGTTGCATTTAGTCCAGGCATTTTGAAGCTTTGTTATTGTTGTTCCCTGCTACTGCCAGTCAGTTGGCTTAAATGATTTCACTGAGGGGAAAACAGCAGGCTTGGGAGATGTACAATCTGAGGTGCTTCAGTATACCCACAGCAGGGTGCAGGAAGCAAGGCAAGTTGGCAGCCACTGTGTGCTAACAAAAGCTGACAGATTAACTCCTGGGGGTGGGGGAAGTGACTGTGAAACTTCTTTATTTTCTCCATCATTTGCAGTGATCATTTGTCCGTATGGCCCACTGTAATTGTTCAAAGCAAATTAATGTTTGGGCAAAGCCATTTGTCCTCTTCTTTTTAACATCATCTTAAGAAGGTTCTATCTAAGTTGTCATTCATTTTCCATTCCCTTTTATTTAGATTACACACCTTATGTACATGCAGTACCCAGGTACTCTGGATATGCTAGACAACATTGACGATAGAGTTATCTGTGATGTACATATGAAGTACTTCAGGGTAGAAATAGTTTCAAATTCAAGGGGTGCCAAGATTAATGCAGCAATTATCATCAAATGCTGTTTGGTTGTGAGGTTATTTATGGGGCACTTAGAGCCTAGGGCTTGTCGATCAGAAGGTTGGCGGTTCAAATCCCCACGATGGGGTGAGCTCCTGTTGTTCGGTCCCAGCTCTTGTCCACCTAGCAGTTCGAAAGCACACCAGGGTTCAAGTAGATAAATAGGTACCGCTCCAGCGGGAAGGTAAACGGTGTTTCCGTGCGCTGCTCTAGTTCGCCAGAAGCGGCTTAGTCATGCTGGCCACATGACCCGGAAGCTGTCTGTAGACAAACACCGGCTCCCTCTGCCTATAGAGCAAGATGAGCGCCGCAACCCCAGAGTCATCTGCGACTGGACCAGGGGTACCTTTACCTTTTTACCTTTAGTAAATGACTATCCCTTCTTGCTGCCCATTTCTAGCTTCATTGTACGTAGGTAGCCTAGCAGTCCCTGGCAAGATGTTTCCACAGCTGAGGTCTGTGATCTGCCACTTTGCGCATTACACTGGCCCCATGGATGCTGATGAAGGAGTGACTCCTACATCTGCAAAAATCTCACCAACTGTAAAGTGTGAATTTGCCCTCTCTGAGTTAATAGTATCATCACTTGTCTATACCAGCTGCCTAAAATATCAATTGTTTGAATTTTTAGAAATGTTCCCTAGGCTAATGATAGTGTATAAGAATTTATAGCACCTTAAGGATAGGACAGCACAAAAATATTTTTTTAAGAATATCCTTCCTGAAATTGGATTTATTGGACTGTTGTATAAACCGGTGGGTTTTATTTCCAGAATGATTTGTTAGAGTACTGGTTATTACAATATTATGTGCAAGTTTAAAATCAGTCCAGAATAGACAGTAAGAAAACAAAATAAACGTACTAATTACTTCCTATCAGTAATGCAAAATCTGTTGAAAGACCAATTCCTATCAGTGCCTATCAGTTTCAGAAGTTGACGCTGCTTGACTTCTTTTTACAAAAAGCTTATATACAGGATGTTTATTATACACTTCTGGTTTTGTAGAAAGGTGCCTTGTTCTTGTATCACTTTAAGTCACAGATGAATTAAAGTGAATGCACAGCATGCTGGTGTATGATGCTGAAATCATGGGCGCTTGGTTCTTCCTTCATTCCTGTTGCTCCTGAACTGCTGGGAGCTAAGCTCTGATATGGCTGAAGCTGAACATTTGAAGATTCTAGACATTTAAGAGAAAGTTATTCATACAGCACACAAACTATTGCACTAGCTCCCACAGGAGAGAGTGATGGCCACCAACTTGGATGGCTTTATGGCTACTAGCTTCAATGGCCATGTTCCACTTCCTTTAACTGCGGTTTAAAGTGACATGCAAATGAGAGCATTAAAAAAGACTATCTGCTGTAATGTGCGCAGGCTACTATGGGCTTTCGAGGAATAACGCAGGATAGAATAATAATGTTAAATGATGATAATATATATTAACAATTTCTTATTTCAGATTTAACAAGTCAAGTAGAGACAATTGAGCACAAGTTCCAGAAAGCAGCTGCCGAAATCAGCCATTATAAAGAACTATTCGTGTAAGACACTTAATTTTATTCATATCAGGTATAAATTTTATTCATAACAGGTATCGTTTTTTTCTGCCTGATTCCCCTGTAATTATGTGCTAAAATGTAAGAGATAATGAATACTTGGTTAGTTTACTGAAGTCTGCTAAGGACTGAGAGTAGTGTTGATTTTTATTTTCAAGATATATAAGACATGGAACATATTATTGCATGCAGCCTCAATCTCCTTTAACACCATCCCAGTCTCTGAGCACTTACCTAGGGTTCATGTTTCCTTTCAGAATGAGGCTGCGGTGTCTTTAAGATACAGGGTTTATTTACACATCTATACAACCTGAGCCTACAATGGAGGGGTTCGCAGCATTAGCACCTCATTGAGGGTCTTGTTTCTCCCATAGTCACAGCCTTGGATTCAGACAGACACCATTGCTCTCTCTCTCCCTGCCCCCAGCTTGCTGCTTTCCTTCTCAGTGACATCACTCCTAACACTAACTTCTCTAACCTAAGCTATGGCTTTATCTCTTAATAGCCCATCACCTCACGGCAAACTAGCTTAGTTTAATTAACTTTTAACACTTACTGATTCCAGGGGATTAGAAGTGTCAAGCACACAGCTTAGCACCCCAAGCCTTAATCAAATCTTAACATCTACTGGACCCAGGAATTTAGGGGAGTCTGGGACCCACAAACTCATAACACTATTTTATTATCCTTGTGGTGCCTTATTACGTTGTAAGTTGTTGTCCTCTTCTGATCCCATGAAGCAACCTATAGACGTCTTAGTGAGCAACTTGTTCCAAGGAGAGCTGGAAATGAAATGAACCCTTTTGATCTCCTATGTTTCCTCTTATTTTGGAGAGCAATAGTCTTTTAAAGAGACAGACACTTCTCTTATTGTGCTCCTGGATTTTCCACTTGGTGTACTCCCTACGCCATGGTACTGTAGGAGTGGGGGACACTCAGTTCCTCAGGCCTGGAAAAAAGTCAATCATTTATCATTTTACTGTTGTTAGCTGCTCTGAGCCCGGCTTTGGCTGGGGAGGGCGGGATATAAATAAAATTATTATTATTATTATTATTATTATTATTATTATTATTATTATTATTTTCCCGGCTGTGGTCCTATGGGTCTTGGTGCTGCCTGCCAGTCTTGGTTTCAGTGGGCTCCTGAACACCAGCATCATGCTTAGAGCCAGAAACCCAGCCCTCTTCCTCTGCTGGTGACCCTGTAACTTCCAACTCAGTATCCTTGCCACTGCTAGATTTGGGGATCAAGAGAGTTAATGAGGTTACATGCATAGTGTATTTTTGAATGAATAGAGAAGTTAGAAAAACAATTCAGGAGATACTGGGAATCTTTTACACTGCAAGGAAATTGAACGTAGCAGCCCTGCTGGATCAAACCAAAGGTCCACTGCCTCCAAACATGGAACTCCATAGTAGTTATCATGATCAATAGCCATTGGTTGGTCACTTTAAGGCTCCTGACTGCAGTGGCAGCTACGTCTTTACCTGCCCCACACCTGAAAGCACATATTATGTCACGTGTGGGTCAGGCTGACGTGATTTGTGGGAAGTAACCAGTATGGACAAAAGCCCATTTTTGTTTCAGATTTTGAGTACATGGCATCTAGCACTGCAGTGATAAGGAACAGTGGCACACAACCCTCTCACTCCTCCAACGTACAATTTCCAGCAGCAAGGTGGTGGTGGTGGTGGGACCCATTTGTACAACGTGAATGCAAGAGCCACAAAGAAAACAGGAAATCCTGCCAAGTCAGAGTGTAGAGCTCATAAAAGGAACAAGCGAGGCTGAGATCTAAGTGAAAAACACCTGCACACACCCAAACTCAAGGCAGATGCTTATATAAGAGATGCAGAAAAGCCTGCCGCAAAATATGGGCGGAGAATGCACTGTGAGCAAGTGGCTGCTTGGCTTGTTCAGACCGCAACACAGTCTGTAGGAAGAAGCCCAAACTCTTGCCCTACAGGAGGGAGGCCTGCCACTGAGCATGTGGAAATGATATAGCCGGTATAAACAGACTTTAGTGGAAGAAGCATTATTGGCAAGAATGGTGAAAAGTTCATTACCCATAATAGCCAGTTCCGGTTAAATGATACCTCAACAAGTAGAAAATCCATTGGAACCATCATAAGAATCATCTTAGGGGGTCAGACCAAATGGTCCACCTAGCCTAGTATCCTGTCTACAACCTCCATTGGTTCTAATAAATCCAAGGGAAGAGGTTGGTTGTGGTCTATCACGCTCCCAGGGGAGCTTTTCAGCTCCCTGCAACCCCTGCTTGTGAAGGCCAGAGAATCCTCACAAAAAGGACAAATTGTCAGATCCCTTTTCGCATTGCTGGATGGTCTATGCCCACAAGCACAGGTCTTAAAAGAGCTACCTGTACCGAGTCAGACCATTGGTCTTTGCTTCATCTGTATCAACGCTATTGACACCGACTAGTAGTAGCTCTTTAAGGTTTCAGAAAGGAGACTTTTCCAGCCCATCCAGGAAATGTCTGGGGTTGAAATTTGGACCTTTTGCATGGGAAGCATAGCATGTGCTCTCCCACTATCATACAGTTCCCGGCATTCATTAGATACAGTCATGATTAGTAATATTTGCCCTTAATACTTTTTTCCTTGCTATATAAAAAGTGGACTTTTAACCATAACAAATTCAGGAATGAAATTCCTTTTTATATTTGTGGTGCATTTTACATTCAGAGGTAGTGTACATGCATTGTTATTTCAAAAGACAGCAATCAGCATTCTTTTCAACAGGCTTTCCTTCCTTTAAATATATATATGGTTTCTTTATGACATGTACATTCTTGCATTCACATTTTGCGGGTGGTGGTGGTGGAAAATCAAATCTACAAATACCCTGTTGCTAAGCGTTCCAAATATTTTAACAGTAATTGAAATGAAAAACACAGTGATTGCATATACATAAATATACCATAATGAGTTTCCATAATGAGTCTGGGTCTAATTTAGCGAAGTAGTATATTCTATTTCAGTTTAAGTATAAATATAAAGATTAACTAGAGTTATTAATAGGTGAAGTAATGTTATAATGATGAGAAATTTCTCCAAGTTTCCAGCTTTAGTGGGGTTTGAATTGTTATGCTGCTTGCCTGTTTTCATTCCTGACTTACTGAAAAACCAGCACCACAAATTCAGTGTTTGGTGGTTGCTACAGTAAATGATCACATACTAGGTTTAAATTACATTGAGAACATACACTGCCCACATTTAAAGTGTCAGGCAGCACATCACTCATTTGTAATACATGCCTGCCAACTTTTCCCCCAATCTGAAGGCTTTCCCCCCAGTCTGAAGTCCCAATCTTCCCTGTTGTTTCACCTATAATTACCATAAGAAAAGACAAGAAAATTAAGGATAGATTCATATATTCCTAAATATGTGCCTAATTTATATTTCAGAACTGAGCACTGAAATAACATTCTGGCTGACCTTAACCAGCAGACTAGCAGTTCATCTGTTTCTGTGTGCCTGCCTTCTTCTGTGGTGCTCTCATAGTCTTCTCTACTCCTGCATCAAATATTGGTGGTGTTGAGTCTGGCATCATATGACACATTTAGCCTATTCAGCCAGAGACCAGGAGCAGGCCTTGAGCTTGCTTTCTCCCTTGCTCCCTACTTCCCTCTAGTTTCCTCCAGGTGAGAGGGAAGTGTTGTGCTCCAATAGATGCAGCCTTGCATGGTGCAGTCACCAGCTTTCTCCTGCTCTAAGAAGAGCTGAGTAGGAAGCGTGCAGTGTGAGCTGGTGGCGGCTGGTGATATGTGAGGCAAAGTGGGGAAATGAGCTTCTGAATGGTACCAAAGGGAAGGCAGCCCCGCAGTCTTGTGGTGGTGATTGTGTGACATTTGTAGAAGCAAAGATGATCCAGTCAGAACTAGCCATCAGACAGCTTCAGTGACTGACCAGCGGTGCTCGGTGTGGGCTGCTGACACCATGAACCATCTCCCACAGCAGGAGTGAGCCTGCTGAGCTGGGCTTTAGGACCCACCCAGCGGCTGGTGATGTAGACCAGAAAATGGTACTTGGCTGCTGGTGGTGTAAGTTCAAGGTCCCCTCCCCACCCCTGTCTAACCCTAGGCAGATTCTCAGGAGCCGAGGAATGAAGGAGTAGGCTCGTAGATTTCTTTAAAAAAACAAACAAACCAGTCCATGTTAAACCCACATAGACATTTTAAACAACAATATCTTTTTTTTCTCAATAGGAAAAGGCCTTTCACAGTTCAAACCCAAAACCACAGTAAATATTTAAAGCAGTTTAATTTTCTGATCTGAATAAAGAACAGTTGTTCTGTCAGACCAAGTGATGGTTAACAAAGAGATAACTAAGCAATGTGTCCATGCTCTGTGTGCACAGAATCTGGAACATGTTGGAGGGACTTTCTCTGTCTAGTAGACGTCAGTTATTATCACTCTTCAGCAGACATTTCCAGCAAGAATGATCACCCAGGGGCCTGGCTCCATTTGGGCGGCATACTTGCCGAGTACAATAAGAAATATCCCTTTTCCTCCTACTTCATTTTCCAAAGCTCATCTTCCATTCATGCCTTTTGATTTCCATCTGCAAGATAGAACAGAAAGTTTCATTTTACAGAACTTCCATAGAAGAGAGCAAAAACTGGAAGCGATTGTAATTTGAAATTGCAGCTCAATCATGGGGTGAGAATGCCCAGTTCCCTTTGTTACTTCATCAGCGGCGCTGCAGAAACACTTTTCCTCTGAAGTGTTGTGTAGTTATTCAGTAAATAGTCATTTAAGCAAGCCATTCATGTAAAGACATGGTGGATCGCACTGATAGCGGCTCTGTAACAAGAACAACCTGGCCAGGATTAATCAAAGCAAGGAAGGAAGTGGGTTGGTGCCAGCAGGGGGTCGCTATCTTGACGCATGCCCTGGGGGTGGGGGCTACAAAATGCCCCTGAGGCTACAGGAACAATTGGAGGGTAAGGGAATTGGGTGGTCTGGTGATCTTGTCAGCAGAAGAGCCAAGCAAATTTCTCCTGTCTGCTCAAATAAATCCCACTGAACCTGGATCACTAGGGCAAACAGGAGATCAAGGAAACGTCTGGTGAGAAGATAAATCCTTGGAGTTTCTATGTAGGCAGGGACTCAGGTGCCTGGAGATGGATGCAACTTCTGAGGCTGTGGGGATGGGGCAGGCCTCCTAAATCTTTCACACTAGAACCCTTGGCATATTGATTAAACTTTACCACATAAATGCTTTGTTTCTTTACTTGCTTTTCATATACTTCCAGTTGATGTGCCTAGCAGAAGCCCTTTTCATCTCTGGTAAGGTGCGTGAATAGCGAGGAAGGGCTTTCATTTACCTAATGTGGACGGTTGAGAGCTGTTCAACAGTGGCACGGTCTCCCTTGGGAGGTTGTGGACTCTCCTTCCTTGAAGATTGCTAAGCAGACCTTGGATGGCCATCTGTCATGGGGTGCTTTAGCTGAGATTCCTGCATTGAAAGGGGTTGAGTGCTTAGTGCAGAAAGTCTTTCCTATTCTACTTAATTCAAGAGGGTTCTGGAAGCTTCTCGTGTGAAAGAAACAAGCAGAAGGTTCGTGATGTTTGGGTTATTCCTTCAGAGAAGCTGAGTACGGCTGGCTTAAACTGTTTCTGTTATCTCTGTCAAGGTCATGCTGACAATAATAGTAAGGCCAGAAGGAGCCTGGGTTTCACTCTTTTCTATCTCTCTTTCCAAGTGGTGTGGTGTTTTTTATATAGTATGCTTAATATTAAGGTTTAGTCTTATTATAAGTTATTGTAAGTGTAAGTCTGCTGCAACTGGATTTCTTATGAACAGTGCCAATCCTGAATGTATTGGATTTGTGACCATTATGCTCATTTGCCTTCAGCAGCAGTCAAGCTCTGCTGGATGAAATATTAATTGCCTCTGGTCTATTTTGGAGGAATCCTGCAACGTGTTTAAGTTTTTACTCTGCTAACTATACGTTGAGGTTCTGCTCTGGATCAATATTGAGTAGGATACATTACAGAACTAGATGACCCTTGGGATTCTCTTCCAACTTGAATTCTATGATTCTAGGATCCTGCGTACTTTGTGCCCCTTCTCCTACTTTCCTCACTTTCCGCACAAGGATGATCAGTTGTGCAGCTTCGCAGGTTCATACAGAAAAAGTTCTATTCCCCCCACAAAATCTATATTCTCAGCTGCCCACCTGTACATATATATCACAAATGGCAACTTCAGTGACATCTGAAGCAACCAGGTTGCTTGGAAGAATGGCAGCTTGTCCATGGCTAACAGCAGCAAGGTTCCTGAAATATTTATTCTACAAAAACAAGTCTCTCTCTCTCTCCCCCTGTTTGTGTGTTGTAGCAGCAGCAGTAGCAGCAGCACTGAGTTCACTGTTTTGACCTTATTCCAAAGTTTATCATGCATTATACTTCCTCCTTTTAGTTTTGGTACTCAGAATTAGGTGCTTTTAGTATATAATTAGCAGCATTCAGACTAAATTAGCATCTGTGGTGTCTATGTCATGGATTTACAGCTATAATCTTTGAATATTTGAATCATGTTGCCAAAGAATATCTATACATTTCAAAGGAATGCCTACTGGCAACATTAACACGTAATGATATTAAGTCAAGACATCATTTTTCCATGCCACATGTAATGGCTGTAGAACTTTCTTTTGAACTGAATGCTTGAATTCAGCAATTACATAAATCATTGTGACAGCCTGTTCTGGAAATCATTGACTTGACAAATTTCAAAAGAAATTCTTTAGACTTAAAGGTCTTCTGACATTCTTCAGCAAATGTGTTTACTTTCATGTAGCAGTTATTTGACAATAATTAGGTATATGAATCATTGGACAGTTGGCTAATTATTTTTTTACTTCTGAAAGTAGAATAAAAGGAATGAATGAAAAGGCGTTCAAAATTCTGTCTTCATTTTTTAAAAAAGAAACACAAAGTTACAGAATATATGTAATTATGTTCACTACATCAGCACCAAAGTAATTAATTTGACAACCAGTATCTTACATACAGCAATAAATTGCAACTACAATAAGCTGATACCTTCATTAGAGTCCAGTAGGTGAGAGTGACTGCTTAACTCTTTTTTCTCATACTGTTAACTATTCAAAATTGAGAAGAAAGCAACAGACACCTGCAGATAGTCAGAGAGTGCTGTTGCATGTATCATCTCAAACAAGAGTCAGGTGCTACAAATGTGATAGTAAGGTTCTACCTGATTCTTGTCTGAGTTGCTCTCAATGCTGAGCCAAGTTTTTGAAAAGTATTGCTATACCATTCAGACATCAGTTCCTGCCTTTATCTGTCCCGACCCAGTTCATGTTGCTGCCTGAAGCAGGTCGTTTTTACCCTGTTGCCAAGTAGCAGGGTTGGCCCTGACCATTCATAGACTACCCATCCCCATTTGCTTCTTGGCTGAGCTTCCAGTTTGCCTCCAGATCCTGAGTTCTGACAGTACTGTGGGAGAACGGTGGGAGACTGGAAAGGTTTGAAGTGATAGCAAGTGTTTGAGGTTGGAAGAGTACGTCTTTATACTCCGAAGGCCCTACCTTAATCTGTAGAAGCCACACTTCTGGTACTGTTGTGCCTTACTTTCAACCTATATTTTGACAAAGCAGGATGAGGAAACAGTCAGTGAATGTCTTTGCACTATTTATCACAAATAGTAGATAAGGGGAAAAAAGTTGAACTTTGGCATGGATGTGGAAAGGAAAAGGAAAAGTACAAAAACAAAAAACGTGGAAATAGAAATTTTAAACAAAACCTGTCTAATGCAGAGACTTCAATTGACTAAATATTATTATTATTATTATTATTATTATTATTATTATTATTATTATTATACCCCACCCATCTGGCTGGGTTTCCCCCACCACTCTGGGTGGCTCACAGTATATATCAGAACATACTAAAACATCAAGCATTCGAAACTTCCCAATAACGTATCCACAGCATGTTGTTGTTATTGTTGTTGTTGATATTTATATTTATACCCCGCCCATCTGGCTGGGTTATGAGTATGAAAGAAAAACTCAGCACAACACACGAGAGGTTCTAAATATTCTTCCGTGGAGTTCTATGAGTACCTGGAATGCCAGACATGTTTCAGTTTGGTCAGCCTTAGTCAGTGGCGTGTACAGTGGTTCCTTATGCATGAGCTGAGCTGTTTCCAAATATTGGTTATAGGAATACACAGCAGGTATTTGCCTTGTCCAAGTTATGCATTTCCTACTGGGCTTATGCTTGAAAGTGATGTAATGCTCCTGCAATACGCCTGGATTTTTAGTTAATGAGACGTTTGTTAAGTACAAAATCTAAACAATAAATTAGTCAAAGTACAGGCCCCACGTCTTTATACAAATGCAGAGTTTTCTGATGCCACGATGTGACTGCTCTCTCTTTCTGGATGATTGGATTAATCCTTGAGTCCTCATTCTGCCTTACCTGTCAGAAACGATGCCAGGTCTGGTATAGTTTTTTGTGACATCAAGTCACAAAAGTTAAGTATTAGTTATTCTGAGCCATCCTGATTCAAATCATTCCAGGCAAAGAAGAGCTCTATGCAGATCCTTCACCCCACTCCCTAGCCTACCCATATATTTTAAGGAAAGACAACACTTGTGAGCAAAACAATCCAAAGGGACATGTCTTTTAAAACCTGGAAAAACTGCTGGAATTATAGGGAATGGACAATGTGGCATTGTACTACTGCATCATAAAGAATTTGTTATCAAGAATTTAATAATAATAATAATAATAAATAATACATTATCATTTATACCCCACCCATCTTTACCCACTTTCTGCTTGCCCTTTATTTCAGATTCTCATTTCCTCATCCTTTTTTCAGCTCCTACTAAGTGACATAGTACACTTCCTTTGTATGCTCATCTAACCTTTAGCCAAAAGGGTATCTATCAGAAACAGGCCACAGCCATGCCAAAAACATCAACTCCTATGATAAGTACCTCTCCTGACTCTGTCCTAATACTTTTTCTGAATTTTTGGATATGGAGGAGAATTGCTCGTAATTTCATTCAAGGTGCCAATAATTTGGAGCATCAGCAAGGAAATGTAGTCACCGCTTAAATGGAAGGGATGTGTGCATGTGTTAACAATGGCCTTCAAAATCATTCTTGTTGCAGATTTTTTAAAAAACCGTTTTAATCTCCATCTAACGTAAGTATGTACTGAAACAAAATGCAGTTGCGGTTTGTTTTCAGAACACGAGAAGCGCTCGCGTGACTCAGACAGAAAACCTACTTGGTCCAGCATTTTCCCCCCACAAGCAGGGCAAAAGTGCAATAACACTCCTGTTTGTATTTTGCCAAAAGGTAAAATAAAACATCTTCAGAGCATTAACAAATAAAGGCTACTGTATGAGAAGGATTCTGTTGATTTTTTAAAAGCAAGTAGATTTATAATACTAAATTTTATTTTCTAGAAAGAAGTCAAAAGAAGTTGAAGACTATCAAAGTGAACTCCAGAAACTGACGTCTGAAATTGGAGCATCCACATCTCAGTATGAGTCAGAATTTATTACAACTGTATGCAGATGCTGCTCTGAAATGTGGAAAATCAAATTATTCTATTCACATGATGGTTTTACCGACAAGTTTCATTTATCTTAGTTTTTCTCCTCTTTTGCTTTGTGCTGATTTTCTATTTTTTATTCTCATATCTCCTCTTCTTCCCCAACCCTTTTATGATAACTCCCTTTCCCCTCATCAATTTCTGTAAAATGTTTACATTTTTAAGGCACAGAATTATTAATAACAAATGATGACAATAGTAATGTATCATGCTCTCTTTCTTGTGCTGTTTTATATATTTCATCAGTACACAGTCTGTTCACACTGACTTAACTACACTGGTATAATGCAGAAGAGTTATTTGCATAGTGTTCGCATTTACTGTAAGGGCCATGTCAGAATACATTTTATATATGCTTACCGACTGCTTCGGTTATGACATGCGGTCTTTTTTTTGCGTGTAGGTTTGCTAATACCCTGAAAGAGCGAGAACAGTCTTTGCTTGCCTGCCAACAAGCATCTGGACGTTTACAGGAAGAAGTGATTGAGAAAGAGAGGAAAGAAGAAGAGCTAAAAAAACGCACCGACCATTTGGAGAGCGAACTGGAAACGATTAAGAGGCTTCTCAAGCAGCGAGAGGAAGAAGTGGTAATGCTTAGGCAAGAAAGGTAATCAGAAATGACTTGCCATGCATAGCGTTACAGGACAGGATGTTCTGCCTAGATTTTCTTTCTGAGAATATCGTCGAACTGAAAGTCCCCTACAAGTTGACTCTTCACAGTCCTCCACACCCAAAATAAATCATTACAGAGCACAGCATATTAACTCTGCACTGAACTAATAATATTTTAAATAATAAGGGGGGGGGATATTTTTAGGATAAGCCTATTCCCATTGAACACAGTAAGGCTTAATCTCTAGTGGTTGTGTTTAGGATTTCAGCCTTAACTCCATAGGATTAGAACAGAAATACTGACCCCAATCTAAATTTTTTTAATCATGTTTAAATCCCATTTAAGTCATCAGGAGAACTTTGCGACAGCTAACAAACCCCGTTTGCATGATGTGAACTGCCCTGAGATTCACCAGTGAAGGGCGACATACACATTTAATATAATTAAATAAATTTGTTTCCAGTGGTAAATCATTACTGATTTCCTCTGGATTGGGTGCAATACATATAGTACTTAAAAAGTCTCAGATGCTTCACATACTACTACCACCACTTAGCAGCAATCTGTGTGGAGGGAGAATTCACATCTTTACAAGTGTCCTGAGAGATAGCTCAGTTGGTAGCGCATGAGACTTAATCTCTGGACCGTGGGTTCAAGCCCTGCGTTGGTCGAAAGTTTCCTGCATCGCAGGAGATTGGACTAGATGATCCTCGAGGTCCCATCCAACTCTACAATTCTATTAGTCTATTGTTCTATAAGTGGATGTTTCTTGGAAGGCCTGCACTGCCCCCTGCCTTCCACCAGCATATGAAATTAAGGATGTGGGGCCCCAACCGCCTTGTTTGCTAGCTGCTCAGCAGCAGTGGCTATTTCCTGCCCTCCACAACACCCTCCATGATCACTGCTGACATCTCTGGGAGATGATTCAGTAATATTGTCCACATGTTGCTGATGGGGACCTAGTAGCTTCTCTCAAGCAACCTAGTGAGTTCAAGGCTAACTTGATGTTTGAATGATGCAGTAGTTCACATCAGACACAGGCATCACATCAGATCAGTTCTCAGCTACGTCATATCTGTTTCAGTGATGATATTCACATATAACAATTATGTTCATCTCTTTTTATGTATATATATTTTTTAAAAGCTTGTAAAATTGTTCCCTGCTTGTTTCTCTAAGCATGCTATCCTATGAGCGATCTTTCTGGTGCTTCTTCAAATAATGGTATCTTTAAATAATGCTTGCAATGAAATGACATAAGAACACAAGGAGAGCCCTGCTAGATCAAACCAAAGAACCCACCTAGTTTAGCATCCTCTTCTCACACTGGCCAGTGAGATGCCTATGGGAAGTTTGAAGTGAATCACGAGGGCAAGAGCACTTTCTCCACTTGAGATTCCCAGCAAGTGATGAAGAACTTAACCACCAAGAGCTGTAGTCAATGCTAGTCCTACTCAGAGCAGACCCTTTGAAATGAATGAGCATGACTTTAGTTTCATTAATTTCAATGGGTCTTCTCTGAGTAGGGCTAGCATTGGCTACAACCCCAGGGTTAGTAGCTAGGGATAGCCATGTCCTCCATTAATTTGTCTAATCCTGAATCTATTATCCTCAGTAGTGCAGCATCATTTATACAGCAGGTGTTTTCATTTTCATAAGAGTGCAAGCAAATAATTATAATTGCTTAGTGAACACCTCATTTCTGCCAAACTCTCGTGGGATAACCTTTCCCCTCCCTGAGCTGCATGTTTTCAAGTTATTGCTCCCAATCTACAATACTATGGGGTGTGTGCGGATACAGGGGACATGCATGTAGAATTTGAACCACAGAGTTGAAAGCAACCTCAAAGGTCAACTATTTCAACCTCCTGCTGATGCAGGAATTCTGCCGCTATGACATCCATGATCATTGGCCATCCATGCTCTGGTTAAAACAGGGGTGGAGAATCTCCAGCTCACAAGTCAATCCTGGCTCTCCAGTGGGTCCAGTTTGGTTTGCCATGCCATTTCCCCCAAGCAATAGCCACCTGACCATCAGCTGACATCATTGGCAATGTCAGCTGATAGGTCGAAGGACAGGATTTAATCATGCATTGGCTGCACTGCCCTTTTCCCAGCATAGAACAGGATTGTGCAGCCTTGGCAAGAGGATTTAATCACCTCTTGTCAGCTGATGAGTGGAGATTAAAGATCAAAGGTTGGAGGCTTAAAAAAGAAGGATGGAGACTTTTACAAACCACTTCCCACATTTGAGAGGTGAGCAAATGGAATTTAGACAAGTGGGTGAAGCCACCCACTTGTCAAATTTGACCCCAAGTCAGATCCTGATAAAAAATGTAGTCTTTGGAGCTAAAATGGCTTGCCACCCCTGGCTTAAAATCTCTAGCGAAGAAGAGTCCACCATCTTCTAAGGCAGACCCTTCCACTGAAGCTGAGATTGGTTCATTTCCTTCATGAAAAAATACCCATGGAGCATCTGTGTGGATTTTGCAGAGCTTTCGACATAGTTCTCTGCATGCATTCTTCAGAGGGAAACCATTAACAGTGAAATTGGCCCATAGTGGTGGTGTTTAATTTGACTACATTACCTAAGATGTGAATTCTGCAGACTGATTCAACATCTACTGACAATGGGTTTTGGATAGGCTCTTAAAGGTTCTTTAATCCAAGCTCCCCCATAGCCGCCCTATACCGAGTCAGACCATTGGTCCATCTAGCTCAGTACTGCCAACACTGACTGGCAGTGGCTCTCTAGGGTTTCAGACAGTGAGTCTCTCCCAGCTCTACCTGGAGATGCTGGGGATTGAACCTGGGACCTTCTGCATGATTTATAAAATTTTCAAACTGTGTCCCAGTGAAATACTGTAACATTACCAATTTATTCAATACAGTAGCCCCAGTAATACCATGTTTCTGCTCTGTAAAGGGCTCCTAAGTGGAAACACAATGTGACATGGAGTGGGGTTGAAATTTGGCCAAGACAAGATGTCTGGAGATATGTGAGCTGATCTCCCATTGTTTCTTAAAGTTTAAAAGCAGCAGTGAGGAGGGGAGGATTTCAGCCTGGAACTGCAGTGCTGGGGAAGTGGGGCTTAACCCTTCCTCTGTGTCATGTTCCCAATCTATATTGGGCAGCCCATTTGCTTCCTAGGGATAATATTTAACTACTTGTGTGGGATATGCATTTTTTCTCTCCCGTGGGGCAAATAACTTGGGTAGGGCGGGACAAGAATGGTGCAGAGAAGAGGATTAACCCCTTCTCTCAGTGTCAGGGCCCCAATCCAATCGTGCTGTTTTAAAACCACCATGATGTCTTATCACCTAGTTTGACCCTTAGTCTTTCTCTTCAAAATACATGGTCTGTCAAGAGGCCCAACAAACTTTGGATTCTGTAGCCCATCAGTCACTGAGCAGATGTCATTTTGTAGCCTTTCCAAATGGTGTCTGCATTCTGTTGTTTGTTGGAACATGTAGCCCCACTTAATTCACACAGTTCAGTGGAAGTTGAGCAAGTGGAAGTTTCATGTATGTATAACTCCCACCACCAGGTGACTAATAATGTCACCGCATAGAAATTAAAGTTGCAGGTGAAACTTTGAATGAATGGGCTCTTGCTTCTTACAGAACAGTGCAGTAGTAACGGAAATCAGGAGTCCAGCAAGTGCAAGTTCTTGCTTCACAGGAGAAGCTGCACTTGCTAAACTTCTCCACAGCAGACCTTCATAAGCTAGCAAACATTTATTTGTATAGTTAATTGAATAAAGTTTCACTGGCTGGGACAGAAATGCTAGGAGTGTTCTTTCTCCCTGCAATGTTCATTTTTCCATCTATAAATGTTGAAAGTACTCCTTCTGACAAAGAGGCATTTTACAGGAACAGATAGGAGTAGATTGCAATCCAGATCTATCAGCAATCACAATATATCCACCTCTGCCCTGTGGCACCAACCAAGGGCTCTGATACATTCACAGTTCTTCATGTAAGCAGAAGCTGGTGCTTTCTCTTAACACTGCAAAAATTCACAGACCTTCTTGCACAGAGCTCTGTGTACTCAGAGGAAGCCTGCAGAGCATCTATCGGGCATCGTTTCAAGCAATGAGATTTTAATTAGAACATGTGTTCCCAGCCCTTGCCAGCTTCCTTTAAATCAAGGAAAATCTTTTCCAGGGCAACACACCCAGAATACTCTGCAGGTCACAGAGTGATCTCACTTTTAAGTCTGGGGATCAGCTGGCTATCAGAATCATTTCCTTCTTCCCATAGCAGAAGCTGCTTTTCTGGGAGATAGTTGAGTGGAATATAAATTGTACCCATACCACCACCAGCTCCCATCTAATTGGGGCTGGGCATGTTAGTACTTGCTTTGACCTCTGTGCCCAAGGAGGACTGGGAATGAAGAATGATGAGAGCCTTGAAATCAGGGCTGAGGCCTTTGCATGTGGCCCACGAGGCTGTTTTTGTGAAGCCATGCCCACCTTGCCTGCATCTGATGCCACACATGTCAATATTTATCCAGTTATATGATCTGAAAATTATTTCAGGCACAGAAAAGTATTTTACATCAATGTATTCACAAGATTGCACATCAGTAATATTACAAATACAGTGCGGTACATGGGAGAGTTGGAGTCAACTACATCAATATTTTTAATTATAGTGTGAAGCATACACGGGCTCTGACTAGATTTCTGAGCCCACTGCAGTAATAGGAAACAAAATTAATTAGAAAGAGAGAGCATGTATTGTAGTTGAATGGTGAGAGGGAAGGTAAATCTCATAAGCTAGAGCTGGTTTCCCCCACTCTTTCCATAGAAACTCTGGTGTTCATGGATATTTGTCATGTTTAGGGAGTCTCTGCTGATTTCCCATCGGAGCAGAATGGAGCAACTGCAGGAAACATTGAGGCAGAAGGTGCTGAAGGAAAAGAACTGGCAGGAAAAGGTAATACTGGGTTTCCAGTGTCACGTTTATTTGTTTTCTCCAACTTCAGTCAGTTGTCAGGCAAATGTGCCCGACACTCATTTCCTAACAGCTTCTGTTCAGCTACGCTTTCATCTTTTTTCATCCAAAATTAAGGTTACTGTACAAAAAAATACTGATTTATTTATTTAAAATGTTTATTCCAACATACAACTCCACAGAAACACAGGGCAGCGTATGGCATTTTAAAAAACATAGTGAATGTAAAAGCAGGAGAGGCAGGGTTTAGCAATTCTGCTTAAAGACCCAATGCTATAAAACACATGACTCAAAATATTCAGCCATTATGTGACCAGGGAGCACACTTCCACTGCCATTTTGTGTGTTCTTTGCAAAACATGTCTCAGACCCTCTGCATCAGCCTTTGCCAGCCTGGTGCCCTCAGGTGTGGTGGGGGTTGTAGTCAAAAAAATCTGCAGGGCAACAGGCAAACGCAGCTCTGTACACTAGCGTGGGACCTCCTGAAAATATTAGTGCCCAACTTTCCTCCAGTTCCTAATCTAATACAAGCAGAACTGTGTCACCTATTGACTGGCTATGGAAAGTCCTGACAATTTGTTTGTTTGTTTAAGGTATTTATATATTGCTTAATTACTGAAGTATCAAAGTGGCAAGTCTCCTTTTGAACTCTTTCTCACGGTGAAGAATCTGCTGTTGGTCTCCTCCACTTCTTGCAAACCACACTGCTTGTTCATGCAATAAACCTCAGACGTGTTGATATGCCACTTTTTAAAACCCTCTTTGAGCAGTTCACACATGCATCACTTGGTTACTTGCAGCTGAATGTGTGAACTTACTCCACTGAATGCCATTGGGGTTTTTTGCATGTTCTTTCTGTGGTGCCTCGTTTTCATGATTATAACAAACATATAATGGCTCATCTACAGACTTGACTATGTGAATAAGTTCCATATTAGACACCTGTTCTCTGTCTTCTATTCAGGTGTCTGGGCTGAGGGATCTGCAATCTTTTGTTTCAAACAACTTCCTCAAAAGTCTACTTATGTTCTTTACTCATGATTGGTCATTAAACCCCAAGCTTTCAATGCCAGGCTCTTAATGTTCACATCTTTTATCCCAGTAGGCACAGATTATACACATTCATCATCATTTTAGGCTTTTATTAATAAATATATCAAGCTGTCCTAAACAACTTAATTTCTCACATATAGGATATAATTTTAGCATGAGGTCACTCTGTTTGCACCATCAGAATTTGTTGTGCAGCTTG
Source organism: Podarcis filfolensis (assembly GCF_964270895.1). NCBI lineage: Eukaryota > Metazoa > Chordata > Lepidosauria > Squamata > Lacertidae > Podarcis > Podarcis filfolensis. Next base: position 21,044,060 of record NC_139608.1, on the reverse strand, counting down.
ACATTTAAAATGGATAAAGAACTAACAGAAATAAGAGACAGCACTTAGATTTGCTAACCAGTATTAAAATGTGCTGAATGTCAAGTGTTCTGAAAATGCTCTCATCAGACCAAAGAGATGTTGCTGTATTTTTCTTGGGTCATTGTGCCATTACATAGGCATAATGTGTTCCCTTTATTTTTTAAAAAAATCAATCCACATGTTTTGTTAAATGGGAAAAAATCTCTTTTAAAATTAAGTTGCTTCAAGTGGTGTTTTGGCATTTAATGCACGGAGTTATAAAAATGCTCTGCAAGTAGAAGAATCAATTGTTGCTATGCAACTTGAACAAGATAATTGAGAAATGTCTTTCAGAATCCTCATTATTATGGTTATTAGTTCCCCTGATTTCAGGTATTTGCTAAATGGGAAACATTTTCATCCTGAGAGTAGTTTCCAGTGATGTGTCAATACTGCCAGTCAACTTTCATTTCAGACCCCTGTTGGTAATGTTTAAGTGTACTTCAGCCACTTCCCTGACCTGCACATGCAACATATAATAAACACTTGTGCTGCACTTCAGCAGTGATGAGGTCCACTTCTTTACCAGCACAGAGGTGATGTCCTGATAGGAAAAACACAATTATCCTGATTTGTAAGCAGAAGTATACACAGAATGGGTGCTGCCCACACATTTCACAGGGTTAAAAAGCCCGATCTGGGAGCTGAGGCTGTGCTCCCCCCTTTCCCCAAAGAGATGTCCAGCAGTACTCAATCTGACTGGGGTTGGGGTTCTTTCTAGGTTGGGCATCAGCCCAGCAAAATGAGCATAGCAGAGGGCAAGGGCACATTTAAAAGGCATCAAGTATAAGCCCTGCCTGCCAAGGAACTATTGAAGGTGCATTTAAAGACTCCTGATAGTCCTTTGCCGCCATGTTCCTTTTCACCCGTGTCTTCAACTTGCTCCACATTTGACATTATATCAAGTGTGGGGAGCGTGGGTATGGCTTGCACCAAACTGCCTTGTGGGCCAAATCTGTACAGCTGCCAGGTTGAAAGGCTGGAGCTCCCCCACTGCTTTTCTGTGCCAAAAAATGTTGACATTTCTCGTAAATGTTCATAAAATTCTCATAATGAGAGCTTGAGAGTGCGCCAAGGTGTGAATCTCTGATTAGAAAGCTGCAATAACGAGACCATCCTTTTGTGTGGGCTCCAGTCATTCTGCTAATTTGCCTTTGAGATATAATCGAAATAATGCTTTTCAGAGCAAGCAAAAATTCTGGGTGTGCTCTCACTTCCTTGAGCAATGAGAAATTCCTGAGGTTACGTTACAGAGCTTAGGTTCTGTTGGGAGAGAGGGAAAAAGAATAGTGGAGACTATTTTCACCTATGCAAATGGAAGCAAAGAGACGTGTTTAACAGTTTTTAAGATTTCCAGAAAGAGCCTGTACTTCACCTTCCACAGACAAATGTCCCACCGTTCCCTCTCCCCAAATTTGTTCTTCAGACTGGCTTCAAGCTGTTTCTTTGCATTGCCTTCTAGCTCTGAGGGGTGTTGCATTTTGGAGGCAAGAGTCATCAGGGAACAAATCTCTGAACCCATTTAGGCAACTCTTTAGGCAAAATCACTGTGTTAATGATTCACTCGTAGCAATACAACCCATATTCAGATCATCAAAACAATATGTTGGCATGCACTTAAATTCTATTGAAAACAATTGGAATGGAGCTTAGACTGCAGTCCTATGTACACTAACTGGAACTGAGCATCATCAAGCAGGGAGGTACTTGTTTCCAAGTAAACATGCATAAGATTAGCTGGCTGTGTGAAGTTTAGAGACCAGTGATGGCAAGAACAACTATCTATATCTATGTGTATGCATACAATATTGCTGATAGCTTTTATATTTCTCTGTGATTAGCATTATATATATATATTATGGTTTTGCATGCTTTGTATATTTCATACTAATGAAAATGTATAGATATAAATAGATACATAAAGGCTTTTCATCTTGATTAACAGAATTTTTTACCACCACCTTTTTCTGAATGGGGTGCCTATATATTCAATGTAAAACAAGACACGAGTTGAACAGATACTTACTGACACCCAGGTTTTTCGCTTTCTAGATCAAAGCTGATAGAGCAAAGGAACAAGCTCATCACAAAGAGGAGATTCTCAGCCTCAAAGAGGAAGCCAGAATGGAACTAGAAATTGAGAAACAAAAGCATGAGGAATTGATTGCAAAATATCAGAAAGATCACGATGACCAGCTACACCTTAAGGTTTTAGCAACTAGAAATAAACTGCTTTGGGATTTTGACAAATGCACTGGGCAGGGGGGAATTCACTTAATTTCATCATGTAGATCAAATGATACCATGGGGCGGTTAGACACAGTCAGGGTGTTAGACACAAACAGTGTCACAGTCTAGGTTTTGAAGATTTAGAGCTGACATCAATAAACAATCGCAGAATCAATAGTTATTGTTGGCATGGGCAAGCAGCAAAAGAGTGTTTTAGTTACAGCATGTTGCTCAAACTGGACTTGTTTATACAGTCAAGACGCCCAGATTGTCATTTCTGAGTTGTAATCCTGTCTACAAAATTTGAGGAATCCCTGGGAGTCTCAGGCACACCCTTTTGCGACTCCCTTCGGACTTTTACAGATCACAATGTTCTTCTGTGTGACTGTGAAATCCATCAATCAGAGGCAGCAGCTCTGCTGTTAAACACATTTATCCCACTTCAGAAAATAAATGAGTCAGGAACCCTCTTTCCATTCATTTTACTTCTTGAGCTCTGGCCCTTGAGGCTGACACTTCAAAGAGTCCAAAGTGACTTCTATGGTGGCTGTCCCAGGAAAACTGATCATGTAAGCATGGTTATTCTCACATGTCTATGTGCTTGAAGTAAATTCTGATTTTCAAATGATAAAAGAATGTGCAATCAATGTAATGCAGTGTTACATTTTGGTATAAGCCCACAATTCCTAACCCAATTTTTATTTTATTGCTCTGGCTTCTCCTGTTTTGAAAATGCATAAAGATCATATTTAGGGCCGGGAAGGGGGAAGTGATCAAAGTTCAGTAGAGGAGAATATGCAGAAAGTTCTAGGTTCCATCTCCAATAGTGCTGGACCCAAGTATCTTCCCAGTGATTTTTGTAAGTTTTGGAGAGGGAAAGAACTCTCCCCCTTATCCAGTTGGCTGGAGGTGGGGGAAAGCAAATTCTTCACATTTTTGTGAGGAAGAGGTGTGTCTTACCTTTTGTATGCAAGGTGGCTAGGAGTTTCTTCCTTCTACACCCGCCACCCTCAAAAAACGGCATTTCCTCTTCAATGAAGGAGAAGCTGGCTGGGAAGAAGATAAAAATTAGGGCTGCCATATGTCCAGAATTTTCTGGTCATAGCCGGGATTCGCCCGTCAGAAACAGCGTCTGGGTGGAATTTGCAGAAATCAGTAAAAATGTCCAGGGAAACCTGAGCGTATATAGCAACTTTGCCCCCCCCCCCAAAAAAAACCCCTCAACAACTTTTGTGTCTGAATTTTCATTTTTCGAAATACAGCAACCCTAAAGAAGACCGGAACAGTAAAGGGAGCTGAGAAGCTATTGGCAGCCACCTCTGTAGAAGGGAACAGCCACTAACTTCTCTCACAGTCCCCGCCATGCCTTTGTGCAGCACTGCAGCTCACTTGGCAAGGATCACCTCAGAATTTCTGGATTTGAGAAGCGGGATCTGCTTTGGAGACCTTGTCATTTGTTAAGATCAGACTGGCAGTGACCGGGAACAGGGTCAGGCTCCATGGACAGGCTCCATTATGGAACTGCCTCTCTGAGAAAATCCAGCAGCTAACATCCCCACCTCACACAGAGTCTTCAGACATGTCACAAAGGCTTGTTTGTTTGTTTGTTTGCTTGCTTGCTTTGCAAGGCTTTCTATGAGCAAAACTTTCTATCTCAATGCTGACTTCTGGATACTTAAAACTTTTCTACTACATTATTTATGGATATTTTTAGTTCTTCACCATTTATTTTATTCGTTTATTGGAAAACAAAGTAAATTAATGAATAAAATATATAACATAATAAATATTCCTTGTTCATTCATTTGTGATCTGTCCTTGATCTAGTACAGTTTGCTCTCTCTTGTCCTATTGCAGTAATACACTTACATAAAGAACAGGCGTGCCCACACAGCTGTTTATCGTGGACTTGGATTTAAACAGCTATTATATATGTATATAGTTTTAATTCTGTCATGGTTTAATTGTTTTTAATTATTATTTACTATTTTTTTGCAATTCTTGTTTTTATCTTTAAGCCACCTTGAGTCCCATTAGGAAAAAGGTGAGGCAATAATAATAATAATAATAATAATAATGCATATTTTTGGCGTCTTCCACAAAACATTATCCTCATCAAGATGCTGTCCCATGCCCCCACTTTAAACCAGATATGCCATTCTGCTTTTCCTTTCAACATCTAGTTTTTCCCCCTGAAAAGGTAAATCCTGATTAAATGGGAAAATAATACTTAATGGCATTTTAAGGAAGACAATATTGTGTGGGTCCACGGTGAAAATGTGCAAGCATCAAGTCCACAATAAACTGGAAAAAACCCACCCCTTTTTAAAGAAAAAAAAGGCCACACATTTTATTTGAACTATTGTTAGCACTGCTGATTTATGAAGTGATGATTTCACATCTTTCTCCGTCTTTTGAAACCTCACTTAACCTTATTGAAAATGTGTTTAACCAAAGGGGTGCCTTGCCATCACGCCTTGCAAACCAAGGAATGTCATTATTTGTCTTTCAGATACCTGCATTGATATCAAGTGCCACGAATAGCCTGAAGATGGAAGTGGGCACCCTTGAAAAGAAGCTCTGTGAAGCCCAGATCAAGCTTACAGAGAAGCACCGAGAGAGAGAGGAGGAATGGCAAAGTTTAAAAAAACAAGTTGCCGTGCTTGAGCTCCAGCTGCAGGAGGAACAGAGTGCCCATCATTCAGTGACAGAAGACATGAGAGAAGAAATAAAGAAGAAAACTTATGAGCTGGAAAAACTGACTCAAGAGCAAATGCAGTTGATTCAGAAAATGAGTCAGGTTCAAGAGGAGGTATGAATTCAACCAGGGTTCACAATTGAATGTCTCATCTCTTAAGTCCTTTTCGTGCCTTGTCTTGGTTGAGACCTAACCATCCTAGTCCAACAAACTAGGGAGCAAGCCATGAACCTGCACAGTCTTTCTTCCCCAACCTTTTCCTCCTCTCTTGTGTACCTTCCTGGTTGCTTAATGTGTATGTGTTCGTCCAGGACATCAGAGCCAAAAACTAGAATATCTAACCAAGATCAACTTGTGTTTTGATGTCCTGGTATGTAGGGATCTTTCAAAACACAGTTTCCCGGTTTGGACATCATGAGAAACTGTGTTAAGAAATAAGGAAGTATTCAGTTAAGACACAATGGAAGAGATGGAGGGAGCATCAGGCACAGAGCTTGTTCCTGGTTGAACAAACAGTGGTTTGTTGCATTAGGATTGTTAAGCCCATTATGTTGAACATGTGGAAGAGGGGAGTGGGGTTGCACATACTGACCTGGCTCCCAAATTCTACATGCTCATTTGACTGTCTGCATCAGTGTAGTAGGGTTTTCCCCACGTCCTCCAATACTTAAGAAACCCGCTTTCCCAGAAAGCCCTACAAGTATACCATAGTACATGCATAAGTTATTTGCTGGGAGGAGCGCAGAGAGAAGAAATACCATGGTGCATCTGTAGCAGCACAACCGGATGCCTTCATCTGCCCTAGCTACAACAAAACATGTCTCTCCCATATTGGTCTCTACAGCCACAGCAGACACTGTAACCTTTCAACAGTTTGTTTTCACCCACAAAGGTGCACTCCTTCATTATCTTCCAAGACAGATGGATGCCAACCAAGGTCTTTGCAAACAATCAGGCACAGGGATGTCTAGAGCAGGGACACTGCACAATGCTGCTGACTTTCAAATGTTCAGAGCAATATGCAAAAAGGTATCATTGCTCGGCACTTGAAAGCACCCATAGTTGTCTGAATAGAACTGGCTCCACTGATAAGTGTCATGCCAGACGAAACAAAATTTTTGGAAGAGGTACATCTTTGTGTAGCATTTGAGCTGCAGTGACTTTCACACATTTGAGTGTTGCTGCCATCAAGTGATGAGCCATTGTGTGTGAACTCATCCCTCGAGCATGTCTGGTTTGCAGGATACAACCAGGAATATAGGGAATTGAACCAAGCCCAAGAGTATGAGAATCTAAGGAAACCTTTCTCTTGGGACATATTCATGGAATTTTATCAGCCCGAAGAAACAGCAACAATGATGCAGGAAAATGCATGGCAACATCATTCCTGAATGAGTGTAGTCTGGCCCCAGGGTGAAGGCATCCTTTGTGGTAGCAGTGTCAGGGCCGCAGATTGACCAAGGTTGTCCCACTCTGCGCATGACCCTCAACAGAAGCTGTGTCCACATTTCTCCCTGCTCCCGCTTCTCTTCCAACAAAGAGCACATATCCTTTTGAAGTCTCCAGGGAGTTCTCTGCTAGCCGCAGACAAAGCGCCCCAGACACAATAAAAGTGCCCTGTGAAATGTAGCTGTCAAGTTCAGTCAGACTGTGGTAGTGACCTTGAATCTTGCAAAATATAGTAGGAATAGTAGTACATAGGCCAGAACAAGACATTCCGAAATAGAATATGCCAAAATAGAATAAACCCCAAAGACTCAGCTGTGGGTAGGAATTACGAGCCAGATGTCAAAAATTATTAATCCAAATGGGACGTGCTGATTTTCCTTGTGACAACTGATTGGATTACTTATTAAAAGTAATTTGTACCCCAGTTTTCGGTTTTTAAAAATGCCCAAGGTAGCTTATAATAAAATAATTAAACAGTGGAAAAATCACAACACTAATACACCCAAAAAGAGGCTAAGAACTGGGAGGTTTCTTTAAAAAAGATTTAAATAGCTCAGATTCCTGAGAGTATGAAACATTTGAGAAGCCAAACACCAAAATCAAAAAGAGTTCACAAAATGGCAGCCATCTAAGATCAGGCAAGATAAGCCTATGCAGGGACATAGGCCATCTCAGGGTGATTACACCCCTTTCTACAAATTCATGCCATATTTTGGAAAGGGTACTGCAGATAAGGCAACCTAAGGGCCAAACAAGACAATATTAATGTCTTTAGCCCTTATGTGAATAAGCCCTTTTCTAAAACATGAATAGCCAGCATGGATGCAAAGGGGCAATTCAGATAGGGACCGTAGTGAGATCCTCTGCCACAGTACTGTTCAATGGATAGAAACAAAAATCAGGTATGGGGAACCTGTGGCCCTACAGATGTTGTTGGACTCCAACTCCCATCAGCCCCAGCTAGGATGGCCAATGGCCAGCCAGGATGGGAGTTGTAGTCCAACAACAACTGGAGGACCACAGTTTCATCCTCCTTGTCCTAGGGGAAAGAGATGCAAGCATGAGGGTTAGGTTTTGTCCTTTTGTTTTGCTAAAATGATGGCATGTTTTGCTAAATCTCCACAATCCAAATATTTCCCTTTGTGTGGCATTAGAATGAAAGTAGACAGGTGCAAGCTACACCTGCTGAAATTTCCTCTTCTATACAACTGTTAATGGTGCAGACCACCCTAATGATGTTCTGCAGTCAATAAGAGAGCAAGTCCTTGATTCAAACAAACCCAAAATTTTGCTAAATATAATATCAAATTGAGAGCAAACATAAACAGATACAACTAGGCCATATGGTACTGACCCATGTGAGTTTGGGTCGCTTTTTAGCTCATCATAAAACTCTGCCACTAAAATAAATATGTTTATCTCTGAGACTGTACCAAATGCCCCCCTGTCTCCCACTGAAAGGTGGAAAAGTTGAGCCATTCAAATAGACATTTGCAACCAGAGGCTGTTCAGTTTTATTTCTTGCCCCAAACTTTCTTGATCTTGCTTGCAGGGTGGGAGCCGGTCAATTTTGGGGTATTGACGAAAGAGTGAATATATCACCTTTAAATATTTTAGCACCACCTTTGCTTTTAAATATTTTTAAAATTGCTTGATGTGATTTCGTCTCTCAACAAGGTCTTATTTTGGATTCATACTAAAATAAGACCTCATTATTCAGATTCAGACTGAAATAGGACTACTAATGAAATCAGACTGAGCTCATAATTTAGAATCAGATCCTTCACAATGTCCTTGACTCTGTTGGGGTTTGTTTGCTTTTAATTCTTTATAAAATGCAAAACCATCTAACACTTTTCCAGCCCTTAATTCTCAATGGTTATTGCATGCCAAGGCCCCATGGCCCACATTTCCCTAGTAGATAATAAACACATGTACACAAGTATTTTGGCTTATGGGTTCAAATAGGCCACAATTTCATTGGTTACAGATGTGAGTGATTTGGTTTAGGCATTGGGTGAAGCCAGGCTGTATTTCGACTCCCACCTGTCTGCAGGGAGTCCAGCTAAGAGTAAACCACCAATAAGAGGAGCCCTATAACTTACATCAAATGGGGGCACCCCGAGGGGTCCCCATAGGGGTCATGGCATGGTCCTAGCCCACGTCCGGGCATCGGACAGAAGCCACACCCTTGGATCTATTTAAAGATGAGCGGTCTTGCTGCAATGAAGGTGAAGGTAGACGTGTGTGTTAAAAAAATTCCAACTCACTCCTTCCAAGGGCTTGAGGCACATAGACATCGCCAAAGACATTTCTGAACCATGTGAGCTTCTTGGGGGGGGTGTGCGGATATATGGCCTTTGCAGTTCTGTTGTCAGCAAATCTAAGTGCTATACAGTTGCTGGAAAAGGCATCCAACTGACATTCAGTTCAATGTGGCTTGCACAGTATAATTCTTAATGCTGGGTTACGCAGTATGACTCAGGAAAAAGGGTTTTGCTCCATTTATTAACTTAAATGCAGCTTGAATATCTAGTATCATTGTGGATGTTTTCCTCTACCATTATCATCCTTTTCTCATTTAACCTTAACCACAATTCTGTTGAGAAAAGTGGTTGAAAATAAAATGGACAACCCAAGGCAGATTTATAAAATTATGAATGATGTAGACATAATTCATCTTGTTTATTTTTTGTTTATTTAATTTACAGACCATTTAGAGAGAGAGAGTGTATGAATGAGACACATATACACACACATAATAAGTACAATGGTACCTTGTTTTACAAACTTAATCCGTTCCGGAAGTCCATTCTTAAACCAAAGCATTCTTAAACCAAGGCGTGCTTTCCCATAGCAGCGGGGGACTCAATTTACAAATGGAACACACTCAACAGGAAGCGGAATGTGTTCTTATTCCAAGGCAAAGTTCACAAACCGAAACACCTACTTCTGGGTTTGCTCATAAACTAAGCTGTTCTTAAACCAAGGTACCACTTTACAATAAAAGCCATGTCAAATAATTTACATAAAGGAACAAATGTACAAAGAATATCCATACAGATAAAACCAGAGAGCATTAATAAGGCAGCATAATGAAGATTATTCAAGCAATATAGCACACTTTCATGCAACTTGCCAATCTCACTCAGCAGTCCGCACAGCCACCAGAACCTTTCACTGCCTCATACATCTTGTCTTATCGACCAGCCACTCAAACATAAACTACTCACTTTCAACAATATCACAACTCGCATACAAAGGATTACTGCCAAGGGCCATATAACACTGGTGCATTTGCTCCCAGTACATTTTTGAGCACAATTCAAAGTGTTGGTATTAACCTTTAAAGCCCTAAACAGCCTCAGTCCTGTATGCCTGAAGGACCACCTCCAACCCCACCGTTCACCCTGGACACTGATGTCTAGCTCTGAGGGCCTTCTGGAGGTACAGGGAACCAGGCAGAGGGCCTTCTTGGTAGTGGCATCCACCTTGTGGAACGCCCTCCCATGAGATGTCAAGGAAATAAACAACTATTTGATTTTTAGAAGACATCTGAAGGCAGCCCTGTATAGAGAAGCTTTTAAAGTTTGATGTTTTATTGAGTTTTACATATTTTCTTGGGAGCCACTCAGAGGGGCTGAGGCAACCCATTCAGATGGGTGGCATATAAATAAAATTGTTGTTGTTCCCTTGATTGGGACACTATTGGTTAGAATAGCATTAACTTTTTTGCTGCTGCATCACAGTGTTGACTCCTGTTACGTTTGTGGTCTACTAAGACCCCTAGATCCTTTCCACATGTAGTACTGGAAAGCCAGGTTGCCCCCCCCCCCCAATCTTATATTTGTGCAGCAGGTTCTTCTTGCCTAAGTTACCTTTTGACTATGTGGTGTTTTTTTTTTTGTATATTTGGTATTTTTAAAAATGAACAGTGGTATATAGTATTTTAATCAAGTTGTATCCAGGGACAGTTTTGTGTCTAGCCAAAGAACCAAGTGGAGCAAGCATTTCCAAAAAAGCAAACATCTTTTGAAGCTGAGGTGAGTTTCAAAAGCAGTTTGTGATGCGTCATGGCACTCTGCACTGTTCAAAGGAAAGACAGTTTTAGAGAGCCCTGAGCGCATCTGAACTCTAAAGCACCTCTCTGCATCCCAGGCACAGATGTTCTGTCACCACACCCAAGGCAGAAGAACGCGGCAGCCAATACTTTTACTGACATGAATACGTTGCTTATCTGTTTTCAAGCGTTTCAGCACATAATGCGTAGTCGCCTGTGCACTCTGTTCCTTGAGTCCTCTACGTTTTAAGAAGAAAGCACACAATATTTATACCTTTCCTTTTTGTCTTCCCTGACAAATGCCTTATGAAATATGTGCTTCTTTATGCTTGCAGAATGCTCTTCTCCAGGACACAGTGCGCAGGGAGTGTGAGGAACGGTATGAGCTCACTGAAGCCTTGGCTCAAGCCAAAGAACAAGTCGTGGAGCTAAAGAAACTCGGTGGAAACTTTCAATTGTCACAGTGTTCTCTCAGTCAGGGCAGCCTAACCTCCGCTGCATTGGTCAGCAATCACGGGCAGAGGAGCCCAAACTGTGGGAAAGGAATAACATTCTCGGGACACTGTGGGATTTCAAGAGCCACTAAAGCACCGCTCTCGAATAGGTACAAAAGCAGCATGAACGCAAGCTTGCCTGCTCTGCCTGCGCTGCAGTCCCCAAGCAGAAAAACATCTCTAGATGAATCCAGGAAGAGAATCACAGCAGTTCTAAAAAGACAGATGAGTGAGCTGTGATGAGTCAAGGGCTGCTCTCTCTCTCTCTCTCTCTCTCTCTCTCTCTCTCTCTCTCTCTCTCTCTCTCTTTTATAGAGAAGAGTCAGGAAAAAACCAGTGGCATAGGTCATTAGGCCACCTCAGGGGAAAATACCAGATTTTACTGTTGGGCAATTAGCTTGTTTCTAGCGCTGAGTGTTGTTGTTTTATATACAAGCAACATCAAATTATTTTTTTTAAAAAAATAATTTTTATTGGTTTACAACAAAAACAAAAACACATAATAATTTCACATCCAATTTTTCACAAATTATTTCTTTTCTGGACTTCCTTCAGCTTTTCCGTAAATCATCCATAGTCATTATTTAAGTTACGCATTCCTTAGGTTTGTATTGTCATTATTTAAACCTTTCTTTTTCTATTCCCTTTAAACAATGCTTCTCAAATTTCACAGTGCTTCTTTAACAAGCAACATCAAATTAAGCTAAGCAGTGGTTTTTAATCTCACACATGTTTGTGTTTTATACTGAAATCATGAATCGGCATTTTGCTTAGTAAATGCTGGTGACTTAGGTCTGGTTCCGACTAAAGTAGCAATCTTGTGTATGGGCTTCTGCCTGCAGATGGGGCTTCACGTAAAGGATAAACTGAAGAGCAGGGTGGAAATGTTTCCCTACAGCAAAGTAGATGTCAGGGGTGTCAAGCCTAGCCTTGTCCCTGCATGTAGAAAACTAGTGTGGCAAGGAGAAGACTGGGCTAAAACATTTGTGTGTGTACAGGATATGTATTCAGTCTGAAGTGGTACGATGCAGACACAGGTATAGCACGTCGATGAGAATGAGGCCTCTCTACAACGGGTGTAGAGGATATAGTAAATTGATTAAAGTATTTCACACCTACACTATCCTGAAGTGGTATTTTTCACGCTGTGTGCCTCCGTTGTTAAAAAGTTAATAAAAACATGCAAAATTTCCCCCCACCTCACAACCTCTGGTTTTGTCCTACTTTGCATGATTGTACTGTGGTGGAATTGCTCTGTTCAAACAAATAGTATTCGTAAAGGACCAGTATTTCTCATTCTGACTTCGAGGTTAGATGTGCAAATAGCCAAGCACTGCAGAATGAAGAGAGGTAGCAGAATATTTGCCTGAGGAATAAACAAACTGCTTGTGGGGCAAAGGAAACTACCGCAAAATTTTAAAAACATCGCACTGAGCGGAAGCCAAATCACCTGAAGATGTTGGCGGTGGCTCAGTGATGAGCTGAACAGTCATAAGTTGTATAATAACAGCAAAATTGTTGGAAGTTTTTGCTAACTGAGTGTCAGGAAGCAGCAGAAACAATAGTTTCAAAAGTTCATCTTACAAGCAAATAAATTGTGTGTGTGTGTGTGTGTGTGTTTATTTTCAACACCTCCACTGCTCTGTACCAACCATATGTGTTCTACTGAGATGCCCCCATCAAACCTAGATTCTATTAAACATGAAGAATCCTATCAGCTAGAACTAGCTTTATCACAATGTTTTCTTCTTCATGTGGCCAGTTATATTTATTCACTAAGCAAAGGCACTTTCAGATTTGGTACTGTTTGTGGCACAAACTGTTTGACGGCAGAATAGCATATTACAAGAGCATGGTTTTATTCTGGAATGTTCCTTTTAGTAAAGGCACATTTTAAAAACAAAAAAAAGGCTCCCTCTGTAACTATCGTATCTTTTAAGTGCTTTGCTCAGCGGTGCAGCTAGATTTCACTAACAAGTGTGTGCCATCTCAGGCCGGAATGAAACAGGAATTGTTTCCTTTTAATTCCTTTCTGCTTTTACCTGAAGACCGAAGCTAAAAGAAGCTGGAATCATGGTTAATGAATCCAGTGAATGAGAGGAAAAAAACAAGGCATGTCTGGAGGAGGCAGAAAATATTGCAAGGTATTTTATATTAGGATGGATATTTTATTCCAGGGCATACAGGAAGACGCTAGCTTCTAACTAGACAGAAATATAAGAACCTTTTATCAGTCTGTTCTTTGGACCCGCTAGGCTGGACTAAGTGGATTTAATTAGTCATGATGGAGGCAAAGAAGCCATGTCATATTATCCTAAGTGCATGTTTTATGAAAGAATTCTCCATGGAGCTGCTTCTACGGCTGAGGCGATGCTTTTCTGCAATTAGCAGGTGGAATTAGCGCTTAATACAGTGCTATATTTCCCATCAATTCCTGTCTCCCTAGCATAGCCAATAAATATCCTTCCACAATATTTACTCAGAAGCAAGCCCGATTCAGCAAAAGGCTCTCTTGAGATTTTTAATTAGGCACTTCCTGCTTTGGTAGTTGCACGGATGGTGCCATTTTATGTTAGTCTAACCATCCCTAACGGCACCTTGCTCCTGCAATTAAAAAAAAAAAAAAATTCAATTCCAGGCCTGGAACAACCAGTGGGCCCAGAAGCAGTCTTAGGAAAATAAAATGGCGGCTGCCTGGAGCCTTGCCAGCCGTGCGCTAGATGTAAGGGGGGAGAGGAGGGACCCCCCACTGCTGCTTCTGCCTGGTAAACCTGAAGGGAAGGACAACGGGGATTCTGTGGAAGGTGACTGAGGGGTGAGGAGAGCAGTGGTGAAACAGGAAAGGCAGCAGCAAATGGATGGGAAGAGTACTTTTTAATAAATACAGCTGCAGGGAGCTTTTCATGTGGGGGGCTATAGGGGTGAGAGGATGGGCCTGTTCCGAAATCAGTGGCTACAGTGACACAGTTCCTTCCACCTGCCTTCCAAGAGGGATCTGACTAAATGCCCACACCAGAGACATTGTAGGAAATCTGAAAAGTGGCTCCCAGGCTTGCGCCGGTGGATTGCCTGGTGCTGGAGTGGAGAGGGGGCTTGGGCTGGGCTGGGCAACAGCGGGTCTTGGGCAACAGTTGGATACTGAGGCCCTGGCATCTGACTGGGGATGCCTTGGGCTCATGCTAGGCCTGGAAATGTTAATTTATTTATTTTTAATCCCCCAGCCTCCTACAGTCTGAAGCGGTGTAGTTCACTCTACCAACTCAGAATTCTGTTTTCTTTCAACAAGCCTTGTTGTTTTGCTAATATGTGCTCTTGATTACAGCAACTGGAAGGTATTTATTTCTCCCGTAAGTACCTAGTATGTTGCACATGCTCCAGAAGCAAATAATAATAATGAGTATTCATTTATTCTCAGTCTTCAACAGCATCCATCATTTTCTGAAGCACATTATAATAATCACCACCATCTTTTAAAGAGGTTGTTTCAAAAGCTCTCTGCCAAGGGGCTTTTTCTTTTTTTGGCAAAAGGTTTCTCTGCTGGAGGTACAATTTGTGCAATGGACACCCTGAGCCCCCAATGTCATATTGTGAACTCCTCCCTGGGCCATAGAATTGTAGAGTTGGAAGGCACCCGCAGGGTCATTTAGTCTAACCCCCTGCAATGCCAGAATCTCAACTCGATAATACATAAGACACAAAATCTCTCCAACAAGGCACTGCCCTTTTACATTATCTCTGCCCAGCCCTCAAGAGAGACTCTTCTGTCCACTGAGCAAACATAGGGTTACAAATATCGAGTTATTACAATCTTGCCTCCCAGAACCCTGTGTTTGTCATGAATTTCTACTGGCACCAGGATAATAAATGACCTGCGTTCTCAATAAATAAAAGGAGGTTCTTTTTGTACCCACAAGGCAGCAAATATCCTGTTATTACAGAGTTACGCCGTTATTTAAACTAGAATATGCAGTGGGGGAGAAACAAAATTTCCCCGCTTATTAGAACAGAAAGTAGAGAGACGTGCACAGGAACTCATGCTGTTTGATGTTTTGCCA
Organism: Podarcis filfolensis; assembly: GCF_964270895.1. Classification (NCBI taxonomy): domain Eukaryota; kingdom Metazoa; phylum Chordata; class Lepidosauria; order Squamata; family Lacertidae; genus Podarcis; species Podarcis filfolensis. Next base: position 21,029,015 of record NC_139608.1, on the reverse strand, counting down.
CTGCTTTAAGTCTAGTAAGCAAGCATCCGTTAAAGGTTCGTTTTATAGTTAATGCAGAGCAAGCAGGCCCAAGGAGTTAAAAATATTTCACATAATTCCTTAAGGGACGATGACTGACGCTAACACAAGTCTCAGAATGAAAGCGCAATGTTACTAGTGAACGCTCTGTGCCTATCGCAGGACAGAATGTTTTTTTCATAGGCTCCCAAAACTCTTGACCCCAAAGGGTTAGTAATACGGCACAGCCTATCCAAAGACACCTAGTTCTGGACTGCATCAGCCCAAAGATCACAGCGTGCTGCGTTATTAGCACAAATGGTTTCACACATGCAAAAATGCTGGCTGCAGTTGGCTGCAAAGTCCAGCTCGGAATGAGGAAAGATTAGGGGTGGGGGGTGTTTCTGCCAGGGCCAGCCCTACCAGTGGACCAAATGAGCAAGATGCCTCTGGTGGCAGGAGCTGGGGCTTGTGAGAGGCAGCAGTAGTGGTGCCTTTTGTCCTGCCGTTCTCCCTCACTCCTCCCCAGCCATTTTCCTTTGCAGGAAAACAGCTGGGTGTGCCTTGCCCGGTGCCCTCCAAAGGACCCTTCTGCCATGATACAGTCCCTCTGCGTTGAAGCAAGATTCGCCCATCAGTTTGGTTGGCTTGTGGGGCGTGGAATGGTGGCTGCCATTTTGTCTCTTCGGGCAACAAAACTGGGGGGGGGCAGCTCTGCATGGCTTCTTCCATCTCACGTTGCAGGAGACTGACACAGCGTGAACCGACAGCACTGCCTTCTTAGACATAAATTATATTGTTACTGGAGGTTCATCACATCATAAAGGTAAAGGTAAAGGGACCCCTGACCATTAGATCTAGTCATGGCCAACTCTGGGGTTGCTGCGCTCATCTCGCTTTATTAGCCGAGGGAGCCGGCGTACAGCTTCCGGGTCATGTGGCCAGCATGACTACGCCGCTTCTGCCAAACCAGAGCAGTGCACAGAAAGGCCGTTTACCTTCCCGCCTATTTATCTACCTGCACTTGACGTGCTTTCAAACTGCTAGGTTGTCAGGAGCTGGGACTGAGCTACGGGAGCTCACCCCATCGCGGGTATTCAAACCGCCGACCTTCTGATTGGCAAGTCCTAGGCTCTGTGGTTTAACCCACAGCGCCACCCGTGTCCCTTCATCACATCATATTATTGTTTAAATAACCTTTACACTCTAAATCCTGCTCATTTTGGAAACTTGAACGTATTCTTTGAATAATGGGTTCCCATCGACGAGGCATAACATTTACCGTTCCATCTTCGTACCTTGCAATCTCTTCTTGAAAACGGGACTAGGTATTATATTTGGTGCACGATTCAGATTCCAGCTCTTGTTAGAAAATTAGAGAAAGAGCATTTTTTTCCTCCCAAGTTATGGCACAGCTGCCAGTATGTTGGGTTCTCCTTGATTACCTCGCAAGCAGTCCTTCAGCGCGATGCTTTAACGACAATGTAGGTTGTTAAGTCTTCTAATTAAAAGGAACGAGTTACTTGGGGGCCATTCCAAACATCAGCTTGCTGAGAGCATAATGAAGATGACATAATGGAACCATAAAAATGTCAAAGGAAAGGCTTTAGAGGTCATTATTGGCTGTAGTTCAAGGAAGGACATGCAATGCACTCTGCATTTTCCTGGGCAACCCGGGTAGGAGATGCTTGTCAAAATGTCTTGTTTATTTCTTGCAGATGCGATAAAAAAGGGGGGGGGACCTATATTGATTCCAGGCATCAAGGTGTGGGGCAGGGTCCGTGTTTACAGCTGGAGATATTTCGGAGCTTTTGAATGTCTCAATTGCAGCAAAAAGTTGACGAACAATTTAGCATAAATAGGCATTTGATTACATTGAACACATTCCGAATCAAAAGGCCAGCTGCAGGGAACAGCATGATAGGAAAAGGTCTTTAAAGCTCTCCTTGGATTCTTTGCATGTGTGTGTGTGTGTGTGTGTGTGTGTGTGTGTGTAACAAAGTTTCAAAAGGAAGATTGTGTATGAAAGTCAGAGTGAAATAAAAGCCTTGATTGTAAAGAGGTCCCCACCTGTCTCATTCTGGAGGTCTGGTTTTGGCACCTGCGGCCGTTTGCAGTCAACAAATGGTACCCCATAGATGGGGGTCAGGATCTTGTTTGCTTTCATTACTGTGCAAATCAAGTATGCTCCTATACAAATGCTTGACACTTGTGCAAAATCCCAGAGCCATTTACAAGGGGGAGTTGAAACTGCAAGAAGAGAAGCATCTGTATGCAAAGGATTACCAAGGCCTGACACTGGAAATCGTCAGCAACATTGAGATAAAGTCTAAGATTGCAGATCAGCCAGCATTTCCTGGGCCAAGCAGTAATACCATGTTCTGCCAGACAACTCATACTGGGAAGCCATAAATCTCTATAGTCTCTGCTTATATACCACTCAATTTTGGCCATTGCTCAGCAGTGGAACATCCGCTTTGCATGCAAAAGGTACTTTTTTAATCCCCTGTATCTCTAGGTAGTCTTGTCTAAAGCCTTGTCTAAAGCCCTTGAGAGCTGCCAGCCAGAGTACACAATGCTGAGCTGAAGGGACCAAAAGTCTGACTCAGTATATAAGGCAACCGATTGCGTTCCTCCATATGATTTACTAGGCTCCATCCTAAAGGAGACAGAGACATTTCCAGGGGGGAAACGGTGGTTGTTTTTAATCAAAGCATTAAAATATTAAAAGATAATAAAGCAAAATGGGGAAAAACTAACCCATGCTTGCGAACACAAAATTGGGCTCATGTCTCAATAAAAATGTGAAGGTGCCTCTAGTGGCTGCTTACACATTGCCAAAGAAGAGGGTGCAGCATTGCATAAGAAAAGCATATGCTAAATTATCTTTACATGGTAAATATACCAGAAAGCCCTTGGCTGGAGAGCATCTGAGAAGAAATGGCTGTTCAAGCCCAATTGCAAAAAAAAAGAGCCCACCTTCCTCTTAGAAGCTGCTTCACTCTGCCATGCCTTTTTAATCAAAGCGTTACCTTTATATTTTAAGATGCAAATTTAGAAATTTAAATATAAATACAATACCCTCCCCAGATCAGGGGGACAATGAGACCAGGTAACCTATAGAGTCTGCTTAGTTTGCTGTCCAAGAGAGAACTACTAGGGCTGAACACCCGATTTGGCTGAAGCCCATATCCTAACCAAATTGTTCCTTTTTGGAAGGATCCGGGTCTCATCTGAGTTGGGTTGAGACAGCTCTTGATCACAACTGGTCGTGCTGAATGGCATGGAGCCATCTAGAGCTGTCAGGGGCAGAAAGGAAAGTCAGGTGTGAGTGAGAAGAATGAGAAACGATGAAAAGTAGTTGCATCTTTGTGGGAGAAAGTCGGGGCCTCTCCTCCTTCCCCTGGAAGCAACACAGTGCAGGACTGGATCCTCCCACACCCTCCAAGTGCCCCTATTTTCCAGGGACAGTCTCAGATTTACAGAAGCCATCCCGGTTTCTGATTTGATCCCAGAATGTCCCACATTTCCTGAAGACGTCCCTATTTTCATCAGAGAAATGTTGGAAGGTATGGAGTTATGCAACCCCCGAGCCAAGGAGATAAGTAACTATATACCGTATTTTTCGCTCTATAGGACGCACTTTTTCCCCTCCAAAAATGAAGGGGAAATGTGTGTGCGTCCTATAGGGCGAATGCAGGCTTTCGCTGAAGCCTGCAGAGTGAGAGGGGAGAGCCCCAGCGCCAGCCCCACAAGGTCGGGGGACAGAGGGAGGCGGAACGCCGCCATCCCGATGTCTCCCGAAGTGGTTTGGAGGCTGACGGCGGGGAGACCCCGCCGCCAGCCCCGCAAGCTCCGGGGACAGCTGGGAGGCGCAGCGCATCTCCCCACTGTCCCCGGACCTGGTCTGAAGGCGGGCGGCGGGGAGAAGAGCGCTTCTCCCCGCTGCCGGCACCACAAGTGCCTGGGGGGAAATAAAATTTTTTCCCTTTATTTCCCCCCCAAAAAACTTGATGCGTCCTATGGGCCGGTGTGTCCTATGGGGCGAAAAATACGGTAACCTTTAGAAGACATCTGAAGGCAGCCTTGTTTAGGGAAGCTTTTAATGTTTGATGTATTACTGTATTTTAATATTTTGTTGGAAGCCGCCCAGAGTGGCTGGGGAAGCCCAGCCAGGTGGGCGGGGTATAAATAATAAATTATTATTATTATTATTATTATTATTATTATTAGCTTGAAGCTGCAGGGGCAACCCAGTCAAATGGGCGGAGTAGTAACAACAACAACAACAACAACAACAACAATGAGGAATAGGACTTCCCAATTTTCATTGGAGAAAGGTTGAAGGGTATGTCCTCCCACTTAACAGCGCATGCAATTTTGCATCCCAATCAACATTTTGAGTACTTGCATATTTCTTATTACAGCAAGGTGGGGGAGGGGGACATATGCATGAACAGTATGAGAAGCCCACTGCCCACTAGACCCCGTAACTGTATGTGTTTCCAGCACTGCGTCCTTCATACCGCAGAACTGGAAGATCTCTGCCACCTGGGTCAGAGGCGGATGCATAGATGCGATTACGCTATAGATCAATGCCATTCTGAATTGGGCTGGAGAGACTTGGGCAAGTCATTACCAAGCAATACCACAGGCTGTTATGACAGATTGGGGAGCAGCTCTGACGGACTCTCAAGCCCTACTTGGACATTCCTTGGCACTCACTTTTTCTTTTCATGGTAGAGTGGAGCAGCTTCTAAGAGGAAGGAGGGCTCTTGTGTTTATTTTTGCAATTGGGTTTGAACAGCCATTTCTTGCCTTCTCAGAGGCTCTTCAACCAAGGGCTCTCTGTCTTCTGAAACAAAGCTGTTTCTGTTCGCACCAGGTGGGTGCATGTACTAGTGATCCTTGCAAAACTTGTTTGGGCTACGAACCTAGACCCATGGAACCTGGGAGTAAAATCAGCGAGACTCGCTTCTGAGTAAGGAAGCAAGTGTGCTTAGGATTGCTTCACTGTGATGGCCTGGGACTTGGGCTTGGGCTCGGACTCGGAACCAGAGGAGGCTCAGGCTGCACCAGATCCTTTGCCTCAGGCATTACCTGAACCAAGTCTGGAGCCTGATCCTGAAGAGTCCCAGTCTGCACAGGTTCCCCTGCAACAAACACCAGCTGGGCCGAGTCAGGGGCCTGAGCCTGCCCTGGCTCCAGATGCGGGGATTACCTCATTGCCTTCAGCTGGGCCATCACTTACAGCTGCTCCACTACCGGTTTGGTCAGGGGAGGCTGAGACGGCCTCTGGGTCTCGTAACCCACTGACGTCTCCTGAGCTGCAGAGACTAAGGTCTGAGAGAAGGAGAGATCTGAGTACTCGCAGGAGGAGTGCTCGCCTTCAGGCGAAACAGGGAGGTGAGTCACCAGGGGATCAGGACCAGCCGCTACCCCAACAAAGATAAAAGGCTGTCGGACCCCACCCCAGGTTGCGGGAGCAACATTGCTGTATGCTAGATCCTGCCTGAGATCCTGCGCCTGTCCTTGCCTGGTTTCCTGCCTCATGTCCTGCCTTGGCCCTCTCGAACTGACTCCTAGTGGAACCTTTGGATTCTGGACCGGTCCTGGACCGTGTTTCACGGGTTACCCCCAGGCCCAGCACATTCACAAAGCTGCAGTTCTAAAAACACTCACAGTACTAGGGAGCAAACCTGTTAAACACAGGGAGACTGCTGAGTTTGAACGCAGTGGATTGGGCTGTATGTAATCTCGCTCATTATACAGAGGCAACCAATCTCTATTAAGTCAGGCATCCGACTGTCAGTGCTATTCTTTGCTTCAGAGCAGTCAGTTCCGAAAAGCCTGCAGGAATGAAACAGTCTTCACCTGCCGGTGGAAGAAGAAGCAGCAGGGAGCTGGTCTAGCTTCTCTAAGAAGGGAGTGCCAAGTCTGGGAGCAACCACTGAGAAGGCCCTCTCCCACGTCACCATCAAACGTGCCTGTGATGGTGGCAGGATTAAAAGAAGGGCCTCCAACCAAACAATGTGTACACAAATGCATCTTTTAGGGATAAGTAAGCATTAATAATATAATTTTATTATTTATACCACGTCCATCTGGCTGTGTTTCCCCAGCCCTTCTGGGTGGCTTCCAACACATATAAAAACATAATAAAACATCAGACATTTAAAACTTCCCAGTACAGGGCTGCCTTTGGATGCCTTGTAAAAGTTGTGTAGTTCTTTATCTCCTTGACATCTGATGGGAGAGCGTTCCACAGGGCGCCACTACCGAGAAGGCCCTCTGCCTGGTTCCCTGTAACTTTACTTCTCACAGTGAGGGGAGCTGCCAGAAGGCCCTTGGAGCAGGGTATTGCCTATATTTGTTAAAATAACATGCAAAAACACCTTGTATTGTGGAAAAATGCTTGCAAAATATGTAGATTAGTCAAAACAACAATAAAAAGGTGTGTTTGGGGGAAATTCACACTAAACCGATGAATTTTCAGAAGGATTTTTTTAACACTGCAAATTTCTGTGGAAATGTACACAACTGAATTTAATGCTGGAAAAGTGAGAAACGGAGAGAAGCCAAAATTGATAGATTTGTTCAACCTGACTGCTTACCCTACAATGTACCCCAGCTGTTACAAAGACCAACTACACCTCAGTCTTCCCTTCCCTGAAATGATGCCTACAGACAGAACACATTCCATGAAAGGGTAAGTTTGTTTAAGGGCCTCGCTCTGCTTTTCTTTTGAGTTATGGAGAGAGGGAGGGGGAGAATGGCCTCATGTCCTTGTCTTTCAATCTGTTCATTAGGTCAGCTGAATATACAGCCCAACAGCTGCGCCGTGTTACTGCATTTCAATTACTTAAATGGAGCGCTCTGTTTTGGTGACACGTTTTATGTTCTTAACAGCCCATTAAAAATGTTCAGGGGAACATTCGCACCTTGCTCAGTGCTTAAGGTGTAGCCACTGCAAATATGTACTCAGCTGACTGACATCAAACAGGCCCACCAGGCACCAAACAGATCCCTAAGATATTGGAGGAGAGGGGAGCTGAACCAAAACCACCTTTTTTTTTTAAGTATCTAGGAAACAATACAGTGGTACCTCAGGTTACAGTCGCTTGAGGGTACAGACTCCGCTAACCCAGAAATAGTACCTCAGGTTAAGAACTTTACCTCAGGATGAGAACAGAAATCGTGCGGCGGCAACGGGAGGCCCCATTAGCTAAAGTGGTACCTCAGGTTAAGAGCAGTTTCAGGTTAAGAACAGACCTCCAGAAGTTCTTAACCTGAGGTACCACTGTACAGTGAATACCTGAGCAGATCAGTAACAAAAATGAAAATTGGAAGTGGTATTCAGTGTAACCAAGACTCAGGTGATGAAAATAAACTGTAGCTTGAAGCAGAAGCAATGCTGAATAAATATATTAAAATAATTGCAGAGATAAACTGAGTTCTTGCATGCAGTTCCGCTGCTTGCTAAAGGCATTCTCAAATATCACTGCAAGATAAACAGCTTATTGTGGAGTCAGTGCAGCTTATGCGCACAAGTTTTTTTCTCCACACAATGCCATTGTTATGAAAGCTTCCCCCCCCACTCCTTTGCAGTTACGTAATGCACAGTTCTCTTTACTGCAGAAAATCTGATAAGTAAAAACAACCTATTATACGTCTGCAGTCTCTAGTCGGGTGGAAACTTCGTAGGTCATTTGGGGGGGGGGCAGTTCGTCCAACGCTGGGCTCAACGTTGGCCATTTTGTTTCCAGGAAAATATGAGCAGGCCTATTCCTCCAAAAGCCACATTGAAGGCATATTTGCATTTCAACAACCCAGTTAGGAGGCTCTGTTCCCTCAAGATCTCCACACAATGTGTGTGGGGGCGGGGGGGGGGAGGATTAACTCAGACACTCAGCGCTGTCATTAGCATATGCACCACTGGGGTGCAAAGATTCACCCAGCGCCCCCAAATTTAGTTTAGCCCCCAAATTAATTTTTATTATGCTTATGTCAGACACCATGCTTACACCCTATCTCTTGTTTATGAAAGAAAGGAGGAAAAAGAAACAAACTTTTTTATTTGCTCATTTATTTACAATACACTTATCCTTAAGTGTACAACACCACTACACTTAAACTTATAAGTATTGTATAGGCACCTACTTAGGAGAAACATCAGTCGTGTCAAAGGTGCCGCTGACCCCGCTGCCGCATAGCAGCTCAATACAATACGTAACATAATATTTTTATGTAAGAGTTAATTTCGCGTGCACAGCACCGTTGAGTCTGACAAGCGCCCCTGTTGTGAATGACAGGTGCTGCTGCTGGCACGGCACGTCTTTGGTAAACGAGCGCACAAAGTCGAAAGTCCTTTAGTGAAACAGTAGGTATACATTTCAATAATACCTGGGTATGTATATATTTTGTTTTTCTAGCTTGATCAAAATTATTTGTTATTTCCTAACAGGTAGATAGTTAAGAGCTTAGGCGGCTTCAGTGGCAGACGCCTGGCACCCCCCAGAATTTGGCGCCCGGGTGCCCCGCACCCCTTGCACCCCTGGGTAAAGACGGCCCTGCAGACACTATAATTGCACCATAGAGTGAGGCAGAGGACTTGTGGCGCAGCAAGGCAGCAGCACAGCAGTGTGTCCAGGGGGAGAGTGCGCATTGCGGGGCAGCCGAAGAGGAACAGTGCAACCTGTTGACGGAAATGGTACTGCGTACCATTGAGTACCCCCCCCCCCCCAAAGTACTGCTCCTAGCCATGATGGTTATGCTGGAGAGTTATGCTTCTAAATGCCAGTTGCTGGAAGCCATACAAGGGCAGAGAAAGGGCTCTTGTGTTCAAGTCTTGCTCGGGTCCTGCTTGCCAGTTTTCCACAGGCATCCGATTGACAACTGTGAGGACAGGACAAGCTATTGGCTTGACCCAGAAGGCTTTTCTTATGTTCTGACAAGGCTGGAGAGCTCAGTCAGTAGAGCATGAGACTCTTAATCCCAGGGTCATGGGTTCAAGCACCACACTGGGCAAAAGATTCCTGCATCACAGTGGGTTGGACTAGATGACCCTTGTGGTCCCTTCCAACTGTACAATTCAATGATTCTATGTTTTTAAGCCAGGGGTCAGCAACTCAGGCAGGCCCCACAAAAAACCCAGAGATGCATTTTAAATAAAAGGACACATTCTACGCATGTAAAAACACGCTGATTCCCGGACCACCTGTGGGCTGGATTTAGAAGGCGATTGGGCCACATCTGGCCCCCGGGCCTTAGGTTGCCTACCTCTGCTTTAAGCCAACATGCCAAATGCACACACAGAACTATTGGATCTGAAGAACTCTTTTGTGAGACGAGCCCCACTACCAGAATCTGGAAGTAGGCGCAGTTATGTCGTATTGGGCTGGGCCATTCACAGTGCAATTCTATGTCTATTCAGGAGTAAATGAAGTGGGGCTTGCTCCCAGGTAAACAGGGAGAGGATTGCAGCCTAAGTAAAGGCCGGAGTAGGCTGCAGCTCTCAAACAATTTGGAAGATGTGGAAGAGCTGCAATCTTTGTGAAAGGGGCCGCTGTGTGAAAGACGTAGGAAAGATTTCTGCTTGTTTTTCCACTAGTGAAAGGAGGAAAAGTGCCTGGAGCAATGGAGGGAGAGAAAGAGGGCCCCTCTCTTGAACACTCATCTGGCTGTTAAAGTGAGACCACCCTTGTTATATTTACAGACTAGGGCCCTATCAGGCAACCTCTAGTTTGGGCCTTACTAAAAAAAAAAGAAAGAAGTGGGTTTAGTTATTATACACTTTTGTTAATTCAGAAAGAATATCGGGTTTCAAACATTCATTGGGGAAAAGGCGAACAGCTCTGCAAATGGCGATGGAGTTGGGGTGAGATGACCTGACAAAAGGTCCTACAGTGCTGGCTTTAGAGGGAGGGGCAACTGCCTGGGCCCCACACTTCTGGGCCCCTCCAGAATCTTGTACAAAATCCTGCCTGCCTCCTTTATAGTCAAGTCAGTCGCCATTAACTCAGCAACATTGCCAGCAAGCAAGTTCCTCATGGTTATTATTTATTAAATTGGTACGACGCCCTTCATCCGTAGATCTCGGGGGGAAACCTAGGCATTGGGCTGCTCCTTCTTTAAGCCAGGCCCATCCACACAAGCCCATACACAAGATCCTTGACTGGGAGCTGTCCTGCACATGCCCAGTTGCCCAATTGTCCATTTCTCCCAGGACACAAGTAGGGAGGAGGCAGCCATCTTGTTTCACAATGAAATCTCAGCAGAGCGAAGGAGATGCTGAGCTTTTGGGCCGTTTCTGTTCACGTAACAGCATCACCTCTGGGGATAACAGCTTATTTCCTCTTTAGTACGACTTGCATTCGTTCTGACGGTTGGTATGATGTATTCAGTAACATTCTTCACCCCAGCTGCAATTGGCCACAGCAAATGCATTGTGATGCACTCACTGATGATTTCATGGCATCATCACGAAATCGCAGCGTTGGAAGGAACCCTGAGGATCATCCAGTCCAACCCCCTGGAATGCAGGATTCCCAACCGATGCAGGAATCTCAATCCTATGGCGAGACCTGCCCGGTTGAGCAGCTGAGGGTGCAGCGGATCTCTGGCTGAGCCTGGAGCTTCCTGCATCAGCTAGAGATCTACGCCAGTGCAACTTGATCACCCTGACTCATCTGGGGCTGTTTTAGCAAAGTTTGCAAACAGCTGAGAAAGGGAGGCGAAAGAAGCAAGGAGGGCAAGGGGTTGTTTCAGTGACAAAAGGGAACCTGAAGAGATGTGAGTGCTGGCAGCGAGCTGCCCTTTAAGCTTCTTTTTTCTAAATAGCTTGGTGGGTGGCTGGTGCTTGTTCATGAAAGGAAGGTTGACCTTCTCCATGGAGGGGGTCACCAGGAGGCGCAAAGAGGGTCTTGCTCGCTCGTCCTCCGTGTCAAGCTTCTCAGAGGGGGGAATTCTGAAAGAAAGGGCGCGATTTGGGGGGCTCTTCTGAAACAAAGCTCCATGGATGTCTGTCTGCTGAAAGGCTGAGGTAATAAATCTCTCAGGGTTGGGCCAAATTAATTAATTTTTTTTTAAAAAAATCACAGACTTGGTGGGAGGGTCAGGGAGGGTTTAAATGGCTTATGCAAAGGGTTGGTCTTGTATTCTGAGATGGATTCCTGATGCTCCTGCAGGGAGAAGGGAGTTGGTGAGTCCTGCTAGCAAAGGTGGATATTAAAACTAATATAAATGCCATTGATAATAAAGAAAACATAGGCCTTGCAGCAGAACAAGGCAAGTGAGTGCTGAGGTTGCAGAGTGGGTTCTGAGAAGGAAATCACACTTCTTCCTTAATGTGAAACTCCAGTCAAATGTAAAGCCAGCAAAGCAGGGAAGATAAGAGGCTAGCCTAGCTATATTTCTGCTGTGCTGATTTTCTACGTATTGGGAATTTTAAAGAAAGAGCGCGGAGGAAACATGTAAAAATGGTATATCCCACCTGCAGTCAGAAATGTTGCAGTCCATTCACACCTCGCTGTACTGCTTGGAAGATTTCTAAGAGGTTGAGTTGACTATACCACTTGAGGTTGCAGATGCGTGAATCCCATCATTGTTCCCTGACATTAGAAAAAGAAAAACGAGAATCCTTGTAAGAAGAGGACAGCACAGCAGGGAGAGAACTGGGCTAAGAACCTTTCTTCCCGGCGTGCTGTTTTTCTAATTGCGTGGAATTTTCACATTAATAAGCAACTGGGAACTGGATTTCCTGTATGCAGTCCAAAGCGGTACAGCAAGAAAAGCCCTGCTGGAGAAGATTAAAAGCCTATCTCGTCCACAGCATCCGGTTGTTTCCTACTCCCTTAGTTCTGCTGCTTATATAAGCCAGGTCATAGATGGCAAGCTCAGTCTTAGCTCAGAGAACATGAACAGAAGTAGGAATAGAAAGCTATTGGGGAGGAAGCAAGGGCACCTAAACCTTGTAACAATATTTGCAGAGCCATGGGAAGGTCTGCTTAGCACACGGGGAACTGTAGGAATCAGCTAGTCATAAACCCAAAGTCATCTAAGGCATAATTCACCACCTTCTTCCTTACCCTTGGCAAGCTCCTGCAGCCATCCCGTCAAAGCATTTTATTGTGACTTTCCAAGGAACAAACTGTTAATTCTGGTGATGCTCTGTTCTTCTTCCAGAAGTCAGAGGTGCCTCCCAGTGGCAGAATGCAGGCTGAAGTGAAGCAAAGGAGGGAAACGTTTATATTATCACCTGCTTCTTTCATTATATTGCATGTGGTTTGATGGCATATGGTGAATGCATTCTAAATTCCGGGAGTTTGCTAAGAGCCATATTTATTTCAACAGCAACAGTATTGCTTGACTTACTTGAGAACCGGACATCGCAATTTCACTACTTTGTTCTGAAAGTTGCATACACGAACATTTCTACTTTTTTATTTCAAAAAAAATTATATCCCACTTTTTTAAAAAAAACTTTCAGCAGTTTATCTCTAAGCGAAGTGAGGTATGAACAAGAATCTATTATCTAGATGTGAATTTTTCACCATGAATTGTTTAAAAAAGTAAATAATTCAACATTTGTCACCAATTGCTCTAAAAGTGTTTCATTTCAGTTTTGGCTGAAATGGGCCTTTAATGTTATCCCAATGAAATGGGCCTTTAATGTTATCCCAATATTGCCTCTGCAGCGATGAGTCTCAACAATGATGTTTTGCCATATCCTGGCCAACACACAGAACTGATCAGGCATCTCCTAGCAAATACATAATGTGTGTGGGGTTTTTTCCTATGCTAGGAGAAGAAGGAAATTTTGGAACTCACAAGGGCATATTTTAAAGGTCTGACAGCCTCTATTTCCTTGCTTTGCTACATATTTTGAGATTTAAAATCTCTGCTAGGGTTCTGTTACCAAAGACTACTTGCCCCAAACTTGGTTCTTGGCATCCCGGAATTCTCTTTTATATCTATATTTATTTTTTCCTTGCAATCATCAACAACTCCCCCAAAAGTAAAAGAAGGTTGGATGTTCCAAGGCTGGAAGATAACTTTTAGCAATGGAAAGTTTGGGCAAACAAGATGGAGAGGGCAGGATGTCCTCTGTGCTCTGTTCCCTCGAGGCTAGAATAGAAATGGAAACATCATAACTTGCTCACTTTAAAACTGGACAGGGCGGAAAATCCCATGGAAAATATTATCTGAAGAACCTTTGTACATTGGCAGGACAGTGGACTCAATGGACAAGAACATTTTCCCTTCATTTCTCAGTTCCTAAAATAGGCATGGTAGCTATTTGTTTTTGTTTACCTCCCTCCCATGAAAAATGGCCTTTCAATCATAGGCTAGATTTTCTTCGGGGGGGGGGGGAGTTGCTGATGTGTGGGACACGTTTTTTCTGTCATGTTCTGTTGTTGTTGCCTCTTGATATCTTCCACAACTCCCCTGAGGATAGATAGGCCTAGGAAAAATAATCAATTACAAGTGCATTAGCTCTCCTTGACATATGAAATAACCACTGCCCTATGTCAGGCCCAGCTACAAAGCCTTTAATTGGCAGGAGAAAACATGGGTGGATAAGCTTTTGGAAGGTTTCATTCCATGCCCTGCATGCCTCTGTCCTGTGGGTAACCTATAACCAGGGGTTGACCTTAATAAGAAGTACAAAAACCATGATGTGAGCATCTTCAAATCAAAAAAACAAAGCAATTCCACGTCTTGTCATGCACAAGGTAATATGTATAATTTACAGTGGCGTGCTGAGCTTTGAGAACAATGCATGGAGACCTCTACCTTTTCATATTTTGGAGGACAAAGCCCCCCATAGTAAGCGCTGAATTATTCGCTTTCTTACAACACATGTGAAAGTTATAAATGTCTACATTTTTATTCCTGCAGTTGTTCCTAAATCTCCTAATGCTAATATACGTCAAAACTGAGAACATGCTGGTAACATTGTGAGGCTGTGTTCCAAGGAAGGCAGGTAATGTTCTGATAATCCAAATAAATATGGTTGTCAGGTAAGCCCCGGGAGTTGGTAGAAATTCAGCACCCACCAAGCAATTTTAAAAAAATGCTAATCTACTTTAAACAAACCTACCATTCCCCCCCCCGTTATCTTTCTCCCTCTGTTTTCCTTCTGTCTCTCTCTAGCCCCCCCCAAACCCCTTCTACTTATCTCTTTCTCCTTCTCTTACAAAACCTCTTTTAAAAGGATAATGAAGGGGGTGTTGCTGGTATAACCTGCTTCAAGCCATTCACAGGTCACAAGGCTGTCAGCACACCCAGGTGAAGACCTGTGCCACAGGGAAGTTACTAGTTTCCTGTAACACGTTAGGCAAGTTGCCATGCCTTCTTGATGTTTGCTGTATTCCTGCTCTCAGATCTTTTCATCAGAAAGCCAATGGAAAGGGAGAGGCCTGGTATGTCCTTCCTCACAATGAGAGTCTTGTCTAGATGGACTTCTTTCACTACCAATATTTTTTTGCTGATCCTCAGAGTTCAGATATGCAAGGGCTTCTGGGTGTCCCAGACCATAAAGTTTGTACGTTTGAGTCGCCACACCCACCACAAAGGTAGGTTGGTGACAGCCATTTACCTGCAGTCAATCAGCTCCGCGTTCGGAACACACCTCATTGCTGACATGCTGAAACGCTGCGTACGTGCGTGAACCTCCAGGCCATTCTGAGCCACATAAAACTGCACGTATGGTTTGTGACCAGCGACACCATGTTCCTGAGCATAAGCATGCCCAGACCCCATGCTAAATTGATTTACTAGTCAGTTGTTTCCTGTATACATGTGGGTGGAGCATTATGTGGGTGGCAAATTTCATTGTTCCAGTTATGAGGACTGAATGTAAGCATTCGTCGCCGTAAAGCCCTCAAGAAAGGACCGCATGTGCAGACCAGACGAAACCCAGCCTCAAATAGACACCCCATAAAGTAGAAAATAGTTCCAAGAGAAAGGTCGTGTGTCAGCTGATTCCCTGGGTGTGGTGACCGAACCATTCTGCTTTCATGTTCCACCCATTGCTGGCTTAATCTCTGTTTGTGGCTGTTGACTTTGGTTTTCTCACATGCTGCTAAAAATAGCTACCCTTCCTCAATGGGGAATGGTATAGTAATTGACTGGAGAAAGATTGTGAATGTAATCAGACTGCTGGTGTGTCTGATATGCTCTGGAGCCTGCAGTCGCTTTCAAATAACCTTTCATGCACAATTCAAGATGACATTTTTATATTTTTTTAGAGCTCAAAATGGCTTGAGCTGCGAAGGTAACCCCATCTCCCTATCAGGATTAAGCTTCTGAACAGGAACAAAAGTGCAAAGGTCAAGGTGAGATAAGGCAATGCTCAGAGGAATGCAGCAAGTCTAGGAAAGCCGAGAGGAGATTGGATGAGGTTCAGTGGGCTGAAGCTGAATTTATCAGTGTGTTGCTGTGTGCAGTTCTGCTATCTGTGCAGAAAAGTTAAAAGACAACAGAGATGTGTCACTGTTTATTGACTTAATTTACCTTTCCGTCCCACCTTTCTTCCACCAGGGAATTCAAAGTAGCATCCAAGGTGGTCTCTTATCCCAGCACTGACTGCAACTTAGCTTTAGCAAGATAGTGGCCCCATGTGCCTGCAGACCATACCGTGGGAATGAGATTTTGTTGGTTTTCATCGGCTTCCTTTGTTGGGTTCTGTGTTTATAGTTTTGTTTTACAGTATAGGTTTGCTCTGCATGCAAATCTGAAGCAGATGATTACATGTTGAAACACAGAACACACGGAAAAATCTCAAAATCTATCCCAAGATAGAGGATAATTATGAGAATGAGTTTGTGCAACCTTGTAGGTCTATGCATGCAGAAGGTCCCCCAGGTTCAGTCTCTGGAATATCCAGTCAACAAGCAGCAAGTGATGAAAGACCAAGACCATAGAGAGGCACAAGCAGACGACACTGAGCTAGACAGACAAATAGACTGAGGCAGCTTCTTCTTATGTTTCTGAAATGTTCCAGAGCAGAGAAGATTCCTAAGCTGAGTTCATAGCCTGAATGATTTTATAGAGTGTAGGGTATATAATATGGTCGGCTCTGACCTATACAGCATTTGGATGGCTCCTGTAGGTCTGGCTTCCTGTAATTCTCTCCTTTGGCCAGAGTTCAGGGCCAATTTGTGTACTATCTCAGTCATGCCAGCCCACTGAGAAGTGCTTCCCTGTGGTTGACACTCGCCATGTTTGGAAGAGCTGTAATCAGGGCTTTTTTTCAGCCGGAACTCGCTGCAACTCAGTTCTGTCACCTCTCAGGTGACCGCCATTGCCATTCTAGGAGAATGAGGGAGGTGTTCATGGCGAGTTCCAGCAACTCTTCTTCTAGAAAAATAGCACTGGCTGTAATATATAGAAACACTTTGCATGAGTTGACTCAAATTACCGGCACATGGAGACTCCGCATGTTGACACTGCCCCTTCCTGGCTGGAGTTAGTGGCATTCCATTTCATTCAGGGCAACAAAATGGTGCACGTTTATTGCCCCTCTGGAGGAGCCACCTCCATTTTGTGATGATTTCCATGTGGTTGAGCTAATGTGGTGATTTGATTAATCTGAATGTATGTGTTTTGCCCATCAGAATCAGGAGAACCCACAGATACTAAATTACACAATCTCACACGCGATGCTCCACAGTATTTTTCTTTGTGTGTAAATCATATATATATATATATAGCCTTGAGTAACTCTGATTTCTGGCTTATGTAGCCATAAAAGTCAAGACAAGGCATGTCACAAATTAATTTGCTGTGATGCTCTGCTTTTTACGACATCAGCATGGAGATGACTTTGTTCACTTGTCCAAATAATTGGTTGTGAGGGAGAACACACACGTTCCATATAGCTGTCATTAACAAGGACTGGCATTACGTGCTGCCCAACTTTGTGAAGGTTTTGTACAGAGAGTTCCACACTGTACAAAAAAGAAAAAAGCTTCTTCCACCTCTCCATGCATGATTTTCCACTTACAACTCTCATGGATACCACTGCCCACCCCCCTCCTTTTAACAGAAGCAAACTCTGAATATAACAGTTTCTCCAAAACATATATTCCTCCTCCATAACAGCCAAGAGGTAGGTAGCGGTGCTGTGAATTCAAGGTTTCAGCATAAAAATTAATGCTGGACCAAACTTTGGACACAACAAGAGCCTACTGGATCAGCAAAGGGGAGGCCGGCCTGCCAAAAACCCAGGCCGGCGCTGCGCTGTTCCTCCCGGTGCCATGCATGGGCAAAATGGGGCCAGTGCCGTTGTCCCACGCACTCCGCTTTCGGGGGCAGCAGGGGCTTCTCGGAGGGGGATAGAGGCCCGAAGAGGGCACGCAGGACAGGCAGCATCTTCGGCCTCGGCTTCGGCAGGCTGCCACAGCGGCCCGGGAGGAAGAAGAAGAAGAAGAGGAGGAGTTTGAATTTGGTATCCCGCTTTATCACTACCCGAAGGAGTCTCAAAGCGGCTAACATTCTCCTTTCCCTTCCTCCCCCACAACAAACACTCTGTGAGGTGAGTGGGGCTGAGAGACTTCAGAGAAGTGTGACTAGCCCAAGGTCACCCAGAAGCTGCATGTGGAGGAGTGGGGAATCGAACCCGGTTCACCAGATTACGAGTCTACCTCTCTTAACCACTACACCACACTGGCTCACCACACAGGAAGTCGGCCTGGAGGGGAACAAAATGAGACTGGGCCGAGTAGCATCGGCCATTTCCTGGCCTTCACCCTGATTGGCCAGCTGGGTTGGGGGCGGGGCGAAGGCCCCAAGGCAAGGAGGGTGGCATCTGGAATCCAGGTCGCAAACCCCGCCCACCTCTCGGAGGGGAGGGCAGTAATTGTTGATAATTTTGTCACCCCCCTCAGGGTTGACACCCGGGGTGGCTCGCACCCACTGCACCCCCCTTCCTATGCCTCTGTGGATTTCCAGCAACTGGTATTCAGAAGCGTTCCTGCCTCCAATTAGTAGCCATGTCCATTAATTTCAAGGGTCTCCTTTGAGTTTGACACACCTAGAGAAACATAAGGGAGAGCAGACAGGGGCCTTGAAGTTGTCCATCAACACTGGTCAGCAGACTGAGCTCACCAGGCCACAGCCTTCCCTCTTACGATGAGCTTAATGCATTTTTATTTAGATTATAGTAATTATTCTACATGTGCATCTAGACATATCAATTAGACTATGCAGATTGGAGGCAAATAGGTGCAGACACAGAGGGCAGACACAGAGCTGATCCACATGTATTTTTCTTCTGTTTTTACTCTAAAAAAATCTCCCTTCTTCCAATGGGTTTTCCAGGGTGTGATGAATCACAGCCTAGACACATATCGGACCAGACACAAAACCACTTTCGAAAGACCAGCTTGTATGACTTGATACTGAGTAGCTGTCTTCGCTGTGGATTTTCTGTGCAGCAAAAAATAAATAAACCAACAAGCAGGCAGGCAGGTCACTGTTTTGCTGGCTTTTGGCTGATTTGCGAGGGCCAATTTGAAACAGCTGTTTGTTACAAGTCATATTTTATGTCAGCCACATTCCCCTTCCAGCTGGTGGTTTGTCAGACACTCCTCCAGATTTCCATGGACAAATTCGTTATTCATAAATATTTGCCGAACCATGTGGCTGAATCATTTTGTCAGGCAGAGGGCTGCTCAGAGAACTGCTGCTTAGACACTTGGCTGGTTCCTTTTTGTTCCAGATTGTAGGTTCCGCTTCCTTTGCTGAAGAATATACCACTGTAAACAGGAGATGAGTGTTTATTATTGTTTTCGACATATTTTCAGACTGATTATCTTCAGCGCCACATTTTGCTACTAGACTTTAGAATGCTGGCTGTGTCAGCAGCACACTATTCAGCTGTTCTCTGAAATATTTTGAGTAACCAATATAAGCTGAACAAGCTATAGCTTAGGGTCCCATTCTCTCTAATGGGGCCTCCTGCTGCTGCCGTGCCGCCGGAGCACGATTTCTGTTCTCATCCTGAAGCAAAGTTCTTAACCTGGGTTAGCGGAGTCTGTAACCTGAAGCGTATGTAACCTGAAGCGTATGTAACCCGAGATACCACTGTAAATCAATTTTCTCCCCCTCCCCCCCTTTTCCTGGTGTTAGGATGAGCCACCAGGATCAACAAATGTCTGCTGTCTTGGCACACAAACAAGTGTCTATGAACAGAAAGGAAGTATGATTAATCTAGCTGAAAACCTCAGATGAGTGATTCTCACCAAAGGCTTATCCTTGAGCACCAATTTCTACAGTTCATTTTTGCAATCACAGTTTTCCTGGGAACCAGGGCAAAGACTGTGTGGGGAGTTCAAGCACCAAAATCAGATATGGGTGAGACCAATCGCTATTAGATGCCAGCAGGTTTTTATTTTATTATTTTTTGAAGGGGGAATAAAAAGTCATTAAAATGAATTACTTGCTTCCCAAACTCGAAGTCTGATTGTTTCTGTTGACTTTTTAGCAGAACTGTTCCCCAGCCGGTTAAACGAATGTGGGAAATAGTTCAAAAGCCAACTGTATTTGCTAAATACAGTTGCGTGTCAACCGTCAAATATTCAACAGTGCTGTGTCTTTCCTGCCAAGTTCTGTCAAAATCTAAACATCACTGCCTGCCAGCTGTCACAATTCCATTGAAATGCTAAATACAACTGCATGTTGGCTGTCAAATATGGATGGCTTCATGTCAGCTATCAAATACTGCTCTTCAAATGAAAAGATTTGGTGAATATTCAATGTCAGTGATTTGCAATGGAGAATTTGGGGAGGCATATTAGTTTCATTTCTTTATTATATATGTTAATAGTAATTTCAGTTATCTGAGTGCCACTCCCTATATAGCAAAAAGGGCACACTCCACACAAAATAGGAAAATATCAGCAGGCTCATTAGGGGAACCCAAAGGTTTGCAAAAGTAGAGAGAAAGCAAAACCTGGAAAATAACCTACTGTGGAGAACCCTACCCCAAAAAAGAAAATTCAGGCAAATGAGGACTGAATTTGTTCAGTGGTCACAGAATGTCGAATGGCTGCTGGTTGCGGTGTCGATGTAAAATTCAAGTGGTATGTGGAATGAATATCTTGAAAGAATAGGAGCATTCCGCACCACAACTGTTTCTTGCCTGTACCACTTCTGTATTCTTAAATAGTGAAACTATCTAATTGGCAATTTCCAAAACAATACTCAAATGGAAACACAGCCACACCTCGAAATTTGCATATCTCCGAATTTGCAATGCAGTTCTCTGACCAAGCAGTGTATACAAAATTGCATAAAGTAGGGAATAGTGTGCACTAAAATGAATACATTAGGAAAGACAATGTACAAAAATGTACTGCATTAAGGGAAATTGCCTGGTGAAAATAGGTACTGTAGACAAAATTGCTTAGAAAATAATGTTTATTAGCAGAAAATTTGCTCTAAAAAGCTGGTGAATTTTTATGAGGATTAAAAAAACAAAACCAAAATCGCAGGCTGGTTTGAAAATGTAGAGGTCTGAAATTAAGAGTGGAAACATGAGAAACAGAGAGAAACAAAAATGGATAGTTTGGCCCATTCCTAGCTGCAAAGCAAGCAAGTGTTGTTTTTCACAGTTGGGTCTCCTTGGATGCATATCAGGAATTCCTTAATGACAGGAGCAGTAATGGCAGAAAGGCTTACAGTATGTGTAAAAGACAGCGTGCCCTCTCTACTGGTCTTACATCATAATGAATACAGTGGTACCTCTGGTTGCAAATGGGATCTGTTTCGGAGGCCTGTTCGCAACATGAAAAGCCCGCAACCTGAAGCGCCATATCTGCGCAGGTGCATGGCCCGATTTGGCGCTTGTGTGCATGCGCGAGTGGCGAAACCCAGAAGTAACCCTTTCCGGTACTTCCGGGTCGCCGCGGGACGCAACCTGAAAAAGTAACATGAAGCAAACGTAACATGAGGTATGACTGTATGACACTGTGGGAGGTTGTGGGTATGCTGTAATCTAAGTCACACTTCCAGCTCAGACAATGCAACAATACCAGTGCCCTACAAGAACAGGTTGTACATGAAGGATACAGGATGGATAGGCAGAATGTCGATCAGAGTCTACTGGTAGACAGATCTCTGGATGGTTTGCAGGGGTTTCCGACTCTCCATCACTTAACAATAGCAATAGCATAAAGGCTTTTCTCCCTTTTCTCATTTCTCTAAATTAGGCTGTTTAGAATCAACAGGAACTCAGGAGTAGGTATGCCCTTCTTTCTATATGCAGATCTCAGTTTATAAATCATGGGGTGCAATAGATAATCGGCTCAGCTCCATCCTACCATTTTGCTCACTTCATTTGCTCAGGCATTTAGACGCCATTTTGACAGCAGTTTATCCTTGCTGGGTCTTGGTTTTAACCTGACTTTCATCATTCTTTTTCTTGTTCAGCTATTTATTCATTTCCCCTATGGGTAGGAGTGGTGTAAATTACAGTGGTACCTCGGGTTACAGTCACTTCAGGTTACAGACGCTTCAGGTTACAGACTCTGCTAACCCAGAAATAGTACAGAAATAGTAACTTTACCTCAGGATGAGAACAGAAATCGTGCGGCGGCAGCAGGAGGCCCCATTAGCTAAAGTGGTACCTCAGGTTAAGAACAGTTTCAGGTTAAGAACAGACCTCCAGAACGAATTAAGTTCTTAACCCGAGGTACCACTGTACCTAAATAAGTGTAGTTTAACGTGAGAGTTTTAATAGGTGTTTTTAAAATGTATACCCCCCACCGGCTTTTCAGTATTGAAGATTGAGCTACAAATATAAATGAATAACTTGGGAGCCACAGCTTGTTAAGGGCTCTAGTAATTGTAGCTCTAAGAGGGAAACAATATTTCCCAGGATTCTTCGGGGGAAATCATGTGCTTTAAATGTGTTTTGGATGTGCTTTAAATGTATCATGTGGATCTGCATTTTATTGATTTGTAAACATCTTTAGGTAAGATTACTTCTTCTTTTTTTAAGCAAAGCAAAATAAGCTTTATTGTACTAGCCAAAGGCCATGACAAAACCATACAAGCACTTTCAAGAAAAGAAATATCTATATAAGTATATAACTACAGGGGTACCTCGGGTTAAGAACTTAATTCGTTCTGGAGGTCTGTTCTTAACCTGAAACTGTTCTTAACCTGAGGTACCACTTTAGCTAATGGGGCCTCCCGCTACCACCACGTGATTTCTGTTGTCACCCTGAGGTAAAGTTCTTAACCCGAGGTACTATTTCTGGGTTAGCGGAGTCTGTAACCTGAAGCATCTGTAACCCGAGGTACCACTGTATATATAAAAAGCAGAGCCACTGCCAGAGCCATCAAAATCATAAAATGCAGGTGCATGTTTCAATTGGGGACCGCATACAGCATGCAGTATTTTCCTAATTAGACCTCTGAATCTCCCTTACAGTTCACTGCAATGTTGTCCAGATTCTTCTGGATCTTTCTTGCCGCCAGCGCAAAGGGGGCCACATTATAAGTCACTGGGCCATCACTGAGTAGCCATAGAACCTTCTCCGCCTGGGGGAGACAGCTTTCCTGGACAAACAAGGGATTTAAAAAGAGTCTCCTAGGTTCTCTGCATAGTGGGCACTGTGATAAATACCGGTAATACTGGATGTTCCTCCACCTGCGGTTGCTCACAGATACAAAGTCTATCTGCGTATGGAACCCTATTATAACTCCCATCCATGACTGCAAAAGGCATTACTTGGAAACGCAGCTCAGTAAAGGCAGCTCTTAATGAAGCTGTCTGAAGGCTTAATTAAAAATAAATAAAAAGTGAAAGCCACCAATCAGTGATTCAAGAAAGGAAGGCCAAACTGGTAGCGCTCTGACCCACTTAGGTTTGTGAGTTTAAGTGATGATTCATGAGACAGTAAGATAAACGGACTGCGCTTTGGTCCTGTTCTCCCAAACAACTCATGCTTTTTCACCCGTGATTTGGGGAAGCACCAGCTGGTTAATATTTGCTGAACCCAAAGTGTGCGGGGTGTGTGGGTGGGTGTTCATAATCTCAGCTATTCGACACATCTTTTCAGAAGGGAATGATGTGGCACAACTATAACAGACCTTTCTGTTTTTAATATTCGGTTGGGAGCCACCCAGAGTGGCTGGGGAAACCCAGCCAGATGGGAGGGGTATAAAAAATTATTATTATTATTATTATTATTATTATTATTATTATTATTATTAATGTGTTACCTTGCTCCAGCAATGGGTGTGTTTGCAGCGATGGTTGGAGAAGATATTCAATTAAGTTTTCTTTTAAAGTTGAACCTACCTAATTAGCATTTTCCGAAACTATGCGCAAACCAAAACATAGCCATCTTTCTGAATTCACCCTTGTCAAGATTTTGCAAAGTTCTCCAGTCAAGGAATGTGTACAAAAATACATCTACTGGGGCAACGTATGCATAAAAATGCATATATTGGTGAAAATAACATACAAAAATGCATTCTATTAGGGTAAGCTGCTTTGGAAAAAGATGTATTGTTAGAGATTGGGGAGACCGAAATCTAAACCCACACGAAAACGGATGGAGATGGAGACTATTACTTTCTTCTCCTCAAAAATTCCCTCATAATCAGATGTACCATCTTCAGTAAGAGAGAAATATATGCTGGTCAAGCTATTTAGTGCTCTAAATCTCAGGGAACATGGCTTCCATCGCATAGATTCCTTTCACATTAATGCTGAACATATTATTCCACACTCTTCACCATAAGGATCCAGGGCATGATATAACTATTTTAAAAATACAACATTAAAATCAATTAAAACAATTTGCAGTAAAGAGAATAAAGAAGGCTTCCTCAGACTCGGCCGTCCCAATGTTTTTGGACTACAACTCCCATGATCCCTAGCTAGTAGGACCAGTGGCCAGGGATGATGGGAATTGTAGTCTTAAAACATCTGGAGGGCCAAGTTTGAGGAAGCCTGGAATAAAGAATAAATACTATTCACGCACACACCCCTCAGGTGTCAAAAGCTGGGGTAACGAGGTGCATATTGAGCATATGACCAAAACTGCACAATGAAAGTGCCAGACACGCCCCTGGGGAGCAAATTCCACAGCTTAAGGGCTGCCACAGAGAATGCCCTTTCCAGGGCTGTCAGCCCCTGAATTTCTGAGGGTGGTTGAACTACAAAGAAGGTCTCTTCAATTGGTCTGAACACCTCAGATGTTCTATAAGGAAGGCCCTCTTCATGTTAATGTCAAAGGTTCAGCTAGCGGGGTGCATGGTCACTGGGCACATTGGCATAGGTAATGTCAGGAACGTGGCTCACCAGAGCGCAGGGAGAGAGACGCAGAAATTGAGCTAAGTGAAAGAGGGACTGACTCTGCAGAGGAGAGCTGGCTGACACTGTCAGCTCTCAAAAAGAGGGAGAGCTGGAAGGCAGCCAGAGCATTGCTAGGCAATCAGCAGATAGGCAGAGGTCTGAGACTGTGTCAAGTGAAAGTGGGGAGGGTGAAGGTCAGCCTCTCAGTCCCCATTCTAGGAGACAGGATAAGATCAGAGGGCAATGAAAAGGCAAGAGGGGAAAGGCGGGAGATTGGCACCCTTCCTGCTGTGGAAGGGGCAAAGATACAGACTGACCAACTATCGTCAATGCGAGCAGGCGAGAAGCCATGCTCTGGATGTGTTTTGTTGTAAATAAACGTACATAAAACTGCCGGAGAGTCATTACTTCTTATTGGGGCTTGCTTGACTGCCAGAGATCGTTACAGGTAATGTGGGGGCGTCTTCAGTCTAATACATGGTTTTCTCTAAAGCTTTTGGTGACGGGACTTCAGTATACCCTGGAACAGGCCAGGCCATGTTGAGCATTTATGCATTTATGGTGAATGTACAGCGCAGGAGCACACGAATTGTAGCCCTCATGGGATATCTTGATGAAACGCAGGCAAGAACTGTCTTATCGTATGACCACAAACAGAGGTTTTGAGAATGACAAAATCTGAATCCCAGTAGGAAGAGTAGTTTTAGGGACATGCTGTCACTGTTAGCTCCACTGTCGCCTTGTTGTCATGGTATTGGGAATATCGTTTCCAGTTACATTCTTCTTCGGCAGCTGTTTCTTCACTCATTCCCTTCCCCATTTTTTATTGTTGTTGTTGCTGTTCTGCAATTGTACCCTAAAGCCGGGTGTTCCTGAAGTCGCTTGACTCCCTCTGCTCATAACTTCCTCATAGTTCTTCTGTGTGGAGTGGAATAAAATCGCCCCGCTACAGTTTTACGGTGCAATAATTTAGCCTGCAATAAAATGGCCCATTCTTCAATAAAACAGTGTACTATAAGACTCCTGGCAGCGCAACTATACCATTGCACAGGGGTGAGGTAAAACCAGAGAGGGCAGAGGACAAGAGCAGCACATAGGCCTCAGACTTCGCTTCCAGTTTCCAATGGAAGGCTACCACATGTGGGGTAGAAGTATCATGCAGAATAGAGGAGCTGCTCTCTCTCTTTCCCCATGTCCCCCAATCTATGTATTTCTTTGGAAGTATTCTACTGGGTATTTGGGCCCTTGGGCAAAAGCTCCTTAGCACAGCCTTCATCGACCTGATGCCCTCTGGTGATTTGGAATGCAAGCCCCATCCGCACAATTTGGCGAAGGCCAAATAAACAGCCAGAAAATGGAGAATTTATTATTACCCCTAAGTGGACACAGCCGTTGTTCCTCCATCACAGGGCTGGTCCTGGCATGCAGCAGGAGGAAATAACTTGCATCATGAGAGTAGGGCAGATAAAGGCAGAAATTGCTTTCTGAACAGTGCGATAGGACTTCTAAAAACATTGTTCATGGAATCGTAGAATTGTAGAGTTGGAAATGCGTCCCGAAAGACCTGCCGCCTTCTTTATGGGCCTTTTCCCACCTGGCCTGGGAGGGTAGGGCCCTGAAATATACTCGGAGTCGAGTGTGGATTTCATGCTCTTTATTCAGTTCATAGTAGTGAGGAATGGAAGTTCCCCCGAAATGTCTGCTTTATATACATTATTTACACAATGGGCCCCATGTGATTGGCTAATTCTGGGATTATCCTGTAGGCCAATCAGGTTGCGGATTCACTTCCACCTGGAGTTGGATTGGGTGGCTCCTGCGGACCAATCAGACTGCTGCATTCTGGATCCTATTGTTCTAGGGCCAATCAGACTGCTGCATTCTGGATCCTATTGTTCTAGTACCAATCAGACTGCTGCATCCTGAATCCTATTGTTCTAGGACCAATCAGACTGCTGCATTTTGGGTCCTATTCAACTCAGTACATAACAGGCCCTGACTGACTCCAGCTACAAAAAGAGAGGAGAATTTTATTGGCGTTGGTTTCTTTGTATCTTTGCTTTAGATCTTGTGGTGTATGTGGAAATTGTTCAGTTTGGCTGTGTGCTATTTTTAAAATTGTTTTATTTATTGTTTATGACTACTTTTGTTATATAGTAGTTAAATTTGAACTGGAAAGACGGCTTACAAATAAAATGGGTGGGGGAAAACTGGCATGTGATTATACTGCAACTTGTCTTATGCTAAATCCTACAGTGTTTATAAGTTTTATATTGTCTAATGTAATGTGGTCAAAACCCAAGAAGCAAGGTTTTCCTGTTGTAAACTTTGCCTCACTTCGCTACAGATAAATGTGCTATAGAAATGTTTAATAATGGGGACAAGCTGGGCTGAATCACCCTCACTGGCATTTCGGGGTGGAAGTAACTTTCATCCGCCAGTCTGCCAAACCAGCACTGCCGCATGCTTTTAAAAAACGCTTGCGCACGAAACCAAACCAAATGAGCTGTAATTAATTATCAGTTTCTGAGAAATGCAAAATGAAAAAGGACACGCAGAGGGATTTTAAAATTAGGTTAAAAATATCCTTCCATTTATTAGCCCCAATGTGATTAAATGCGTTCAACAGGGATCTGGAGGAAGTCGAAAATCACTGCTGGCCATTGAGGATCGGCAGATAATAAAAAGATTGGTGCAGTAATGATAATGAGAACATCTAAAAGGCAGCTGGCCTGCCTGCTTGCCTGCCTGCAAGGTTCTCTGTGTTCAAATGCAGTGTGTTCCAATACAGCCAAATACAAGGTCACCTGTCAAGGGATCAAGATTCAGGCCAGGCGACAAAATGGTATATCTTGGTCTGCATTGAATACATAGAAGACGCAAGCAAGCCAGAAGCCCAGAAAGCAATAGCATGAATGATGTGCTGTTTGAAATACAGTAGTTTGGTCTCAGGTGCTTTTTATGATATTTTAAAAGCTTGGGAACAGGGAGCAGGGTACAAAATACACATGCTTTATGTTGCTTAGAAACTGAATGATAATTAATAGTAAATTATTATTATATATATATCTAGGGTTGTAGCCAATGTGCTAGAACCCTATTCCATCAGTGCAAGGATTTATGTTTGTGCAACGGAGGTTCCTCCCCTCCCACCATGTGCTCCCTAAATGATTTCTCTCGAACTTCCAAAGCAGATTTGGGAAGGGGGTGGGCAGTGGCGGACTTTGGGCGTACAAATTTCAGCAGCTCCCTGTGCAACTCTAAAATTTTGCTCCTTTCTGGCTCTGTTGTACAGCTTTGTTTTGGCAATGCGACTGCAGCAGTTGTGGGACACATGCCAGGGGGAGGAGAGGGAAGGAAGTTCTGTTGTACAAGTATAAATTGTTGTGCTAACAGAATGAGCACAACAGAATGAGCACAAATGCCGTCCACACCACTCATATCGTTTGAATTCAGCAGTGGTTGGTTAGTGAAATATACTTGGAGTTGAGAGTGGATTTCATGCTCTTTATTCAGCTCATAGTGGTGAGGAGGAATGGAAGTTAACCCAGGATGTCTGCTTTATATACATTATTTACACAATGGCCCCCACGTGATTGGCTAATTCCGGGATTCTCCTGTAGGCCAATCAGGTTGTGGATTCACTTCCACCTGGAGCTGGATTGGGTGGCTCCCGCGGACCAATCATACTGCTGCATTGTTCTAGGACCAATCAGACTGCTGCATTTTGGATCCTATTGTTCTAGGACCAATCAGACTGCTGCATTTTGGATCCTATTCAACTCAGTACATAACAGTTAGCATTTGCAGTGGCATCCTCACCCCCCCCCCAGTATCTGCATCTGTTTTGGAAGAGGGAGGGGGAAGTTGAGAGAGAGGGAGTTGGAAACACAGGGCCAATGTGAGAAAATGAAGACCAGAGCGAAAATTGCAGTAGTCAAGGCAAAAGCTGACCATTGGGACAGGCGCCACAGTTTTGCTGGGGCAACAGAGAGGAAAAAGCCATATTTTGCAATGCTTATTTATTTCTTCATTTCATTGATTCTACTGATGAAATAGCCTATGAGAATTTCGTTTGCAAAGCTTGTGAAATGAGCATGTGTTCTGAGTCCTGGCTTCGGCTGTTTCAGGACATTTTCCCTTTACTGCAATTCACTTCTTGTTTTAATAAGTTACACAGAGAGTACAGCACAGCTTGTGGTCCGTTAAAGGTGAAAACAGAAAATATTTCATAGGGTCAAATCTACTTGTGCAAAAATAAAGTGGTTAATGAGTGCTTAAATTGGCACATCCTGGTTTGCAGCTTTCCTAGTAAAGTTTCTGTTTCTGATTAACCATAACAAAATAGAGTTGTCAAGACAATCTTTGATTGTTGTGAATATGTTTGGGACAAAGCCAATGTTTCTAAGTTGCCCTGTATCTATATATGCAAGGCATCTGTTTATACATAGGAGTGTATGTATGTGTTTTGCTCCAGTACCAGAGCAATTAATTTTGCTGTTGCTTGGGCAACTAGGATTAGTTGGCAAACAAATAGCCCAAAGTTTTATTGTGTCAAGAGACAGTGTTGTTTATTTGTTATGCTTGGTTTCCTTGATAGCAAACCATTGTTCTGCAATATATTATTATTTGACTAGGAAATAGTCACATATAGGGCTGTTGCATTGTATGTAATGATGCGTCGAAGGGCTTCTGGAATCAGGAAATAGTTGTCTGAATCATCACGAGACACGAAGATGCTGTAAAAGTGATTTATCTTATATTTAAAAAGCATACCTCTGCCTGGAAATAGGTTACAGAGAGGTCATCTGCAGAAATGGAATTTATCAAAAGCATTTCTATTTCCTCTTACGTTTGAGTTTAATTTGAGTTTAACTCAGACATAATTGATTTAGTAAAGACTCATAGCTGTCTATAGTTTCACACACCCCAGCCAACATGGAGCCATGGTTATGGTGTAATGTTCTAGGTACCCCTGAATGAACAGGGAGCCTTTTGTGCCATTAGTCATTTTATAAACAATTTAATCCACAAAATGCACTGCAGCTCAAGGATATAAGGACATAATGGTCCAACAGACCTCTTCCACTGTTACATCTACCCCCCCCCCAGTCGCAAAAAAAGGAGGAAAAAACTGGTTACAGGACTGGCCCTACCATTAGGCAGAGTGTAGCAGCTGCCTTGGGCAATGGATTATTTATTTTTCTTAACATTTATATCCTGACTTTCTTCCATCATGGAGCATGCACACAAAAGCTTATACCCAGAACAAACATAGGTGGTCCCTAAGGTGCGACTGGACATTTATTAATTTATTTTTATTTAATATTATATGTTCATTCTGTGTTGCATTACCATTCGTCCTTTTATAGACTACCCTGCATTCTTATGAGTAGAAAAGTGAGATGTAAATAGTAAAGAACAATAGCAAGAATAATAATGATGTGCATTGCATGACTCCATTGTGTAATTTGTGACGTGTAAAAATGCCTATGCCTCTATAGGTGTACATGGAGCAAAATACACATGGGATTAATGCCATTTCCTATGCGGAAATGAGTTCAGTGAAAGCTACAAAGGCTTAGCATCTCTTGGTTCCCATTTATTCTTTTAAAAACAGTCAACTCGTATAACAGGCATGTGATTTATCAGCTGGAAAAAAATCTGTCTTTTCTTCAGAACCTTGGCACCAAACCGACTGCTATAATTTCACAGGAAATCTCTCATTAAAACGTCTCTATCCTTATTGACATAGTAATTAACACTGGTGGCAAATATTTCACTTAGTCATAGAGGAATCAAAGGATAAGCAATGGTGGGGAACTGCCTGAACTTGTTTATTTTTAAAGGAAGCTTGCATCAAATCACAGCATGTTCTTTGCCATTTTTTTTAAAGGTTTAGCCATAAATTGATTTCCCTCTTTCCTAGGATTAGAAAGTGGGGTATGGTAGAGCGTTTGTGTGAAATCAGAAAAGCTAATATTGGAACTTTGAACTTACTGTACAATCTGAAAGCAAAATTTAGAGAGCAGCCCAATTTTTTTAAAGTGTCTTCAGCGCATCTTTCTGAAGTAAAATGACAAGCTGTGAAAACCAATTGTTCAATATTTACTCAAATTCAGCTTCTGGCATCAGGGATTAAAAACAACACTGGGAATAGGTTAAAAAGTGCACCATGGCTGGCTTAGTTTATGTTGGAAGCTGCCCAGAGTGGCTGGGCCAACCCAGTCAGATGGGTGGGGTAAAAATAATAATAATTAACAACAACAACAACAACAACAACAACAACAACAACAATAATAATTACTATTACTATTAGGGACGCGGGTGGCGCTGTGGGTCAGTGGCGTAGCGTGGGGGGTGCAGGGGGGGCCGGCCGCACCCGGCGCAACATCTGGGGTTAGGGCAAATCCACGGGTTAGGGGGCGCAAATCCACGGGGTAGGGGGCGCAAATCCACGGGTTAGGGGGCGCAAATTACTTGCCTTGCCCCGGGTGCTGACAACCCACGCTACGCCACTGCTGTGGGTTAAACCACAGAGCCTAGGGTTTGCCGATCAGAAGGTCGGTGGTTCGAATCCCCGCAACGGGGTGAGCTCCCGTTGCTCGGTCCCTGCTCCTGCCAACCTAGCAGTTCAAAAGCACGTCAAAGGGCAAGTAGATAAATAGGTACCACTCCAGCGGGAAGGTAAATGGCGTTTCCGTGCACTGCTCTGGTTTGCCAGAAGCGGCTTAGTCATGCTGGCCACATGACCCGGAAGCTGTACACCGGCTACCTCGGCCAATAAAGTGATATGAGCGCTGCAACCCCAGAGTCGTCCATGACTGGACCTAATGGTCAGGGGTCCCTTTACCTTTACCTTTACCACTACTATTATTATTATGTGGCCTACACCCCCCACCCCTCATTTAATCCCCACAACACGCCTGTGAGGTAAGTTAAGCAGAGAGGCAGTGGTTGACGCAAGCTCACCCAGAGAGCTTCATGGCTAAGTGGGGATTTGAATCCTGGTCTCCCTGGTCTTAAGTCAAACGTTCTAACCAATATGCCACACTGCCTCTTCATCTTAATTCCCTGCCTATGATCTTCTCAGCAGCACAAATCCCTTTGTGTACATATTGAAAGTATGTGGAAAGTATATTGGCACAAGAAGAAGCAGCTGGAATGAAATGATATGGAGCAAAGGGTCTTGCTTTAACCAAACGCTGAATAACGCAGTCTGGCTATCACCTGCCCTTTTGATGTACTATTGAAGCACAGAGCTTCAAGCATTTCTTTTAAAACACCCCTCTCTCCTTCTGCATATTTGTGTCTGCGTTCAAACCAGCTAATGAATTCCTCCCCGTTTCACATGTAGGTTCCTGGCCTAACCCTGTAGCCGCTGCTACAGTCATGGCTCAATAACGTTTAATTTTGTTCAACTTGAGTAATAAACTTAGTTATTTGTGCTGTCAGAGCTGCAACCTCACCTGAACTTTCTCTGGTTCCCTGAGCAGTAATCATGTATATTCCTTTCCACCAACCACCATCGTTTTCATTTGAATTCCCCTTTATTCCCACCCAGAATGCCAAAAATAAAATGTACAGTCAATGACCCTCTAGTAACAGTGGAATCCTAACCCTGTAAATCTGACTGGATTAACAGGTCCATGCGATTAGGACTAAGCCTTTATATCTGGTTCTTGAACTATCCAGAAAAACACTTGTACCTGTGTCAATTGTTTGGTTATTTGTTGAATGTGCTAAGGTCACAGCCGCACCATGCATTTAAATAGGGCTGCCATATGTCCAAGATTTCCCCGGCATATCTGGTATTCGTCTATCGAAAATAGCGTCTGGGAAGAATTTCCAAAAATTGGTGTTGATTTCTTGGTGAACTTCCTTAAAAATAGCTTGAAAATGTCGAGAGATTTTGCAAAAAAAGAGAGAGAGAGAGAGGGAGAGAGAGAAAGCTCAACACCTTTGCAAACACACAAACAAACCCCAAAAGCTTTTGTGTCCAGATTTTCACTTTTTGAAATATGGCTACCCTAATTTAAAGCACTTGGCTTACCCCAGATAGTCCTAGTCATTGTAGTTTGTTAAGGGTGCTGGGAATTGTAGCTCTGCGAGGGGTAAACTGCAGGTCCCAGGGTTATTTGGGAACGGGGAACGTGCTCTAAATGTCCTTTAAACGTGTGGTGCATGCGTAGCCTTCCTCTCATGCACACTCACACAGAGCACACACTCACCGCAGACAGGTTGCACATGCAGAACACACACACACACACCAACTCACATATTTTCACCCACAAGGAGACTGGAAATGCTACTTGTACATGGAACACAAGCTCTTAAATTCAGTGCGTTGGTTCATCTGAGTGGCAAAAGTTTGGCCGCACCCCACCGCAGATGGAATGCACCGCGGAGAATTAATGCGCTGAAAGAGGAACAAACAACAAGAGGGAGTTTTCTTTCCCTCTGTACCCTTTCATTCGTGACACTGGTCAGTAGCCATTCTGTTCTGGGAGGCAGTGCGTCCAAGCCCTTCTTACTGTTATTACTGAATGCATCACTCGCAGGCACACAGGCAGGCTGTGTAAATACTTAAGCTTTTGTTCGTTAATCTGATCAGCTCTCTCCTGTTCCCTCTTGCTGGTGCATGCTGAACCCTGGCAGTTCATTCGGACACTGTGACTCCTCCTCAGTGATAATATACATGTTTGGGTGCGTTCATCCTGTTAGGTTTGCAGATAATCGGCAACCTTGTTTTTGTGATTGTTTTTGGTGGATGCATTTACTTAGGGCTGATCCACACTTCTGATTGCCCCTTGCCTAGAAAGCATGGCTCAGAGCGATTTTGCACTTGCCGCATGCTTTCTAGACATGGGTCTGAGTGGTTTTGGTTTTGTACTGCTCCTGGGGGGAAATGGATCAATGTTTGCTCCAACTGAGTGCCAAACAGCGGGTTCCTCAGGGGAAAGCGGCAAGGCCAGCAGAAGTGTGGATGAGCCCTCTGTTTGGATTGTTCTTTTGCAATTATTCTGAGCAAAGGGCTGTTGTTCAGTGGAAGCACACATGCTGAGCCTCTTGGGCTTGCCGATCAGAAGGTCAGCAGTTCTAATCCCTGCGATGGGGTGAGCTCCTGTTCCTCTGTCCCAGCTCCTGCCAACCTAGCACTTCAAAAGCATGCCAGTGCAAGTAGATAAATATTTACCGCTGCAGCGGGAAGGTAAACAGCGTTTCCGTGCGCTCTGGTTTCCATCACGGTGTTCTGTTGCACCAGAAGCAGTTTAGTTATGCTGGCCCCATGATCCAGAAAGCTGTCTGTGGAGAAAGGCTGGCTCCCTCGGTTTGAAAGTGAGATGAGCGCTGCAACCCCATAGTTGCCTTTGACTGGACTTAACCATCCCGGGGTCCTTTACCTTTTAAAAACTTTTTAAAATATGCTTTGTGTGCAGAAGGTTCCTGGTTCAGTCTCTATTGTTGGCTCTAAGAACGCAGTTCTCTTGAGTTCCATGCTTAAGTGAAGGTTGTACATTTAGGTGAAACACAGTGTGTGCACACTCTTACAAAGCACATATTACCCTTTACTTGGGCTCTAGTGTGCTCCCACCACATTTGCCGGAAACCTAGAACACATGGTGTTGGCCTCAATCCATACGTATCCTGTACGTTCTTGAGGAATGCTGCTCTTTGATGTGTTTTCCCTCAAACCAGCTTCCATCCAATTTGAAAACCTGGATCAGAGTTAAGCTGAAATGTACACATTGTTTGAGACAACCATTGCACATGTGCAGATGACAGCTTCATGGATTAGGAGTTGCAGACCTGGGGAAACAAATTAGGTGATCAGGTGATGGAATGGAAAAGGCAGCCTGAAACACAGCAGGAGAAAAGTCCTTGTTGAGTTTTATGCTCCTCATGTGTACATGCCCCGAGTTCATCGCTATGAATGCATCCTTTGATTTCCAAAATTCCACAAAGGTGTGGAATTCATCAGCCTAGGATTACAACAGAACTAGATGGATAGCACTGCTTTGTTTATTGCCTTGGTGCAATGGGATAGGGCAAGTGGGTGCTTCTTATTTATTTCACAGCAGGCAAAGTATTCCAACTGGAGTTGTGCA
Source organism: Podarcis filfolensis (assembly GCF_964270895.1). Lineage (NCBI taxonomy): Eukaryota > Metazoa > Chordata > Lepidosauria > Squamata > Lacertidae > Podarcis > Podarcis filfolensis. The sequence continues at coordinate 20,994,593 of NC_139608.1, read as the reverse complement.
AGATAGTTCCACACCCCAGAACTTGTGTGTCATCCCTCCTGGCATCCCCACACAAATTCCTTTTCCAGCATTGTACCTGCTACACATAAACAGGAAGCCTGGCTCAGCCATGCTTTCTCTCCCCTGCACTCCTCCCACATCCAGGTAAGGAGAAAAGTCACTCTGTGCTGATGAGCTGCTTTCTCACTTAACAGAACAAATTTCCCTATTGTACTACCTCAGCATTCAGAATGTGACTTGCACGGGCCATATGGCTCTTCAAAGAGTTTTACCTCATCCCAGTACTGCCTGTTGGCTGTTACTTAAAGCACTTTTACCCTGTAAAACACAACGTCAGGCAGGTGTAGATACACCCCTCCCCATTGCCAGGACCACCCACCTCTGATTTCGAATGAACACACTGTGGGGTAATGCATAACCAATTTGCAATGAACTTATATTTTTTTCAATGAAACCAGTTTGTCAAGAAATGCTATTCAAAGGCAAAGAAAAAAGAAAAAAGCAGTAGATCTAGACTGTCAGTGGGCTACGTAGGAAAAACAATTGCTAAGGTCTCAAATAAGAAACAGGGACGCAGGTGGCGCTATGGGTTAAACCACAGAGCCTAGGACTTGCCAATCAGAAGGTCAGCGGTTTGAATCCCCGCGACGGGGTGAGCTCCCGTTGCTCAGTCCCTGCTCCTGCCAACCTAGCAGTTCAAAAGCACTTCAAAGTGCAAGTAGAGAAATAGGTACCACTCCGGTGGGAAGGTAAATGGCGTTTCCGTGCGCTGGTCTGGTTCGCCAGAAGCAGCTTACTCATGCTGGCCACATGACCCGGAAGCTGTACACCGGCTCCCTCGGCCAATAAAGCGAGATGAGCGCCACAACCCCAAAGTCAGTCATGACTGGACCTAATGGTCAGGGGTCCCTTTACCTTTACAAATAAGAAACCTTTATTTTTCTGGGACTTTGCTCACATTCTCTATGCTTTGGGCTGGCTGTCACGTTTTTACATTTGGGGGTTCTTTTTAACTGCTGCTTGTGCCTGCTATTTTTCAGTTAATTGCTTCAGGGCTGTGATTTTGTATTTGATCATGCATCTTAAACTGTAAGCTGCTTTGGCGGCCTTTGGGTGAAAAAGCAGCGTCTAAACTATTAACACGTTTTGCATCCCGCCGGCTGGGTTTCTGCAATTGTTTCCAGGAGTTCCATTGGAGATCGCTTCCCGGTGCCCAAACGACCCCGCGAGTCCAGAGCATGAGATAAATGCCTCCGACGCTGTTATGTACTGAGTTGAATAGGATCCAAACTGCAGCAGTCTGATTGGTCCTAGAACAATAGGATCCAAAAGGCAGCAGTCTGATTGGTCCTAGAACAATAGGATTCAGAATGCAGCAGTCTGGTTGGTCCTAGAACAATGCAGCAGTATGATTGGTTGGCAGGAACCACCCAATCATGCTCTAGATAGAAGTGAATCCGCAACCTGATTGGCTTACAGTAGAATTCCGGAATTAGCCAATCATGTGCAGCCCATTGTGTAAATAATGTATATAAAGCAGATACTTTGAGGGGACTTTCATTCATTCCTCCTCACCACTATGAGCTGAATAAAGAGCATGAAATCACTTTGCGACTCTGAGTATATTTCACTGGCGACGAGGATGGGATCCCGCTGAGCTGACTGCCACACACAGCACCGCAGCACCGCCACCTGCCGCACCGCTGCCTCGCACCGTGTATCCAGGCTTCAGCTCCGGGACACAAGGAACTCAGAATGGCAACCGACAGCAGCTTCTCGCCATTCAACCCAGCATCTGGAGACTGGGAAGCGTACGCCTCCCGTTTCACCTTCCTCCTAGAAGCCAAAGGGGTCACCGATGAAGAAGACGCCAAGAAGAGGGCAATATTCTTCAGCGTCTGCGGAGAGGAGACGTTTGAAATCGCCCGGGCTCTCCTTGCGCCTGAAGACGTTGCTACGGTTCCATACAAAACAATAATGGAACAGCTGAAGGGGCACTTTTCGCCACAGCCCTCAGTGGTGGCTCGTCGAAATGCCTTCTACGCAAAGCGGCAAGCCCCTGGGGAAACCATAACTGGGTTTGTGACCTCTCTCCGCCAAGCTGCCCGGTTCTGCAACTTCTCAGAGCTGGAGAACATGCTTCGTGATCGCCTCGTCGGTGGCCTGAAGGATGAGAAGCTGCAACGACGCCTCTACGCTAAGAAGGACCTAACGTTCCAGGTCGCTCTGGAGGAGGCCCTGGCAACGGAAGCTGCCGAGAGGTCGACGCAAGAGGCACGGCCGACCCAGCCGTCCCAACCGAGGGTCCACCACAAAGACCTCACCGACGACTCAGGATCTGACAAGGAGGAGGTGCACCAAGTACAGCAGCGCACTCAAGCAGCCCACATACCACAGCTGCCTCGACGAGGAGGAGGGAACTGCGCAAGCTGCGGGGAAAGTCACGAGAGGAGGACCTGCCGTTTCCGCAACGCAGAGTGCAGGCAGTGCAGAAAATTGGGACACATCGCCCGGGTGTGTCGAGCTCGGCCCACCCGACACCAGGCATCAGATGACCAATCCAAGAGCCCCAGGTCCCGGGGCCCAACACACCAAGGCAACTCGACGGAGCTCACGGACTTCCAGGTATACCAGTTGCCCCACCCCAACGTAGAGAAAATTTATGTAGAGGTACAGATAGAGGGGGCCCCATGCCGCATGGAGCTTGACACGGGTTCAACTCTATCCATAATCTCGGCAAGGACCTTAAGGAAACTGTGTCCTACTGGGGGTCCCAAACTCAGGCCGGCCCCATTCACCCTCCGGGACTTCCAGAAACGTAAGGTCCCCACAATGGGGGTGGGGACCTTCAGGGTGCAATACCGAGGGCGGACGCGGCAACTGGACTTGCTTGTGGTCAAGGGCCCCTACATTAGCTTACTGGGATTGGCATGGTTTGGACCACTGGGGCTAGCCGTCACCGGGGTGAACCACACAAGCTTACAAGTGGACGTGGATGCCATATGCAAGGAATTTCCGGGGGTTTTCGATGGGAAATTGGGACAGTATACCCAATCATGCTCTAGATAGAAGTGAATCCACAACCTGATTGGCTTACAGTAGAATTCCGGAATTAGCCAATCATGTGCAGCCCATTGTGTAAATAATGTATATAAAGCAGATACTTTGAGGGGACTTTCATTCATTCCTCCTCACCACTATGAGCTGAATAAAGAGCATGAAATCACTTTGCGACTCTGAGTATATTTCAGACGCCACTGCCCTGTTTTGCCTCTCTCTCCTAATCCCCTCTGGCTCTCCTGAGCCCAGGATGAGGCTGCTGGAGAGATTGCCCTGTTCGCTCGTTTGTTTGTGCCGCAATAAATTAAGTGCCACGGACTTGTAGTGGAAGCACTTTTATGTTTGCAATTAGGCTGCTGCAGTTGGAAAGAGGAGCTCTTCCCCTGCCAAGGCTGGTGAGTGACGCTGCCCTAATTGCTGCGCCGCAACACGACTGACTGGCACAGAGCAGAGCAGGCACCGTCATTCTCCCCGCGGGCCAACTGCATAGCGTGCTTTTGGCTAAGCCTCTGATGTACCTGCCAGGAGGTCCTAGCAATCATATTAAAGTGTCTCCTTTGGCTATGGGGAAACTGTGCTGAAGAGGGACAGAGCGGGCACCATGCATAAGCTTGACTGGGCACCTGACAAGGCCCATCCTTCTGCACAGGGCCCTCTGTCAACCTCTGGCTCTGCTTCTGTTGCTTCTCCTCACCCCACGCTGGTTGACCACCTGCCTTCTCTGAGCAGTGACCAGATTGAGGAGATCTGCAGCAGCACCCCTCTGTTTCTCCATGTGCTAATCCTTCTGGGCTCAGAAGGAGGAAGCAAGTGTGAAATGGCAGGAGGAGGAGGAGTTGGGGCCGCTTGGTGAAGCTGCCCACTGGAGGCATCTAGCCCAAGGGCCCTTAATAACATGCTGCTGGCACAACAGATATCAAGCAGAAAAGAGACAGGAAATGCACACACACACCGACTTCAACAGATGGAAACAAGACAACCTTGTTTCACATTAAGTGAATCAGGAGCTCACTGTCAGTACACCTTTCAACCAATGTGCAGCGACTGGGTTCAGTAACTGGTTCTGCCCCGACTGGGCTAGGAGACTGGAGCACTTTCAGAGACCTTCCAATCCTGGAAAACAGGTCCCAGTGCACTGGACTCACAGCTGTGCATTGTGAGCACCAGTATAAATAACGCGGAATCTAGCTGTGAAGCATAACTCCTATTATTTCTAATAGCTACTACAAACTAACGAACTACTGGCTTGTATGAGTGTTACATCTCCCTCTCAGCCATCTAGTCACTATATAAGACTCTCTCCACACACAGAGTCAGGCAATCAGTCAGGAGCAGTCAGGAGTAGAAGAGCAGTTTCCGCCCCCTCCTTTCTCAAAACATCAGATCAGGAGATTCTGTCAATGGGAGGGGTGAAAATCTCAACACTCGCAGGGCGGCAGTGAGCAAGCTAAAGGAATGAATCACTTCCATGGGGAAGTAAATGTGGAAGTCCTAACTGAATAAATATGCAAATGCTATTTAAAGATGTTTAAATTTACGGAAATAAGCCATTCATTAATTTGGAAGTGTTAAATACTAAGGGAGGGGGAAGTATATCTACACTTCTACAGAGTTGGGAAAACACCATTTACACCACGAGATATTATAAATACTTGTCCGGCATTTCATTATCCTGCCCAGCCAAAAGAAAGCCCTGAATGGCGCTCGCCCTTGCATAATTGTTCAAAAGCAGGGGAGCTCAGACTTGTGGGAGCAGAAGCACTTTCTTCAAGACAAAACTACCATTGGATACAACCTAAATCTTGGAACACTTGCAGAGTTTTTAGAATGTTGGGAATTTAGAAAGAAGCACAGAGCGAAGAAACACCTTTGTCTGCCCCAGCTGCAAGAAAACATGTCTCTCCCATATTGGTCTCTACAGCCACAAGCAGGCACTGAAACCTTCCAAAAACAGTTTGACTTCACCCTGAAAGGTGCACTCTTTTATTGCTTCCTGAGACAGACGGATGCCAACCACAGCAAGACAAATCCAAGAATAGGCATCTTATTAAGCAATTTTAATGGCGTGGTGAAACAAAGACAGATTGCTGTAGCACAGTTTTTGGCAACCTAGTGCCCTTCAGATGGTTTGCACTGCAACTCCCATCAGCCCCAGCCAGCAGGGATGTTGGGGGGGGGGGAGCCAAGGAGCCGAGCTGCTGCCAGCCCAAGGGTGACATCAGCAGAAAATGAGTGCAGTGTCATTTGCTGTTGCAAATCAGGAGGAGGACACAATCAATGGCACACAGTCTGTTTGTATCCGATACTGAATGGTATGTTCCAGTGCTAGGTTCAAATGAAATAGACACCAGCAACCAGCACACGCAGTGAGAAAACAGGCAGTGCAACTATTAATAAATGGGCACAACTGAAGCTGAGCCTATTAAGCCAGTACAGCTGTGCAGCAATAATTCCTTGCTGTAAAATGCATAGGGGGAAAAGGAGAAAGAAGAAATAATAATAATAATAATAATAATAATAATAATAATAATAATAATAAGATGTATACCGTGCCCATCTAGCTGGGTTTTCCCAGTCACTCTGGGTGGCTTCCAGCAAAATATTTAAAAATAATAAAACGTCAAACATTAAAAACTTCCCGATATAGAGCTGCCTTCAGATGTCTTCTAAAAGTTGTATAGTTCTTTATCTCCTTGATGGGAGGGCGTTCCACAGGGAGGGCGCCACTGTCAAGAAGGCCCTCTGTCTGGTTCCCTGTAACTTCACTTATTGCAGTGAGGGAACCACCAGAAGGCCCTCAGCGCTGGACCTCAGCGGAACGATGGGGGGTGGAGACGCTCCTTCAGGTATACTGGGCTGAGGCCGTTTAGGGCTTTAAAGGTCACCACCAACACTTTGAATTGTGCCCAGAAATGTACTGGGAGCCAATGTAGGTCTTTCAAGACCAGTGTTATGTGGCCTCGGCGGCTGCTCCCAATCACCAGGCTAGCTGCCGCATTCTGGATTTGTTGTAGTTTCCGGGTCATCTTCAAAGGTAGCCCCACGTAGAGCGCATTGCAGTAGTCCAAGCAGGAGATACCTAGATCATGCCCCACTCACTTCAAGACACATACCCTCCCCAGACCTGCCCTGCACCCTCCTGAAGTTTCTTTGCCTGGGCGAAAGGCACCCTTTCACTCTTATAATGCTTTGAAGGTCGGTACCAGCACTTTGAATTGTGCTCAGAAACGTACTTGGGAGGACTGCCAGGAACAGAGCTGCACACAGAGAAGTGGTGATAAGGCCCAAGGAAGTCCTGCTGACTTGATTCAGGGCTGGCCACAGCCTTTGTTACCCAGGCAAGAGCCCACTTCTGGGTTGCCTAACTCAGCCGCAGTTCTTCAGGCACATATGGTATATGTTGGCCCCGCTTAAGGTGCGATAGGGACGCGGGTGGCGCTGTGGGTTAAACCACAGAGCCTAGGACTTGCCGATCAGAAGGCCGGTGGTTTGAATCCCTGCAACTGGGTGACCTCCCATTGCTCGGTCCCAGCTCCTGCCAACCTAGCAGTTCAAAAGCATGTCAAAGTGCAAATAGATATATAGGTACCGCTCCGGCGGGAAGGTAAATGGTGTTTCTGTGCACTGCTCTGGTTCACCAGAAGCGGCTTAGTCATGCTGGCCACATGACCCGGAAACTGTACGCCGGCTCCCTTGGCAAAAAAGTGAGATGAGAGCCGCAACCCGAGTCATCCGCGACTGGACCTAATGGTCAGGGGTCCCTTTACCTTTACTTTTAAGGTGCGATAAACTTCCTGTTTCTCATCGCCTGTTTGGGACTGCAAAAAGAAGCCCCGTCCTCCAAGCCCATACTGCGGCACTTGGGGTCTGGTTTAGGCAAGTAATGCAGGCTTGGCTACAGATGCTCCCTAGCTTCTTGGAGGAAAAGGTGGTGCATAAATGTAATACCTAAAATAAACAATAAATTAACCAGAGTTTTAAAAAGTTGGGAATAGTTGCATTAGGCTGGGCCCTAGCTTCCTGCCTCCAGCCTGCTGTAGGATTCGCCCAGCATCAAACTGCATGAAGTTGCCTTATTCTGAGTCAAGCCATTGGCGTATCTGGCCCAATGTTGACTGGAAGCAGTTCTCCAGGGTCTCAAGTGAGGTCAGACAGGTCCCCAGGGGTGTGTACTTTAACTCTGCTTTTGAGCTCTAACATCCCCACCTCACTGTAATGCATGCCCTGTGCTCAAAACATGTGCATTAAGATGTCTCTGCCTGATGCGAAACCTCAAGCAAGGACCCTTGGCGTACCTGTGGCTGTGTAGCAAAACTGCCACCTACCGACCAGTAGTCAGAATTGCTTGCAAAAAGCAACGGCTGATCACTGAAGAATTGATGCTTTTGAATTCTGGTGCTGGAGGAGACTCTTGAGAGTCCCATGGACTGCAAGAAGATCAAACCTATCCATTCTTAAGGAAATCAGCCCTGAGTGCTCACTGGAAGGACAGATCATGAAGCTGAGGCTCCAATACTTTGGCCACCTCATGAGAAGAGAAGACTCCCTGGAAAAGACCCTGATGTTGGGAAAGATGGAGGGCACAAGGAGAAGGGGACGACAGAGGACGAGATGGTTGGACAGTGTTCTCAAAGCTACCAGCATGAGTTTGACCAAACTGCGGGAGGCAGTGGAAGACAGGAATGCCTGGAGTGCTCTGGTCCATGGGTCACGAAGAGTCAGACACAACTAAACGACTAAACGACAACAAAAATACACTGCAGGGCTATTACACTTTTATCAAGCCAGACAGACTGTTGCAAAATAGCGGGCAAGCTTTCCAGTTTGCCAGAACTCTTCATCACATTAGGTGTTAAGCAAAACACTGGCTGAAGGGTGAGTTGGTTCGGGGAGGGAAGCTGGCTGATGTTGATGGAGTCTGCACTTAGTCACAGTTTAAGGATGGATTCTGTCACTGGCAGCTTTATCCGTTGCTTTGAAGAAGTTGGGCTTGAGCCAGGGCCAGCCCACCCATGAGACAAAGTAAGGAGACTGCCTCAGGCGGATGGATCCACAGGGACAGCAGATCCGGCCTCCAAGGAATGTGTTGTTTTCTGCTGCCGCCGCAGTAGCAGTAACAGCTGTGGGATTCTCCTTGGGGACCGGATCTGCAGTGTCCTCAGCAGACCTCCCAACCCCCAGTGCAGCCCCTTGGCGAACAGGAGGTGCTGCTGGCCCCCTCCCCACTTTGTTCCCACCCATTCTCTGCTCACTCCTTCTTCCCTGGTGGGGGAGTCCACCAGTTTGTGGGTTGCTTCAGGTGCCAAAATGTCTTGGGCCAGCCCTAGTTTCAGCAAACCTATCCAAAGAGCATGCTTTAGCTGCGGCTGCCCAGAAGAAACATCTGGCTTGCCACAGGTACCAACCTCCTGAGCAAATGGGACAGAGGATTAGGTGAATCAATGAGTCCCATCCCGCCCACCTGTTACTAGTAGCAAGTATTCACCTGAATAGTTGTTTAACTGGAAAAAGAATTGTGGGTAGGAAACAGGCAAGTCAGTCTAGTATTGGCAGTGTTTTATTCTGGGGGGGGGGGGATGAAAGTTTCTGGATTTCTAGATCTAACTAGAAGTCACATCACTGCCCTGGAAAACTCTTCCACTAAATTACTATTATCTTCTAGACTAGGGATGAAGAACCTAAGGCTCTCCAGATTTTGCTGGACTCCTAGTCCCATCATCCCTGCATTAGCGAAAAGAAATACCTGGGCCACTGTAGGTCCCATGCTTCAGAGCAAATGGCACAAAGGTTGGTGGGAGTTGTAGTCCTGTAACATCTGGAGTGCCACAGGTTCCTCACCGGAGTTTTAATGGTTATGTGCACCACAAAATGCCCATTTTGCAGAAGAAAAACTGATGATGCTCAGAACCTCTCCCCCCCAAACAGGCAAAATACCTACCTCGACCCACAAAGCAAATGAAATATAGGCCCCCAAAAGCAGGCAACCCTTAATGAAACAAGCACCACCCTGATTTCTCAATTTAAAATAAGACACTACTGCTAAAAGATTCAAATTTGCACTTCCAGGTGTCACTTTTTTAAAATAATAATGATAATGTAGCAGCTTTATACAGTTCGAGTGATGCCCTTTCAGCTAATTGTATTGGTCCCCAGAGAGTAAGACAGCAGCCAGCATCTTAGTGAAGGTACAAAAGCTCAAGGCTAAATTCAAAAGGACAAGAAAAGTATGAAAACGCTGAAAATTGAAAGGTTGAAATGATCTCCCCAGAGGAACAACGGCAACTCAGTTTGATGATACTTTGAACTCAGGACACCATCCTCAAAAGAACTATCTGAGAACCCTCCAGAACTCACTAGTACAAGCCCTGATCCTGTGCAAAGAAGCTGGTGAACCAAAACAATAACGGGAAAGAACATTACGAAGTGATCGCCCTGAACTTCCCTATCCCCACCCCAAACACGCAGAACTTTGAAAATGCCTGTTTAGAAAGAAGCCAGTGTTCTAAGCAACATCCTCTTAAAACCTCTGTGTCCTAGTGACGCCTCAGCCCAGGATCCCTCTGCGTACCTTTCTCAAAAGTACACAACGTGACCTGCTGCCACATCACATACCGCTGCCGGCAAAGAGCGAGGCCTGTGCCTTGAGCTACATCTTTCCTGTGACGGAGCAAGAATAAGCTATTTCATTAACTGGCACTGCTACCATTTCAGCCTTGAACTCTGATCATGTTTCTTGCTTGTCTCAGTGGAGGATAGAGGATACGTGAGCCTGCCTGGGAACTGTGAAACTTGCATTTGTTGCTCTGGCCACTTTTGTGCCAGGGACTGGCAGGGTGCTTGACGAGGGCGCGCCAGGGGAAGGGGGCCTGGGGTCTGACTCGGGAGAGGGGTGCAGTGGTTTGTGTGGGCCTGTGCCAGTCAGGGGGCAAGAATCAGAGGCGGGGAAGCTTCAGAGCTGAAGGAAGAGGAGGAAGAGGCAGGCCAGGCAAGTGAAAGGCCGGGTGCTTCCCCATGCTCTCCTGCACCACTGGCTCCCAGGACCAGGAGAGGAGTGAAGCAGGAAGAGCAGAGGAGGCTTCTGTGCAGGCATAGTCTCCAGCTACATGCGTGCAGGCCACTGGGGAAAGGTACATCAACTGGTGGAGAGGAACTGTGTTATTTCTGTCAGTGAAGGTGCTGTGTGCATTCCTTTGCCTGGGAAGTACCCTTGCCATTCTGCCACTAGCATGTGGCCCTCAGAAGGTTCCTGGAAAGGTATGTGCCCCTTGAGCTGCAATGTTCAAGAGAGCTGGGAAATGCAAATTACGCTTGCCAAGTGATCCTATGTATCGTCTCCTGGTGGTCTTGTTTGCTGAAGCTACAGCTGTTCTCCCTCCAGCATATGTCAGAAAGGAGGTCATTTCGATTTCCATCAAGTTGTTGGTCAGGGTAACCCCTACTCCACTTAAGCTTCTCTTGCTAAATGTTCTTTGGCTTTCTGCATCTGCAAAAGAGGGAGTGTGATGACTGTCACCTCTCGCATTGACTATGCACAAAGATTATACAGATTACGAGGCCCCTCGACTCAGGACTCCTGGCAAGGCATGACTTCACTAGATGACTTGAGTTTCTGGGAACTTGCCTCCGCCACTGGCTGCAGCTGCAATTACCAGCGTGAAGCTGTGAATTCTCATGCTCAGCCGTATTGTGTTACAGGAGGGCAAAGCCTGTTTGTCGGTGTCAAGCCATTTAAGGTTGCCCTTATTTCACTGTCAAGACAGCAGGCTGTCCAAAGCAATTTTTTTTAAAAAGAGAGTTTAAAATACTAGTTCAGTTCATACAAAATATGAATTGAAATTGAAGGTTTTTTTAAAAAAATACTGATAAATTATGGTTGCATAAATTTGACTAAATCATTATGAAGGAAAAAAGCAAAATAATCTCTCCTTTAAAAGGAGGGGGGGACCTTAGAAAAAAAATTCACCATTCACCATCATTCAGGTGTCTGGTTCAGAGACAGGTGTTCAGCAAACCGACAAGTCTTGAGAATGTGGATTCTCAAGATGGAGCCCCAGAGTATAGAGACTGCTGTTTTGCTTTCCCTTCTATTGAAAAAATTGCCAAACTAAATGAAGCTGTTCCATCCATCTGGGGCACACAATGGCCCACTTGGGATGCAATGCTAACCCAGAACTCAGTGTGACCTGTAAGATGCTTCTGATCTCCTATTGTATTTCTGTATGATCATTCTCCTAAGACCTTTCTCCCTCTCTGGGAGAGGTAAGAACCCGGAGGTTGGACCCTCCGTTTCAGACACATTAGCAAACCAGCTGCCATTATAAAAATATAATCACTTGATGGATCAAAACAGCACTTGGCTCGTCACAATAGCTACCCAGAGGCTTTTGGAAAGCACACTGGCTAATGGAGTGTTACAAGTGGCACGTAAGAGCAACTGATATACAGTGTATTGTAAGAGCTAAAGCTATGGTTTTCCCAGTAGTGATGTATGGAAGTGAGAGCTGGACCATAAAGAAGGCTGACTGCCAAAGAATTGATGCGTTTGAATTATGGTGCTGGAGGAGACTCTTCAGAGTCCCATGGACTGCAAGAAGATCAAACCTATCCATTCTGAAGGAAATCAGCCCTGAGTGCTCACTGGAAGGACAGATCCTGAAGCTGAGACTCCAATACTTTGGCCACCTCATGAGAAGAGAAGACTCCCTGGAAAAGACCCTGGAAAGATGGAGAGCACAAGGAGAAGGGGACGACAGAGGATGAGATGGTTGGACAGTGTTCTCGAAGATACAAACATGAGTTTGACCAAGCTGCGGGAGGCAGTGGAAGACAGAAGTGCCTGGCGTGCTCTGGTCCATGGGGTCACGAAGAGTCGGACACGACTAAACGACTAAACAACAACAACAACATATTGTAAGAGAGACTTCTCTTTGAGCGCAGACAAATCAAAGACACACTTCAAAGCACTACTGGTTTCAATGGGCCAAAAGTATGCACATGCCAAAATCTCAATGAAATCAACAGTAACGCAAGAGTGCTTTTAAGGATGGGAAGCTGTCCTGGGAGGATGACATATTGAAGACCTCCCGCACCCCACAGAGATACTTCTGGTTGTAGCAGCATAATCTTCCATGGGTGTCTCTCCTCCACTGCTGGTGTTCCTACAGCAGTGAAGGAGGTGGGCGGGGGGGACAACGACAACGACATGCCAATAGTGAATGATGGGATGCTTTGGGTCAGCCTTGGACAAAGGAAGGGAACAGCATCAGTCTTGGAGTAGGCATACTATTTCCTCAGCAGCTGCTCCTCAGCCAGTGAAAATTTGGAAGGCTGTGAGAAGCAGAGAGGCTACACGGCAGTTCCTCTGTGCACCTGCTGTGCAAGATTGTGCTTCTGGGTAGTATTGGCCTTTCAGATGATGAGGATCTTCAAGCAAGGCCGGAAATCAGCAATCTGTAGAAAGCCCAAAGCCTCCTCATTTAAATTGCTGCCTTCTGTATGCTCCTACTTTTTGATAGCTCTAGCACAAGGGTCAGCAAGGTTTATCTTGCTTGGGCCGGATCGGTCCCATGGAGATCCCTTTGTGGGCCGGATCGCACATGTGTGTCTGCAATTTCCAGCGCCTGTGCAGATGCAATTTCCGGCACCGCAGAAGTGAGTATCCGTGCTGCGCTGGTTTAGCGCAGCACGCAAGCGGGCCGCTCGGTTCAAGGGCGGCTCGTGGGCCGGTCAAATGACCTCTGTGGGCCGCTTCTAACCCATGGACCTTAGGTTGCTGACCCCTGCTCTAGCATATGCAGCTCTCGATGTAAAAATCATTTTTAAAACATTCTTCAAGTTATTGTGGACCATCATAAGAAATCCCCTGATTCCTATTAATAAACAGTCATCTAGTGGCAAATAGGTGTACCAAGAGCTGTGCTTTGACTAGCCAGTCGTCAAAGTTGATATCAGAGACAAAGGCTGGGGTCAAGTAAATCAATACTTGGGTAGCACCTTGCAGTCCTCCCTGCAATTAAAACGCTGAATACAAAATGTGCTTTTAGCTCTCGGAGCTCATCAAGCAAGGCTTCGCTATGTTTCTGAGGTCAAAAGGAATTTGCGACTTGAGCTATACAGCTCTGCTGGGCTTGCGAAAGCCATGATCATATGAGAACTTGGTCTTTTCCAGTTGAGGTCACTGGTTATAAAGGATTCAGTGTCCAAATAGCAGGCTATTAAATCTATCTTCAAGGAGGATACCACAGAAGGTCAGGGTTCATGGGACAAAGGGTACAATCTAACTCCGATAATCAATGGGAGTCATACATCGCTTTCAGCAAGATAATACAACCAGCAGTGGCAGAGAATGCAAGGTGGTGGCAGCTAGCAAGTTCCCAGGACATCTGTCTAGCCCTTTTTCCACCATTAGCAGTAGTGTCACCTAGTTTCCTGCAGATGTTCTGGGCTGAGGCTCAAACTTAACCATAACCTGCTCCCAAATGTGAAAGCAGCACATGCCACCTTATAGGTAACATCCACACCGTATATTTAAGAGTGTGGCTGCCATGAAATATCCCATGTAATCCTGGCAACTACTGTTTAAGGGTACTGGGACTTGGAGCTTTATGAAAGACAAATTCTCAGGATTAAGTGCTTTAAATGTATAGCATGGATGTGACCATAATCAATGAATGTTCCTGGGCCTACTGATTTTAATCTAGAAAGGGTGGGTGGGTGGGGGGGAGATTATAAACTCACACCAGGCAGTCAGCTTCTCAGATCATTTATCATTATTCCAAGGTTACTCAGGACAGGACATTGCCCTCTCTATGCTATTTCCTGACCTTCCTCAGCAATAACCATCACTATCCTTCATTTAGCCATCCCCAATACTTCAGGGAAACGGGTGGCGCTGTGGGTAAAACCTCAGTGCCTAGGACTTGCCGATCGCATGGTCGACGGTTCGAATCCCCACGGCGGGGTGCGCTCCCGTCGTTTGGTCCCAGCGCCTGCCAACCTAGCAGTTCGAAAGCACCCCCGGGTGCAAGTAGATAAATAGGGACCGCTTACTAGCGGGAAGGTAAACGGCGTTTCCGTGTGCTGCACTGGCTCGCCAGATGCAGCTTGTCACGCTGGCCACGTGACCCGGAAGTGTCTGCGGACAGCGCTGGCTCCCGGCCTATAGAGTGAGATGAGCGCACAACCCTAGAGTCTGTCAAGACTGGCCCGTACGGGCAGGGGTACCTTTACCTTTTAATATTTCAGATGGGCCATGAATTGCAACCAATGCACTCATTTTGTCAATTGCAGCAGTTTAGAATGCTTGTATGTATACACCAAACCTCAAAATTACTCTTTTTTGGACAATTTCAAGTGGACCCCCATAGGAAATATTTACACCAATGAAAAAATCTAAGATGTTTTGAAACTACAATTCCCATCATCCCCAACCACTGGTCCTACTAGGTAGGGATCATGGGAGTTGTAGGCCAAAAAAACACCTGGAGGACCAAATTTGAGGAAGTCTGGTCTAATCACATGGTTAAAGCAACTACTTTTTGGGTGGAAAGTAATCCTCGAGCATTATTGTAAATAAGGGACCAGAATTCAAAGCCTAGCTTCCTACCATCCAGGCCTGTATTCTTTTTTTTTTTTTTGCATGGCTTTAAAGTTATGATACAGGGTTCAGAACAGGATTTATGGGCCACGAACATTAAACAAGAAAATGCTAGGACTTTTTCTGAGCAGTGATAAATGCAAAATTAAATCAAGTCCTCTTGCAGCTGAGGTTGAATTCAAACGTCTAAGTGGCATTCCAAACAGGGGCTTTAAAGGAAATGCAGTGGTCTGCCAAGAACAAAATCGGAATGAGAATGAGTGGCGTAGTCAAAATAATTTGTTAGTGTGCCATCTCTATTCCAGTTGCACAGTGTTATCCTAATTGTCTCTACACATAAGCCACATCCCCTCAAAACTATGTCATGTTCTACATATAAATTCCTGTACAAGCTGAGAAAGGTAGCATGTTTACAGGCCACCATTAGGAACATTTTTTGTGGTAGAAAAGGACATAAGACATGAGGAATAAGATACAGGGGGGTCCTCTTCCTGCTACCAAAAGGCTCTCTGAAAGCTAAGGCTCAGGGCAGCTACAATAAATCCACAGTATTTGTTCCAGGACAAATAACATATTATGGCCATCCTCTTCTCCTAGTCATGAAAAACCAAGAATTAAAAATCTTGTAATATCATTGCACTTCCTATTACTAGCACAACAGCTTTTCAGTTTGTATTTAAGCTGCATTGATGACTGGCTGTAGTCCTTTTTATTACTGCAGTTGAGCAGCAAGCTTGCAAAACACGAACATGAAGTTTAAGTAGGGATGAGGAGGAAAGGAAATACCGTATTTTTCGCTCTATAAGACGCACCAGACCACAAGACGCACCTAGTTTTTGGAGGAGGAAAACAAGGAAAAAAATATTCTGAATCTCAGAAGCCAGAACAGCAAGAGGGATCACTGTGCAGTGAAAGAAGCAATCCCTCTTGCTGTTCTGGCTTCTGGGATAGCTGCGCAGCCTGCATTCACTCCGTAAGACGCACACACATTCCCCCTTATTTTTTAGGAGAGAAAAAGTGAGTCTTATAGAGCAAAAAATACGGTAATTACTGGCCATTTACATGCACGAAAGTCTAGTGACTTTAGATGGAACTAAACTCACTCCTTGAATTATACTCTGAAAAATAATCAAGCCATGCTACTTGTAAAACATCATGCTCCTATACCATTTAACTCAAAACAAGCTCCAGTGAAGCAGATTTGTGTCTGTGTTACCAAGCATTAAAGAGATAGCAATTTGGTATGAAAATTTCCACATTTTGATGATTTAATGAGGTATTCAACAGAGTAGTTAAAAAAAAAAAAAGAAGTCGGTATATTTTATTTCTTGTAAAAAGGTTTTCACACATGCAGACTAAAACCAGTGTAAGAAAGTATTCACCATTATTTTAAACAAATAACTATACTTAAATAGAAATGTCTGCAGTATGCGTGTATAAAAATAAGGTACATTTGTACAGAAACAAATTCTCCAGTTTTCATATTGATACAACTCTAACACATACAATTTAACCTGATCATTGTTTTAAATCAGTTTGATACTGCTAAGGTATTTTATGTGCAAAAATTCAACACCTTTTTTTTTTAAAAAAAGTCCTACCCATTGAAGGTGTTGGGCTTCAAATTAAATCCTAATTTGACTTCTTTTCAAGTTTCAAACAGTCCTGCACATGGTATAATATGCAAGTGTAACTAAAGGACAGTTCAGTCTGCCCCGTCAGCGCCTGTGTCTGCTGTGTCCTGAGCGACTGCCACTGTGGTGCTTTCCTTTATGCGACCTTTCAAACGAGCGAGATCTCTCTCGCCTGTCCCTGTGGTGTCCTCGCTCGTGCCTGTGTTTTTTGGTAACATCTGTGTGGTCCCTGGATTTGCTCTGAGAACGGGAGCGAGACTTTTTCCTTTTGTGACCATGTCTATTTGCACCTTTCAACTCTTCTCTGCTGTGCTTGGGTTTTAAATGTGGTGATCCGTGATTATGATGCCTCCGAGGACTGCCGCTGTGACTGCGTGATCTGCTTCTGGATCTTGAGCTGTAGGTTCCAGAGAGACTCCGTCTATTGTTGTAACTTAAAATGCAAAACAGCACAGTATTTAAACTTGCACAGCATACAAATTGTCTACTGCTTACTCGATGTGAAACAGCATCTACATCTAATCAATTTGACACTATATGGTCTTTTGTTCCTAATTTTCATGAATAACTCTCGAGAGATCACCTCCTACTACTTGTGCTGAGTTTTTGGAGGGGCTGTATCAGCTGTTTTCCTTACTGTTTATCTGATTTCGATGCTTATCACTGCTTTCCACACATATACACCACTGCTTTGTTACTGTTTCTTAATTGTACTATTTGCAAAATAAAAATTAAACTTGTCACAATACACAAATTATCTATTGCCTACAGTAAGTGAAACAGCACCCCAGCTCATTACTAAAGAAAACCGTATCAGACACCTGAGATTCTCTCTCACTCATATCTGTATCTGCCTACAATATATAAAAATTGCTTTCAAATTTTAACAGACGGGACTTCTTAGGTGCAAGAATATATTATTGCATCTGTCCACTTGGTAGAATCCCAGGGCTACATAAACTCCCATAAATGTTATTTCATGCAGTATTTCTTCAGTTAAGTAGGGTGGCAAATTTTAGTTTACTGGCACAGCAGGGGCTAGTTCGCATGTACCAAATCCACAAAAGATAATCTTGTTTTTATTGCATATTTAAGCTGAAACACTGTGCTGATATTTGTTATTTCATTTCAGTGTTCCAAGAGCTTATAAGTTGCCAACTTTTGATATTTAATCATAAAAGTTACTCAAATAGCTTTAGTAACTTTGTAGTCTCAAAGCAGAAGGCGTGATATTTTCACATTAGAAGCCCTTAACTGCTCTTTATTTTCATGTTACTAAGCTTCCCTTAAGAAAAACATAGGAGAAGGAAAGCATATTTTAAGTTATATTTAACCATTATTTAAATACTCACTGTCTCCTTGGGGAATGGGATCTGGACCGTGACTTTGTTCTTGACTTTGATCTGCTAGCACTTCTGCTGCTTCTACTTCTTTTGCTCTCTTTTCTCATACTGGATTAAAACAGTAAGCATCATATCAATTTACAAATGCATATAACAACATACAACTTAGAATGAAGTGAATAAATCATATTTTACAGACTGCTACCTACCCATTGTAAGGGCTCTTGGAAACCACTTGTCTGTCTTCTGGTTCTTTTTTGATAATTTTTGCATTGATGCACAACGGAGATTTCTCTTCCGCTTTCATTTCCCTTGGAGAGCCTATTAATTGAAATAACTTATGGTAAGAATGTTGAAGAAACAGAACTCTTGACATTATACTTTATAGTGAATTTGCTAATGCAGGTTTCTACAAATGGCATCAAACAAGGATCTGATCACACAACAGATTTACATTGAATTTCTTACTCCTATAAGATGTCACACACCCCCAATTTTCTTTCTAACGTAGTTTTAATTCATTTTCATCTTTAAAATGATTAGCACAGGTATCTTACCACATGTGCATGACTGTATATATGTGTGGTGCCAGTAAATAATTCAATAAATCAAGTTAAACAAAAAGAGCAGAAAAACAGCTAGCAATCCCATGACAGTTTTTGCACAGACTCTTGAGGCCTGTGGAGTGCTGAGAATTTGAAAAAGGAGGTTTGGTGGGAGCAGCTGTGGTGGAGTTTAGTGGAGTCCTCTGGTAATGAGGAAGACAGTCACCATTCATGCCAGTTTGGCAAGTACTGCTGGCTTTTTAAAGGGGTTTCCAAAGGTTTATAGGGTGTTTCCCCACTATATTTCCCATATCCACGCAGTACCTGGAAACCTAACCCCATGTAAGTGGGGAGATGCCTGTATATAAAGGCTGTAATATTTGCTCAGTCAGACATTCAGGGACTCCTAATTCTGCTCTGATTTTTCTTTTAAGAATTAAGTAAGTAGACGCAGAATCAAGTGGACATTGTTACAAAAAACGTACAGGGCTTGGAAGCAGGTGAAAAGCCTCCCAACGTGGAAAGGGCTGGCGTTCCATCCGGGTTTAATCCTTTTGCTTTTAGTTTAGCTTCTTGAAGTGCCATTTTTCTCTTTTCAACTTCCTTATCAAGTAATTCATAGTTAGGCTGCAAGGAGAACCAGAGTGGGCATATAAACACACACATGTATCTCTTTGATTTTTAGCAAAGTATCTTATTTAATTTTTTATTCCACCCTTCCTTTCGACTGTGGCCAAAGAGGCACACAAAATAAAATACAAGTTTTAAAAAGCAATTAAAATACTAAACCTTGTCAGTTGCCAAAATGGAGCTTAAAATTAAATTACTTTATCACAGCATGCTAGCAGCTTCCATGCAGCACAAGAGTCCTGGAATTTATACAACTTAGCAATTGCATCAGGGCTGCTTGAATTTGCTCCCAGGAATACACAGCTTCTGTTCCAGGCTGTTCACACCCTCCTCTAATGGCTGAGTTTGGAAGCAAAACAGAGCCTCTCAAAAGTATAGCAGACACTCCTACACACTTGATGTGGGGTGAAGGCTTCTAGATATAAATCTTAAAATATTTCTGTGTAAGAAATTGCAACACTCCCCCCCAAACTCCCTAAAAGAGCACATCTTTTAGCATGTATGTAGTACATTTCACCCCACCTGCAAGTACAGACAGTTACCTTCTTTCTCGTATACAACTTAAGTGTTGTTAAACATATCTCTTGAATTTCTTCTTCAGTAGTTCCAAAAAGCAAAAACCAATGGGGACGGTTAGGCAAAGGAATCTGGAGGAGAAATTATTACAAAAGCGGGTCAGAATCTGAAACTAGGCAATTTTATTTAAAGATTATTGAGATAAAGGTATGAGTGAAAACAGAAAACAAATTCTTACCTGTAGAGCTCTAGCTGCAAGGTAGATACAAGCACATGCTATTGTCTCTGGTTGAAATCGAACAAATACATTGGTTCTGAGGCTGTCGTTCATGTAATTCCTGAAAAATATGAATGTGAATTTGTTCCAAGTTCTAAGGCCTATTATGAAATCAAAAACATGAAGTTGGAGACTCAATCTACTTTATTATTTTTTCTTCACCTTCATACTATTAATTTAGATTCCAAAACGTCAAAATAAGTCTTAAAGACAAAATGCCTCAAATGCCCCAGGATCATTCCAACATACAGGCTCTTATCATCTCTCTAGAACTCAGGAAAGTACAAGCTGAGTTTTGTTTTGAGTTCAATCTTTATCACCACAAGTCATCACTATACAAGTCGTCACTATGGCTTTACATACTATTATGTAACTCATGATTATTCTATGAAGTGTCCATCAACTAAGATTTAACTCTAAAATCATCTGTTCACATGACCACTTTAAAAAAGTCTAAATATATATTTAAATTTAAATCATTCTTTTGTCAAACAAATCAGTATGTTTTATTTAGTGCTAACAGCTACAATAGCTAAATGCATCTCCTATGATACAATGTAAAAACAAGATCTACAGGATATGTACTTCATTTCATAAAATTTATATACCAATTTAGCATCATTTTATTTTTGTAAAAGGTTAAGCACTTGTGCATTCCAATTATGTCATGGGAATGATTTAAGTACGTGCTTAACACTTCTACTAAAAACAGTGGGATGTGACTGGAACTTGCTAAATCATTTTTATCAGCTGTTTCCATGGACTTTTAATGGCCCGTGTGCAGAGAGGCTGCAAAGACTTTACAAAGTGAATGACATCTATACAGATGAGATACAAATATAAACTATAAAAACTCTGTGAAGTCAAGTTCTAACAAATTAAAAACATTCTTAATCACTGAAAATGTTGGTACTCAAAATTGTGATTTCAGAATTTAGTAATAAACTTTTGCTTCTGAACATAAGGGCGAGACCTCCAAACATGCCAACTAATCTACTGTGGATGTTTGCTGGTTGCGAAAAATATGCTCAATACACAAAACAGTAAATAGTTAGGCATGTGCTAGTCCCTCTGCATGCACAACCCACCGCCAAAAAACCCCCAACCACTAGAATCCAAATTGAGATAAAACTGGAAAAGCAGTTAATTAGGAATCTGTGCTACAGCTAGACTTTACCATTTATGCTGACAGGTCATGTCATAACTAGAATAACTAGGAAAACAAATACACATTTCATATGTATGTTGAACAGATACTTCTAGAATCAGATATACAAATCCTTTTGACACCCGGACAGAACTAGAAGATGCTGCCAGATGGATATGGACCACTTCAGTAAATCTTGGCTGAGAGCTTGCACTGCACTGGCTGGAGAGAGAGGCAGCCAATCAGGCCATCCTCAGGTCATGAGCTGTGGTGCAGAGGGCAGAGTTCTATGACTTACCATCAGAGGCTACCCTTTAATCAAAGAGTAGAAAAAAGAACAAAGTTAAATTGAGTTCTCCAAGAAAATGTGCTATGAAAGCCACGAAAATAGTAGGCAGAAAACAAGCAACGACACACATTTCACAAAGCGTTTACAAACTTACAGTTCATTCTTTGGTATATTGGACACCAAGCTTGTTTTTTTTCTGCTACTATTTTCCTGGCTAAGAGAGAGAAGAGGAAAACTTACCAGGCTGTTTGGACGAGTGTTTGATTACGTTCACATTCTAAGACTTGTAAGTACATAACAATGATCTGAGAGAGGAAGAAAAACAAAAAGGTAATTAAAACACCATTTAAATGTTAAGGAACATCTGTACCCACATCCATCTTGAACATAAAGCAAGGCAAACTTAAGTCTTAAATCTCATAATCTATCAACCCCCATTTCTGATGAAAATTCAAAATTCCACTCCCCCTAACCTTAGCTTACAATTAGGAGTTTTACCCTCTTCCTAGAAACAGGCATGTGTTCTTGAGTTATACAGGTTGTCATGTCTAGGAATAGTTTACCTTTCCTGTCACCATCAAGACATTTTCGCAGTTCAATATTGAAGAAACTTTCGTGGACTCACCTTATGTGGATGCTTGACATGAACACAAAATCCCAATTCCTTCAGCACCCTCCTTTCTGCTTTGATTACTTGATTTTTGGTGTTTATGTAGTTCTGATCAAGTATCAATGGGCTTGGAGTCCTACAGTTTGTGAGAAATAGAGTCAAAACGGTTTTCTGTATCGAAGACAACGGCTTTTCTGTTTTCCCTTCCAACCAACTAATGGCAACAGAAACCAGATTCTAAACTCCTGCAAACAAGTTTTAGCTTTAATCTTGTGCTGTCCAAGTTAACTAATTCAGTACAACTATGTTAACTTTAAAAAGCTTTCCTATTAACATTCAGAATTTCACATTCAAAAACATTTCACTTCACATAAAAGAGATGATATACAAGGCTAAATTCCAAGTAATTCCTAGTGATGTCTTTTGGGAAGATCCCATTCTCTGAAAAGGAGCATAGTGGTGAATTCATCATTCACATTACCACTGTAGTTGCAACATCTGTAAAAATAAATGTGTTATGCATGGGAAATAAAACAAAGCTAAGCTTCAGTCATTTATCTTGATCACAGAATAATCTAGATTTCTTAAATTGTACGTAGACTTATTTTTTAAAATGTACTAACAAACAAAAAATGAATACTATGCTATAGTAATGAGAACTATGTTATCAGAAAGCCCTAAACGGCCTTGGCCCTGTATACCTAAAGGAGCATCTCCACCCCCACCGGTCAGCCGAGACACTGAGGTCCAGTTCAGAGGGCCTTCTGGTGGTTCCCTCACTGCAAGAAGTGAAGTTACAAGGAACCAGGCAGAGGTCCTTCTCAGTAGTGGCACCTGCCCTGTCCAATGCCCTCCCATCATGTTACACAGATAAACAACTACACGACTTTCAGAAGACATCTGAAGGCAGCCCTGTATCAGCAGGTTTTTAATGTTTGATGTTCCGTTATGTTTCTTATATTCTCATATATTTCCCGAGGGTGGCTAGGGAAAACCAGTCAAGATGTGTAGGGTATAAGCAATAAATTATTATGAACATATTCCCTACCTCTAAATCCCTATAATCTGTTTTATCTTGTATCTATGTCACAAATCGCTAAGCAAGCACATAACCTAGTTTGTTAATACAGCTGAAGCAACATTATACTGTTCTCCATTAGTTAAATTTAAACTACCGGTATCTTGCAAGGAGCAAGTTAAAAATATTTTACTGTGGCATTATTATGGAGTCTTCTACAAGCATCTTTTTGTATGAATGACTTATATTGGTTATGGATAGCCTTAAAACAAAGTCTCTTCTCATTAGTTGTGTACTATCCATAAGCAATAGAATTCCTTTCTACATAAAGATGCACACAGAAAACTATTTTAATATTAAAATATTAAAGTATTTTAGCTTGCTTGTGTGCAGTATGTGTGTATTCCCCTACCTTCATTTCCATTGTTTTCTGTATTGAGATTGTAAACATCTTCAGGTAGTGATGTGTCCTCTTATATTCTAAAGCATCATGCACAAGGATTGAACTATATATACAATCAATACTACTTACTGCATTTTACAATGTTTGACATTCAGCAAACTGACTGAAGATCATAGGGCTTTTTTTTAAGGAGGCAAGTGTTTCAAATCCTTTTATGTATAAGAATCATAAACTGTCCACAGCACAATCATCTGAATTCTGCCCCTGCATTTAACTAGAACAGGGATAAAAGCAATTCAAACAACTGCATTCTTTAGCTGTTTATGGTAGAATGACACTTCATTCATGAAAACTTGATACGTGAGGTTGCACTATATATTTCCTAGATTATCCTGATCCAAAAGCCAATGCACATTACTGCATTGAAGACAGCTTAGCTTCACTAAATTATTTGGTAGTGCAACAGAACTAACCTAGGCAAAACAGGCTGTAAGATTCTGTGCATTGATATAAATTTACCTTGTGCTCAACCTAGAAAACCTTAAGAAATCTGTATACTAGCACTTGTGAAAGATGCTTCATAACATACAGGTATTTCCTGTTTCCACTTCTTGTTGGTATACTGCCCAAGGTTAATTCAAATATTTGTAAGGCAGTGTTGATGAACTATATACTTCTCAGAGGAACGTTCATTATCACACACACCCTCTACTCCAAATGTAACTCTGTCATCTTGCTGTTAAAGACCAGCACAGCTTCCCTATCCACAACTTAATGCAAGTTACTAAATGTCTCAAAGTGTATATTTGCAATATCAGCCCTACTAAACTGTTTCTGAAATATACCTTTTTAACTTCGCAAATTAATTTACTTCTAATTTAGATGCAAATCTAATTAGACTTGGCAACTTGTTAACCTGAATACCCATAATATTTTATTAAAAAGTAGTTGGGAGGGGGAAGAGATGCCACCTTATAGAGCCAAAAAAAGATTGTAGAAACTGTCTCAAGATTAGACTTGTCAAGATTAGCTGTCTTCCAAAAAATTAAAGATCTTATATTTATTGCGATAGCATGTCAATTATTGGGCTTAGAGTCCTAGGTTGTGGTCATTACATTTTTGCATTTTAACTACATACCAAACTCCTGTTTGGCTCTATGCAACCTGTCCAGTTAAATCAAGTAAGCCCAAAGACTGCCAAGTGGCTAGCTATCCTACATTTCTACGCTGGGCAGGGAAGAGTGGAAGTCCCCCTCTCTGCACCTACTATGGAAATGCAGATTACTAGCATCTTAGGAGACTACTTTTAAGAATGCCCTCAGCCGGCAAAAGGACAGGCAGGGTGACAGGCTTCCCTTCCTATATAGGCAATTACAGGGGGGAAAATCAGACTAGTATTGATAGATCTCTCTGCATGGAATTCCTTGTTAACTATGGTTACCAGTAGAGTGGTTAAATACAAGGTCAAGTTAGAGTTAGCTATCAGAATACAATATACCTTTCAAAAGGACTAAAGGCCACATTAGTGCTCTTCCTAACTAGACAGCATTCCAACTGGAATGATTGGCATATGCAAACTTTATGCAGTTGTGTGTAGAGTTCACCATAGTATTAACAATAAGAATGCAAAAAGGGTGCTTTCGTATCAAACCAAGAATTACATCAGCTATGCTTACATATTAGGCACTGAAAACAGCCATGGCACTGCATAAATTTAGAGTTGTGTTAAAAAGTGTAATTATTACAATTTTAAAGGGACAAGAACATGATTCTCTGAAGCATAATACACTGAGGAAATAACTTTCCCACAAATTTTACTCCACTGCTTCAGCGCTGGAATAATGGCTCAACAAGGGGAAGCATTTCTTACTAAGATGGCAGTACGCATCTTATCAGAGTTACACGCGCATATCAAATCAAAGTCCGACTTTAGAGTTCAACAGAGGTTACTCCCAATTAATTTCATCCTCACTTACGAGACTTGCTTCCACTTAAACCATGCACATGATCGGGATCAAGCAGCAAGTCTGCAAGGTAACTAACCATAACATTCCTTGTTTAAGTGTATCCAGATGTTACATCAAACAGCCCATCAACATTCATGTATATTTGCAGATATGGCATGTGTTATGATGACACTCTTTCAAATTCTGCTTAAAAGGGTGTCAGGTTAAGGATCTAAGCCCCAACCTGCGAAATACTAAAGAAGAGTGACTTGACCCCCTAGGAATGCAGTAATATGTACAAGCAAAGAGAAAATTATATTTGTTATGTTTTCACTGCTCTTGGTTTGTTGGCATAGCCTTCGATACAAATTATGTGACAGCTCCAATGCACGCACAAATGTTGTGCTAATTCCAAATGCTTCACATTAACAGTATGTACTGTTGACAAAAATCCAACCATTCTTGTCTGCTGACAATTGACTTTTGTAGCAGCTTTCCCAGCCTTACTACCGAAGATCCCTTTTCAACTGGAGATGCTGAGAATTACTCCAAGCAAGCAAAGCCAAATAAGATGTTGCTCCTCCCAGTAAAAAATTCCCATGTGCAGAGAGCTTAAAATAGATTCTTTAGTGCACACCTGCCTATGATTGCAATGCTTATTACTTTTAAAGTATTTATTTCCCCCAGTTACAAAACTGTACATTAATCATATAGAATGTACACAAAATTTACTATTTGTGAATAACCTTGGTAGCAGCAAAAGCATTTTGGTTTACTAAATGCTATTTATGTTCTTAAACATAAATTTGCATGTTTGTGGCAGTCAGTGCTATACAACATCAACCACTTTTTGCATTCCAAAGTAAAAACTTTTCTAATGAGTCTTTTTTCCAGTGAGTACTAGATTTTAGTAACAAATACTACAATTGTACTTGAGTGAACTACATTAAAGGTGAAGATTTCATTAAATACACAAAATAAAGCATTGAAATGTGACAGACAAACTATTAAGCACAGCATACCTAAATTTGCTAGTTAAAATTCTAACATTTGGCTAATTTCCAAAAACCTGGACAGCAAAGATGAAAGCTTAAAACAAGATGCAGGAGTTCTTCCAAATGGTTCACCAACGGCCAACCTGTCAGTTCCCCGATTCCAGTGACCTATTCTCAGAGCACTGGCTTCTCCTTGGGGATTTTCCATACGTCACTCACTGTTGCCATGACGACAGCTTCATCTCTATGAACCACTCCACATCACCCAGGCTTTGGTAAATGTAGCTGGTCGCTGTATAGTCGGTTGCAAGGGAAAAAAGAGCTAAAGTTAATAACATGTACAACTGATTTGTTTGTAAAACTGTAACACGCACAGAATAATGCTTTCAACCCATTTTTAAAAATGAGCCTGCATGCCAAAAATGTAAGATTTCTTATAGACTTGACTTGCTCCAGACTTTTCAGACAGTATTTGTTTTTAAGTTAGCTAAAAATGAATCAAGTAAAGTACATCAGCACCCAACATGACATGCCAGGTTTTTTATGGGAAGACTTCTTTTTTTTAAGAATTATGTTTTTCATCTACCCGCCATGCTACTTTTCAAATCCTGGCTGGCCAAGATTTATATTATTAATTAATTATAACTTCACTTGAAATCTAGACAGTGAGGGAAAAAGCCTTAGGTGCAACTGTTTCATTCAAATGAAGATGAATAATCTTTTTAAAATAAAAAAGACTTGAAAAGAAAGTATATTAGTACATGTGCACGTTACCTGTGTATAAACTAAATCTACCTTTCTGAAAAATAGCTTGTTTTGCCTAGATATGCTTTTAAGCGGTAAGACACATATTTGTATGGTGTTTTTAGAATGCCTCAGTATCCCACAAGATTTGGCAAAGAAAAATAAGCTCTTAAAAATGTCCCTAAGTAGTGAGGATATCATTGAAATCAAGCCTATATGTATTTGCTAGTTAATCAAGAGACAGCTTCAGAAAAAAAAATCAAGATAGTGCGCAAGTTTTCCTGTTTAATCTTTCCTTACTCCTTTATAATTAAAGCTTTACAAACCCACAAATAGGGACAGCTCTACAACAACCACAAAAGCACACACAAAATTGAGACTCATCTGATGTATAGACAATCATGCTGAATGACAAGTGTTGTTCCTGTAATTCTAGATGCACATTGCTTCCAGGATTCCTTTGTTTATATCGTGAAGATACCATTAAAACAGGTATATGCTGTAAACCAAACCAAGCTGTCAACTTTCCCAACAAAACCACTACTATAAACGTAAATAGGCTAAACTTCAGTCTTCTGCTAAGAGCTTGAGAGACAATTATACACTCTCTACTACACTAAACATGGACAGTGGTCTAACAAGACCCAATATACATTTTCAGTAAAGTTAAGATGTAATAAAAGATAACTACAAGTTTCCACTACAAAACAAAAAAGAAAAGCAAAGCAAAACAAAACAAAACAAACAATACTAGCTCAGACCTGAGTTCATCCAGCTCATTTCAAGGTCCAGAGTTAAGAGATACTTCAATCCACTAAGTCACACTAAGACACAAAATCAACAAAATTCAAGCCTATGTCAGCTGTTTATCACCTTCAACCTGATCAAGCCAACCTACCCAAGCAGAACCTCTACAGTCTTTGGACTACATTACAGTGGGACAGTGTACAGTGGTACGTTGTGTATACCAAAAGCGGAGCTGATCTTACCTTTTAGCTCTTAACTGGCGCAAGTGATGGGAAACGTTGATCACATCTCTTATGCGACGAGGCGCTTCTTCAATTTTGGAAGCAAGATTGATGCAGGCCATCGCAACAATCTGAAAAAGAAGCCCATTGCTGTGAGAAACTTGTTTCCCCTGGGGGTTCATACATAACACATTATAAACATGACTAGGAGCTAACCCTAATGGGAGATATGCCAAAGAGAAATCCACCCAAGCCAGAAACAGTGCTGTGGAGACTCCTTGCCTGAGGCAAAAGAGCAGAGTCAAGATGAGCAAATCCTAGCTGAAAACACTCACTTCATACGTTTGAATGTCTTCAGTACCTCTCGCCCCCTCCCCAAAAAACCACAACCAACGAAAACCTTAAGCCTGCCTACACCCACCAAAAAAACTCACCTCGAAGCTGTGCTTGACGAACGACTTGGAATAAAAGAAGCGGTGAAACAACACCTGCCCGGTCGCCATCGCCACCTGCGAAGACAATCCCCCGGCGGGGAAGAGACAGGAAGATAAGCCATGTTAGTAACAGGCGAAGCGCGCATGCGCGGAGTCCAGCTAACGCCTCCCACCCTCCCTTTTCCGGAAGCGGCATCGGCGCCGGGCCTGTCAAGCAGGCCGAGGTCGCCAATCCGCCGCCATCTTGTGTCCAGCGCCCTCCTTTCCCCTCAAGGAGCCCCGTCTCGGGTCAGCGCGGGCGGGAGAAGAGAAGAGGCGCCCTTAGGTGGCGGCGGCGGCTTCCCCTCCCTCACTCTCCTTCCCCTGCCCACAAAATCGAGGCCGAGGCCTTGGGCTCCGCGGTAGGCCCCGTCGGAGGCAGCTCCCCTCCCCCGGCGCTGACCTGCGGCAGGCGGAGCATGATGCCGGCGGCCTGGATGAGCTCGCAGCCCAGGATGCGCAGGTCCGTCTCGCTCTGGAGGTCCAGCCCGTCCTGCATGGAGGGCGTCGGCGAGAGCCGCTCCTCGGGGATGAGCGAGTGGTCGATAGTCAGCGACACCTCCGAGTACAGGCGGTCCCCGATGAGGATCCCCGCGGGGGGAGCCGAGGAGGACGCGGCCGGGGCGAGCGAGGCGCCTGAGGCGGCCGGGGAGGGATGAGTCCCGCTGGAGGAGGCCATGGCGAACGTCCGCGACCAACACGCTCGCCTCGACGACCGCACCCGGAGCCGGCCACGCACGGAATAACGCGTTTGCGCCCGGCGCCCGATGACGCAGCGCGGAGCGGGGCGCGCTGGGAAAAAAGAGTCCCTCCCGCGCTGACGTCAGGCGAGCGGCACGTTCTTCGTGCGTGAACTCGTCTTGGCGAGACGGCCTCCCCCCCGTGCTATTACAGGCCCGCGATTTCAGGGCGTTGGAATGCAGTTTCGGAAAATGTTCCTTGATGTTACAAAAAAATAAAAAATAAAAACGAGCAGCTGCTAGTTGCCAGCCCACGTCCTCCTGCAAGTAGGAAACGTAGCATTTCAGGGATGTTTTAGCTCAGCCTGTCGCTGCTCTGCTATGTTTCTACTTGCAAGGACACACACACACACACACACACACACACACACACACACACACATATATTATTATATATTTTATTTTATATATATATATTATTGCCATAGGAGCATGAGCATAGCCAAGGAGGGGGACAGCTGCCCCTCCTATAAATCAATACAAATCTGAGCTTCTCCCCCCCCAACAAAAATCCTGGATACGCCCATGCATAGGAACCAACAGCCCTCCATAAAGTATTTTAGGGGGGCAGCCCTGCCAAAGTGGATGGGGATTGCCATTCAAATGGTGCATGTGTGCCACATCTTGTGATCAGTTAGGTGGGGAGTGGCTTACCTCCACCCCCCCTAGTTTCTTGGTTGCTCCCCTGTATATTATGCACGTGAACACACAAAGGGAAGCATGAGAAGTATGTTCCCTTTATGTGCTCTTAGAAATAGTTATGTTCACAGCTCTGCTTGCACCATTCCATGCTGTTGCAAGTTTGGGCAAAGGCCCAAAAGAAGATGGAAGCAGGTCTTGCCCAAGACATTTTGGCACCTGAGGCAAACTACAAGATGGTGTTCCTGTCTGATTCACAGCTGTTTCAAACACCACACTATTTTGCCACAGAAAACTCACGTCGTGTATTATACATCTATTCACAAGTGGGTGTTTTGTGGGGGTTTTTTTATTAAAAAATGCTTTAAAAAGTGCTTTCTGTGTAGGAAATACAGTAATTGTTTGTCCACATTTGTCTGCAAAGAGCTTAAGGCTGTATACATAGTATCTCCCAGTGTCAGATTTACGTATAAGCTAAACAAGCTATTGCTTAAGGCCCCACTCTCTTGGGAGCCCCCTAAAAAATTAAAGGAAAAAAACAACTGGATGTACATTTCCAAAATATAAGAAAAAACAAATAAAATAAAACCTACATACATACAGCAACACCTTTTAGGTTCATAAATTACCATATATTCAACACAAAAACCCGACAATTTCTTGTTGACAAAGGACAGCTGGACATATAAAGGGCCCCATTACCTTCAGTAGCTTAGGGCCTCATCAAACCTAAATCCAGCCCTGCTCCAGTCCCATTTTATCCCATTAGTCCTGCTAGGTTGGAGGACTGGCCCAAGGCTGAGCAGGGCATATGGGTTCAGGTTTCTCTCCCGCCCCATATTCTTGTCTGTCACTCTAACCACTATACCTCACTGCAACATTTACATACGTAACAAAGCATCAGATGAAGAAATCCCATCAAAGTGAAGACAGTTAAGAAGCAACACAGAGTTCTGAGCCAATATGAAGGCCTCTTATCCCAGACACGCTTTTTGAACACAGGTCAAAATAGTTGCCTTCCCTCTGTTCAGCTGCGTGACTGAGCAAATGTCCCAAACTGCGCTTCATTTTACGAGGCGAACAAATGCCAGGAGGTGAGACTTCCTTGTCTGCATCATAAGTGCTCTGGCTGGAGTTTCCTGGTAAGCGAGAGAAAGGTGCACTCTGCGTATGCTCAGGAGCAGTGTTCAAAACTCCCATTGTTCTAGGCCGGGGTAGGCAACCTAAGGCCCGTGGACCGGATGCAGCCCAATCGCCTTATCAATCTGGCCCGCAGGCAGTCTGGGAATCAGCGTGTTTTTACATGAGTAGAATGTGTGCTTTTATTTAAAATGCATCTCTGGGTTATTTGTAGGGCATAGGAATTCGTTCTCCCCCCCCAAAAAAAAATATAGTCCGGCCCCCCACATGGTCTGAGGGGCAGTGGACTGGCCCACAGCTGAAAAAGGTTGCTGATCCCTGTTCTAGGTGCATTTTGAGACAGGGAATTCCATTAGCGCAAGCTGCTTCTCAGCTCTGGGTACTGTCCTGCGCATAGCTGTCAACCTTTCTGTTTAAGGAAAATTCGCTTATTCCGAATAGAATTCCTCGCAAGAAAAGGGAAACGTCGACAGCTATGGTCCCACGCCTAAGATTTCAGATCAATACTAGACCATGTGAAAAATGAACGTAATATTTTAGCTGCAGTTTCTTCATTTTCAGCTTTGTGTTCTTGTTATAAAAAAAGCGCGCCTGGAAGGATGCAAACCCAACAGGCTTCCACTCCATATTTCAGCTGCTGAGTCTCTTCTCTCACTGCTGCGACCTCTTGCAAACTAACCTCCGCCCTCCCCTTGTCCCTCTCCGCCAGTCTCCGCCCTCGCCGGCTTTTCGCAAGAGCTTGGCGCAGCTCGCACGCGCACGTGGGAAATTCCCAGCATGCCAGACGACTTTTCGGACTCGGCACCGTCGTCATTCCGCGGCTTTCTGGTCGGTCTCGTATCCTTCCGCAGCCTCCAGGGCGAGCCGGGACTTCTTTCGGCACAGAGCCGAAGAAGCGGGCTAGGGGGAACGTGCCGTGGTTGACAGGGAAATAATGTGGCTGCAGGAGGGCAGGCCGCTCGGCTCCCGTTCTCAAGGCACTGCAGACAACTGTGTGCATCTTAGAGGCTTGAAGGACAGCGAGGTCCTCCTCTCCACCCCCCAAGGGGAGGGGGCAGCTGCTAAATCAATCAAAATCAATACAAACCAATGCGAATCTGAGGTGCTGACCCCCCCAACAAAAGCCTGCCCTCCCTAACAAAAATCCTGGCTATGCACTTGCAAATCACATTTTTAGGCTGCTGTGCACACAGGAGAGGAAGAGTTATAATAATAATAAAAAAATGTTATTTATATCCTGCCTTCCCCAGCCGAAGCTGGGCTCAGAGCGGCTAACAACAGTAAAAATAACAGAGTTTAGATAAAATCACAATCAATTAATTGAACTACATTCTGAAATCAATTCAGAATCAAATTAATGGCAACCATTGGGCTAGAGTTCTATGAGGATTACTGAAGTGTGTGATTCGTGCCCACAACCTCTCCTGAACTTCCAAGGAAGTTCAACTTGCGCATGTATGCAGTGTTATAAGAAAAAACTGGTCCTGTAACATCCCGCCCCCCCGCAACTAGTATTAGAGGCATACTAGCTATGGAGGCCTGGTGGCAGCCCCCAGCATACCTGAGCATTTGCTGGGGCCCAGGCACCCTGTGAGGCTTGCCTGCTCCTTGCTGCCCAGTGCCTGCTGCCACAGAGCTGACTTCCTGCTCCTCCTTCCACCGCTTGCTGGCACACTTTATCAACACTGCTGGCAATCTAGTGGGGCAGAAGCCAAGTGGCCACCTGTCTCCCAGCCAGCGGCAACGATGCTGTTGCTGAATAACGCTGTGAACAAGCAGCGGGTCGGGTCAGTGCTGGCTGCCCTCACCCTCGCAAACGAGAGGGGAGATTGGCAGCTGCTAGAGCTCCATCAATGGGTCCCAAGTGGGTAGCTTGCTCAGCCCCCGCTCCCAAATGTGCAGCCACACCTGTCTAGGATCCTATACATAGCGTATATTTATTACCTAATAATAATTTATTACTAATAAATAAATAAATTATTTATTTATTAGTAATAAATCTCCACCCCCATCATTCTGCCCGGACGCTGAGGTCCAGCACCGAGGGCCTTCTGGCGGTTCCCTCATTGCGAGAAGCAAAGCTACAGGGAACCAGGCAGAGGGCCTTCTCGGTAGTGGCGCCCGCCCTGTGGAACGCCCTTCCAGTGGCCGTGATCGTATCGTATAGTAACGCCCTTCCAGCAGATGTCAAAGCGATAAACAACTACCTGACATTCAGAAGACATCTTAAGGCAGCCCTGTTCAGGGAAGTTTTTAACGTGTGATATCTTACTGTATTTTTGGTTTCTATGGAAGCCGCCCAGAGTGGCTGGGGAGGCCCAGCCAGATGGGCGGGGTATAAATAATAAATTATTATTATTATTATACGACTCGCAGCTGCTCTTAGTCGTCTTCACTATAAATTTGCCTAACCTTCTAAAGTCGTTGGCTGCAATCGCCACAACTTGAGGCAGCAGGTCCTAGAGCAGGGGTCAGCAAACTTTTTCAGCAGGGGGCTGGTCCACTGTCCCTCAGACCTTGTGGGGGCCGGACTATATTTTGAAGGGGAAAAAATGAACAAATTCCTATGCCCCACAAATAACCCAGAGATGCATTTTAAATAAAAGGACACATGCTACTAATGTAAAAACACGCTGATTCCCAGACCACCTGTGGGCTGGATTTAGAAGGCGATTGGGCCAGATCCGGCCCCCGGGCCTTAGTTTGCCTGCCCAGAGTTTAAACACACTGTGTTTGAAGAAACAACTTCCTGTTGCCTGTCGCAAATTTCCCACTATTTGTCCTAGGACCCAGGTTCTAGGATTATGAGAAGAGAAAAGCCTTTTATCAACACTTTCCACGTTATGCTTGACTTTCTACATCTCTGTCATGCCCTCACTTATTTGACTTGTTCTCTAGACTAAAACATCCCAGATGTTGTAAACTTTCCCTGCTCCTGCCCCCTGGTCATTTTGGTCGTCATTTTCTGCACCTTTTCCTGTATACAGGATGTTTCAGATGCAGGGGCTGTGGGATAGAAAGCTGTCAGTCAAGTCCAACATTCCGAGAGGACTAACTGCCTCTGTGGCGGGCAGTTTAGTTAGTTGGTTGGTTGCTGCAAGGAGTGTTAACTGGTAACTGCTCGGATGCAGTCTTCTCATGACTCACTACTATCTAGTATATAGTTTATCTGTTATGTAACCTAAGCCTGCCTCTGTAAACCTGACTCTGTAAACCTGTAAACCTGTAAACCTGTAAACCTGAATGAATCTGATAGTAAAGTAGTTTATGTTAATATCATTCAGATTCATGTGTGTTTTCTTTAAGAGGGACAGAAAGGGATTATCAACCAGGAGGGTATAATTATTGATAGGACTCAAACAAGTTAGCAACCCGCTTGTAGCTGCATAAACTCAAACGGAGGATTGTTTAAACTCCGCTAATTTATATAAACCTTCCCACAGTGACCAGAACTACGGACGTCATTCCACATGTGGCCACGCCATAGATCTGCATAAAAGCATCATGAATTGGGCAGTTTCATTTTCCATTTCCTAACAATCCCTAGCACTGAACGTTCCCTTTTCGCAGCTGGTGTCCCCTGAGTCAACATCTTCATGGTTGTTCTCATCTAAGGGTCACATGTGTTTTCTCTTAGGACCTTTGGCTGGCTATTATACCCTATTGCCTAGTTCATAGTAGCCAGCCTTTTTGGTCAATATCTCCTTATACCTATCACACATACAACCAGTGCTTTTTTACCCTAAAAAAAATGTTTAGAGGTACTCTCATTTTCCTACTCAAATTGAAAAACCACCCCTCAATGAGGCTGAACTTAGATTCACAAAACGTTTAGGGGCATGTGTCCTCCTGCGTCCCTCCAGAGAAAAAGCACTGCACACAACTACCGGTACTGCCTGCAGGCAAATCATTGGACATTTAACTCTGCAGCACACCAGGTCATGGCCACATCTCTGCTGGCTAACTACCTTCATACTGGCTTTTTAAAAAAATTACCGTATTTTTCCGTGTATGACTAGGTTTCCCCCCTAAAAAATAATGTCAGAAATTAGGGGGTGTCTTATACACAGATAGTGCCGAGGGTGGACTGTGTATTTTTGAGTCCCCCAAAACAGTCTTATACATGGGGGCATCTTATAGACGGAAAAATACGGTAAATTAGGGCTGTTTACTTGGAAATTTGTAACCTGTGAGATAAAAAAAGGGAATGTTGATTCCTCTGGCCTTATCCTGTTGCTAAAGTCACACAGGTGGCTAACTCACCTGCCTGTTTAACTTTGACCCTTTGTCATTGGGACTGAGATGCTTTGTCAGCTGTGGCCATTCCTGGCTGGCTTCCCCTAGTTGTTGTAGCAGCCATTTAAAGTAGCGGGAGCTTACTTAAAAATAAGAGTGTGAATCAAGTGCTCTAGACTCGAGTGAGTGGAAATTTAAAGGGGGGTGGTGCTGTTAAATCAATTCACACTCCCCTCCCCTTCCTGGAAATGGTGATTTATTTATTTTAAAAAATGCCTTTATATCCCAATTTTTCCGCTGAGGAGCTCAAGATGGCATACATTGTTCTCCCCTCCTCAATTCCCACAACCACCCTGTGAGGTGGGTTAGGTCGAGAGGCAGTGACTGGTCCAAGGTGAGCTTTGTGGCTGAGTAGGGATTTGAACCCTGATCTCCCAGGACCTAGTCAGACACTCTAATGGACGACTGAGTGAGGATTAAGGAGAGGGTGTGAACATTCCTCTGGGAATTCAAATATTCAGCTCATTATACTCCCTGCTCGGTGTGCACTTTTCCAAATTTACACAGTCAAGTTTTAAGACTGGGCTACAATCTGAGCTTTCACTTTGAACAAAGATCTGCACCTCCTCTTTAGCTTGTAAGCTGTACTTTGGGCCTAAACAGAGCTTGAACGGGAAACTAAGCTTGCATTTTGCTTTTAGGTAGAATTTGCAGGTCCGTAGAATTTCATTTTAGCTGTGCTCCCTTTCCAACGCCAATAATCTTGTGCCATCTAGTGGAATTATTTGGTTTCACATAACCGTCCTTACCAATGCAGTTGACAAATGAATCCTACACAGAGGTATTCAGTTTGCCGGGACAATTTCTTGCGGAGATGAGGAGTGCCTGAGAAAGCAACTATTTTGTAATGTGTGCATGGTGATGTAGAGTGCTGTGTGTATCGCTCAGTCTGACGGATTGGCCTTCATTCCAGGCATGGCGCAGGGCAATGTCGCTCCATCTGACAAGTCCGAACATTCATTCAAAGCCAGATCCTTTTATTGCAATGGCTGCCTTTTGCCATTCACACTTGGAATTTGTGTTCAGCAATCCTATTGTTAAGGGCTGGGCTAAATGAACTCCTGGGGTCCCTTTCTACTCTGTGATTCTGTGTTTGTAAGAAGGCAGCTGCTCATATGGGTCAAATGTATTGAGCCAGTTTAGTTTGGCAGAGATCCCTTTTTCTTAGGTAAAAGGTAAAGGGACCCCTGACCATTAGGTCCAGTCGTGACCGACTCTGGGGTTGCGGCGCTCAACTCGCTTTCCCGGGTGAGGGAGCCGGCGTACAGCTTCCGGGTCATGTGGCCAGCATGACTAAGCCGCTTCTGGGGAACCAGAGCAGTGCACAGAAACGCCGTTTACCTTCCCGCCGGAGCGGTACCTATTTATCTACTTGCACTTTGACGTGCTTTCGAACTGCTAGGTTGGCAGGAGCAGGGACCGAGCAACGGGAGCTCACCCCGTCGCGGGGATTCGAACCACTGACCTTCTGATCAGCAAGCCCTAGGCTCTGTGGTTTAACCCATAGCACCACCCGGTAGATGGGCTTTATTGATGTCTCACAATAGCTGGTTTTAACAACGGCTTCTGGAACGGGGATGCCTCTCAGCTGGCTAATAAGTGTTAGAAAGGAAAGGACAGACTCTGTTTCTTTGAGACAGACACAGGAGAGAGAGGGCTGAGTTTAGACTCTGAAAAGCCTAACAGTATCTAGGGCTGCCAGTTCCCTCCCTTAAAGACCGGATGTGAATGCTGCGAACTTGGGGTGTCTGCTGGTTTAATGTTGCCCCTCCATCTATGTTCAACCTGTATAAATGTAAATAAACACAAATACTGTATGTTCAAAGGCTTCTGGTGACCTCATTCCAAAGGAGGTCGGGTCTCACTGTTTGGAGAATCAAGGTGAGCACAGCAGTTATGTATGAGACTTTTGAACTCTCTTGGTTCAGTGCTAAAATTAAAGTTTAGTAAACGGTAGCTGAGAAACAATAGTGATCAGGCTTATTAACCCTGCTGTGCCTCAGCTCCACTGGCTGGGGGTGTGAGAGGGATACACACCCAATGCCTAAGCCAAGGTTTCCTACATCTGATATTGATAATGAAAGTTGTGGCCATTTTAGATCCCAGTACACGTTGTCGTGTGTGAGTCACTGGTCTCGTTCAGTCACCAAGAAGGGAGGGGGTCTCCGCCTGGGCTCAAACAATAGTGATCAGGCTTAAGTCCAGCATTCCTCTCTGTGGACTTTTCCACTCTTGATGACCCTGAAATTTTCCTGTCTGCTGTGTGCAGTAGTGGGACTCAGTCTGATTGTGCAGTGCAGATTGTGAAATTCAGGATGTGCTGAGAATCAGGGCATCTTCACTTTGATTTAAAAGCAACACACACATGCTTTGAGTCAGTTCTTTTGGTGACTGTTTCTCTCTCACACACGAAGGTGGAATCTACACACATATAAAAAAAAAACATTCTGAAAATGCTTTTCTAAAAAGCATTTTTAAAAACACGTTGAATTTTCCATAAGGCTCACCATCACCATCTAGTGTCACATTGTATATTGCAGTTAAAACACCCTTAAAATGTTTTATAGCTGAGTCCTAGGTACCCTTTGTGGGACTTAAAGTCAAGCACACACAGGACTGGGCTATGTGAGATGCATTGTATCTTGTTGAACAGGAAAGGTGTGATGACAGATAACCCAGGTTCCCCATTCTTTCTCATCCAGCATTGTTCCCGCCCTCCAGCATTTCACCAAAACAGTGTTTAGACACAGTTAAGAAATTCTTCATATATTCTCTGTTCTAGTTTTTCCTCTGGTAATACTGCCAGTTTGATAGCAGGCAGACACCTTCATCTGCTCCAGATACGAAAAGACATTTTTCTCTTCCATATCAGCCTCTACAGCCCCAACTAATGCTGCAATCTTTCAACAGTTTGACTTCACCGCCAAAGGCACCCTCCTCCATTGTCTCGCCAGATGCCAGGTGGGTGCCAACAATCAACAAATAAAACCTTCAACAGCTTGGGACCAGTTTATCTTAACCCATATGTGCCCACTTGACCACTTCAATCTGTGGAACTTATTCAAGTGCTACAAAATGTTTGTTCTGCAATTGCCAGAAATTGACCCTTCATTGTGGCAGCACCTATTCCCCTGAAATTTCCTGCAGGAACCTTTGCTGTAAAGTTTTCAACACCTCCCCAAAACTTTTTTGTTTAGGCAAGGTTACCCAGATATGTAATTTTATTATGTAGATTTGTTTTAGAACTGATGGCTTTATCTATATTTTGATAAATTTTATGTGTATTTGCTTTTTAAAAGTATGTAAACTCATTAGAGGTTTTTATTAAGTGGTGTGGGTGTATATCTGGATACATAAAAAGAAAGCATCAATATAAGTGTGTCACCTCTGATGTCTTCGGAAAATCTACTCTTTAGTTTCTAATGGTTAAATATAGCCATCCTGTTGGTGAAAATTAAGCACGTCTCCTAAATGAAGCACATTCCCTTTGCCATGTTCTGTTCGATCCAGCAGGAGGCAGCATTCCACTATAAGAATTATCCAAAAAGTGCTGAACAGCTAACAAGAAAGATGAACTAAATACTCGCTCATTTAGAACACTTCTGGATAATGGTACTCCGCAATTTATAGTTCAGCTATTCACATACCAATTGAACCACTTTGTCCTACAAGTACATTAAGGTACAGCGTGTGGGGACCTTAAAACAAAACCATAATCAAAACACACTGGGTTCAATTGCCAAAGCCTTTCCCCCCAGATGCCTGCCTGCTTTCTACCCCCTTTTACAGTAATTTTCTTTTTCTTTTTCTCAAGCGCGTAAAGCTGAATACGCACAAGTTAAACGTGCAGACGTTGTGGGCTTACTCTATTTAAAGAACTTTCTTTTATCCATCCTGAATCAGAAGGAATCTGTCCTGAAGAAAGAGCACCCCTCTCAGAAAGCCCTTTGACGTGTCCTGCAGCACGGGCAGCAACGGGCGGGTTGAAGCAGTTGATTAATTCTTACGCAACAAAAAACCCGACATCAGTATATATAAATCTTTGTTATTAGCAAACAATTTGATATACAGGTACCGAGGGAGGATTGGAATAAAGAATTAGAGATCTCGATTTTGACCACACAGTGGGAAACTGTTTTAACTGCTATAACAAGGGTGTCTCTGGATCTTAAATTGAGACTCATACATTAAAAAATAATATTTAGAACAGGGGTCGGCAAGGTTTACCGGTCATGGGCTGGATCACTCCCACGGAGATCGTCCGTGGGCTGGACTGGCGCAGCACGATGCCGGAAATCGCGTCTGCGCATGTTGGCGGCGCCAGAAATTGCTTCTGCACATGCCCAGACGCCAAAAATCGCGCCTGCGCAGAAGTGATTTTTGGCATCTGGACATGTGCAGATGAGATTTCCAGTATCTGCACATGCACGGACGCAATTTCCGGTGCCACTCGTGAGTCCCTGCGCTGTGCTGCACCGGTTTAGCGCTGCACGCGGGGTGGTGGTGGCTCAATTCAGGGGTGGCTCGTGGGCCGGTAAAACGGTCTTCGTGGGCCACATCCGGCCCATGGGCCACATGTTGCCGACCCCTGATTTGGAATATACTGGACCCCATTATGTTTGTTTAGAAAAGGGTTATCTAAGGTATTTAACTGTTGGAGATGCAACAGGGATAATGTTTCTCTAAAACGTATGTTTTTTCACTGTTCTATATTGAACGATTTTTGGCAGAAGGTACCTGGTGAAGTACAATAACAACCTTGTAAAATATAAAAATATATATAAAAAAGATTGACAGGACGTTGGCGCTTGGGCCTCCTTCGGCCTGCTCCTTCCACCTGCCACCACCAACCATACGTGAGGGGAAGGATGGGGGGTGGGTGTCCAGAGAGCTGGTTGGGTGGGCATTCATTTATTTTGCTCAAGGGTAAGGAAACATGTTCAACCCGAGGGCCACATCCCTTTCTGGGCAGCCATCTTGGGGGGGGATGCATACTAGTGGAGGGTAGTGCCAGAAGTAAAAGGTGCGTTTCAACTTTGTACAATAAGCCAGTTTCCTCACATTCACACACCCCTCTCCATCTAGGCCAGCAAGAAGCATTATAAGAGTGCAAGGGTGCCTTTCGCCCGGGCAAGGAAACTTGAGGAGGGTGCAGAGCAGGTCTGGGGAGGTTATGTGTCTTGAAGTGAGTGGTGCATGATCTAGTTATCTCCCGTTTGGACTACAGCAGCTACCTTTGAAGGTGACCCGGAAACTACAATTAATCCAGAATGCGGCAACTAGATCCGTGACTGGCAGTGGCCACCGAGACCACAAAACACCAGTCCTGAAAGACCTACATTGGCTCCCAAGTATGCTTCTGAGCACAATTCAAAGTGTTGGTGCCGACCTTCAAAGCCCTAAATGGCCTTGGCCCAGTATACCTGAAAGAGCGTCTCTACCTCCATTGTTCTGCCCGGACACTGAAGTCCACCTCTGGGGCCTTCTGGTGGTTCCCTCGCTGTGAGAAGCCAAGTTACAGGGAACCAGGCAGAGGGCCTTCTCGGTAGTGGCTCCCGCCCTGTGGAATGCCCTCCCATCAGATGTCAAGGAAATAAACAACTATCTGACTTGTAGAAGACATCTGAAGGCAGCCCTCTTTAGGGAAGTTTCTAATGTTTGATGTTTTATCGCTTTATTATTACTATTATTCTGTTGGGATCAACCCAGAGTGGCTGGGGAAACCCAGCCAGATGGGTGGGGTATAAATAATAAATTATTATTATTATGAGTCCTGTGGGCCACTTAGAGAGA
Source organism: Podarcis filfolensis (assembly GCF_964270895.1). Lineage (NCBI taxonomy): Eukaryota > Metazoa > Chordata > Lepidosauria > Squamata > Lacertidae > Podarcis > Podarcis filfolensis. The sequence continues at coordinate 20,953,791 of NC_139608.1, read as the reverse complement.
CTCAGAGGGCCACATTTGGCCCCCCAGACATGAGGTTCCCTCTCCTTGCCTTAACTCCTTGAGCTGGCTCAAGAAATATTCAAGAATAAATACCTTCTTCTTGAATCAAATTGATTCATTTCCGAGGGAGTTGGCCATCTCTGGTGGATGGTGTTTCGACACAAGCAACAGTTGAGTCCGAAGGATGATTTGGTGTTGGTGTTAATTGCTCTTTTCTGTGACATGAGTATTTAAAGCAGATATCAGCAGCACGCGATTCCTGTCCCAATGCACAGCCAGGTAATGTGTGAGATCCAATGCACTGTGCAGGCTGGTTGTCAGTTGCTTCAAGATTCATACCCCACTGAGATGTCGAATCCAGCCAGCAGATTTCAGAGCAGGCTGATGTGCTCACTTTGTCAGGGTTTGCGTGTCGAGGTCCCCAAGCCACCCCCCAAATAACTCACAACGCACACTTAATTTTTGTTTAAGGTTTTTGGCATAATTTTGGCCACAACTTTATTTAAATACAAAACCGTGAGTGGTTGTTTAGGCATTGGTTAAGACTATCTGTCCCCCTGCCTGGGGACAGAACTGACTTCCGGGCACCACCGAAAGACAGTGTGGGTGAAAGCAAGTTGGGGAGAAATGGAGCCGAGTCACAGACCCTCAATTCTCATCCGCATGCTCCCCGAAGGCTTGCCGGCCCTAGTCCCATTCCAGGGATTGGACGAAAAGATGGCAAGCCCCAGGATTCCTTTAACGGAATTCCCTTTCCGCAGCAACCATGGAGGGGCAGGCCCAGCCTATCCTAACCCCTCCTCCACCAATTTATAACCAATGCCTAACCGCCAATCGAGCCCTTTATGCTCGCCGCCAACCACTCACAATCCCAACCCAACCTTCAACCTTGCAGTTACCGCATCCAACCAAACATCATTCCCCACTACAGAGAGATGTACTCCATCATTGCGGTAAAGGGCCAGAGTCTTGAAGGTAATATCCGGGTGGGAAATAACCAATCCACCCAAATCCGCCACCTTCTTACACACTGCGGAATTAATGCGCTTCCTGGCCCTTTCAGCAGCCTCAGGTCGAGAAATGCCGTGCCAATTGCGCCTTTGCAGCAATTGTGACCAAAATATTTTAACTGTGGGTATTAAGGTCACCAATACCCCCAAGTCTCTCTGAATCGTGGAGCGCAAAGTAAAGCAATCATAAGTTGCCACATCGTTCTCCCCCAGCTGAACCACAATTGCCATGGGGGGGGCATCCGAAAGCACCCTCTGCTTAATTAGCGGGATGAATTCGCTCCACTGCATTCTGCGCCTGGACATCCACAACACCTGCACATGCTGCGGGAGGCCAAGACCCAGTCTCCTTCCAGACTGCCTAGCTCTGATGCCAGCCCAGTAAACGATGCTGTGCCCCACAATCCAGATGCGGACTGGAGCTAGAAACATGGGCAGGAAGGCCGAGATGGCGCCCCCAGTCCAGACTCGTCAGGGTGCTTGCCAGCTCAGTGCATGATGCTGTGGCCGACAATCCAAATGCGCACAGCTGCTCCTATGAAAAAAGGAATAACAGACAGGCATCAGCACAGGCATCATTGGCGATGCTTCCTGACATAACCTTTGTCAGCGTCAGACTTCCAATGACCCGTATTCACAATCCTGTCTACTAACAGGCCCCAGTGCGCAGCCTTTGCCGCAGCACCTATTTGGAAGGAATGAGGCGTGTTCAGCGGTAGGCAAGCCGCAGGCTGCAATAACTGGCGCACGACGTGAGCAATTAGATGCCTGTCGAACCGGAACCCATTTCTGTGCACTAGGATCGAGCCAGCCCCCAGGGGAACGAAAAGCCAAATATTTCCGGTATCCAATAACAGGGCAAGGGCCCACCTCACCTGTGACTGGAAGCCTGATGGCGGCAACCCTGCTCACTAGGTCTGACTTAGAGCTCCAGACACTTATGACAAGCTCCAAAGCAGATAAGGAAAAGTCCTGAGGCAATAAGCCTCCAAACTCAGCCCTGTGCTGGCTCCAACACAATTTCCCCAACCCTCAGTACACCAAAATTACAATGGAATACTGAAATAAGTCTCGTCTTGATCTTGAACCAGCCGACAAGGCTTAACTTGTTGCGGATACTGCATAGGTCAAAGATTGACTGGCTTCAAGGTTGGAGCCTATTCCAACCTTCCGAGACCCTGCGCACGACACACTTTTAGAAGGGTCTCTGAAAAATTAAAGCTTTACTCTAGCAGACATTGCAGCGGACTGAATTCTGATAGTTTTAACACTGCATCCGATCTGAAGCAGGTGGGCGAATTACTGCAGGTCCTGCTCAGAGGATGGGGGCAGGTTCCTCTGAATGGCCGAGGACTGCCAGCTAAATTTTAAGAAATCAGTCCAGGTCTTCTCATAAGACCTGAAAGCGGATGGGGAAACGTAAGCTACTACTCCTCATAATTATTAATTGTTGCCAAGTGCCACAGGAGCTCCAGAAAATCCGGTTATAGCTGGGCGTCCAGAGCCCAGGATCTGAACCTCTCCAACTGAAAAAACGGGATAGAGCGACAGCAAAAACATTAGATGATCCCGAAATAAAGCAAGCAGAAACGCAATATTAAACCTTAAGCAGTGCGAAGACTCTGCCAGAGCATGAGGACCGTTTTGCCAGGACTCTCACACTGCCTGGTTATCAGACCAAGACAGACCCGACGGCCCCTAAACTCCTCAGTTCAGATGTGCGCTGACACTACAATGGGGAAAACTCGAGAAAGGTTAGGTTACATGTGATTGCCTTGCCCTGCCAGGCTCAAGGCCACTGTACATGATGATGAAGGGACCCCGGGCCATGAGACCACCTGGCCAAGCAGGAATGGAAGGGGCAGCCTGGAGCAACCACCCTGCATGCAAAATTTAACTGACCTAGGAATGATAGGATCTGACAAAGCAACACTTGCTTCAGAGGAAGTATTACAAGAATAACATCCTTCAAGGCAAACAGCTTTTCCACAGGCAAGCAGATGTTTGGGCAACGGTATCCAGCTAGCCCCCAAATACGTTAAAAGGGGCAGTAGGACCCACTGTCCCCCACTGCCAACAGAACACCCAGCTCCTCAGGGAATAAAGGGGCATCTAGTTAAGCTAAGCAGAGGCTGGTGTCACATGAACCAGCCAGTAAAATAATCCACATAACGATACCCCCAGTTAAACGAGTCTTGACTCGCAATGTTCAATCCAGAAAGGCGCTAAAGGACTCAAGTGCTGCACAGCCTATTGAGCAACCCACTGGCATCGCCTTATCAATATATAAGGACCATCCAATTAAAGCCTAACTACTTAATATCTTGAGGGTGAACTGGCAGCAGCCTAACAGCCGATTCAATATCGCATAATGGCAACAAGGCACCTCCTCCAATTTGTTGGTAAGCTCAACTGCCTGATCCAAAGATGCATATTTCACGGAACAATTCCGGAGGGATAGCATCATTCACTGAGGTGCCTTTGGGATGCGATAAATATGGATCAGATGGAATTATATGGGGCTTTCTTAGGGACGGTCCCCAAAGGGGATAAATGAAAATCGGGACTAGAAGGAGCATCAAGGGGATCCCACCATACGTCCCAATGCAAGCTGCTTCCTAACCTTCTTTCTGGCTACCACAGGTAGCTCTCTAAGTGGCTTTTGAGTTGCTGTATTCTGAGCCACTGACTGAAAAGCCAGAGGAATCCCAAACCTTGGGAAAAACCCTTCCCACAAGCACAAAGCTACTGACCCATCTAGATAACCTTTTAGCCAGGCTTTCAAGGGAGATATTTTTATGGAAATATGGGCGAGACGTATTGAGTTATTGCTTGCCAGCCCCCGCTTGGGCAAGATGCCCTGCCTTGTGTTGCCACCATGATGTGTAAATTTACAGGGCCAACACTGGCCAGAAACCCTAAAGAAGTCCCAACAAAGCTGCCACTGGGCCAGCTTCCTGCATACCAGCTTCAGGTTCTATTGCTCAGGGAATTTCCATTTGAAATGTGGAGCTGTGCAAGTGGTCCACATGTCCCCGTCCCTGCGATCCTAGCGAGCTAAGGGGATGATGGCAGCCCTGCGTCTAACATTCCCATCATAGTGAATTACCACTTATAGAATAGTGGGGTTGGAAGGGACTCCGAGGAACATCTAGTCCACTCTCCCACAATATCATCATCATCATCATCTATTTGTACCCCGCCCATCTGGCTGGGCTTCCCCAGCCACTCTGGGCAGCTTCCAACAAAATATTAAAATACAGTAATGCATCAAACAGTAAAAGCTTCCCTAAACAGGGCTGCCTTAGATGTCTTCTAAAGTCTGGTAGTAGACATCTGGTGGGAGGGTGTACCACAGGGCAGGTGCCACTTCCGAGAAGGCCCTCCACCTGGTTCCCTGTAACTTGGCTTCTCACAGTGAGGGAACCACCAGAAAGGCCCTCGGCGCTGGACCTCAGTGTCCGGGTAGAGTGATAAGGGAGCATGCAGGTGTCCCATACAGGGACCAATCCTGCAACCTAGGCATTACCGGCACCATACGCTTAAAGACCTGGAACAGCCTCACCCTGACCCCTGGAGAGGTCCAAGGTGATGTCTGAATCATAATCAGAGCCCAGTGATGATTTACCTGCAAGGAGGTGTAAGCATCATCCCTGCTCTGCTTTTTCCTGCCTCTGAAGACGCTTCCTTCTGGAAGAAGGCACCTGGGGCATCAACAAGTCATCCTCTGCAGGAGAGGCAAGCTCTGGAGGCATCTTGAAAGGCCCTGTCATAGTCTGCAAAAAGAAAAAAAACCTAAACAATGTGAGGAACAGGTGAAACCAATGCCTTGTGCACCACATGGGGACGCTATTCAGGCCAGAAACGCTGCCAGAGGCCATCAAATTCTAGGGCCAAGCGGGCCAAGCCCTAGGATCACCTGCTAGGCCAGACATAAATGTTTCCAATGAGATAACAAACTCGAGGCAGCCCACCGCCTGTCCAGGTACCCCTGCTTGCCCTTTAGAGGGAAGCACCTCCTCAAGAAACCCAAAGTTCTTTTTGGGAGCAATATCACAAATGGGCCAAACTACCCAGCAACAAATTAGTCCAAAAGGAGCAGCTTATTTTGCTTTGTTATAACAATGGCTAAGTGGGGGATATGAACCCTGTCTCCCAGGTCCTAGTCCTGTACTCTAGCCACTAAGCCACAATGGCTCGTCTCTAAAATGGCAGTCGCCACTATCAGGGAAAAACAAACCTGAAGAAAATAAACTTGTTCAGAAACAGCATAGTTAAAGAGCACACAAAGAGTGCTCATTGGAGGCACAGAGAGCCTCTGGCTCCACTCTGTCTGCCTAAGATATACATTAGCAACAAGTGAGCCTGCAAACAAACAGATACATTCTTATAGAGAGAATGAGTCACATGTCACAGAAACCTAACAATTTACTGTACTGCTAACTGCAGCAGGCTTAGGCTTGAATGATATGTGCAGGCCGAGCAGGCCTCCCTGCTTCTGCTCTCTGCCTGTTTGTGTCATTGCAATATTAAAGGAACTCAAAATAGTGCTCCCGCCCAAGGCTAGATTAAAATTCAGCCAACAGCACTGCAATCACCCAAAATAAAGCCAGCCTATGAGGATACTATAAACGAAAGTGATTCCAGGCAAGCTGGCAATTTACTGTACTGCTAACTGTAGCAGGCTTAGGCTTGAATGATATGTGCAGGCCGTGCAGGCCTCCCTGCTTCTGCTCTCTGCCTTTTTGTCTCATTGCAATATTAAAGAAACTCAAAATAGTGCTCCCGCCCAAGGCTAGATTAAAATTTGGCCAACAGTACTGCACACACCCAAAATAAAGCCAACCTATGGGGATACTATAAATGAAAGTGATTCCAGGTAAGCTGGGAACAGCCCTGACTAGCCCCACAATTAAACAGGCGAAAATGGGGAAAACCTTTTTGCAAAAGAAAGCCCCGAATGGGGGCTCTCTCCCTATTGGGAAAAGCAAGCAAAGGAGGATTATGCACAGGCAGCGCTCACAGGTACAGGGAGAATCTTCCCAAAGGGCAGAGTAAGGGGTGGGGTGGGAAATCAAACAGAAAAAAGGGGGGGATTAAATTAATTAAGGGACTAGAGAAGATTAAAAAGAAGGGGAAAATAAAGAAATGTAACCAGACAATGAGACAATGAGAAGATCACTCCACTGTCCTCCAGACGGTCCAAGCGCTCCAGGTGATCCGTTGCACACAGCAAAGAGAAAGCTCCAGGCTGCGTGCAGAGTATTTAAACATTTTACCCCTCCCACCAAAATTGCAACATAACTTTTACCCCAGCAACCCAGTGAACCAGTCACTGCCCCAGGCCATCTTTAGAGACCCTGCCTGGTAACAGAGGGGTGGCTCAGCAGACCCCACCGCAACACGTGCTCTCCATGAAGGAGAACGCGCTTTTTGCTCTTAGGGCTCAGTGTCCCAGATCACTCCATGCTATGCCGGCTGTGGTTTAAGGTTAGCAAAGTACTTTATGAACTCTCCCTTTGCTTCTCACTGGAGCAACGGGAGAGGGAAGTTTGCACACAGCTTTAGTCTAACAGAAAGCAGACATCCTGGCACAGATGCACGGGAACAAGGTGCGAGGTGGGAGTTTTCAAGTACATGGCTCACCACTGCCAAACATTTATTCTGCAGGCTGTATAGTGTATAAGCAACTGAATTAGGGAGAACACGAAATGAATGCATAGCACAGGAACAAGCGTTTGAGTCCGTTTAATGTCAACGTAACAAGCCATTCAGGCATTTAAAAGAATGTATGAGGGCACAGACTGGGGTGTGTGTGTCTAATGCAGCCCTCTCAATTTGGCCCTCTTCCCTACTGTCAGGGACAACTCTAGGAAAGTAGGTGTTTGGTAGCAAACTGCTACAACATTTGATACGTTCGGGATCACACCCACTGACCACTAATCTCTTTGCACCGTCATGACAGTGTAGATAAAATAAGGGATGAGTGAATCCTTCAATTTTGGTTTCTCTCTGATTCTTATTTTTTTCAGTCTTAGGTTCAGTGTGCTAAATTTCCAAAACAGTTTGCAAACTTTTTTTTTCTCTAAAAAAGAGTTTTATAAAAGCATGCATTTCTCTCCATTTCTGTATGCCGTTTTGCCTAAAATGCACATTTTTGCAAGTAATTTCCCCTAATAGAATGCCTTTTGTGCATTATTTTCACTTGCATATGCACCTTATGATTACTTCAAGACACACGTTTGGTCCACGTTATTGGGCTGAAGAACTGCATCTCAAAATGTGGAGAAATTAGATGGATAACCATCATCAGTAACCAAAGGTAATATAAATAAAAGGAAGCATCCTGTGGTAAATAGCTGGTACACCTTACCTTGTTTAAAACATTTGATTCTGCAAATGTTGCGGCTCCTTCATCCTTAGAATAGGGATGTGTGTGTGTGTGTGTGTTTCTGGAGTTGTATGTAGAGCACTCCCTCTAAAACTGCTCAGTCGGGAGCCATCCGAACACGTTAGCATGGCAATCTAAACATTATCTCAGCCCATTACTATGCCACAAGTGACAGGACATGAAAACCCTGTAACGAGAATTATGGGACTTGCCCCAGTGCAACCTGAAAGGCTCTCCAGCTATTTCCAGCTCCAAACAGTCAAACATAATAGACTGTGTTACAAGAGAATTTATTGCTGGCCTGTGGAACCTTCGCTCGCCTTGCACCAGCACTTTGCTCTCTGAACAGAAAGAATATTGTTCGGAATGGGTGTCGTGGGCTCTTGTTTTGGTTGCATAACATAGTTACCATTCACTGGGCCGAATGAATCCCAACAAAGTCCAGTTAGGACAAGAGCACTTAAACCGATAAGATTTAGTGTGCCTTCATTGCAGCTGGCTCATTCGGTAAAGGCGGTGGGTGGAAATTAACAATAATTATCTAAAATTAGCTAGCTGTGAGTGTTGTCAAACCTTCTCTTTGATAGTCTTGCAGCCTGGAAGTGACTTCAGTCTTTCTAGGTTTTTTTAAATACAGAGGTACCTCGGGATGCGAACAGGATCCGTTCCGGAGCCCCGTTTGCATCCTGACGCGAACGCAACCCACATCCACGCATGCGTGGGTCGCATTTCGCCGCTTTCACGCATGCGCGTGACATCATTTTGACTGTTTGCACATGCGTTCCGTTACTTCCGGGTTGCTGTGGAGCGCAACCCGAAAATACTTAACTTGAAGGACATTTTCCCGAGGTATGACTGTAAAATAATAATAATGTGGAACTAGTATTTTAACCAGGGCTTTTTTCAGCCGGAACTCAGTTCTGGCACCTCTCAGGTAGGCACCATTGCCATTATAAGGGAACAAGGGAGGCGTTCATGGTGAGTTCCGGCACCTCTTTTTCTTGAAAAAATATCACTGGCTTTAACATTCTCCTCTGTTTAGACTTTTCAGCGTCTTTGTGTTCTTGCGTTTTTAATAACTGCAGTGATACCCAAACATGTCATACTCAGAGTAGACTGATCAAAGTCAATGGATTTAAGTTACCAAGTCTGTGATGGATGGATTGCCTGGGCTTTGCAAGGCCCTGAGAAGCTCCCTGCAGCGGCTTAGCAGCTCAGAGCCAGCCCCCAGGTTCCCAACCCCTGCTTTAGAGGCAAAGGCGCTAACTATCATTTGCCAATTTGGGCACCATGGCCAACTATGTTGAGAGAATATGAAGCAGGGAGTGTGTGCGAATAGAGCTCAAGAGCCTTTAGCGCCTTCCAGAACCTCCAACTGTAGCTCTTAAGACATCTGAACCAGGCCATTATGTTGAACTGGCATTCTTTTATAAGACGATAATGTGGTCGGACACTTATTTTAACCGCAGCACTGTTTGATTTATAGTTTCCCATTTGGCATTTTAGCTGAACTTGGAGCGGTGAGGCCTGACCGATAAACTCATTGCTTTTGCTGAAGGGACCAGCCCATGACATGTTTGGTGCAATCCATCAGGCCAAGGCAGATACTGGGGCCCTGTGCCCGGCTACGCTTCCTAAGGTCCCTTTCTGCTGTCTTACCTCAATTTCAGTATATAGCGTAGAAGGCGAGTGCAAGGGCTGGAAAGTACCCCAAAATAAACATCTTCATTTAATAATCATAGCCTCAGCCCAGCTTCTTATTTCCAAGAGTCTTGTTGTTGTTGTTTAGTCGTTTAGTCGTGTCCGACTCTTCGTGACCCCATGGACCAGAGCACACCAGGCACTTCTGTCTTCCACTGCCTCCCGCAGTTTGGTCAGACTCATGTTGGTAGCTTCGAGAACACTATCCAACCATCTCGTCCTCTGTCGTCCCCTTCTCCTTGTGCCCTCCATCTTTCCCAGCATCAGGGTCTTTTCCAGGGAGTCTTCTCTTCTCATGAGGTGGCCAAAGTATTGGAGCCTCAGCTTCAGGACCTTTCCTTCCAGTGAGCACTCAGGGCTGATTACCTTAAGAATGGATAGGTTTGATCTTCTTGCAGTCCATGGGACTCTCAAGAGTCTCCTCCAGCACCATAATTCAAAAGCATCAATTCTTCTGTGATCAGCCTTCTTTATGGTCCAGCTCTCACTTCCATACATCACTACTGGGAAAACCATAGCTTTTACTATACAGACCTTTGTTGGCAAGGTGATGTCTCAACCTTTTAAGATGCTGTCTAGGTTTGTCATTGCTTTTCTCCCAAGAAGCAGGCGTCTTTTAATTTCGTGACTGCTGTCACCATCTGCAGTGATCATGGAGCCCAAGAAAGTAAAATCTCTCACTGCCTCCCTTTCTTCCCCTTCTATTTGCCAGGAGGTGATGGGACCAGTGGCCATGATCTTCTTTTTTTGATGTTGAGCTTCAGACCATATTTTGCGCTCTCCTCTTTCACCCTCATCAAAAGGTTCTTTAATTCCTCCTCCAAGGTCCTTTAATTCCTCCTCCAAGAGTCTAGGGCCTCTGAATTCAACACCAACCAGGCTCAAAACCATGGTTTAGAACCATGTTTCAATGTAGGTTTGCAAGACGTGATCTAGAGGCAGTGCGAAACATAGCTTGGCAATTTGGACATCCTGGCAAACTACGATTAGAGCATGCCAAGTGACCAAAGAGGAGGAACATAGGAAACTGCCTCATACCAAGTGAGATCAACCTAGCTCAGTGTTGTCCACACTGACCACCAGCAGCTCTCCAGGGTTTCCAGCAGGGAATGTTTTCTCGGAGATGCAGGCGACTGGGCCACTGAGTTACAGGCCAGGGAACATGAGGGAGCGAGGCTGGGGCTGGTGGATTGGGTTCATGTCATCCGAACTGGGAGAGTTTCCTTCCTGCAACTATGCATGCTATGCATGCTCTAAACCAGCAAGAATTCCAATGTCTCCAGAATGTTTGTTTGTCTCCCCCTATTTGAGGCGTTTTGTTGCCTCGTGTGCATAGTCAAGTTCTCTGCGGATCAACGATTTAGCATCCTTTGAAGATTTACAACATCCACATGAGAGTCTCCGCATATCTAGCCACAGGGGCTCCAGCAAGGCTTTGCCTAAATCCATTTTCCAGAAGAGAACTATCGACAGAGAGGGGTGGGTGGACTCACATGAACTCAATGTGATTTCTCTCCCTCAAGTCATCTCACATCAGGAATCCCATGGACCTAGCTTGTTGTTGGCAACTTATGATGACGGGCTGTTATTGATGTCCAGAAAGCAGTAGACTGTGTTTGCCTAGCCTTCACTGTTGTTGCCAGTTCACTTAAACATAACTTTGCTTTCAAAACATAAAAGGCTTTGGCAGAGCACATTTAGCACAGTAAAGCAACAAAAGCCACTTGCCTGCAATTCTATATATCAATACTCTGGGACTGTGCTTATGTAGGCAAAACCACACCACCAAAAGAGAAGGGAGATGTATTGGGCAGACCCCAACATACACACATATTCAAAAACATTGAAAACATTTTTTGCGGGGGGGGGGGGACTAAGGGGGTAGGTAAGACCCCAAAACAGCCTCATAACAACTTGTTGGTATGGAAAGTTGAGAAACTGATGCGGTGGGCAATGGGGAGACGGGATGGGACACTCTGACATTTAGGTGGTGTTAGCTGCACATAAGGTGTCCATGAAGATGAGATTGTGCACATTATTCAGTCACTATAATACTCCTCATTAGGTCTTGGGGGAATGTGCATAATGCGTCAACATTCTCCAGGCATTATACATAATCTCCAACAGAGATTGTTTTGAAACAATACACCTTTACTGGGCCAATATGCAGATTGACTGGGGAATGTGCACAATTCCTGCTTCATGGAGAGATTGTGTGTTGAACGTGCACAATGTCCTGTTGGCATGTACATGAACAGTTCAACTCTACCTCTAACATACATAAAGAGTAGGAAGAACCATCTCACTATCTGGAGGGATCATAAGGAGAACTGAGATGTCCTCAGGGGCAGATCTGCCCATAAACTTCAAGAGAGAAAGCAAATAATTGAAGTTGCTGGGATTCAGAGCAAGAGTGTGCAGCCCAACCACCCAGGATTGAGCATCAGGGTGTCCAACTGTCCATCCAAACGAAACAAAAATGGAGGGGACCCCCCAAAAACAGTAACACCCCAATGAGGACAGAGCTACTAGCTTAGTGAGCCCAGAATATTGATTGACTTGGGGGAGGGGAGACAGAATGGATTTTGATGTAGTGCCCCATTTGTTTTTCTGATCAGCAAGTCTTCCTAGGCAGGCTTGAGGGCATAATGTGGAAGCCTTGGAAGCTGCTGGGATCTTTGCTCCCTGGCAGAGCCCACCAGTAGAGTAGAAGAAGAGGAAGAAGAGTTTGAATTTGATATCTGGCTTTATCACTACCCGAAGGAGTCTCAAAGCAGCTAACAATCTCCTTTCCCTTCCTCCCCCACAACAAACACTCTGTGAGGTGAGTGGGGCTGAGAGACTTCAGAGAAGTGTGACTAGCCCAAGGTCACCCAGCAGCTGCATGTGGAGGAGCAGAGATGCGGACCCAGTTCACCAGATTACGAGTCTACTGCTCTTAACCACTACACCACGCTGGTGTAGTGTAGTGTAGTGTAGTGTAGTGTAGTGTAGTGTAGTGTAGTGTAGTGTAGTGTAGTGTGTCCTGCTAAATTTCCCACAATGCACCAGTGCTTCCCCAGGGCACTGTGGGAAATGTAAATGGCAGATTTTACAGTCACCTGTTGCTGTAGTCAGGTAAGCCCACAATCGGGGCACCCCACCAACGTACGAGGGGCCCACCACTTTGTCAAGGTTGTCCTCTCAACCGTGGAGCTGATCCTGCTCCCTAGCTGTATGTATCAACAGCTTCATGGCAACCCACTAGTTCAGAATCCACACATATTTCTGTTTAGTGGCAGCTGCCGCAAATAAGACCACTGGGTATACGTTACGTATTTATTTTGCCCACTAAGCAAATAAACTGATTCCAGCTATGCTATATGTTTATGCAGCATACTTGGCACTTTGCAGAGGATCATAAGCCTACCCTGAGGAGTTTACAATATACATTTCAACAGCGGAGGAGGCATCAGGGGAGGAAAGAGCCAAAGGGAACCGAGGCTGAATATCTGCAGGGCAGCCAGAGGTTGTGTAAGCGCCATGCATTCAGTTAAAGTACATGGCTTCCCCCAGAGAATTCTGGGAGCTGCAGTTTATCCCTCAAGAACTACATCTCCCAGCACTCTTAAACTACAGTTCCTACAGTTCCTGATGAGGCCCTAAGCTCCTGAAGGTAATGGGGCCCTTTATATGTCCAGCTGTCCTTTGTCAACAACAAATTGTCGCTGTTTTTTGTGTTTTAATATATGCTATATGGTAATTTATGGACCTAATAGGTATCTAAAGCCATTTGCACATAGCAAAATATGTATTTTATCAAAGTAATTGTTGAACTGAAATACAATTAAGAAGAAGTATATTAATAGTGAAATTTGGGGGGGCCTCCCGAGAGAACGGGGTCCTAAGCTATAGCTTGTTTAGCTTATATGTAAATCCATCATTGGTTCCTATGTTTCTTTGGGGTGGCTATGTGTTTTAAATGTCGTGTATGTGTGTACACACCCACAGAAACATTGGTCAGCCCCACCCTAAACATTTAGAGCATACTCAATGCACATTTAAAACACATGACTCTACCCATCCCCCAGGGAATCCTGGGAAATGCAGTTTCTCCCTCACAGAGCAAACTACAGCCCCCAGGATTCTTTGGGGGGGGGAGTCATATGCTTTAAATGTGTGTTTAATATGTTTTAAATGTATAGGGTGGAGCTGCCCTTGGTGTTAACTTCAATAGGGGGCGAGAATGACAAGCCACAGAAGACGTGGCAACTGAAGGGATGTTGTGTGTGTGTGTGTGTGTGTGTGAGAGAGAGAGAGAGAGAGAGAGAGAGAGAGAGAGAGCGAAAGAGACGGACAGACAGAAAGGGACTGAGACAGATAGGTAGTTCCACTTAGGAATTGAAGATCTAAGGAGAAGCAGGCATAGCCTTATTTCAGCTGGAACTCAACAGAACTCACTTCTCCGGTGGGCGCCATTGTCATTATAAGAGAACAAGAGAGGTGTTCATATTGGGTCCCAGTACCTCTTTTTCTAGAAAAATAGCACTGGCTAAGAGGGGAAGAGCTTAGGAAGCAGGGGGCTTTTAAGAAGTGGAAGGCTGAACAGCTTCAGGAACTACTGTGTTGTCATAGGAATCTGCCTTATAGCACCTCAGGGCCAGCCCAATGCATTTGAGCACCCGAGGCAAGCCACAAAATGGTGTACCTCCTCTGCCCCCAGGGAAGAACGGGTGTGTGAAGGTCTACATTGGGAACAAGGCAGGGGGGAAATAAAATCAACCCTACCCAATGGTTGAAGGGGAAATCAAAAGCCATTGTAGGGTTGTAGGGGAAGGGGTCCATTCTGAATTACACTGGGTGGGTGCAGAGCTCAGGAGACCCTAGAAGGCAGCCTGTACCATTTCCTCCCTATGGAGGGGAGTCGCTTCTCCGGTTTGCCAAAAGGTCACTGTAGAGGTGGCATTGGAGGGGGCATGGAGGTGGTCCATCCTGCCTCCAAAGAACGTGCCTCAGATTTTCTGTCCCTATGGATCCTGCTGCCTGAGGTGGTTGCCTCACCTTGTATCATGAGTGGGCTGGCCCTGTATCACACCATGCTATCCATCTCACCCAGCACTCTCACAACAACCCTCCAGGTTTCAGGCAAAGAATCTTTCACCTCATCGGTTCCTTCACTGAATATGCCAAGTGTTGAAGGTGGCACTTTCTGCGTGCAAGGCCTGATTTCTTCCATGGAGCTCAGGGTTGTCTAAGGGTATGTAGTAGCCCAAGGAGTTTCCTTCTAGGCTAGTTTCTGTGGGCCACATGCCAGTTCTGGGCAGGGCCAGGGGCAAATGCGGGCAGAGTGAGCAATGAATGTCAACTTTACTTTTGTCCAGGCAGGCTAGTTTCTACAGACATACACATACCCCTCACTAATCTCCACCAAAGGAAGCAAGCGGCGTTGTCAGAGTCCAAGGACACAATCCAGCCGGGCACTCAAGAAGAGGGTGGAGCAGGTGTGGGCAGAGACATCCAGAGAACCACATTTGATCAGGCAGTTGTAGACCAGAGCACTGCCAGGCACATAACTACATTTGCAGCAATCTATCATTCTATGGCTATTCGGGTTGCAGGAACCCAATTTCTTGCACCAACCTTGATCTCTTTCCCTCCTTGTCTCCTTTTGCTGATTCCTACATTGCTTTTGCTTCTCTAGACCCAAGAGCTGCCTTGTGGTTGTGTCTATACTCTGCTTAACCTACCCAAAGCCAGCATTTCTTTGCTCCGTGCCTTATCTTAAACCAGAATCCGGCACGGCTGTTCCTGAGCTCCCATAGTAGCCTCCAGCTCAACACCTTGTTGTTGTTGTTGTTATTTAGTCATTTAGTCGTGTCCGACTCTTCGTGACCCCATGGACCAGAGCACGCCAGGCACTCCTGTCTTCCACTGCCTCCCGCAGTTTAGTCAAACTCATGCTGGTAGCTTCGAGAACACTGTCCAACCATCTCGTCCTCTGCCATCCCCTTCTCCTTGTGCCCTCCATCTTTCCCAACATCAGGGTCTTTTCCAGGGAGTCTTCTCTTCTCATGAGGTGGCCAAAGTACTAGAGCCTGAGCTTCAGGATCTGTCCTTCCAGTGAGCACTCAGGGCTGATTTCCTTAAGAATGAAGATGTTTGATCTTCTTGCAGTCCATGGGACTCTCAAGAGTCTCCTCCAGCACCATAATTCAAAAGCATCAATTCTTCGGTGATCAGCCTTCTTTATGGTCCAGCCCTAAACCTAGTATCCCCAAAGACTGACACCTAGGTCTTGACTTTTTGCATGATGATTATGCTTCTGGTTTTATCCCTCCATTTTGCTGCTTTCCCTGGCTTGATTTCCTAACCTGACCATTTGTCTGAACCTCAGCAGTATCTAGGAGAATCTCGTTTGGGTTTTTCTTTGTTCGCTGAATAGCACGCCAGCCCTCGTCCTGAGCCAAATCATTCTTAGCCTTAATTTTGCAAACACCCCCCCTGCAACTTGGAAGCTTGCAGCGAGCCCTATTTGCAGCAGCAGGTAAGGTAAGGTAAAGGTACCCCTGCCCGTACGGGCCAGTCGTGACTGACTCTAGGGTTGCGCGCTCATCTCGCTCAAGAGGCTGGGAGCCGGCGCCGTCCTGGCCAGCGTGACGAAGCTGCAACTGGCGAGCCAGCACCAGTGCCGCACACGGAAACGCCGTTTACCTTCCCGCTATAAAGCGGTACCTATTTATCTACTTGCACTTAGGGGTGCTTTCGAACTGCTAGGTGGGCAGGAGCTGGGATCGAACGACGGGAGCTCACCTCGCCGCGGGGATTCGAACCGCCGACCTTACAATCAGCAAGTCATAGGCACTGAGGTTTTACCCACAGCGCCACCTGCGTCCCCTGCAGCAGCAGGGCAACCTATCAATTCAATTTATCTAGACCCAAATCCTTTCTCATTTGGATCCCGAGCGCAGAACCCCGGGTTTCCGTGACACAATAGTGTCATCCATCTCCTATTTGCCGTTCCATTTGTGGCCTCCCACTCTTGTACAGTGCAATGGAAAACACAGCCCTTAGGTTTATTTAAAACAGATGCTTAGACATATGTTTCCAAGTTGGTCGCCACTGACATTTTTTATTTATTTAAAAAAGCACCCTTTAAAAAATTCCAAATTATGCTGGAAAAGAGGAAATTAATGATGTGTCATCTTCATGTTCTTTTTGGCTCAATAGCATTGCTGCTGCTGCTGGGAGTTACAGATTATGACATTTAAGGAGAAAAAGAGAGAGGAGGAAGAATCCTGCTTCTTTGGATAATTGTACAGAGTTTTCCTTTTTAATCACCTACTAATAAAGCATAATGAATTCCATCATCTAGTGCAGGCATAGTCATTGTAGTGCCCTCCAGATATTGGAGCCCAGGTCCCCTCAGCTATAGCCAGCATTGGCCCAAGGCGAGGGATGATGGCAATAGTGGCCAACTCTGGAGTGAAGCATGTTGTCTGCTCCAGACCTAAGGAATAGCATTTTAAAGAACCAGCGAGGAGAAATGAGTAACAGAGCACAAGGAAGGTTATGCAAAGAAAAAATACATCCGGAAAGAACATCTTCAATGTTTTGCAGTGATTTTGTGGAGAGTGTGCATCCTGCACAGATGAAATATGCAGCTGAAGCAAGGATAGCATTAAAAGGAATGATGCACAGCTTACAATCGATGTGCCTTCAGAGGGATCTTGCTCGTTGGCTTGTGAAAGAACCTACCCATGTAGAAAAAAGCATGTGTATGCCTAGGCTAATTCAGAAGTAATGCTCATGTGCATATAGAGATTGGGAGAGGTGCCAGTAGGTGCATGCGGGTATGATCCTGCTCCCCTCCCTCTATGCACATTGATGCTTCACACATGTACTAGGTGTAACTTGGGGGTGTGGGGTGGGCATTTTGTGTGTCTTCCAAGATCTGGGAAGCAATATTACTGCTTCGCTCAGCTCTTGCAAGAAGACCTCTTTTGGAATATTGCATTAAGGTCTGGGACACAGCAGCTGGAGTCAGATGTTGACACCTTGGAAAAGATTCAAAAGAGAGCTAAGAGCATCATGAGATGTGTAGAAGGCAAATCCTGTGAGGAAACATTGAGGTAACTAAATAGGCTTTGCTGAGTGGGGAGCAGGGGAGGCTGAAGGTCTGTACATTGACCGTTTCCAAATATTTAAAAAAGATGTCAGAAATAAGAGAGGTTGAACGTTCAGGAGTAGGGATGGGTGAAACTAACAGTTTCGGCTTTTCTGCTTCTCATTTTCCCAATCCTAAATTCAGTTCTCCATATTTCTGCATTAGTTTGTGATCAATAAAAATCCTAGTGAAAATTCACCAGCAGCTTACCCAGAAGCTGTCTGTGGACAAACGCCGACTTCCCCGGCCAATAAAGCGAGATGAGCGCCGCAACCCCAGAGTCGTCCACGACTGGACTTAACGGTCAGAGGTCTCTTTACCTTTTAGTGTACCTTTATCCCAATGTACACATTTTTGTATGTGATTTTGCATAGTAAACATAGTTTTGCAAAGCAACTTCCCCCCAACAAATGCTAATAATTGCATTTCTATGTGCACTTTACCCTAGGACAGGGGTGAGGAACCTCCTCTTCATGGGCCAAACTGGGCCTGCCAGGGGGTCCAAATTGGCCCTGGAATCTCCCACTGCTCACAGATTGGGATGGTGCACAACAATACTATCTTCGGACGTGATTCCATAAGGTGAGAACAAAATCACTGCAATGCAGTTGCCTATGTGTTTGTAGCAGTCCAGTAAGATTTGAGGGTTTATAGCAGAGAGTGGGGGGAGCTCTTCATACCATTTTTGGATTGGAATTCCCCCGCTCCAAATCCTGGGAATGTAGAATGGAAGAAAAGAAAATTATCAGCATCCATAAAGGACAACTTTCTGGACTCTTTCAGTGAAGCCTTCAAAGCCACAACAATTAGAGTCACATATGTGAACCGAACGCTTTTGTCTCCTGTATGTTTTAAGCAGCACACGTGGGATCAGTCTCAATGCCAGAATTTAATTCCGTACATCAAAATAAGTACATCTATTCAGAGCAGAGTGATGAAACAGTCTTCAGAACATCAGACCTTTTTGTTCTGACAGAGCTGGAGAAGCCTGACGTTAATATCAGCAAATTCCGAATGTTCCAAATCATTTCAATGGCCTTGCGGTTTGAGCCGAGACTCATTTAGCTTCTTTCTTCAGCTAATTAGGCAACTGGGAGATTTATGATGTAATTCAGTCTATTAAATGTTTTCTTCAATTTGACATCTAATTCATCAATGTCCACTGCCTCTGCAGGTGTAATTTAAATTCTCCCATACTAATGCACAGCATTTTCTTATTATCAGAGGAAGCACATTGAATTCTCCAGGACCACCATACATTTTTTGACCACATAATATACTGGAGACAAATTCTAGTAGCTCCCTTTCATATGCTTCTTTAAAAAAACAAACGCTGGGGTGTATGGAAGGGAAGGAATGTGATTTAGATGTCTGTGTTTTCCTATCCTAAGCAGTACCCTCCATATAAATGGGCAAATCGCTTCTTGGCCTTTTGGCTAAGATCAAGCGCACCATATACGTGGGCAACTGCTTCTGAATATTGAGGAACACCTCACCATCGGTGAAACCCACGGGGGAATCACATGACTGAATGCTTTCTCATGTCAGAAATTCCCTCCCAGTGGAAAGATAGCAAGTCTGAGAGAAGGGAGCCTAGCTTAGCTTTTTAACTGATGTGCTAGTTTTCTAACCATAGGGTTTCTGCTCCAGCAGAAAGCCTCGAACATGTATATGAAGCTTAAGGTAAAGGACCCCTGACCATTAGGTCCAGTCGTGACCGACTCTGGGGTTGCAGCGCTCATCTCGCTTTATTGGCTGAGGGAGCCGGCGTACAGCTTCCGGGTCATGTGGCCAGCATGACTAAGCCGCTTCTGGCGAACCAGAGCAGCACATGGAAACGCCATTTACCTTCCCGCTGGAGTGGTACCTATTTATTTACTTGCATTTTGACATGCTTATGAACTGCTAGGTTGGCAGGAGCAGGGACCGAGCAACGGGAGCTCACCCCATCGCAGGGATTTGAACTGCCGACCTTCTGATCGGCAAGTCCTAGGCTCTGTCCTAGGCTCCACAGCACCACCCACGTCCCATATGAAGCTTAATTGTCCTATATTTGTATGCAATGAATTGCCTTTTGTAAACTGCCTTGGCAGGGTTTTCCCTGAAAGGCAGCATCTAAATATTAAGAATGAATGATTGAATGAATGAATGAATGCAGGCCCCTCCAGACTGGTGGGTGGGTTTGTTTTGCAGGTGTATTTTACAACATGTCATAGATGCCATAACAGTGCACCTGTGGTGGATTTATTCTGAACTGTCCACACATTGTTCGGCTTTGTGCGTTGCTCTGTGATGCTGCCGAAAGGATACTGCATTGTCATGCAGAGGGGAACTTGTTCTAGCCAGGATAAAGACATGCATCTTTAGCATACATCAAAAACTGTACAATGAAGGTGTCAACCATACACCTCTGCAGAGAGGAAATTCCACAACTCTTGCACTATAGAGCAACAAAAACAGGACAGCCTCCCCCCACCTGGATATTTGTGGTATGAAAAGTTCAGATATAAGGACCTACTTGAAAATAAAACCCCAAGGTGGTTGTCACCGATGGAAGTGAAGGCTCAGAAAAAGCTCAATATGGAGGCCAAATGGCCGAAATATTGGGAAATTTTGGAACAAGAGGGAGATAAATTAAAACTGCAGAGCTTTGAAAAACTAAAAAATAAAGTGCGAGATTGGCTTCATTATTATCAAATAATGGAGGCATACAATTTGGACAAGAAAATTGGCTTCCAGGTGGAAAAATCAAAATTGGAAACAGAACTGTTAGATCCCAAAACTAAGACTCTGTCAAGGATGTATAATCTGCTGCTGAAATGGAATACTCAGGATGAAACGGTGAAATCTGCTATGATTAAATGGGCACAGGATATCGGTCATAACATTATGTTGGCTGACTGGGAACAGTTATGGACCACAGGTATGAAGTTTACGGCATGCAATGCCTTAAGAGAGAATATAATGAAAATGATCTACAGGTGGTACATGACACCAGTCAAGCTTGCAAAAATCTATCATTTGCCCGATAATAAATGTTGGAAATGTAAAGAGACCGAAGGTACATTCTTTCACCTTTGGTGGACATGCCCAAGGATTAAGACTTTCTGGGAGATGATCTACAATGAAATGAAAAAGGTATTTAAATATACCTTTCTGAAGAAACCAGAGGCCTTTCTCCTGGGCATGGTCGGCCAATCGGTGTTAAAGAAGGATAGAATTTTTTTTATGTATGCTACAGCAGCAGCAAGAATACTTATCGCAAAGTATTGGAAGACACAAGATCTATCCACCCGGGAAGAATGGCAGATGAAGGTGATGGACTACATGGAACTGGCGGAAATGACTGGCAGAATCTGAGACCAGGGAGAAGAATCAGTAGAAGAAGGTTGGAAGAAATTTAAAGACTATCTACTGAAACATTGTAAAATTAAGGAATGTTAGAAGGATGCTGGAATGAAGTTATGTGGTTTTAGCAGTAATGTTATAAAGGAGTATGTAAAAATGGATTGTTAACAGGTGAGAATGTAAAGTCACAATACACTAAGATAATTTATTAAGATAAAAACAAAGATGGAAAGGATTTGCTGAATTAACTAATTGAACTAGAATACAAAAAAGGGAGGTGTGAGGAGGTCAAGGAAACAAGCAAATGAAAGATAAGATGTGGAAAAATTGTCTTGTTTTTTAATTGTCTTACTTTTCTGTATTTTTCTGTATTTTGTATTTTTGTTTTATTTTCTTTTATTTTTGTAATTCTTTGAAATTTTAATAAATATTATTAAAAAATAATAATGAAAAGTTCTAGGATTTCAGCAGAAAGCTACAGGACATGCATGGAGCATGAAACAGTACTGAATGCAGGATTACTACCACGCTCCCATCATGAGTACAAATCATCACAAAATTTGGAGGGCCCTCCAAAATAAAAAGGCAGCGGCTGCCGCAGTGGATTGCTCCCATACTAATATGAGGATCTGTAAGTTTTTTCACCCCACTTTGGTGACTCCGCTGCCATGCCGATGTGTCACCCCTTCTGAGATCCATCACTTTGTGTGGATGAGGTCAGCTATACCCTCCACCATTTCTCCGATGAAAATAGGGACGTCCCATTCCAAAATGATAATTTTACTATTTATACCCCACACATCTTACTGGGTTGCCCCAGCCACCCAGGGCAGCTTCCAACACATATAAAAAAATAATTAAACATTAAGCATTAAAAAAACACCCTTCTCTATACAGTGGTACCTCGGGTTAAGAACTTAATTCGTTCTGGAGGTCTGTTCTTAACCTGAAACTGTTCTTAACCTGAGGTACCACTTTAGCTAATGGGGCCTCCTGCTGCCACCGCGCTGCCAGAGCATGATTTTTGTTCTCATTCTGAAGCAAAGTTCTTAACCCGAGATACTTTTTCTGAGTTAGTGGAGTCTGTAACCTGAAGCGTCTGTAACCCGAAGTACCACTGTACAGGATTGCCTTCAAATGGCTCAAGGGTTGGATAACTCCATATTCTCCAACATTTCTTGGATGAAAATAGGGACATCCTAAGGAAAAGCGGGACGTCTTGGGATCAAATCAGAAACCGGGACGGCTTCTTTAAATCAGGGACTGAGCTGAAACAGATTCCATTCTCTTTAAAGGGGCTTCCATTAGCAGATCTGTGCACATTTTGCTTGGATTAGTCAACCTAGTCATGCTATTCCCAGAAGTGGAAATGTGTCTGCAGTCAATGGTTTGGATCATTCCAAACTCATGAGAAGACTGAGTGCAGAGAGGGACAAAGGAGTAGCATTCCTTCGCTTCTTCCATTTGTTCACACATTTCATATGGCTGGAGGACGTCCTCTTTCGCCGTTAAATCTGGCTTGTAAAAATAATCGTATGCACCCGAGAGGCCTCGGTGGACAGAAACACCTTGGCACAACAGTTCTTATCAGCTTTACAATTCCATGTTTACTGAAACGGTACTCCTGGTGGTGTGTCCGTTGCAACATTTCCACTTCTGCTGTGCCAGCTTTTCTCCCTCTTCCAGCCTCAGCCGGTTCCACCCACCCACAGCCGTGGGGGACCTGCTGCCTAGTAGCAATCTTGGAGAGATGACATTTGCATCCCCCGCCCCTGCTGCAGCCGATTTGCCAGTTAGCGGGGACTCTGAAGAGGCGTGAGCCAAGGCAGTATTTGCCAAGGTCCTCATATGTTTCCATTTTGTTCTCCTTTTTACAGCCAGTGAGGCCAGAAGGGACTGTCACTGCCATTTATCATTGCGGGAGTCAGAAGGGTCAAGGCAAACGTTCTTTGCATAACATGACACAAGGAATAAAAGTGCTGATGGCACCTAGCGGGGAAGATACAATTTGCACATGGTCCGCAGTCATGGAACTGAGCTCCGTGACATTTGGATTTGGGTCAAAAGAAAGCTCAGGAGTGTCCAGATATCTTCGGTTTTGGAGAGGGGAGAAGGGGCGGAAAAGGGTTGGCTGGCAATGGTTGGATGGGCTTGTTTGTGTCAACCCTCTGTGCAGCTCAGTTTTGAACACAATGTTAAAAAATTGTTTCTTCTGGGAATTAATTTCTCTTCCCTTCTCAGTTTTATGTAAGCAGCATTTTGGAAGGCTGGCCATATATATAGGCAAGAGGATAGAGATGTTGTTGTTGTTTTCAAATTTAATGGGACTTACTGTATAATGTGAGTTAAGTGGATTGCCTACTTCTGTGCTAGGTTTTCACAGTTTTCGCTTTACACTAATCCGAACATGAGGAATTAGTACCCAAACCTTACTATAAACTCTACAGATTCAGATATCTGAACAGTGAGAGCCAGTGTGGTGTAGTGGTTAAGAGTGGTAGTCTTGCAATCTGGGGAACCGGGTTCGCGTCTCCGCTCCTCCACATGCAACTGCTGGGTGACCTTGGGCCAGTCAGACTTCTTTGAAGTCTCTCAGCCCCACTCACCTCACAGAGTGTTTGTTGTGGGGGAGGAAGGGAAAGGAGAATGTTAGCTGCTTTGAGACTCCTTAGGGTAGTAATAAAGCGGGATATCAAATCCAAACTCCTCTTCTTCTTTTTAACTTCCTTGTTTGCCTTTTGCTGGTTGGCTGAGGAATTAAGGGAGGGGGAAGGGGCGTGATCGGATAAATCAGAGAGTGTTTGGGAGAGGGTTCCCGGTGTCCCCCCCTTTTCCTTTTTCTTTTGGGGGTCAAAATTCCATGGCTGGGAAATTTCCCCATAAGAATCAGTGGAAATTGTTAACTTGTAATCCGAATGCTTGTGTAAGGAACAATTTGCAGGGAGTGCATTGTGTTTGGTAAGCAGGGCCTGCATGTATCTGTGGCAAAGCAGGAGTGGCAAAGCCATTTACCTCAGAGCGATAACACTGTAATAGTTCCTGGGGGATGAACTATGCTTGCAGCCAAGTCCTCCTCAAACATCAGAGCAAGCCAGAGGGCCGCCGACGCAGCCTTCCACATGACGGCTTTTCGCTGGCCATTTTGTGAAAACAATTAAGGGCCCATCTCCCACTAGCACAAGGATGTGGAACCTACGGTCCTCCAAATCTTGTTGGACTACAACTCCCATCATCCCTGACCATTGGCCATGCTGGCTGGGGCTGATGGCAGCTGGAGTTTCCCATTCCTGGCACTTACAGAAGTTTGCAGAGGGGCTTGTAATGGTTCAGTCAACCTTCAGGCCTCTCCATGGAAGGTCCTCATGCCAGCTGGTAGCAAAGGAATGCATAAGCAGAAGAAAGCCTACACAGATAGAAAAGGATTGATCAGATGGGGAAATTTGGGGCTATGCTGTCAGGACCAATCAGAGGAACCTGTCCTGAAATTCATTGCTGGAGATGGAAGGGCCATTTCTTCTCTCATAGGAAATATCGTGAGAAGCAGGATTCTATTCAGTATGTGGGAACAGAGTGGATTAACTATGTTGACTTTTGTGTATTCATTTAAAGGGAAAATGTACTTTTTAAAAAACAGCCCTGACAGCGAAATGTTTCTTGGCTTTAGAGGGTCTCCGTTCTGGGAAACCTGTTGGCATTTTATTGTCTTGCACATTTGTTTGTGTGTTGTTGTCGTCTTTTGCTCTGAATACCACAAGATGATTGCTATATGTGTGTTTTTTTAAAACAACCCACCTCCCACAGTTTGGTATTTTCAACAAAGGAAAACAAAACCCTCATTCTTTCCCAGTAAAATGATTATATGTTGCTTTGGTGAAAGTTAAATTGCATTATTCCCTTTCAAGGGCAAGTTGTGCAAGCTTGATGAAGAATTGTTTCCTGGGAAAGAAGAATATTGCCCTTCTGTAGCCAACCGAAGGTTGGTTTTAGACCAGAAAACTGGGAGGGCTGGAGGGAGGGGTCCTCATTCCGTTCTCAAGAGTGGCTGCTAACATCTGTGGGGGTAAGGACAGGACCAATAATGGAAAAAAAACAAATAAAAGTCAACAGAGCCGCATAATTCTTCATAAAAGGTGCTCCGGTCCAGTGCGTTTGCGGGTTGTAATTTTGGACAAAGCTTTCATAAAGCCCATGCTAGGACTGATGCTCAGCTCAGGAGGTAAATTGAATAACTTTTAAAATGTGGAACACGTAATCCTTATTTCCTGCTTGCGTTTCTTTTCTTTTCTTTTCTTTAGCCATTTGCCAGTGTGGCATTTGTTTTGATGGTTCTGTTTTCCCTGAATAACTAAGAATACAGTGGAACCTTGGTTCTCGACTCCCGAAATGTTCGAAAACCAAGGCTTGGTTTCCGGTTGGCTGCAGGAGCTTCCTGCACTCAAGTGGAAGCCGTATCAGATGTTCGGCTTCCAAAAACGTTTGAAAACCGGAACACTTACTTCCAGGTTTTTAGCGTTAGGGAGCCGATTTGTTCGTTGACTAAGCTGTTCGAGAACCAAGGTTCCACTGTATAGGAAGCTGCTGTGCTGAGTCAGACCACTGGTCCATAAAGCTCAGTATTGTCTACACTGACTTGCAGCGGCTACCCAGGAGTCTCTCCCAGACCTGCCTCCCTCTCTCTCAGGGCACTCCCTTCCTTTCCTACCATCCTGCAGCCTTGGCCTGGACCTCACACCCCACAAGCCCCCACAACGGAATTGGCTGCTGCCACCTGCTAGCATCCTGGCGAGGTGAGGAGGGAGCGGTGTGCAGGCAGGGCCTGCTGTCATCCCCTGGTGAGCACCTAGCTCAGTCTCTCAGGGTTAGCCCCATGCCAGGTAGCACTGCCTCCTGCACCCAGAGCCCGACTGCCCAGGTCTTGAAAGCTGTGCAGCCTCTGTCAGGTGGGGGGGGGGCCTCAGCCTGGGCTTGGCTCCGGCCTCCCTCCCTTTGTCTATTGGGAGACCTTCTGGCAGGGGGTGGAGCAAGAGGCTGCCCCAATATTTTATTCAAGTTGGTGTCACTCTCCTGGGAAGTGTAGTTTACCTCTTAAAGGTAAAGGGTAAAGGGACCCCTGACCATTAGGTCCAGTCGTGGCCGACTCTGGGGTTGCGGCGCTCATCTCGCTTTATTGGCCGAGGGAGCCGGCGTACAGCTTCCGGGGCATGTGGCCAGCATGACTAAGCCGCTTCTGGCGAACCAGAGCAGTGCTCGTTAAAGCCATTTACCTTCCCGCCGGAGCGGTACCTATGTATCTACTTGCACTTTGACATGTTTTCAAACTGCTAGGTTGGCAGGAGCAGGGACTGAGCAATGGGAGCTCACCCCGTAGCGGGGATTCGAACTGCCAACCTTCTGATCGGCAAGTCCTAGACTCTGTGGTTTAACCCACAGCTCCACCCGTGTCCCTTTTAGTTTACCTCCTAGAGAGCTTCAATTCCCAGCACACTGAGCAAACTCCAGTTCCCCATGTGCTTTAAATTTCTGGTGTGTGCGCAAACAAATGAGGATGAATGCTCAATAAAAGGGTTGTTTGGAAGCAAGTGAACGCATACTGGCCTCTTGGGAGGATGAACCAAGTCTGGATTGGGCCTCTGAATATCCCTTCCTTCCCCATCAAACCACTGAACAGCAGGGTACAAGCTGTTTTTATAGTGCTGCTGTGCGGTGCACATAAAATTGATCACAATTGCGCTCATAAAACTAGAACGCAACGGGTTGGCAACAATAACATCCGGATCTTCTGTTTTTTTAAAAAAAACCAAGCTAAAACTGAACTGAGGGACGAGTTCTGTTCCAGACCAAATGGCTAGCATGGGTGCACAACCTTGATAATCTAATATAAACTGCGTAACAATGGCATTCTGAGCTCTGCAGCTTTCAGGCTGAGTATGGACATTACTTTGAATGTCACACTGAAAAAACAAAACCCTATAAAAGTTTATTTGGCAGTTGAAGTATAAAATATGCAGCGGTGGGATATATACACATATACTTTGACAGCTTCCTCTGCATTCTGATTGATGCCTTTTTGCTTATGTCTTTCCAGAAGGGCAACGCGAAAGCGCGGCAATGATGTTTCCCTTTTATTGTATTCCAAGGTATAATCGACTACAGGGGGACCCAGCTTATGCTTCTTATTTCATGCAATTATGTTTGGCTCTGAAGCAGGGGGTCTCTTCAGTTTCACAGTTTTATGTTCCATATTGTTCCAATAACACTTAGGCTGAAGGGAAGGATTTAAGATGGCTGATGATAGCTTTAGTGAAATAATGGGCTGCAAAATTGGGACAATTTCACACAAAATTCTGCTGGAGTCAGGGAACCGTAATTTTGTTCCAAAGGTTTCCGCGTCCACGTGGATTTCAAATTACTCAAAGTACCACTGCTTACGAAATAAATTAAATGGTCCCACCCGTGACACAGGTATCGGCCTGCCCCCTGCCCCGCCACAATGCTCCAGTTAATACATTACCACATAGTAAGATTGAAAAGCACCTCATAGATGAAGCTGCCTAATGCCAGGTCCAACCAACTCAGAGTATATTGGTCCATCAGGGATGTGTGTGGCGCTGTGGTCTAAACCACTGAGCTTCTTGGGCTTGCTGATCAGAAGGTCGGCGGTTCGAATCTGCACGATGGGGTGAGCTCCCGTTGCTTTGTCCCAGCTCCTGCCAACCTAGCAGTTCGAAATCATGCCAGTGCAAATAGTTAAATAGGTACTGCTGCAGCGGGAAGGTAAACGGTGTTTCCGTGTTCTCTGGTTTTTGTCACGGTGTTACGTTGTGCCAGAAGTAGTTTAGTCCTGCTGGCCACATGACCCGGAAAACTGTTTGTGGACAAATGCCGGCTCCCTCGGCCTGAAAGCGAGATGAGTGCCTCAACCCCATAGTTGCCTTTGACTGGACTTGACCGTCCAGGGGTCCTTTATCTTTACCTTTTTACCTGTATTGGTCCATCTAGCCTAGTGCTGTCTACACGCACTGGCAGCAGTTGTCAGGGGTTTCAGACAAGGATTCCCCCTGCCCCACCTGAAAATGCCAGAAACTGAACCTGAATTGTTCTGTGTTACGCATGAGGCATGTGGGTACTCACAGAAGGAAAAAAAAGTTTCCAACATAATTAACCCAATGAACTGATGTCCCCAATTTGATGTCCCCAAGTTCTCAAGGACTGCCTCTTCCCATATGAACCAACCAGGACACTGCAATTATCATCTGAGACCCTTCTGAGCCACCTCCACTAGAGGTCTGGAGGGTGGCAACACAAAAATGGGCCTTTTCTGTGCTCGCTCCCCATTTGTGGAATGTTCTCCCTGGGGAAACTCACCTGGCACCTTCATTGCATAGCTTTAGGCACCAGGGGAAAACGGTCCTCTACTCCCAGGCCTTTTGCTAATTAAGCAAACTATGGCCTTTAAAACTATAGGTGTGTTTGTGCACGTGCAGACATGTGTGTTGTCTTTGTTACTATGTTACTACAGTGTGTTATGTATTTTTTGTGTTTTTATATTGTAAACTGCCCAGTGATCCCTGGATGAAGGGCGGTATAGAAATCTAATAATTTCACCTCCCTCCTTATGTAGGCACCTGCTGCTGCCTTCGCTGTGTGTCTGTTTTGAGCATCTATCACTGCCTTTCTCAACCTGTGGGTCCCCAGATGTTGTTGAACTACAACTCCCATCCAGTGGCGTAGCGTGGGGGGTGCAGGGGGGGCCGGCCGCACCGGGCGCAACATCTGGGGTTAGGGCAAATCCACGGGTTAGGGGGCGCAAATCCACGGGTTAGGGGGCGCAAATCCACGGGTTAGGGGGCGCAAATTACTTGCCTTGCCCCGGGTGCTGACAACCCACGCTACGCCACTGCTCCCATCACCCCTAGCTAGCAAGACCAGAGCTCAGGGTTGATGGGAGTTGTAGCCCAACAACATCTGGGGACCCACAAGTTGAGAACCACAGATCTATCACATCAGCCTGCAACACACTCACATTACTAATGATGTAGGATCATGACTCAGGAAGCTGCCTTAGTCAGACCATTGGTCTGACTAGCTTACCACTGTCTTCCACACTGTCTGGCAGGGTTTTCAAGACAAACGTCCCCTCCCCACACATTGTCCTACCTGGAAATGCTGCAGAATGAACCTGAGACTTTTTGTAAACCATGTACCACTGAGATACCTGCCTTCCACAAAGCGACTTCTACTTCCTCCATTGTGCGATGTACACTCATTTATCTGTGAGTCACAGAAATCAGAGGACTGCCAGTTTGGAATGTGGTCAGCCCCTGCACAGTCTGGATCTCCTACATGTCCTGAGTTGATTTTGTGTGGGGTGAATTGGCTCTTTGTCTTGGCTGTGCCCACTGTCTTCCCCCATGGCAAGGAATAAGTTCAGTTTTCCAGATTCTTAATGGTGGCCTTTCAGGCAACTGAAGTTAGCTATCATTACAGGAAAGACAACGTAATATATTTTCCTCCCTTGTGCTTCAGAGATGTAAGGTGCCCTACAAAGGGTAGTGTTTCTATTCCCCA
This sequence comes from Podarcis filfolensis, assembly GCF_964270895.1. Taxonomy (NCBI): domain Eukaryota; kingdom Metazoa; phylum Chordata; class Lepidosauria; order Squamata; family Lacertidae; genus Podarcis; species Podarcis filfolensis. The sequence goes on along the minus strand of NC_139608.1, from coordinate 20,924,630 downwards.
AACTGGCAGATAATCTGCTTCCATTATCAGGAATTAACAGTAATTCCTAGGCAAGGATTCTGTTCTTGTAGGATAAGACAAATCTAATGTTGATTTATGCCTTCTGACGTCAACTGCAGGAAAGGAACAGGAGGAGGCTGTGAAGGCATCATCCCTTCAAAGCACATTGCTTTCAAGACATTCAGCTAATTTTAACTCAAAGCCAACCTGTTGAAACTAATGAGCATGGCTAAGTTAGGTCTGTTAATTTAAATAGGGCTACTCTCAGTAAAGCTTAGTTCAGTATTGCCCATTGTATGTACGCACATTTCAAAACTTGTGGAGCTAAATGTTCTTTACTCCAGTTATTCCAAGAACCTTAAAATTTCAGTATTGTCTTTAGGCATCCAAAGTAGCTGAGAGGGTCTGGACTTGGTTAAAAAGCTGTAGTGGCTGCTTGTCAGATTTCCTTCTTCCCTAACCCACATCATTAGTGCCATTGTTAACTTTTATCTCTCTTTATCAGTAAATATCCTGTTGGTCTCAAAGTTCTCCCAAATCTCACATTCTGGGGGTTTTTGTTCTCAGTCACACACCGTGTGACATGATTTAGCATGACTTCCTGTTCCAATTACAGTGTGAAGACCGGGAATAAGATATATTGTCTATCTACTGCCAACCTTTTTGAAGGTGCAAGCCAAGTCTATAATTTGAAACGCTTTAAGGCATGTGTTTATGCTCTACGCTTGTGTCGCAGGTCGGGGAAACTTTGCCCAGAGAAATCCAGATAAGTACTGCATTGATAGAGGTTCTGGCCTGTGAAATTCCTAGTGGAACCATGTTAAAACACACACACACACCAAAAAGTCAGATTCAGCAAAATGAACAACAACACCCAGGCACAGAAGAAATAACCAACACAAAGGAGGAACCACTCAGATTCCCCCCTCCCCTGCTTTCTGTTTGAGTTGGACTGGGAGAAGGTTGTTTCCCTACTAAATCAACAATAGAGCAAGTCCAGGGACAGCTTGCAGCAGTGACAGAACACACACTTGGCTAATAAAATAGCCATGGCAGAATGTCTTGCATGAATGTGTGCTTTCAAAGCCTATTAAGCTAGCAACCACTGTAACTTATTGTGGCAATGGATCTGATTATGTGTTGAGCTCGCACACACACACACACACACACACACACACACACACACAAAATGACATTTGGTTTGTATACCTTGCAAGAACTGGATGTCCTAAAGAGACCGACCTAAACAATGGCGTGTCCTTGGATTGTGAGCGCTCAAGGGGGCGCAGCTCGTTTCCTTATGTACAATTACTTTTGACATTTTTCAACTGCGGTGTGACCGAGTTTTCTAATCAGGTTTTGCCAGGACCTGGCCCCCAGTGCAAGGACGTACTTCTTTCTCGATGTTCCTTACACAGTAATACAACGGTGGACAACCACAGTTCTTAACTGGGCAGCAGACATTTCCAAATGGTAAAGAACAGACACTTTTCCACCCAGGGACTGAACGAACTTGGCAGAAAAAAATATAGCATACATCAAATTTAAAGATAAACTTTGGATAAGAAAGCTTTAAGATAGAGGAAATTCCTAAATTTTAATTTAAACATTATTTTCTGAACGACATCCCCTCAGAAGAACAGTACACTTAAGGATACTGCAGTGTTAGAGATAACAAAATTAGATCAGCAGTGACATCCACATTCTACATTAATATTTTCATTTGCACATCCATGGAAGAGACTTGCATAACCATGGGGATACAAGCCTGTGGCTGGCAGGTATTTGTAAATCACATACGCAAATGAACACTTACTTGATTACTTGAAAAAGGAATATTTTTAAAGTAATGAATTTTCATCTGTTCATTAGAAGTACAATGGTTAATCCCAAACTCCAGGCTATCCATAGCTCCTGACTGCTCTCTCATCCTGCCATACATTAATATGGCAGCATGTAAGCTTCTTGCGGGCAGAGAACTTATTGCTTATGAGATGAAAACTCGAGGGCCTTGTACTGTCCTACAAATGACTACATTGTTATTACTATTGTTATTTCTTCCTTCTATAATACTATCAGTGTATATGGGGCTTTGCAGACTACACAGGCATAAAGATGAATGTGTACAACTGCAGTTAACGTCCCCCGGTCTTGTTTTAGTGGAGGATAAAAACCCAGGAATTAAAAGGTAAATATAGTGGAGCTGAAAACACCAGGAGTTAAAACAATAATAATGAAGTAACTATTAACGTATAGGAAACAGGCACAAAAATGATCTAACGCAAAGCCAACATCATAAAAGTCTTTATGATGCTAAAATTCCAGCCCAATTTTGACATGCTTTGCAGATAAAGAGCCTGCCCCATTAACCCCAAGCCACATTACAGCAATGCCGAAAGGATGAGAGGCCTCTCTGGGCTCTGATGAGATCTCTCCAGTGGAAAGATAAAGCCATCTGTGTATGGGGCTGGGCTTGTATTTTCACCCCCCCCCCACTTACAGTGTTATCAATGGCCTTTCCAATCAAAGTGCCAGAGGCATTAAATCCAGGCATAATATTTCAGAGTTCACGCACACTAGCAAAGGCTCAAATTCATGAAGCGGGTGACCACCTGCGATACTAGACACAGCTGATAGGGTTGGGATACATGTGAGTGTGTTTTGCACATCACAGACACCAGAAACATTGTGCTTCAGTGGGAGGTGAAACCAGCAGCGGTGCAGCAAACCGATTGGGCGCCTGGGACGGCGCACGTGCCATGTGCTCAGGGGCAGGGCCAGCCGCCTGTGGGGGCGGGTCCAGCCGGGGCAGGATGCTCCACAGGGCCTCTAAGGAGTCTCTAAGGAGTCCTCCCACTCAGCCACCCTACAGCTGGGGGGGGGGGGAGAGGCAGCGGGCAGACCATTTGGGGCAGCATGGAGCCTGCGGGCGCCCAAGCCACTGCGTCACTCCCAGGAGAGATTCATGGCTCAGGCGTGCTGCAGGCCCTGCGGTGAGTTCCACCCAGCATTTTGTCACCCCTCCCAGTGGTGACAGTCGGCCCAGCCTGCACCCACTGCACCCTCCTTCCCCGGAAACCAGAACAGGTTTGCAGCTGAGGATTATAAGGATGCTGCATTGACTGCAGCGAGTTCAGCAAAGGTTTTAATTCCTGCGTTGTACTGGCTTGGAAGAATTTACTCTCCTTTACATACCCCAGTGGGTAAGACAGATGGACAGAAGATCCTGCTGACCTTCAGTGTTTTCATAATCTACAATCTCTGTTCCACACATGCTTATGACTATCCTCAAAACATTCTGGGCCCAATTTCAATCAATGGGTGGAATTCAATAGAGCCCCAATGAGATTGTTCCATCAGTACAAGATTTTCTGCTTGCCTGATGGAATCATTTCACTTCTGCTTCTCCTACACACTGTTCTGGGGGTTCTCCCAGCCCTCTTGAAAAATTTTGGGGAGGCTTAGGGGGCGCATGATGGGGAGAAAGCCCAGTTGCATTACCAGGAGTCCTTGCACTGGCTTTTGCTGCTGGAACGGCTTAGCTGAATCCGGCCCAATGTGTACAGACGGGTGTGGCCTGGGAAGATCTCCCCACCCTGTCGCCATCTTGTTAGTGAGTTTGTGTTGGGTGCTATTGCGGTGGCAGGCTGGAGGCACAGAAGGTGGCAGGCAGGCGGGATACATGCAGTGATGTCAGGGCAAAACATATAGCAGAGTTCATGTACAAAGCCCACCTTGAGTGGGTCCTACATCCACCCAAAGTGCAGTCAAAGTCAGTCGAAAAAGGCTGTGTGGATACATAAACAGCTGTTGAGATGGTGGTGATAATAAGAGCCATTAATATCATCAGGGTGGACTTCAAGAAAGACATGGTTGGCAGAGCTGGTAAAAAAGTTAAAGGCCTCATACTGCCCCTGGAAAGCAGGGTCCAGGCACTGTGTCACTCTGCACACATGAACAGGTTTCTATTGCATGCTACTTAAACAATACTCAGGACAAAGGCAATCTTATGTACATCTGTAGGTATTATCCAAGGAGCAAGATGTTGCTTCTGTAGTGTCCATGTTCGTTCTATGCACAGAAATGCATTGGTCCCCCGAACAAGCACTGGGTGCACTCAGATGTGGGGATTATTGTGATAGTTTTCTGGCTGTAATGCTAGCGCTTCTGTCCCTGTTTCCAACATTCCTTTTATGCTGCATTACCTGCTGCATTACAGAACTGTAGCCTTTTGACAGATATATCACCATGCCGTGCTAAATGCCATTCGTATCAATGGCTGTGTCGTAACACAAAAGCAAATACCACTGTATGCATCACATCCGTTTTGAGCATGCCTGCTTCTGTTCCCCCATGAAAATGGTGGGAGATGAAAGTATGCCAGAACAGCACCACCATTTCACATGAGCGCCAGTGGTGGGATCTGTGAAATTCCAGCACAAGACTCCCACAGTTTTTCCAAGGGGTTAACGAGGTTGCAAATGGTTTTTAAATTTTTTCTTCCTGGAAGCAATTAACGTGGAAACGAGTGTTGAACTTCCACTAGATTCTGCTAGATTTCCTGAAGTGTGTGTGAATGATCAAATAGGACACAAAAATGTTCTGGTGAGGAAATAGAATAAAGTGCTGCCTGAATGCAGCCACTGTAGAACAGGAGAGATTGGAAGGGCGTTTGTCAGTCTGAAGCAACTATAATGGACATGGCATTAGTTGCATTAGTCCCTGCGCCACTCCTCGTAAACAAGGGATGTTGCAACGGCGCCCAGCTTGAGCAATATTATCAATGAGGTCTTATATTGCCTTTTTTTCTCCTTCCGTGACTCAGACGATGAGATATTTTACATATTCGTGTGCGCTAGCCTTGTGAATCATATAAACAGGCCCAGAGTTCTTACAAATATGTGGTTGCTTCCCTGCTCTCCCTTTCTTTCGCTTGGGCAACTGCTACGTTAATGCACTGGAGCCATTCCTCGGCATTCTTCTCATCTTTGGCCTTGAAAACGTAGGTCTTACTGTCCGTGAATATTTCAAAGGCCCGAGGGAGGCTGCGGTCCCTGCGTTTCTTGGCCACCACTTTGACACTCTGGACCTTGCTGAGCTCAATGGGGCAGTCGTCTGGGTCATCTTTCTAAAACAGAGAAGGAAGTGAAGATGGGGGGGGGAGGGAAACAGAGTTCAAGGTTTGTTCTGAATATACCGTATATACTTGAGTATAAGCCGACCCAAATATAAGCCAAGGCACCTAATTTTAGGACAAAAAACTGGGAAAACATATTGACTTGAATATAGGCCAGTTCACCACACCACAAACCTGGTGGTGGTGGCAGCGGAGGAGGAAGAACAAGCACTCACTCCTCCTCCGGCGCCGCTGACAGGGGCAAAGGAGGCGGAGGAGGAAGGAGCAGCCTGAAAGGGCTCCTTTTGGGCTGCTCGTTCCTTCTCTGCTGCCACCACCACCAGGTGATAACCCTGAGCTATGAAGGGCTCCTTTCTTGCCGCTCGTCCCTCCGCCGCTACCCGCCTCACTCGAGTATACGCCAAGGGAGGCTTTTTCAGCATAAAAAATATGCTGAAAAAGTTGGGTTATATTCGAGTATATATGGTACGTGGTTGGTTAATCTGCCAAAAGTGGCCTGTTGCTGATGTGGTTCTTACATATTGTTCATCACCACACTATTCCACAGTATTGAACTAGTTTAACACCTTTTCCTTTCTCCAGTGAACCCAGGGAACTATAGCTCTATAAGAAGTTAGAGGAGAAAATTCTCAGCACCCCTACCAAACCACAATTCTCAGGGCCCTTGGAGAGAAGCTGTGGCCGTTTAAATGGCATAACATCGCCAGACGTTTCTAGGGCAGATATACACTCAAAAGTCTCTAGGGAGGAAAAAATAACTCTTAAAACATAATTTGTTCCACTGGAGTCAATCTTTAGGAGTGCGGCTTAATGAGACATCAATAAATTTTTGCATAGTTTAATCTACGAGTTTCTCCTCTTTCAACATTAGCACAGTTCTCTAACTGAATCCAGAGATGTAGGATTTGGGCAATTTTCCCACCAGGGTTTTAAGCAGTCTTAATGCATGTGAAAGATGCCCGACTGATAACCCTGGGCTATGAAGTGCTCTGTTTCTTCTCAGAGTCAGCCTGGCACATGCAGAGGTGTATCCAGCAGGCTTCCACAGCCATACCACCTGCAACGGTTCCTCTGGTGCAAAAGTACAAATTGTGACAGGAGGTGGGCCGTTAAGACACAAAGGCTTGAACTGAAGCCCATGGTTCATTTATCTCCATCCCATTAGCTGTACGTAAGCCCACAGAAATTACTAGTGGAGCTAAATGGAGGTACAGTGGTACCTTGGGTTACATACACTTCAGGTTACATACGCTTCAGGTTACAGAACACTAACCCAGAAATAGTATCTCAGGTTAAGAATTTTGCTTCAGGATGAGAACAGAAATCGTGCTCCAGTGGCGCGGCAGCAGCTGGAGGCCCCATTAAGAACAATTTCAGGTTAAGTACGGACCTCCGGAACGAATTAAGTACTTAACCTGAGGTACCACTGTACTGTACTTGTTCTCCTCTTCCATGAATTGGCCTTGATAGCATCTAGTGACGATCCATTGGAAAGTTTTGTGTGTTGCTGACAACCCTTTGGTGACCCACCAGTGATGCTTCCCTCTCCATTTTGCTCCCTGGTGCCAGCTTTGCACAATGCAAGGCAAGAAGAGCTGGCATGAGGGCACTGACATTCTGGAGTATTGCAGGAGCTGCAATGCTGGCAAATTGGCACTGGGCACGATCTGCCATGGCGACAAGGCTATCATAACTCGGCACGCAAGTTTGCCATGATTATATTTGGTACATTGGTAACCATTTGTTGAGAGTGTAAGACTCCCTTGCCATCTTTACAGTGTATGGAAGGAACTTCAAGGCCCAATTAGGCTGCAGAAATCTTACTACAAAAGTAAAGGTAAAGGACCTCAACAGTTAAGTACAGTCGCGAACGACTCTGGGGTTGCGGCACTCATCTCGCTTTACTGGCTGAAGAGTTTGGATTTGATATCCTGCTTTATACCCTAAGGAGTCTCAAAGCGGCTAACATTCTCCTGTCCCTTCCTCCCCCACAACAAACACTCTGTGAGGTGAGTGAGGCTGAGAGACTTCAGAGAAGTGTGACTAGCCCAAGGTCACCCAACAGCTGCATGTGGAGGAGCAGAGACGCGAACCCGGTTCCCCAGATTACGAGACTACCTCTCTTAACCACTACACCACACTGGCTCTGTGCCGAGGGAACCGGTGTTTGTCCGCAGACAGCTTCCGGGTCATGTGGCCAGCATGACTAAGCCACTTCTGGTGAAACCAGAGCAGTGCACGGAAATGCTGTTTACCTTCCCACCGGAGCGGTACCTATTTATCTACTTGCACTGGCGTGCTTTCGAACTGCTAGGTTGGCAGGAGCTGGGACTGAGCAACGGGAGCTCACCCCGTTGCGGGGATTCGAACCACCGACCTTCCAATCGGCAAGCCCTAGGCTCAGTGGTTTAGACCACAGCGCCACAGAAATCTTAGTAGCTGTTACCTATTATATGCAAAAATTAAAAAGCGGACTGATCCACAGGGGATGATGCTGTCATTTTATTAGGTGAAACAGCTGGGTAATGGTGTGGGGCATATAACCAGAGTTTTAATGAGTTTGCACCTGCCTCAATTGCACCTTAACCTAGAAATCCACATTAAAACTGTAATAATTCTGGATGAAATCCTGTTTATTGTTTTAGGCAGAAGAAGAGTGCTTAGAATGTTACTTGGGGGAAAAAACCTGAACAAAAATTAATCTCTCTCTTTTAAAATCCTCGAGCCCGCTAGAAATGGTTGTTCAGCAATTCAAGTCTGCCAAATCCATTTGCTTTCCAGAAAGATACCCACTCCTTTGATTTACAAATGAGATCACCCATAAAGAAACTCCTTGCCATTTTTAATGATGTGATATTCTTTTACCATTGAGAATAGAGGTACTTTTATGTGCCTCCTGCTCTGTTATGAAAGCAGGTCTAATTATCTTCCATTACGGCAAAAGTCCTTTTTCTAAGTCAATCAGATATGATACAATTGGTAGCAGAATTCATCCAATTAGGCTGGGAGAAAATCAACCTGAAGTCTGATGTATTCTTAAAACTAACCATCAGCTAATGGGATCAAGATGAGCAGGTGACAGCAAAGGTTGCAAGGTTTTAAGCTGGGGCAATTGGAATAAGATCCACTATTTGACTATTGATTCAAAAACCCCAAATCTATTTTATATAATTGACTTTTTATTTTTATTCTTTGTATATCGTATTGTCGTTTTATTGCTATGGCCGATGGCTGACGCAAATAAAAATTCATTCAGCCAATGGGTTAATCTATTTGTTATGGCTTAAGTTGGTTAAGGCTTTACAAGACACACTTTAAGTGTTCCAGAAATATAACTCAGGGGATAAATCTACCAATTGTCTTATTTCTAGTTCTCTCTCAAGCCCACACCTCTCTCTTGACATTTCTGTTATATCTGTGACTCACAGAGGCACAACACGATCACAACCGCCTCCTCAAAGCAACCAATTCAGTTTCTGTGTCAAAACAAGGCACAGATTAATTAATTCGTCTCATCTAAGAGTGCCTGGAACAAAGTCAGCCCTGGGAAACCACTAAAAATTAGGGCAAAGTCCTTAATCATCAGCTGGTACTGCCCCGATTGAGTGATGAGCATACATGTTAACTCACTTTTGGTATGTTATGTATAATAAGCTTTTTCAGACATGTGAGTGTCTCGTTAAAGTTTGTGGTGTATGAGAAATAATCATCAAGACTTTTAAGGCCTGATTATGCAGGGACATTTCTAAATAAAAGGATGTCACATAGAGGAGGGAGAAAGGTTGTTTTTTGCTGCTCCAGAGAAGCGGACACGGAGCAATGGTTCCAAACTACAAGAAAGAAGATTCCACCTAAACATTAGGAAAAACTTCCTGACAGTAAGAGCTGTTTGACAGTGGAATTTGCTGCCAAGGAGTGTGGTGGAGTCTCCTTCTTTGGAGGTCTTTAAGCAGAGGCTTGACAACCATATGTCAGGAGTGCTCTGATGGTGTTTCCTGCTTGGCAGGGGGTTGGACTCAATGGCCCTTGTGGTCTCTTCCAACTCTATGATTCTATGATTCTAAATGATTTCTTTCCCCTCTCTCCCAACTTACAGATTTCCCTTTGCGAAAGAGAAGCTGATTCCCAGCAAGCGTGAAATAGCGGGTTTTCCACCTTTTGATGAATTTCCACCGAACTTGCTTTTCTTTCAGCTTGCCTTCAATTAAGGGTTGGCCATCTTGATTGACAACTGTGGAAATATGAGAGAGAGAGAGAGAGAGAGAGAGAGAGAGAGAGAGAGAGAGAGAGGGAATTGTTATGAATTCTTGTTTCTCCTTTGGTGGCTCAGACTTTACAGAAAATTTAGAATCAGAAGCCCAGGATGTGGCATCTATATAAGCCATTTCCCTATATCCCCCCCCCACCCCACAAAACAAGCAGCAAAGAAACCACAGTTCAGATGAACCACAGTTTGCCTGGGTTTGGGTGACATGACAAGCTATGGTTCATCTGAAACAGAAGGGGAACCTTCTAAACTCCTCACTGCACTTGTGTTGGAAGAGGAGTACATGGGCTCAAAGCTTACTGGGTTTCATTTGTACAATAGGAAACTTCAGCCCATTTTTTCTGTCAAGGAGTTAAACTTATTCCATGCATTTGCAAAATAATTTTCAAAATTTTGATAAACAAGATTTTCCTTCCTTCTGTCCCTATGCAGCTGTTAGGAGCCAATCTCCCAGAGAACAAAGAGGACATTTGGTGGCTGAGGAATACTGTTCTTGTCAACTCTGAGAAACAATGATGAAATTTAACAATGTATCTGTTTCTAGAATGTTTTTACTATTTTAGAATGTTCTTGTGTAGGAATTGTAGATGTGTTTGATGCCCTGGGCTCCTTTGTGGGGAAGGGCAGGATATAAATTCAATAAATAAAATAAATAATACACCCAGAATTTGTCTGCAAAAGTAAATCATTTTACACAAATATGTCTGCTCTATTCTAGCTATAGATCTGCTGGTACCTGACTAGTGTTGTTGTTTTTTAAAGGAATGGATTCTAAGTAACGAGTCTTATTTTCTTTACTTTTAGCAAAGCCTGTTTATTTACAAGGGAGCCTGTAGATGCTGCTTTTAGAATTGCAAGAGATTAGATTATTTGCAGCAGGACAAGGTTGCATAAGCTTTGAGAAACACAAGCTTTCATGTGATGTTTGAAAAGCAGTTTCTTGTTATGAAACTTCAGGTCCAAGTGAATTTTCTTGGCCTTCTGATGCCATGTCTCAGCAATGTGGGACGCAAGAAATTCTAGTATGTCACTGAAGAGCTATGGTGGCCATGGACAACTTTTAATTCTAACTCCCACTGTGTATATTTGGATAAATCCATGGCTATGCAGAAATGTCAACTTTAAAGGGCGCCCTAACGGATGAGATGCCAACATGTCTGAGGGAGTAATTAAAACAAAAAAAGTTCAGAGGGTCACAATGAACTAGTATTCCAAATACTTCTTTTTTTATTTTCTTTGCAATTAAGCTGTCTAAACATGTACAGTTTTATACAGCAACCTTCTAACCTCTTTGTGGTAGAATCTTATGACTTTAATGGAAGCAACCTTTTCCATGGTATCTTAGTCACTGGATGAAGTGCTTTGGCCGGCATTGTAACAAAGCTTCTTATCTCAATCCATCCGATTAAAAGTTAAATGCATTACCTTACCGTAATATTGATAAGAACAAAACTGGATACTAAGTGCCTCTCTGGCTAAAGACTTGTGGGCATGTGCATCAAGCAAAATATTCATTTGGGCTAACTAGGCTGGGATGAAGCCTAAGAATTGAAAGTCACGCACACCGAACAATTCACAAAACAGACGTCACAATCTCATTTGCTGGTGTGGGGAAGAGGGGGGGGGGAGTTCTGTTGCACAGGTGTAGATTCTTGCGCTGAAGGAACAAGTTACATAATGCTACTCTGGCTACAACTCTAGGTTTTGAGAGTGTTCCCTTAATATTCCATCAGCACTAAAGGAAATTTATCTCCTAACAGGGCTAACAGCAGTTTGGGGGCATTTTAATAAGGGAAATGGCAGGGAAGAAAGGGTAATTTCTCCATGAGCAAATGAGCAATGGTCCTGCTCTTGATTTCTCCCTTCCCTGTCACATATCTGTTATTTGAAGAAAAAATTAAGGGACCAGATGTAAAAGTGAGTATGGAATTTGAGGTTTCCAACCATTTGTTTGAAGCATCCTGCATCAATTAACAACGTTTCTCATTGGAACATGCCCAGACCAACCCATTTTTGCGAAATTTGCACATGAAAACACAAATGGCGCGCATAGGCTATGTCCTAGTCAGCATCCCAGTTTGGGATTTTGTTGCATTAAGACTGCACTCCTACACCTACATACCTGGAATGAATATTCTTGGGGATTTACTTTGGGGTAGATATGTATAGGATTGTGCTGTCAGTGCTGCGTTTAGTTTGGCACTAGGTGCTCATTAGAACGGCAGCCTTCTTCCGGTTGCTAAGTCACTGGAAATAAGAAATTACTGTCGATCTGCTGCACACCACCCAGAAACCTACTGTATGATCACCATTTCCCCCCCACCAGCCTTCACTTCTTCCACAGTGCATGGAAGATGTGTGCTATTTGCATCTATCCTGAAATTTCAATAGAGATATTCACAAAGCTCGTGTTTATGCAGAGAGGATTCAAGGAAGTAAATGTTTAAATATTTGCCTAACTGGGAAATAAACGCTTCTCGCAACATACGACTTCATTGAGAATCCCTCAGCAATGTGAAAAATGTTGGCTGAAAAGGAAAGTTAAACACGATTCTCCTACAAATGCTTTTATCAAGAGTTAGGTTCATAACCCAACAGTAAAGTGAGAACTAACCTTCACCCAAAGATCCCAGAGCAGTTCACAACATAAAAATACAAAGTGAGAATACAAAATAAAACAAATACAAATACAAACTAATAACCCCTCTCCTACAAACACATTTTAAAAACCATAGAGAGGCCTCGATGGCAGCATTCGATCCCCAGGCCCAAGCTCCCCGACCCGGGGGTATAAAATACATGTGTATTTCTGCTACTAATTTCCACAACATGACTTTTGTTTTTCTCTAAAGGGAATGCTTTATAAGCCAATGTAAGAAAAAAATATAGGACTACGTGTGCAAAAACAGTCTAAAGATGCAATTCTATACACACTTAACTGAGAGTAAGTCTGATTGAATCTACTCTCAATCCCCATAAATCTACTTTGCTAAAGAAAAGACAAGAAAATAAATTAAAACAGCACTGAATTTCTAAGAAACACATTTGCACATCATGTGGAGTTAGCCCCTCCACAGTATTTCCTAGGTAGTGAAGTGATTTAAGCTGTTAATGGAGAAAGGTTGATGTTGAAATATTGGGCTGTTATAATATCAGCCAACTTTCTGTAACATCAGGCCAACTGGTGGCTGGGTACAGATGCACAAGCACAGGGGGGAAGAGAATGAAGTATGCTAGAAAAGGACCTGATTGGCTGGAAGACTTGAAGACCCAAATCTCAGTTCTTTCACTCAGTCTGGTTCATTTTGCTTCCTTAAATACATCTCTGGGGTTCCAGGTTCCAGACCATGGGTAGGCAAACTAAGGCCTGGGGGCCAGATCCAGCCCAATCACCTTCTAAATCCAGCTTGCGGATGGTCCAGGAATCAGCGTCTTTTTACATGAGTAAAATGTGTCCTTTTATTTAAAATGCATCTCTGGGTTATTTGTGGGGCATAGAAATTTGTTCATCCCCCCCCCATATAGTCCGCCCCCCCACAAGGTCTGAGGGACAGTGGACCAGCCCTCTGCTGAAAAAGTTTGCTGACCCCTGGGTCCAGAAAATAAAACACTGTCAACCTAGGGCATTCTATGGAATGGTCTTTGGCGTCTTTAGGAAACTTTAGGATTGCAATTAAAACACGATATATATACAGTGGTACCTCGGGTTATATACGCTTCAGGTTACATATGCTTCAGATTACAGACTCCGCTAACCCAGAAATAGTACCTCGGGTTAAGAACTTTGCTTCAGGATGAGAATAGAAATCGTGCAGCGGCGGCGGGAGGCCCCATTAGCTAAAGTGGTGCTTCAGGTTAAGAACAGTTTCAGGTTAAGAACGGACCTCCGGAACGAATTAAATATGTAACCAGAGGTACCACTGTATATTGCTTCAATCTTATTAACATCAATGAGGACTACACAACCTTAAAGGGGTGTGTGGACTGTATGGCCCACCAGATGCTGTTGGACTTCAACTCCCATTACCCCTAGCCAGCATAGTCAATGCTTATGCCACGGGCCAGGAGTCAGCTTTGCCTGTTGAACAGCAGCCTGAAGGGGGAGAAGGCGGATTGACTCCACCTGCAGCTGATCAGCCTTCAAGGATACAGAGGAGAAGGCACTGATGAGAACCAGCTGGCTTTAGCCTTCTTAAGCATAGCTTCCAGAAGCAGTCAGATGTTGGTAACATTTGTAGTTCCTGACCCTGCCTTGCCGCTTCCTGCTTGTCTTGACCATTGACCGCATGATCATCAGATTACCTGACCTTGGACCATCTGACCATGCGGCTTGCTGTTTGGTGGACCCTAGGACTGGACCTGACTTTGGATGCTGACTCTACCTCCAGGCAAGTATAATTTAGAGACTCTTCTGGTTGGCTGACCTCCCACTCTCCTGAGCTCTGCATGCTGCTGCTCGGCAATGAGACTATGGCAGCTTAGCGATGATGGGAGTTGTTGTCCATTAACATCTGGAGAGCCATAGGCTTTCCACTTTAGTCTAAAGTCTCCTTGAGTTATCTCTAGAAATCGGTGTATGAAGCAACTGAAGAAAAATGGTGCACAGTATATCCATCACCAATGAGGGCAGTGACTCTCATTGGAACTACTCAGTCCCTAATTACAAAACCAACTCAGTTGATCTCTGGCACAAACTGCTAGACCCTGGAAAATTTTCAGGATGTACAGGGATATTCATATATGGTTTATTATTCACGTTAAAATAGTTCATGAAGAATGAGATCTTCATTTCCAAGACAGACCCCACCACAACAGCCTTATAGAATGAGTTAGAAGAAAACTTAATATTTGTAAGGCACAGCGATTCACTAAATACAAGAAGTGTATCCTTCCAAACACAATGGAACAACCTTTCTACCCACTCAAAAATGCAATAAACACTGAGAAAGGAGTCTGGAATTTCCAACTTTGCCAGCTGAAGTTATTGTCAAGGGTACAAAATGTCCTGAAACAAGTCTTGAAATTCCTGACACAGCTACCATAAATCATCAGAGTTTCATTAAAGCAAATTATTCTCTTGTGAGTTTGTGCAAATGAGGATGGCATCGGTGGATTTACTGGAAGGGAGAATTAGCAGTGATGAGAAGAAGTCCTTGGCTGGCTGCGCTTTGATCCCATTGTGAGGTGGATATAACTGGGAGCTGCGTTTGAAAGCAAGAGTGCTGGAGGAAAATGGTCCATGAGTCATTTTCTGTTCTCTACACGTATCAAATGGATGAGATATGGGTCCCTTCCAGATCATCTGCTTACTGAGCATTCATCCTGATTCATATGTACAAAGTTTGTGGAGAGGTTAGATGATGTCAGTGGTCGAGCATTATGGCCAGGTCAAATGAAGTTGGCGATAGTCAACTTTCCAGCACATTTCCCCATGACTTTACTTACCACAAAAATCTGATTGGGGGAGGGGTGTTACTTGTTGTGCAAATGTGCCAAGCCAACTTTAATTGTGCGAATGTACTGGTTATGTGATTGAATTTTGCCTGCAAATAGTGACCAGCTGAAAGTACATATGGAAAAAGAGACCCCAAAATAATATTTTAAGGAGCCATTGTATTGCCTGTTGGCTTTATGGCAGTGGTTCTCAAAGGGTGTGGTGTGCCACACTGGCAGGAAGACTGAAGGACAAAGAAACATTTAAACATTTCAGTATAGTGTATAGTATAGTATAGTATAGTATAGTATAGTATAGTATAGTATAGTATAGTCATACCTCGGGATAAATACGCTTCAGATTGAGCGCTATCGGGTTGCACTCCACGGCGACCCGGAAGTAACGGAGTGTGTTACTTCCAGGTTTTGCTGCTCGCGCATGTGCAGACGGTCAAAATGACGTCATGCGCATGCGCGGAAGTGGCGAAACACGACCCGCAGATGCGCAGACGCGCTATTGCATCTTGCGTTCCTTTCGGGATGCGAACTCGGCTCCAGAACGGATCCCGTTCGCATCCCGAGGTACCACCGTATAGTATAGTATAGTATAGTATAGTATAGTATAGTATAGTATAGTATAGTATAGTAGTATCAATTTATTTATTTACAGAATATGGATAGGTATCTTTTCAAAATGAGAGCAAGAGCATCAAGTGATACTGAGGACAATTCTAGTTGCATTTACCAATGCGTTTTTTATCTTATCAACAACAAAATTGGCTTGAGCAAATTTTTATTTTGAAAGTGTGACCCAGAGAATAAAGTCTGAGAACCACTACTTTATGGCCTTGGACACATGATCCCACCCTTTCTGTGCCTTGTGCTACTTTAGTTCCGAATAATAATTTACAAATCCACACAAAGAGATTTCATGAGTAGGTTTGTTTTTAAAACTCTCTGGTTAAAAATGTGTTGCCTTTTAATTGCCTGTAAGAAAAGCTGTTTGGAGCAAAACTACACGTTTACGAAAAGCATGGGGCTGCCACCCAAAATGGAATCTCCGGGTTACATTTCCCCCCTCCTCCATTGGAGGCAGTGTGCCTCTGAATACTATTTGTTGGGAATCGCAAGCAGGGAGTGTGCCACTGCACTCAGGTCCTGCTTGGGGGCTTTGCATAGGCATCTGGTTGGCCACTGTGAGAACAGAGTGCTGGACTAGATGGGCCATTGGCCTGAACAAGCTGGGCTCTTCTTGATGTAAGCCTGTGCTCTG
Source organism: Podarcis filfolensis (assembly GCF_964270895.1). Lineage (NCBI taxonomy): Eukaryota > Metazoa > Chordata > Lepidosauria > Squamata > Lacertidae > Podarcis > Podarcis filfolensis. The sequence continues at coordinate 20,908,520 of NC_139608.1, read as the reverse complement.
ATGCCATGTGGTTGTGGTTTTCCTCATTCTACCATAACTGACACGCAGCGAAAGGATGATGACAGTGTGAAGACATAACAAAAAAAAATTTTTTCCTTCCAGTAGCACCTTAAAGACCAACTAAGTTAGTTCTTGGTATGAGCTTTCTGAAGAAGTGTGCATGCACACGAAAGCTCATACCAAGAACTAACTTAGTTGGTCTTTAAGGTGCTACTGGAAGGAAAAAAAAATTATTTTTTTTTGACTATGGCAGACCAACACGGCTACCTATCTGTAAGTGTGAAGACATGTCTCACAATGTGTAATTCTACCCTTATATGAAAGGGACACGGGTGGCGCTGTGGGTTAAACCACAGAGCCTAGGACTTGCCAATCAGAAGGTCAGCAGTTTGAATCCCTGCGACGGGGTGAGCTCCCATTGCTCGGTCCCTGCTCCTGCCAACCTAGCAGTTCGAAAGCACGTCAAAGTGCAAGTAGATAAATAGGTACTGCTCCGACGGGAAGGTAAACGGCGTTTCCGTGTGCTGCTCTGGTTCACCAGAAGTGGCTTAGTCATGCTGGCCACATGACCTGGAAGCTGTACACCGGCTCCCTCGGCCAATAAAGCGAGATGAGCGCTGCAACCCCAGAGTCGGCCACGACTGGACCTAATGGTCAGGGGTCCCTTTACCTTTACCTTTACCCTTATATGAATCATATGTTTGCACTTTTCCTGGAGAGCTACTCCAGATAATACCCATCTGCTGCCCACAGGGACCAGGGCAGATGGCAGAATTATGAACCACACTGACATTGCTCACCTGGACTCTCTTAAGGGTTTCTTTTTGCCAGCTTGGTACATGCATATCTGATGTGTCCTAACTCATGGCTGGCCCGTCCATTAGGAAGAATGAGGAGATGGCCTCGGGGAGCTGATTTGAGGTGTGATGAAAGGTTTGCAAAATTGTTACTCATTTGATGGTTGTCCTACTGACAGGGAGAGAGGTGTTTGTGGGCTTTTCTGCCTCAAGCTCCAAAGTACATTGCATGATGTCTTCAGCTGAATGGTTCCTTCCATTGGAAAGTATTCAACTTACATGAGCTGATGGGAAAGCTCTGCCTCTGGGATTTGAAGATGTGGTCACTGGATGATGAATACATGTGCGAACTCATCATTCAGTCACCCACAGCTGTCTCCTAAACCACACTCAGGCTGGGCACCCCACTGGCCAGACCATTATCTCCATATACCCCCGCAGGCGAAGTCTGACACGTGGCCAGGGTCAACCACCTTTCAATCATCTGACATCACAATGACAACACGTGTCCAGCATTTGTTCACATGGTTTGCACTCAAGCAGAATGGGCAGCTTCCCAGTGTGGCGGTCAGCTGATATTCAGCGCAAGATAAATGCTGAGCATAGGGCTTTCCAGGGGCTGAATATCAGCTGACAGCACTTGGTAAGGGCTGTGCAAGGGGCTTTGTAGGGACCACCAATCAGCTAATCAGCAGGGCCAACGAAGCCCCGTTTTCCAAACTCCATCTTTACCTGGATCCACACTTGACAACATTTATGAGATTAAGTGTGGGGCAGGAGGGCATGGCTTGGTTGAAACAGCCTGGCCTAGTTATGCCTGCAGATCAGAGGTCCTTCAGCCTTGCAGTACATAAAGCACTGGTTCAAGGTCCTTGCATTAATTTACAAAGTCCTGAGCAACTTAGGCCCAGGGAACCTTAGGGACCACCTGAACCTTTACATCCCACTTGATCACCATGATCACCTGCAGGAGCAGTGTTCCCTCAGCTGCTGAAGTTCATCTGATGACAACAAGGAACCAAGTCTTTGGTGTCTTCAATCTGCCAATAGAGATTCAGCAGACACCTTCGGTGACAGCTTTTAAATGCCTGCTGAAAGCTCTTCTATTCTGTCAGGCCTACAGAATACATCTTTTCAGCAAATCTGATTTATGGTTTTATTATATATATTGTTTTTACTGTATGGTTTTATGCACATCTGTCGTAAACAGGTTTTTTATGAATAGTGGTTCACAAATATTTTTTTATAAATAATAATTTTTAAAATGTATATTTGGAAAGCTGGAAATCAGGAACACTCAGAGGTGATAGACTTGGCTGGTAGCAAAACACAACACAGGCACGAAACAAGACGCAGGGATTAAAGGACCAGTGGGTGAACCACATACACCACATTGAGCTCCTTGGAGGAAAACATGGGATAGAACTGCACTAAAATAAAGAAATAAAATAACTACTATGAGGGGGCAAATGCTAAGGGTGAGGCATGGACAGAGCTGCGCCTGGTATGTCTCTGATCGGATTTTAGTGCAGAAATCCCTTTTAAAACCCAGAACTCACATTCAATCCCAGTTCATAACGTAGGACCAAATGTTTAGTTTTGATTATATACATGTCTGACTCCCCACTGTCTGCAGTCTGCATTTCTCCTATCTTCCTCCTTTCTTATTTCCTTTGCTTTTTCCCTTTTTCCTTCTTTTAAGAAAACTTAAACAAACAACACAAATGGCTGCAGTGTCACTGGGTGTGACCCACCTTAGGGTGGGTCACGACCCATCAGCTGAAGACAAAGGGTCTAATGGATATCAGTAGTCTCTAACATGTATTTCCAGGGTGAGGAGTCCAGCTGCCTGTAAAATAATATGCTCCCCATCTGGCAGATGACTACTCAAAAAATAAACCCATTTCATTTTTTTGCTATGACAGCAGGAAATGAGCAAAGAAAGCCCCCAATATAGTGAGGTTTCTAATGTCAAACATTTTGATTCAATATGTTCCACACTGGAGTGTTTGGATATATATATATATATATATATATATATATATATATATATATATATATCCTTGAAAGTGGCTACTTTTAAATAATAACTAAGGGAGACAGGAACTGGCAAAACCATACATTTAAGTCTTTTAAACAGACATTTTATGTCTTTTTAGCTGAACAATTTTCCTTAAGAACTATCAAAAGCAGACATAGCATTCCATTTAGGAAATTCAATATGTTAGGAGTCTACTGAAAAATTATGAATGCAGGCTTTTAACGACTTTTGGATTCCTCATTGATTTAGCTACAGTTGCACATGCAACCAAATTAATTAATCAAAGTAATTTGTTACTCCCCCAAGAGTTAATATTAGGCCCGCAACAATATTTTCTGATTTCAAAATTTGCATTTGATGCAGCCTGAGATGCAGCTGAAAGAGGATCCACCAAATGGAATATCTGATTTGTTTTGTTGCTGACTAGCACACTTTTGTTTCTGTAGTGACAACTTTTCAATTCCCAATTCTATTCTTCCTTTCCTGCACTTGACTTCATTTGTCCACATGGCTGTTTAATTGATTGATTTTACTTACAACTTTTTGTGGTGACATATTGGGCATATTGGGCAAAGTGTTGGCACAGCACTGTCAAAAGTACATCAGTTGGCACAGCTGTGAGCAAATTAAGCCATGAACCAGGAATTGGGAATTTGCCACTTTCCAGAACTTGCTGTAATATCATTCTTATCATCCCTGGGCTGCTAGATGGTGGCTGGACCTAATCAAAGTCCAGCAACATGTTCCTGCCGTACATAGTGAAGGCTAAGAAGAACAGAAATGGTGCTGAGAAGAACAGCATCGAAACCGAATGAAGCACTGAAAATAACAGAAACAGAAAGGTGCTTTTTGACACTTGCAAAACAAGGGAAGCCATTTTGTCTCAGTCATAGTTTCTACATTCTACAATGGCGGGATTGAAAAGAGATTTGCCTGTTGTCCAATACAATACTCTCCAGTGCATTTTCCCACCACTTCCCTTATTGCCAAAAGGTTCGGTTTTTGGGGGGAGAAGCAGGTTTGTTATGGAAGAGTGGCAAATCAACTTTAATTGCCCAACCTCAATTTTTCACTATGAGATTGAATCCCATATGAAAACAGCAACATTTTGGATTTGCCCTATACTTCACTTGGGACTGTAAGATCAACCAGAAAAAGGAACTGGGGCCCAAACAGCTACCTAGATCCACGGATGGAGCTTGTCCTGGCTTAGTGGAATTCTTTCCTTTGAACAACTTGCATGGTAGAGTGCCTATTAGTTTGGAAAAGAAATGGGACTGTGCAAGAATAAGTTGTTGGTTTCTATTATCCCCAGATATACAGAAGTACATAAGTTTACAATTTATATATATTGTACAGAAAAGCTTGAAAACCAAAGAAAGATCAACAAGCACCTGTAAACTTCCAGGACTTATGTAACATTGATGACATAACTGATGAGCCCATGGAAATAACTCACCTCATTGTCCAGAGATGGAACTTCTGGACTTACATTAGACACTAAAAACAGGAACTCTTATTTTTTGTGGCTATGCTTTGTTTAGGAGATGGGGTAAGGTTGGCAGGGGGTTGGACTCGATGGCCCTTGTGGTCTCTTCCAACTCTATGATTCTATGAAGCATGACAAAATGATGCCCCAAATCCTGATCACTGCCCTCCCCCATGATTGCCTACTGCCTGTGTCCAGAAAGTATGATTCTATAATATTCTATGCAGGTCCCCTGTTCTTAAAATGTCCAACAGTTGTAAAAGTAGTCTGCGATGTGGAATTGGGTCCACTCTTTGAGAAGTATAAGTAAAAATGCCCTTCATTTAATTATTTGTTGGATCCTGGCCATTTTCAAGTTTGCAATACACAGGCACCTAAACAGCTGTTCTTTGTGGGTTGTCTTGTATCTCATAACAATTATGTTTCCTTTCGCTGGAATGGGATGAAATTTGGTGACTGAAGGTAAACTGGGTTTTAGCAGCCCTAGTTTGTATTTAGATTTTAACTGGTAATTTAGATGTCCTCAGTTTAAATTATTGTAAGTTAAACTCCCAGGATTGGGTAGGAAAACCTTTCAAACCCCTAATTAATTTCTTGGAAGTAAGCAACTTATTATTTACTCAAGTTCTATTAGTTTCACTGGAACATGCTTCCCTGTAGATGTGCTTAGGATTTCAGTCTTAATTTATTTTGTCCAGGGATTGCATAGAAAAACTGCTTAATCGAGCAATGACTCTGTCTAGATCATACCCTTCAGCAGATGTGCTGCTGAATAAAATGAACCCAGTTTTCTTTGAAAAATGCTGGAAAATTAATTATGACTTGTGCTAAACCGAGTTGGGTAAAATACAATGAAAAGCACTTCACACAAATGCAAAACTCTCTGATGATGTTAGTGAAAATTTAGAAAGTCTTCAACTCTGTGTAATAGCCAACAGTCAGCATTAGAAAGTTGTCCAAACTCCCTAATTGCCAGCTGTTTCCACCCTGCTGTATGATTTCAGTAGTGTCACATCTTCAGATGGCAACTCATTTTAATTGGCATCTGTTTTTCCCCTCATATCTCCATCTGTCCCAAACCATGAAATGTTTTTTGTGCAAACATGCTGGCCCAAAAGCATAATTGGTGTAAGTCCATTTAACTGAGCCACACCCCAAAGAAGCAGAAATCAGTAATAAAGCAAGCCAAGTCATTATAGGAATTAGAGCTCATCGTTTACTAATGGGAAGCCAACCAACAGGTTTAGAAAATTACGTATAAAAAATCATTATTATGGCTTTGCTGGGCATGGTTTCATTAGCTTAAATATTTTTAAATGGACACATGAAACTTGGATAGGTACACTTGCATATGAACACTAGTTGAGTCCTCCAGTAATTTAGCCCGCTACTTCCAGCAATATCTGGAGGGCCAAAGGTTCCCCATCCCTGCTATAGAGAGAGAAAGTATTGCATTATATTTGTGTGTATCAATGCTGGGGTTTTCTTTACCACATTTCTCCCCATGTAAATAAATGCTCCAGCACCTTGATGATGTGGCACACAGATTTGTGGTTTGCCCTTTGAATTAAGAAGTACTGGCTTCCTGATCTGATGAATTTCCACCAAAACATTCAGCTGACACCAGGGAGAAGAGACGGTGGAAGAAGATTGGAAGAAATTTAAAGACTATCTACAGAAATATTGTAAAATTAATGAATGTTAGAATGATGTTGGATAGAAATTAAGTGGTTTCCAGCTGTAATGCTTTAAGAATATGGAAGAAGGGTATAAATAGGTAAAAAAATAATTAAAATGATGTTGGATTGGAAATAAGTGGTATTAGCAACAAAGTTAATAAGAATATGCAAAAATGAATTGATAATGGATGAAAATACTGAGTTATAAAATGTTAAGTTATAGAGATAAGATAAATGAAAGAGGGGAAGAATTTGCTGATTTGATTATTTAAATGGGAATACAAGAAGGGGAGGTGTGAGGAAGTCAAAGAAACAAGCAAATGAGTCTTAAGTTATCAAAAAGAATTGTTTTTAATTTTTCTTATTTTTTCTGTATGTTTACTTTTATTTTTTTATTTTTTTATTATGTGTTTTTGTATATTTGTCTTTGTAAAATCTTAATAAATATTTCTTAAAAAAAACAACATTCAGCTGAGATGCAACACACAGTGGAATTCTAAGCAGTTGTCCTTGGGAGAAAGTCCTATTGAATTCAAGGAGATCGCCTCCTTGTAAATGTGTTTTAGGATTGCAGCTGTAAGTGACTCTCCATTTGTACATGTTCATTACAGACATGAATGGTTTGGTCGCCTAATTCATATCGTCTGCACAGTTCAGCCCTCAGCACTGTCAGATTCTGAACAGTATTACTTGTGTATCTCACTACTACAGGAAAAACTCGTTACCTGTTGCTTTTTCAGGGTTATTACACATGAAGCACTGCCAAGCCCCTGCTTCCTCGCTGTAACCAAATAAATCAAAGAACCTCACTTCTTCCAGATGTATCCGCACATGGTCCAGATCCTAGGCAAGTTACAAAAAAGAAAACGGGGGGGGGGGAGAGATACCAACCCTGTTAGGAACAGACTTGACTGATGTGCAATTTATTACCTGCAAAATAAAAAGTAATAAGGTTAAGTACTTCTAGCAATGGGAACTGAAAGTAGAAGTTTATAAGCAATGGGAACTGAAAGTAAAAGTTTATAAGCAATGGATTCAAGCCCTCAGTCTCGTATAATATAGCAATTACGCTGTGTGCTGTTCTGTAACTACTCCAGTCAACGTTTTGGTGATTGACTAATGAAATTTTTTAAAGCTGTACAGAGTGCAGACCGAGCACTATGTCTGATTCTCCTGTGGCCCTCCAACTGAAAATGGCTTCTCATCCCTGCCCCACAGTGATTATTTTGGAGGTCCTCAGTGTTGCAGAATAGTCCAAACTGAATGGTCTTCACTTTTGTACTAATGACAGGCTAAAGTGAAGGTGTCATTGTGGATTGCAGAAGATCCATGCTGTTGTTTGCTGGGCTATCTGGTATTTAGTGAGGAACACGTGTCCTTTGTTATTGTTTAGTCGTTTAGTCGTGTCCGACTCTTTGTGACCCCATGGACCAGAGCATGCCAGGCACTCCTTTCTTCCACTGCCTCCCACAATTTGGTCAAACTCATGCTGGTAGCTTCGAGAACACTGTCCAACCATCTCGTCCTCTGTCGTCCCCTTCTCCTTGTGCCCTCCATCTTTCCCAACATCAGGGTCTTTTCCAACAAGTCTTCTCTTCTCATGAGGTGGCCAAAGTATTGGAGCCTCAGCTTCAGGATCTGTCCTTCCAGTGAGCACTCAGGGCTGATTTCCTTAAGAATGGATAGGTTTGATCTTCTTGCAGTCCATGGGACTCTCAAGAGTCTCCTCCAGCACCATAATTCAAAAGCGTCAATTCTTCGGCGATCAGCCTTCTTTATGGTCCAGCTCTCACTTCCATACATCACTCCTGGGAAAACCATAGCTTTAACTATACGGACCTTCAAGCCCCTTCGCCACGGCAAGGCAGTGATCCATGAAGGGGAACACATGTCCTTTAGGATGCCCTAAAACTAACCCAGAAAAACAAAATATTTTGAAGCTAAATTTGTAGAATCAGTTGGAAGGGACCCAGGGTCATCTAGTCCAACCCCTGCAATGCAGGAATCTCAGCTAAAGCATCCATGACAGATGACCATCCAACCTCTGCTTAAAAACCTCCAAGGAAGGAGAGTCCACAACCCACCGAGGGAGACTGTTCCACTGTCGAACAGCTCTTACTGTCAGAAAGTTTTTCCGAATGTTTAATTGGAAATTCCTTTCTTGTAACAGGCTGAATTTTATTAGAACAAGATCTTTTAGCTTGATGACAAAACAGAAATGCCATTTTATCTCCCACAAGAAACTTGTTCAAAGTTTTCTCTTCTTCCCCCTTTAGGGGAACTTTTACCTAGATTTTGTTGACACCTTAAAGGACACAGAGTAAGATTTCCTTCGCAAATGACAGCATGAGCTAACACAAATGATTTCTAAATGAATCGCAAGGAGGTTGCCGTGTTTGTTTAAAAAGTAACATAGCCTATGTACTTTCATAAATATCCATGAAGCAATTGACCGGAAATCTGTTAGGAAATAAATACATCTGGAAACATTTTACTTACCAGAATATTTGAACTACGTTATAAAAATATTTTCTGCGGTATGTGCATACTGAAGAGTACAACACAACATTCTTTGCTAGCTAATTTCTTTTTTTAAAAAAAGACTCTGTTTAACCCATATGCACTGATTTGGCCATATTCTGCAGTCTGTTACAATTATACAAGTCATAAACCCTTTCACTGAAGTCACTGGGGTATGTTCTTCTGCCAGAGAAATTTGCTGATTGTGTAAACTTCAAATTTACATGAGTGGAAGTAAAGAGAAAGAAGAAGAAGGAAAAAAAGGGGGGGAGAGAAGAACCCCTCACCAGAATTTAGCACCAGCAATTTTTAAAAATATATCTAACTGAATACATCACCTGTGCTTGTATTTACTCAGAAGTAAATTTCATTGGGTTTGATTCGGACTTATTCCCAAGAAAGTGTTGCATAGGATTTCAGCTTAAGAATAACAGGCTATTATTGTCAGGTAGCTGCATAATAAAACACTTGCTGTGTATGATTGACAATATGATAAATTGAATTTCATCCCTGTATTTTGTACTAGGAGCTGTGCCCCAGCTCATGTTTCTTGCCAACCTCCCTAGACATCATTTTTGCTCCTTTTAATTGACAGGTGGGTCATGCTCAGGATAGCATGTATGTTTCTCTGTGTCCATTTAATGCTCACAACAATCCTAGGAGGTAGGTGGTCCTCTCAAACCTTGGCTGAACCTGTCTTTTTCCTTCAGGTTAGGTGAAGCCAAGCAACAGTGACTGGCCCAAGGTCAATCAGAAAGCTTCATGACTGGAAGGCAATCTGAACCCAGTTTCCCCCATGCTGCCTCTTAATCACACCGATACCCGATTCTTCCTCCAGGGAGGAAGCTTACACATGGTTCCCCAGCAGTCTCCTAACTGAGCAGCTTACAGGACCAGGCCTGCTTAGCCTCAGTAGAACCATGTGCCTTTCGGCCATTCTTGTTTCAACAAATTATTCCGGACCAAGGTAGATGTGCTGTGGGAAATCCATGACTGGCTTTCCAAATATGTTTCTCTTTGGCTGACGAAGCAGTTGCATGAGCCTCCAGTTTGGATTTGGCAGAGGTGCTTAACTCTTTCCTCACAATATCCTAATAACAGAAATGTCCATCTAATGCACTGCTTTTTCTTGCACACATTGGGAGGAGATTTCCATCAGGGAAACGGCACTCCACGTAGGTGGGATAGTAAAAGTCATGGTTTAACAAACCATAGTTTAACAAATCACGGTTTAGCATTATGCAGACTTGGGCATCAAGTGATGGGCAACTCAAAACTGCATCCTCACTAGTCTTTGGTACAAAGCACAATCCATTTTTTAAATCCCTTCAGAGCATCCATGTGCATTTTGAAAGCTACAGCAAAAGCTGGCGTATGTCCAGGTTGAGGGAACTATGCCAAATAACTGATAGACAGGATGGATAAGGTCTTCCCTACCTCCTGAGTAGTTGTGACAAATGTTTAAAAATGCTATTTCAATTGGCTAGGGTAAAATGAAGCCTTAAAAAAAAAATCCCCAGCAAAGAGAAGTTTCTTTAACCAGACTGCCCGGCATTCTAAATTTCTCTGACTGATATAAAACATCTGGCTGTCTCTGATGAAATGTAACAGAGTAGTGAAGTTGACATGCTTTATTATGATAGGACGGACTAGTTGTAAATTAAAATAAAAACACAAAAACCCAGATTTAGTAAATCACCATTCACAAGTTTTCTTTGCTGTTTATCAATTGGCCTTTTCATGTTCCATTTTCCATTAAAAGGTCTTTCCCCCTGGAAGACCTTGCTTGAGCTGCAAAATTGACATTCCACAACTGAAGGCAATGGAGTACAAATAATTCATGTCATAAAAACTTGAGAAGAGACCTGGATCAGACTAAAGGCCCATCTAGCCCAGCATCCTGTACTTACAGTGGTCAACCAGATGACTCTCAGATGCCCACAAGCAAGACCTGGGCCCCACAACACTCTTTCCACTTGTAATTTGCAACAGCTGGCATTTAGAGGCATACGGTCTCTGACACTGGCAGTGGTACACAGCAATCATAACTAGTAACCATGGATTTGTCTAATCCACTTTTAAAGCCACCTAGGTTAGTGGGTAGGGGCACGGGTGGCGCTGTGGGTTAAACCACAGAGCCTAGGACTTGCCAATCAGAAGGTCGGCAGTTCGAATCCCCGCAATGGGGTGAGCTCCCGTTGCTTGGTCCCTGCTCCTGCCAACCTAGCAGTTCGAAAGCACGTCAAAGTGCAAGTAGATAAATAGGTCCCACTCCAGCGGGAAGGTAAACGGCGTTTCCGTGCACTGCTCTGGTTCGCCAGAAGTGGCTTAGTCATGCTGGCCACATGACCTGGAAGCTGTACACCAGCTCCCTCGGCCAACAAAGCGAGATGAGCACCGCAACCCCAGAGTCAGCCACGACTAGACCTAATGGTCAGGGGTCCCTTTACCTTTAAGTTAGTGGGTGTCACTACATTTTGTGGTTGTGCATTTCATACTTCAGCTGTGTGCTGAATAAAGAAGTACAGTCATACCTTGGAAGTCGAATGGAATCCGTTCCAAAAGTCCATTTGACTTCCAAAACGTTCAAAAACAAAGCTGTTGCAGCCAATCAGAAGCCACGGAAGGCCCGTCGTGCATTCAGGTTCCAAAAGAACGTTCGCAAATGGGAAAAATCACTTCTGGGTTTGCAGCGTTCGGGAGCCAAAATATCTGAGTTCCAGGGCGTTCAGGATCCAAGGTACGACTGTACTTCGTTTTTCCTGTTCTGAATCTTCCAACATTCAGCTTCATTGGATGATCCCACATTCTAGTATGAGAGGAAGAAAAACTTCTCCCCATCCTAGTTTCTCTACACCATGCATAACTTTATATACCCCAACCATGTTTTCTTTCTAAGCTAAAAAGCATAAGATGTTATAATTGAACCTTTTCTATAATATTGTTTTTGAGGTATGGTGACTAGGGTTGTACACAGTGTTCCAAGTGCAAAGTATAGATTTGTTTAATGCCCATTAGGATATCGGTAGTTTTATTTTCAACTCCTTCTCCCAGGTGGAAAAAAGCCTGCAAGGCAGGGAGCAGGTCTTCCAGGAATCACAGCCAAGATGTTAAAATAAGTTTAAAAGCATCAGTCTCAACTGAAATTCTTGAGTGCACCTACAGGTTCCTCCTCTGCGAAAAATATCAAATGATACCTGCTCTCTGTCTGTCTTGTTCTTTAAACAGTTACTGATCTGTAAGAGGACAATGTGTTTTGATCCCATGACTACTAAGCTTACCGTACTTTTCCCTTTAAAATCATACTAAAAAGTGGGGGTTGTAACTCTGTGCCATATCCCCCCATTTTCTTAAATTAGTCTGCAAAAATAGAGGGCATCTTATACATGGGGGCGTCTTATAGACAGAAAAGTATGGTACTTGGGAGTCTTTGGTGAGGAATTTGTTGAAAGTCCAAGTTCCCAGTCTGGCTACATGGACTGGTAAGATGTATTTGGTGTCTTCTTAATTCCATAGAATCATAGACTTGTAGAATTGGAAGGGGTTCCAAAGGTCATTCTAGTTCAATCCCCTGAAATGCAGGAATCACAGCTAAAGAATCCCTGACATACAGCCATCCAACCTCTGTTTAAAAACCTCCAATGGAGGAGAGCCCATCATCTTCTGAGGTTTCCACTGTCACGGTCCGGTTCATGGGCGATCGAAGTCCCGGCAGGGGACGTCAGGACTGGGGGCAAGATGGCGGGGTGGGAGCAGGAACGGGGGTCCAGAAGCCAGGAGTCAGGAAGCCAAGAGTCCGAGGGTCAGGAAGCAAGGAGGCACGAAGTCAGGGGTCCGAGGGTCAAGAAGCAAGGAGTCAAGGGTCCAAGGATAAAGAAGCAGGGAGTCAAGAAGCCGAGGTTCAAGGATCAGGAAGCAAGAAGCCAAACGCAGCAAGCCAGGGAGTGTGTTGCTGTGGCAAAGAGCCAAAGGGAAATGCTGACCTTATATCCCTTCCCAGCTCTTCCACCAGGTGCTGTGAGTTACCAATCAGCCTCACCTATGAGGCCGCGCCTTGCCTCTTCAGAAAAAACTTAGGAAGGCCCCAGTTCTGCAACGTCCTATTGGCATAGCCATCAACTTTTCCCTTTTCTTGCGAGGAATCCTATTCGGAATAAGGGAATTTCCCTTTAAAAAAGGGAAACGTTGACAGCTATGCCTATTGGTCACAGGGCCTGGCTCCTGCATGCACACCTGACATCCACTGTCAAACAGCTCTTATCACCAGAAAGTTCTTCCTAATGTATATTCAGAATTTCCCCTCCTGTAATTTGAATCCACTGGTTTAGGTGCTACACTCTGGAGCAACAGGAAGCAAACTTGCTCCGTCTTCCATGTAACAGCCTTTCCGGTGTTTGAAGATGACTATTATATCACTTCTCAGTCTTCTCTTCCCCAGGCTAAGCATACTCTGCTCTCTCAACCATTCCTGGAAAGGCTTGATTTCCAGACCCTTCGTCACCTCTGTCGTCCTGCTCTGCACAAGTTCTAGCTTGTCAATATCCTTCGTAAACAGCAGTGTGTTTCTACGGCACTATGAGGAGCAGCAGAAATTGGTAACCCTAGAAGCAGGAATGATGTGGGACTGAAGAACTTCATGCTGACAGCATTAACAGTGGCATGCAGACTGCACATGCCTCACTGTCTGCATGATTGTCTCCATACCTGCAGTGCACATATTCATGCATCCCTGCAGACTGATGTCAAATGCTGCACAAACCACAGGGAGTGGGGGAGATCAGATTCATATCAGAAGCACATAGGTACAGATCTAATCTTTGCAAAATCTTTGATGTAGTCCAGATGTTCTCTCGGAGAGCTTACATGAAAATTGCATCTCATCACACCTGAGACTCTCTGGGCCTAGTTATTTACCCTACAAAGCACAAAACATTTAAGTCAATACTCTGGCTCTTAAGCCTGTGCAACACAGCTGTCAACTGTTCCCTTTTTTAAAAGGGAAATTCCCGTATTCCAAATAGGATTCCTTACAAGGAAAGGGAAAAGTTGACAGCTATGCTGTGGAACACTGTAGAAATCAACAGGACTAAGGCTGCAATCCCAGACTTCCTTACTTGGAAGTAAGTCACAGTGAAAGCAATGAACCTGATTAGGATGGAGTATCCTCCTGGTCATTCTGCCCCAAAGTCCTGCCCTGATAGTCTCACTGCTGGACTCTGACAATTACTGGAAATGACTCCAACTGGAAGGAGGCAAGATGGGAGGTGAGGATCAGCACTCCCTTCCAGCACTCTGTTTGTTTTCTAAAACATCCGCTGTGTCCCCAGCTTTGTACATAATTGAAGCTGAACTGCATTGAAACCGACAAGTTTTCTGCTTTCAGCTCTACTTTGGCTCTAACTTTTGGCTCTAGTTTTGGCTCGTCTTTCGTAGGATGAAGGTATGCAACCACTTTCAGCGATAGCCAGCTTGTGATAGGCTTCCCCCTGCTTCCTCAGCATCAGGGAATTCCCAGTAAGAGAAAATAGCCATGAAGGTTTTTGTTTTTTTTAAAAAAAGACGCAAAGCCCACCCTTCAGAAGCTCAGCTGGCAAACAGAGGAGGTAGAAGGAGCTTCCAAAGTTTTCTACGAGGGATTAGCATGCTCCAGTTCTGCAAAAACGAGACGGCTGTAGTGATAAGGAGACTCAGCACATATTTTTTACAGAATGTGAGCAACAGGACAAGCTTGTTCATCTTTCTTATGAGACCTTGTCCTGCTCGTAATATGATTATGCAACTAATACATTTGAGAGCAATAGCACTTGCTGTTGCTGCGTGTTCAACGTCTTTGGGGAATTTTGCATGATGTATTAGAATTCTGGCCAAGAAGGATTTCACTTTCCTAAGCACTTTCCTCTCTCTTGGTGGTTCCCTCAGTCAAGTGCTGTGTCTCTAAAGCTCAAACTACACATTACGCAGAGTGCCACCCTCAACTTTCTGCATTGTTTAAAAGCCAAAATGAGCTCGGGTAGGCTGTGGATCGGGGAGTAAGGAAGGGAAGACTGTGAGACCTTTCCACTCGTCACTTTCCAGCTCCAAATCCCTCTCCCCATCCTGTTTTGCTATCTATACTTTACCCAAAGTTAAAGGGAAGATCTAGCAGATCAAAGCATCACTGGGATGTGTGTGATTTTGAGCTGAAAGCAGCAGGAAAAAAGTGAAGAAGCTTCTTTCCCAATGTCCTGTTGGGTTAAGACCCAGGGTGGTGAATGCTAAACAAGGCTTAGCATATTAGCATGATATTAAACTAGGAAAAGGACAATCCTTGGTCAAATTTTTGCTCAGATATAAAGTTTACTGGGTGACCATGGTCAGCTCATTATCTCTCAGTCTAACCTACTTTGCAGCATAAAATGAAGGAGTGGAGTAGAAATGGATGCTTTTTGAAGAAAGGGCAGGAAAGATTTTTAAAATTATGATAAAACTACTACTATTTTATTTATTAGACTTCTGTCCCACCCTTCCCAGGATGGAAAACAACGAAGTAGGAAAATAAAATGAAAACAAGAAATAACATATTTCAAAAAAATGTAAATGGCAGCAGGTTCACAACTAGTACTTGCAAGGTTGCAGAGAACACCATCCTTCAGATTCCTAGATTTACTCATTAAATGTATGGGTGAATAGGAAAGTTTTTTAGTTCCTCCTGGATGCTAATAATCAAGAGGGGGGGGGGGGAGACAACTCACCAGGGATGATTTCCACAAACAGGGAAATGCCACTGGGGAAGCTCTGCCATAGGTCAGTGCCAACCAGGCAACACTCACTCCACCAACAGAGCTTCCACTGCTGATTGTAGGTCCTGAGATGGTTGATACTGGGGAAAGCAAACACTTGAGTCCCAAGCCATTCAAGGCTTTGTAGGCTAGTAAAGGTAAAAAAAAAAAAAAAAGGTAAAGGACCCCTGGATGCTTAAGTCCTGCCAAAGGTGACTACGGGGTTCTGGCGCTCATCTCGCTTTTATGCCGAGGGAGCCGGCATTTGTCCACAGACAGCTTTCCAGGTCATGTGGCCAGCAGGACTAGACTGAAACGGGACACCGTGATGGAAGCCAGAGCCCATGGAAACACCATTTACCTTCCTGCCGCAGCGGTACCTATTTATCTACTTGCACTGGTGTGCTTTCGAACAGCTAGGTGGGCAGGAGCTGGGACAGAGCAACGGGAGCTCACTCCGTCATGCGGATTTGAACCGCTGACCTTCTGGTTGGCAGGCCCAAGAGGCTCAGTGGTTTAGACCACAGCACCACCCACATCCTATGACAAATACTACACCCTTGTCTTAGGCCTGGTAGCAGCAGCTACTACTACTACTAACTCATGGAACTCAGTCAAATGTTTAGAAGCAAATATAATAAAATCTCTTTCACGGAGATTTCCAAAGATACTCCAGTCCTCTCAATAAGAATGCAAAGGGTTTTTTTATCCCCCCCCCAAAAAAAACTCAAAGCCACACATTATTTCTTTGTCCTATTTTATACTTCTCATCAAAGGAAACCCCACCCAAACTTTTTCTAAGCAGAGAAAACATGTGACTTGATCTGATTGCTTTAAATTCAGTCCCACATTGAATGCGTCTACTCCCATCTCTTGTCATGAGGCCTTTCCAGCACAGCTGGAAAGTTGGGATTGGAGGAGTGAGGATTGCTTCAAAAATGTCCCAACATGGCATTAGGAGTATGCTTGTTCCCTGAGAAGTTTTGCTGTTTGCTTTTTATTTCACTGCGTTTTTGTGTAAGTAAGCAGCTCTGGACGCAAAGTGAGTCTCTTGTTTGTAAAAAAACACATTTTTTTATTTACAACATTTTTGTTCAATTTGTGGGGACATTGGGAGGACTTAAATTATTATTTTTGAATGTGATGGTCAATCCTATAGCAGTTTAGCCTCATTCAGACAAAAGTTGCTATTTTCTGGTCTTCATGTTTTTTGGATCTTTTCTGTCAGTGAGAGTTTTAGAAAAGCATCTCTCCTTGCTTGATTTCCAATTATGCAATTTTAAGTTAGGGTTGTGCATATGTGTGTGTGTTTGTGTGCAGTTTTTCTATTTTTAAAAGAAAATTGTAGGTAGTTAAGACTTACTTCAATTACATTTTTAAAAAAATCCATACTGGTCACTTGCGTGAACCCCAGTTAAAGGCTAATAGCTCTGACCAGAAATCTTTTGCTTTGCTTCGAAACAGAATTCTTTGCCATCTTTGAAATTGCAATTGCTTTGAAGCAGGGATATTTTTAAAGGGCAAAGGCTGACAGGACAGAGCATGCACAAATCATTACCCCTGCAGAGTCAGTGCCATAGCCCACAATTATGTGAATTTGCAAAAGGCAGCTATTCTCTCTCTTTTTGTAAATAAGAGCAAAAGCCAAGTAGCATTTTCATTTTCCATCCAGATATCAATTGCATGTGCAAGGGATTAGGGACAAAACTCAACGACCTTTCAAAAAACAGCACAGAGGACATCAATGCAAGCAATGACAAGTTCAGAAACATATTAAACTTGGTTTAAGCAATACGATAGAAGTGTATAAAAGTATTCATGGCATGGATAGTGGACAGAGAAAAGTCCCCCCCCACTTTATTATTATTAATAGAATTATTATTCAAATTTGTATACTGCCCATCATCTGAAGAAAACAGGGTGGTTCACAACAGATAAATACAAAATGAGAAAACAAAATATATAACAAAACGAACCAAAAAACCCTCCCACATTTAAAAGGTCATAGAAGGTTTAACTAGCTAAAGGCTGGTTATAGAGGAACACTTTGCCTGGCGCCTAAAGATATGTAATGAAGGCGCCAGGCGAGCCTCTCCGGGGAGAGCATTTCACAAATGGGGAGCCACAGCATAAAAGGCCTGTTCTTGTGTTGCCACCCCCTGGACCTCGTGTGGAGGGAGCACAGGAAGAAGGGCTTCATATGATGGTCACATGGTTCACATGGGGAGAGGCAGTCCTTGAGAACTTGGAGATATCAAATTAAGCTGAACGCTGGAAGATTCAGAGTAGACCAAAGAACATGTTTCTTCAAACAGTAAAACTATGGGATTCGCTCCTGCCAAAAATAGCGAGGGCCACCAACTTGGATGAATTCATAGAAGATATGACTATGTTCCATCTCCACTGTCAGAGGCAGTATAGTTCTGAGCTCAGATTCTGTTTGCAGGCTTCCCATAGGCATCTTGGTGAGAACAGGATGCTGGAACAGATGGGCCACTGGCCTGATCCAGGAGGCTCTTCTTATGTCCTAATGTCCTCTGCCACTATGCCCCAGTCATGAGGATGGGCCTATGGATTGGTTTTACCCATGAAGGCCAAATGATCAAAGGCAACTTACCTCTGAACAGCATTTAAAAACAAGAGACTGTGCAAAAATTAAAAAGGAGACTGTTAGGATATAGTTCCGTCCTACCGTAAAAGGAACAGGCATGACTGCTGTGTGTCACATGCCTGTTTACTTCCAGCACAGGCTTGCTGGGAACTTCCATTTTGTATATTGCTTTTGCTATATTGCTTTTTTTTTTTTTTTGCTTGGACACGAAGGGAAGCAGACATGTATTTTCCTTTGTTCCTGAATAAACACCTGTAAATAATGCTTATACATGTCTCTGTCCACCACTTCCGTTGTGAAGATTTATTCACTCTGCTGGTAAGAGCGTGCTTAGCTTCTGAACGTTTTGGAGGCTCAAGTCGCTGATTGATGCTGTTCTGGGAACCGGAGTTTGCCCGGCTGCTGGCCGGTGGCTAGAGCCAGCTGGGGGCCTGCCAAATGCCCCCGTCTCCCCGGACGCATCCCATCAGAGACAAGCTCTGCATGCAAGTTCACATATATGTGTCTATATAAAAGTACATATTTGCAATAGTTCATTAGGTTAGTCAGACAAATGACCAAGACAAGTGTACTTCACAAAAGGATAGCCTTTATCATTCTGGACAAACCCATATGCTTCCCCTCCTTTTCAGTCTCCAAAAGGTGATCAAAATAACGGTGTGTCTAGGAGGTTGAGGGGAATAATACATTTGCACTAAATGACAAAAAAACAACAACAAAAAAAAACAAGTCCACATGCAAGATTAGCTACCCATGAAGCAGAGAAAGAGACTGTGCCCTCTCCTATGTGGTGCTGTTAAAAGTAACACCTTTCTGTTCCCAGTTTTATATTTGCGAACATGTGAAACGAAATGTATGCTATGTCCCTTCAAGTTTTCTACTTTATCTGCATTTTATACCCTCTTAACATGTGGAGCTACACCACTCCCAGTACTTCTCTGTCCTTTCAAGGGAGTTCATATCTAGGGATAACAGCATCCAATTGATTCTCCCCTCAGTTGATTTCCTCAGTTTTGATTATATCCACACTCTTATTTACAACCATGAATTTTCAGCTTCGGAGTACTTGAATTCAGTGCTTCAAGAAGCCCATCTTGTCTCAGAGGCTTCTAGCATTCGCATATAAACTCCACAGCCAATGGTCCACTAAAATTTCACTATGATCCTGAGGAGCAGCATTGATTTGATCTCTCTGTCCAGATTTGGTGGCTGCTGCACTGATCTATCATATAGTAATGTGTACATCATACCCTCATGAATGCTCACTGGGGGTGGGGAGGAAAGAGGAAATACCTTTTGGTGTGGAAATGTAGACTGAACCATTGCAGTTTCAAAGCTGTGTGTTCCCTTCAGCTGGGTTTTCTCCCACAACGCTTTCAAGGCTTGTACAGAATTATTTTGCATGGACAAAGCTTCTGGGAACAAACTCTGCTGGGCAATATTGAAAGAAGAAAGCGTCATGGACAGTGTTTCCCCCCACAATCTGACAATTAATACAAAACACAGGTTAGAAAAGTTCTGACATGCAACCCAGTTAATTATTTGGTGACTTCCCAAAACTCTCAGAGTTGATAGCAAAAGAAACAATCCTAATAATTTTCATATCGGGGATAGAGCAATGGGACAATGGATAATTTAAACTTTTCCCCTTCTCATGTCTTTCTGAGGCTTAGGCTAAGGAAGCTGAGGTACAGGCAGGCATGGCAACCCCGTCCCCAACACATTATAATTGATTCAAGCGACCTACACTATACAGTACATAAAACCTGAATCTGAAACCAGACTGTAACTGAAAGCAACAGGGTGATACTGTTATGCCCTGTCATTTTAAAAAAGATAAAAATTATAACTCCCAGGAAGTTACAGAATAAAGGGAAACCAATGTGGCACAGCGACTGCAGTACAATTATTAACCCAAAATTTTATAAAAAAATGTTTTCTTTTCCACTGTGTTTACCTTCAATCTTCTAAATTCAATACAGTGGTACCTCGGGTTAAGTACTTAATTCATTCCGGAGGTCCATTCTTAACCTGAAACTGTTCTTAACCTGAAGCACCAGTTTAGCTAATGGGGCCTCCTGCTGCCACCATGCCGCTGGAGCACAATTTCTGTTCTCATCCTGAAGCAAAGTTCTTAACTGAGGTAATATTTCTGGGTTAGCAGAGTCTGTAACCTGAAGCGTATGTAACCTGAAGTGTATGTAACCCAAGGTACCACTGTATTGTTAATACATGGCTTACTCCCACCTGTTATCATGTTTTCCTCAGTGCTGATTTTCATCTGTATTTAACTATTTCACCTTATTTTCCCCAAGACCAGGTTTTAACCTTATTCTTCAGTGAACTTGCTGGAGTATAGTAGCTTCATTCATCAATGGTGTCTTTGCTCCTTGCATCCCCCCCCCATTCAACATTCTTTCCCCATTAGCTCCTCCAATATACACTTCCTTTTAATATTCTTTATTTCCTTTATTTGATTCAATTAATTCTCTATTCTGTTCAGATTCACTCAGATGCTTCAGCCCTTACTTCAGTTTCTCTACTGATGTAGTTCCATATCCTTAACACCGATACCACAAGTTTCTCCTACCCTTGGCTTCTAAAATCCGCCTGGGGCAAGAAATATATTTTCTGATGTCTCAGAGACTGCTTCTGTGGGACCTTTGACAGAGTGCACACAATTATCTAAATAAACATCCAGTTTTTAGCCTCCGGTTAACTGTAAATAGATGAGACACTCAAAGGAAGCGTGCGACTTGAAAGTTTCGCTGAATCATTGCCATAGTACATAAATGCAAATGGAAATGTTCCAATGGGTTTTAAGCTACCTGCTGATTGGTGCTCTTGGGATTTCTGCTAGTCCTGTTTCTTCAGCTTTGGCCAAGCATAATAGTTGTGCCACAGCTCAATAGCAGGATTTGTGAATGGCAGGAGTGTCAATTTGTGATTGACAGGAGTGTCAACAGTAGTGACGGGCAGGGGTAATTAAGGAGGAAGGAGAAGGCTGTGAAGAGCTTCCAAGAGGAAAAGAAGCTTTCCGTTTCTGTGCCCCATGCTTTCTAGATTCAAATACCTGGTGAACAGGTCATGTTATTAAACACTGCACAACGTAAATAAATGCCAGCTATAACTTTGCGTGGCCAGGCAGAGACCTCCCGACCCCAGGCGACCCCTGGGAGGACTAATGACTCATGACAACCTGTTATGGGATTAAACTGGCCACAACTTTATTAAACTTTCAGATGTAGGGAGACCTTGGCTTAGGCATTGGCCGTTTATCCCTCCCAGTCCCCGTCCGGGGATCTGGGGAATAGCAGAGTTATCCAGACTGTGGATAAGCAGAGAGCCCACCTCCCATTTCGCCGCAACTCAGGGGAGAGCACTGACAACCTAACGGCGTATGGCCAGTGACTCCCTTCCACGCAACTCCTTTAACGGGGAACCCTGGGATCGCCGCCGCAAGGGGGGCGTGGGTCATCGCTTCATGCCCCCCCCCATTTAGGGAAGATAGACTAAAGGATTCCACCCAAGGCCTGAAACTGCCTTTGTTGTGATGTTTTGCTACGGGAAAGGCAAAACCTGCCAATGCAGGGAAATTCCTTCCATCAATGACTGTAGCAGCGCCTGCATACCTGTAAAGAAGAGGTTACCCTGCAAAAGGAAGGCGTAAACTGAGGGAGGGCAGGGTGGGAGAAGCTCTGGAGCCGACTGAGGACTCCCAGGTAAGTTCCACCCTCTATTGTGTGTGCAGGGCAGTCCTAACCCTACCTGGTCAACTCCCCTGGCAACACCCCCCAACTGGGATTGGTTGGGCTCCAGGTATCCAGCTTGGGGAGGCGAAGACGGGCTGAACTGCCGGGGATCGTGTAGGATTGAGGGGCTGCACACGACCCCACAAAAAGCGACCCCCCATTTGAGGTGGGGAGCGGTCATTATTGTGTGAGGACAGCCCCATGTCAGAGAAGACATCTTTATAGGGGTCCAATTTCAGTGGCAGAGAGGCAAATAAATTTGTTCGTATGGGTGAGTGGAAGAGATTCAAAGCAAGATTGTACGATATTCTCTTTGCTATATTGAACATTTACGGCACAATCCTGTACTCAGAAGTAAGTCCCAATGGGTTCAGTGGAGTTTACATATTTCCCTTGCTGGGGATTAAGTACTATTGAACTTAACAGACCTTGCATCAGAGTGGGTATGTATATCACCACATTATAAATTGACGAAATGCAATTTCGTTGTGTTGTGGGGTGTTGTGGGGGGCGGGGGAGGACAACGCCTCCTTCCTCTGGTGCCTTTGTGTCTTGATTATTTGTCTCTGAATTAGGATATGTAAGAATAAAATGAAATTTGACAGCACTGAAATTGGGTTGGGATTCCTGGACTAATGCGCAGACCGGCTCTCTTCCTGCACACTGCCTTTCCCTTCAGTGGGAATGGGATACTGATACTGAGCTGTGTTTTGCTTTTCATTTGCACTGCCTGTTATTCATACTGTATTTAGACTATTGTGTAGATAGGAGTCAAAATATGAGAGCTGGAATCATCACATGGTAAAAAGAAAATCCGTCAAGAACATTAACATTGTTTGAAATGGGCCACATTTTCCATATTATTACAACTTGCATGCAAAAGCAATTTAGTCGGTCTTTATCCTTTTCCAGCATGATTGCAAAATCGAGTAAAATGTTGCGAAATAATTAAAATAAAATAAAAACCCAAACCACCAGAAGCAGCATACAGTACAGTTAAAGCTAAAGGCATGTTAAACAGCATTATTAGCAGACGGAAAATCACAATAATGACAATCCTGGAAGTCTGAGGTAGACATAACACTGGTTCCCTGAAAAATGTAGATTGCAAATCAATAACCTGCCCCCATTTGTGGTGCAATTCCGCATCCATTGCCCTGTTGGTATTAATGGTTTCATGCTAGACCAATGCCAACTGTGGTTAATACAAGGACCAAAGTTCCTTGCAAAACCCCAATTTGCAAGCCCTTTCCAAATTCTGCCTTACAAGGAAAGCATAGTTAGCAATGACCCCGGTTAGTATCAGGGCCCCAGTAAATGCAAACCCAGAATAATAATACTCACCTCACAACAACAGTGATAAGGGTCAACAGCATCTCCAAAGAGATAATAATTTAGACTTTAATTGGGGGTGGGGTGGGGGGAACCTTTAAATGATAAAAGTGCCACTGTTGATACGTACATATTGCACACACCTGTTGAAAGAGAAACATGATGTGGATCCAAAGCTGAGGCTGTTGACTGATGAGAGTAAAACTGGATTTACTGTACAGGCAGTAATGTCCTTTCAGGGGACAGCTGAAGAACAACTTTGCTACACAACTTCTGACGGTATCTGGGGAGGAAATACATGTCATTAGCATCAGCTGTTATTATTTAATGGAAACCTAAGCATGATTATTTTACACTTAAGGCTTGCACTCTTCGCTGATACCTAGTACTGTGGTGTTATGGCATGTTATAAAATTCATCCCTACGGAGGGGTGTGGTAAGGTAACATCCGCCAACAAACTTAACAAATCCATAACAAACATTATGGATGTGATTCTGAGCCCTGCACACACATATTTTTCATTCTTTACTATGAAATTTCATTTGCATGTTAGAAGATGACCATACAGCCAAGGACAAGTCCGTCTTATGGATAATAAATAAGGCGGCCATGTTCCTGTCTACACGGAACTCTGGATGCAAACCACTGTTTGGACGTACCACTTCATGGTTGCATACAAGCTAAAAAGTCTTTTCACTTCATAATAAACACCAGCAGTTTCTCTCTCTGTCTGCGTTTTCTTAAGTGCATCTAAATTTCTGAGGTCATGAAGAAACAGATAGATCTCTCAGTGTGCTGTCACTTTGGCCCAAATGGACAAGCCAACGTATGCTCAGCTGTCTCCTCAGAATAGTGTTTGCAGAACGTCTTAGGGGGCAAACCATCACATTGGCAGTACTGAAGACCTGAACAATTGCCTGGCAATGATACTACAATAGGAGGAGGAGACTGCCAGATTCTTTTATCTTCTGTTGCTGCAACGAGTATTAAGTCCAATGGTAGGCATATTTTAAATACAGTGGTACCTTGGGTTAAGTACTTAATTTGTTCCGGAGGTCTGTTCTTAACCTGAAACTGTTCTTAACCTGAAGCACCACCTTAGCTAATGGGGCCTCTCGCTGCTGCTGCGCCACCGCCACGCGATTTCTGTTCTCATCCTGAAGCAAAGTTCTTAACCCGAGGTACTCTTTCTGGGTTAGAGGAGTCTGTCACCTGAAGAGTATGTAACCTGAAGCATCTGTAACCCGAGGTACTACTGTACTATACTATACTATACTGTAAATTACTGTACAGTACTATACTGTAAATAGACTGTACTGTCTATACTGTAAATTACAGTATAGATCTGTTTTTTTGTTTATCTCATGCCTTATATTTATATGCCTAGACCCCTTAACATTCAAATGAGTTGTACACAACACACTCGCTTCTTCGACAAGTGTGACTCTTTACCACCTGATGCTTTCTTAAATAAATAAATAATAAATAATAAATATTCAGTTTGCATTCACAATCTTGCTTACTAAAGCATACTTGGTTAACCACTGTTCACTGTTGGTTATTGTTTAATCAGTGGGTTCCATGATTAAAAAGCTTCTTAATTTATGTTAACTAATAGGCTCTTTGAGGCCTAAAACACATCCTCCAGTTTAAACATAATTTGTAGCTTTACTTTAAAACATGCAGCTGTCATCGTGGTCTTTTTTATTTTTAGTAATTGTTAATTGAAGAAGAATCTTCCATTTTGTCCTTGAACAGAACCACAGTGAGACACAGAAGAAACGTATTTATGTGGCATCTATTTCGTGGCACTAGCCCAAACACAACGTTCATTCACATGAAACAAATCAGAAACCACAAGCCAGAATCTGCGAATTTCATTTCATTTAAAAAACAAACACACAAATGAAACATACATTTGGCAGTCTCTTATAGCTATCTTTTAACTCACAT
Source organism: Podarcis filfolensis (assembly GCF_964270895.1). Classification (NCBI taxonomy): domain Eukaryota; kingdom Metazoa; phylum Chordata; class Lepidosauria; order Squamata; family Lacertidae; genus Podarcis; species Podarcis filfolensis. Next base: position 20,883,587 of record NC_139608.1, on the reverse strand, counting down.
CTACTATATTCAGAAGTAATTTTCTTCCAAAATAAAAATAAATAATGCAAGGACGAACTCATCCTCACCACAGTATCAAAGGGAGATCCACATGGGTCTGTGTGGCTGTGTTCAGACACCATGTTAAATTACAGTAGATTGGGTAGAGCTATCCCTTTGTTCAGTCCTGTCTGTCCGTTCCCCATTCCTGACTCTGGAGCAGACCACCCCACCAATAAATAGTAGAAGATAGTGTGCTAGAAAAACTGAGCCACAATGTGTTTAGCATGAAATCTGTGGAGAAAGACCATCAGTTTGTATTTTTTTAGCATTTTAAATAGTGGGTAGATTACAATGACCTAAGCACACAGGAAGCTGAGGTTTAATGCTTTTTGCCGCAGCCTTACTACCGCTGAAAACCATCCCTCAAAAATGGCATTAGTCCCAGAGAAAATGCTCCCACTGGTGCCAATGGGAGCACACACACACACACCAGGGTCTGTGATAGCAGTGTGGTGACTGGTGAGAGTGATTTTTGTTGGGACCATGGTGGGTTGTGAAAGGGTTAAGTCTCCCCTTTCTGCATATTGTGGTCCTGATGAAAATTGCGCCTCACCTACTATTGTTATTGTTGTTGTTTTTTTAAAAAAATGATAGCTTCCTAATGAGATGTTTAAAATCACATATACCAGTTTGACCCCCCAAAACGTATCAAGTCTGAGCAACTTTGGACACTGCTGAATGGGAGAGGACGGATAAAATTCATCCTTTTTTCCTTTCCCCCCTGGAATTCCTGGAATTCTCTATATTGTCTGAAGTAGAACATTTTCTAGACTCTTGGGAAAGTTGTCTTTCCTGTTCCCCTGACATTCCATAAGGTCCAAAGCCGTTCTCGATTATTCTGTAATGCTTTCTCCACTCTGGATTCTATTATTTCTATCAGTGACTTTGAGACTTAAGAAGCTCAAATAGGAACAGCTACCCGCAAGATAACCAAATATGTATATGATTAAGGCCCACAAAATGTAATAGTTTTCCAGACTTTCCTCTACCACTTAAAAGTTAGACAGGAGATGCCAACCATAGCTTGTATTAAACTTCATTTGATGCTGTTTTGAAGCAGTAAAGTCAACAATCTATTCAAGATGGAGCTGCATATATGGCTAGAAAAAGTAAGGGAATAAAGTAAAATTAGATAGATAGATAGATAGATAGATGATAGATAGATAGATAGATAGATAGATAGATGATAGTTAGATAGATGATAGATGGATAGATAGATAGGATCAGTGCAGATTAAATGACCATTTAATTCTTTATATTTTTGAAGGCTCCAGTGAATCCCAAAATCTTGTCTTCTTTTAACAACAGTCTAATACTGTTCTAATGGGGAAACTGAGGTCCTCCAGATGTTGAACAACAGCTTTTTAAAAAAATATATATTAATTTATTATTTACACCCCGCCCATCTGGCTGGGTTTCCATCATCATGGTCCACTGACAACGCTAGCTGGGACTTACTGGTGTTGAAGCCCATAACAATGAGGCTGGATGAGAACTATTTCATCCATTCATATTCATCAGCTTTCACTTTCTTTGAGCAACATCTCTGCTGACTCGTCTTTATGAATGTCCCAAGCTAAATTAGGCATTGAGGAAGATGGCTGCCATCTGTAAATGCTAGTGATTATACTATGCCTCTTCACCAAAGGCTCCGAATGACCAAAATATGCTTTCTGAAGTGGGCAAGAATTGAAGGCCATATACATGACATAAGCTGTGGGAACTATAAGGTGCTGGGAATTATAGCTCTGTCAGGCATAAACGACAGTTCATAGAATTCTCCAGGGGAAGCTGTGTGCTTTAAACGTATGGTAGGCATACGGCCTTAATGTCCTTAACTGTTATGTACCTTTTTATTTTATTTGACCAAACTGCGGGAGGCAGTGGAAGACAGGAGTGCCTGGCGTGTTCTGGTCCATGGGGTCACGAAAAGTCGGACACGACTAAATGACTAAACAACAACAACCTTTTTATCGGGCTGTATGAATTTAACCAGAGCCTGGCGTGCTCTGGTCCATGGGGTCACGAAGAGTCGGACACGACTAAAAGACTAAACAACAACAATGAATTTAATCTCGTCCCAGCAAAATGATCAACAAACAGTGGGAAGAGAACAGTAGCTGTACGCAAATAGAACTGAGATTAGCGTATTTGGGACCTGTGCTTTTTCACTTGTTTGTTAATGATCCAGAGTTTGGGGTAAGCACTGAGGTAGGCAAGATTGCTGGTGATACAAAATTGCTGAAGAAAAGGGAATTGTGGGGATCTCCAAACCTCCCATGCTGGCAAAGCCATACAAGGGGAGGAGGCAGACACACAGACACTTGTAAACATGATATTGGCTATTATTACAGATTACTGATATACAGTATGGAAACTACCTTTGGAAATAGGTGGAACGTAATAAATAATAAAAGCCGCAGGCATTGCGATAAGCATTTATCACAAGCCATACCCTAAGCAGTAGGAAATCTCTGCACAATAAAAGAGATCCATCACGCTCTGAAATATGGGGAATTTCTTTAAATCAACAACATATGGTGACCTTACATAGTATCCCTTTCTGTGTTTTCCTTGTGGCAGTACGCAAGTCGATTATTCGGTTATTGTGAACACATTTGACCTTTGCAGGTTAACAAAGGAAGGTTAGAAAATGCATTCCATGAAAGACAAAAGAGAAAAGGCAGAGCTCTAAAGCTACAGGAAAATGGCTGCATGGATGAATTTAAAGTAACAGCCTGGATGAAGTGTGGATATTTCCCCTTGCTCAGACTGCTGCTTGCTCCTTATGTCATTGCTGGCATTTAGCTATCCACTTCTCCTGCATCAGATCTAAGTTGCCTTGGCCCTTCTTTATGATGGAAGACTCGTAATCAGAGGCCAGGGAATGGTCCAACAGTTTGATGTGCCACTACCATTGTTAAGGCTTAGATGTGTCCCTGCTAGGATGGGAAGAGGGCCCTCATTTCATCTGCATTCATCTTCTTGGAGAAATAAAGGTGCAATACAGCTACTGCAATCCCTTATTTGACTTGTGCATTTTCAACCATACGCTGGTTGAAATTGTACAAGCCTAGTCCCAGGCAAGGTGGGCAGCCCTTAAAAGCCCTTTTCACACCGGGTCCACTTGGGGTTTCCTGGCACAAAAAGAGCTTTCAGCTCACTGCCTTGCTTGCTGGTCAAAGCCCACTCACATGTTTGGGCATACGGTGGTACCTTGGTTCTCGAACAGCTTAGTTGTTGAACAAATTGGCTCCAGAACACTGCAAACCCAGAAGTAAGTGTTCCGGTTTGCAAACGTTTTCCAGAAGCTGAACATCTGACACGGCTTCCAATTGAGTGCAGGAAGCTTCTGCAGCCAATCAGAAGCCGCGCCTTGGTTTTCCAACGGTTTCAGGAGTCGAACGGACTCCCGGAATGGATTCAGTTCAAGAACCAAGGTACCACTGTACTGAAGAGTTTCTGTGCACATGGCAAACTGATTCATTCTAAATCCACAATTTTCAGGAGCATAACACCAGTCTTTAGAACAGCTTTAAAACACTGCATAACAACCCAAAATGCACTGGAAAGAAGCAGCAGCAGCAGAAGAAGAAGAAGAAGAAGAAGAAGAAGAAGAAGAAGAAGAATGCTAATCTAGGTGGTAATCAGTAGTGCAAGAAGCCAATGTCCATCCGAGTGTAACTGCCTGAGAAGGCAAAACTTGCAGAGAAAAATGTCCATAGCTTCTTGAAGGGCAAGACGGAAATTTCCACATAAAGGAATAAATTCATAAAACATGAAAATAATCACCTGGGACATGTATGATCATGAGGATTTATTCTCTCTATGTGTCCATATGAACAGTCCAAACAAGAATATGCAGATATACTTCAGGATTCAGAGTATATCACAGGAAAAAGGCAGTAATAGGTGTAAAGTGTAATGCTGAAACCAGCCCTTTAGTTCATTTCACAGTAGCTTAAAGTTTAATCAAAATGGCCAACAGCAAGCAACTTACGGTGCCTGTTTGGCAGCGGCATAAAGATTCAGCTGATGGGGAAACTGCTTACAGCAGTGTTTACTACACACCCACCCACCCACACCCACTCCACTTCTGATCCATTCCAAACCACCTCACAGAAACAGAACCTCTGCTGCCTTCCCAAGGAGTTTCTAGCTCTGAAGTAAGATTTCCCTAGCAATTAAAGCAAACATGTTAGGTGATGTGGGAGTTCCATGATAGGAATTATCAACCTATATTTCTTTTACAGAAAGCAGCTATTGAGAAGAGCCCCGGTCAGGACTGTGGCATCAGGGGAAGAAGGTTTAACTCTTCCCCACATTGCACTTCCTCGCCCTCTGAAAATTATCCACTGAAGCTGCTATCCGCACCCATTGGAAAAGGTAAGGCCATGCAGAGCTGTGACATCTGGCTAAATAATGCCCCCCTCCTAGTCATGAAAATGGGAGAAGGTCCTTAATTCTATTTCTGAGCAGCAAATTAGTGCCCCTCTTATAATACTGGCTGTGCTGCCACGGGTACTAAAGTGCAATTGGTAAAGGCAGCCTACATAGAAGAACCGGTTTGAGTATTGGCATGTGAACTTTTCACAGTATGGGAACAGTACTTTTGGGTCTGTAGCTTAACATCAGATTTAAATAATAAGAGGCCAGCTAATTTTTTATTTTTGGCATAGTGAAAACACAACTGATTTTCAGAAATGCTGCTCTGCGTCTCTGCAAGTTTGTGGTTGCATTGAGCTAGCAGAAGCCCATGTGTTCTCAATCATGCTTTGGCTCATGCCATGCTTAAATTTATCAAAAGGTTCCAGAAGCAAGCACTGCAGGGGAGCAGTGATCTTTCCCATCTATCCCATCATATGGTACTAATTATCTCACAGCACAGCATAAAACATAACACCAACCAAATTCAGACCAAGGGCAGTCTTGCCCTAGTTATCAAGGGGAATTCTGTCATACACTCCATCAAATATTTGCTGTTTAAGTTTATATCCTACGGAAAATAATAAAAGCAAGGGGGGAAAGCCAATGCAGAGCTTAAGACAAAACTTTACAACTGTCGTACCAATTTGCTTTCCCCCAATCTAACATAAAATGCACAATAACTCATCAAAACTACTTATGAAAACTATGCAGCATTGAAATATAATATGATGATGGAGGCAGGGAAGATGGCGACGGAGATAGCAGCACAGTCAGGTTCGCCTGCTTTCAATTAAGATTTTAAGTAGTTTTTTATCCTTCCTGGACTCTAATTTTATAGTTTTAATGATTTATTGGCTGCCTTATCACCTCACCACTGCCTTTGTTTTTCTTAGTTAACGTTTCATGCCTTGTTATCTTGATGTCCGGAGGGTTTGCTCCCCGCGCTGCTACGCTCCTCAAGTCTGACCGACAATAAGGAAAACGGGTGACGGCTGATCTATTGCCAACTTCGTGTTATGCCCTGAACTACAAGCTATCAAATTACAAATTATAAACAGCTATCCCAAATCTTGTCTCAATTTGGACCTTAGCCTATAGCTGGGTGGAGCTTCCGACTTCCTAAGAGACATAGTTTTTGAAATAGGAAGAATAACCCTGATTGGTAACAAAGATTTACAAATGGTACTTACTAGAAAGAAATGTAGGGACCTGGGGATAGTGACAAGCCCATTGTTCCAGGAGTGTTATGAGAAACAGAGTAAAATCACGCAATACTTTTTACATACAAGGGACAATGAGAATGGAAATGGAAATGGGCAAAAGATGGCTGAGATGGTTGAGTCGAAGCAGGATGAGGCTCTTCTTTTTCCCTCTGCTGCTCAAGATCACTCAACCTCCTCTAGAGGAATACAGGACACGGAGAATAACAACCAAAATAGAAACACAATGAGCCTGGCCCATGAAATAGTCTTGGCTGAGATATTATCTTCAGAACTACAGGAAGAATCCCGAAACTCCCAGAAATCCCAGACTTCATCTATGGGCTCCCAGACGGAAAACAATGACTGCTATCCTCAGGACTGGCTGCTCTCTATAAATCTGGATCTGGCAGCTATGAAAAAATACTTAACAATAACAAATGGGCTGCTCCTGACATTAGTGGAAAATTATCCCCTTCAAGCTAAAGGCTCAGAATTTCATGGTGCCGATCCACCAACCACCCTTCAAGAGCCAGAATATACAAAGCAACCAGCAACCAGCAAGTGCACACAAGGATCAGCAGCGGAAAATCATTTACACCAAGGAAAGGACATAGGGTTGTATGTACCTGTCCCTAAAACTGAATTTCCTACCGAAGTAAATCAAAAGAAGCGAGGCACCAGTAAGAGATCCCATAAGAAGAAAGCTGAAACTAAAAAGAAAAGTAAGAATATAAAAATTGCAAGGAAATCTGTTATAAACCGACGTGCATGTAAAGTATGCTGGAAAAGACTATATAAGCTGATCCCAACAAAATCAAAAACAAACTCTAACAAACCTGCTATACATGGTAGCAGAGAGAACAATAGTGTGGATTCAGGAAAAAAGATCCAGCTGAAGTCTTTGAAAGAAACATCATCGCTGCCTAACAAAACAAGTGAGGAAACGGAATCACAACCCGGGTGCTCTATGCTGAAACCCCAAGGATCCACAAATATTAAAGAAGACTCACCCCATACCATTGATTATGGCAGATCTCAAGTTGAGCCAGTAGCAGGGCAAGACTTGCCCCAGGATAAAGGATGGAAACTGATGTTGGCAGATAGGAAGTTAGCATTTCTTAACTACCCGAAGCCAAAGGGCTTCCTTACACAGGAAGAACGCTCGGTGCATTTTGTGAATACTTTAGATGACATGCTGCCAGGGAAAATAAAATTAAAGGACATTACCTCAGTAGATTTTATATTCTACAATGGATACTCTCTGCGAGTGATTGCCTCCTTCAAAGATCAAAACTTGGCTAAATATATATATAGATCAAGACATCTGCTGTTAAAGAAAAGGATAACGGTAACAAGATTCTTTGAAAACAGCACATGTTTGAAATTGTTTCCTGATGAGTTTACGACAGCTGAGATAAGATTTTCTTGTAAACCAAAGGTGGAGAGAGGACACTCAAAAGACAAACTGGAACATACTGAGCAAGGGTCCTTGAAACTAAGACAGGAGATGAGACTGCCTAATGAGGGGACGGATAACTTCTATCCAGAAGAAAAGGCATTAATAAATCAGTTTGGATTGTTGCCTTTCCCTGCCCAATCTGAGATCTTGAGAAGATTGGAGACCCTTAGAAATAAGCTAACAGAGATGAATGCTCAGGAAAAAGTAAGAGAGAAAGAACCGGCAACGGATCAATTAAAGAAAGAGAACCTCTCTGAAAAAGCCAAGACAGACCCCATGAAAGATTACTCTTATAATACCTCTGCATCTGCAGAGATAAACCTGTTAACAACAGATCTAACACAGTGCGCAAGGGACAAACTACCATCTAAGAAGGAAACCATCCTTATGGCAACCATGAAAGACTACCTTTATAATACCTCTGCAGCTGCAGAGATAAACCTGACAGCAACAGATCTAACACAGTGCGTAAGGGACAGCAACAATCTACCATCTAAGAAGGAAACCATCCCTATGACAACCACAACGCGCTCCTGGACCAGCATGAGATACCTGGATGAGGATGAACTTGGTACCAGTCAAATAGAACACCTCAAGGTAGATTCGCCAAAAAAAGGAGTACTGATCACTAATGTTAGCACGCTGCACCCTTCAATTGATTCCATTGAGTACCTGGGCGACAATACATCTATGGACACTGCCAAAATGAATGAAATCCAACTAACAGATAAAAAGATAGGCCCAAAAAATCTTTTAAAGGCAAATTGACTAAGATCAATGTTTGGCAAGACAGCGTGCAACCTTGCCTTGCTAACTTGGAATATTGCAGGTTGGCAAAAGAGGGTTTCTGACCAATCCTTTGCTAAATATATCCAGAGACATGACATTGTGTTCCTCCAGGAGACCTGGAGCACAAGTGAAGTGGAGCTAAATGGTTTTTCTGCGTTCTCCCTCCCAGGTCTTTTAAGTACTAGAGGGGGGCGAGTTAAAGGTGGGTTAGTTACCCTAATTTCAACAAGGCTAAGGGCCATATTTAAAGAACTAGACCCACTAGACCATCTGGCCACAGCTGTGCATGTACAGTGGAGAACCCACAGCTTGCTGCTGATTAACGTATACCTACCCCCACAAAGAGAGAAAAGATTGATAAGAAACACTTGGGCTCAGTTAGAACAGTATCTTGACAAACTATCAAATCAATTTCCTGATGCCTCTGTAGTGGTGGCAGGCGACCTAAATGCCAGAACTGGACAATCTGATGAGGCTTTGTATGCCCATTTCCGCGAAACAGTCCCCATTATAGAGGAAACCCACCCAATACCAGCTAGAGTCTCAAAGGATAAAGGCTGCAATTATGCCGGCTTATGCCTACTACACTTGGTCAACAAGTTGGACTTGGTTATACTAAATGGCCGTACAGAGGGGGAGAAGGTCGGAGAATTCACATTTATATCTAACAATGGCGCCTCCACAATTGACTATATAATCGTGTCGTATGATTTTCAAAACAGAGTTCTGGAATGTAAAGTGGAGGAGCGCTTAGACAGTGACCATCTGCCATTAAGTGCACTCGTAGCTGCGGGAAAGGATTTATCCTGCGCTGAGAAAATCGAGCATTCGAGCCCTACAGCTCTGGAGCTCAGATATTCGCGTATCAGATGGACAGATGAACTGCATAAGGAAATTTCAAGTAGGCTATGCTCAAAGGAATTCCTCACTAAGAGAGAAAACCTTATAACTTCCTCTAGCCATGAACTAAAGATAAATTTATTTCAGGAGTTAATTTCACTCCTTCAAGATTCCCTGAAGGAAAAAAGGAACAGGCCAAGTAGGCAATCTTCAGCATATAAAAACTCCAAACCCTGGTTTGATCAAGAATGTCAGGACATGAAGCTAAACTTACTGAAAAAATACAAGAATTATAGATCTGCCAATTTACCCCAACTCCCCACGGGCTGGTTTGAAGATAAACGAAACTATAAAATTTTGATCAAAAACAAAAAACTCCTGGCACAGAAAAGAGAATGGAAATGCCTAATAGATGCATCCAGAGAGAGAGATTCGGCCACCTTCTGGAGACTGGTAGCAAATGGAGTGCGATCTACTTCCTCAGAAGTGGAGTATACTATACCTGCAGGGACTTGGGAGGCATTTTTTCAATCTTTATATTCAGCTCTGCCTTTGACACAGCCACTAATACAGTGTGCGGCAGGTGATGAGTGGCCTCCGGTGTCGGTTGTGGAGATTAGGAGGCTTATTCAGGCACTCAAACATAGAAAAGCCCCGGGAGCAGATAATATCTCTCCTGAGCTTCTCAAAGCCAATATTGACTGGTGGGCCCCAGTCCTTGCCACCCTTTTCACCAGCATAGATCAAACAGCAATAATACCAGAGGACTGGGGACTGGCAATCATCGTTCCCATATTCAAGAAAGGCTGTAAACTTGATCCAGCCAATTACAGACCAATCAGTCTCTTAAGCATCATTAGCAAACTTTATGCAACTCACTTACGTGAAAAGTTTGCGGACTGGCTGGAACAGGAGCACATCCTAAAGGAAGCCCAGGCTGGTTTCAGGGCACATAGATCAACTCTAGACCAAGGACTGGTATTGCAACATCTAGTGGAGAAATACACCTCAAAGAAAGGAGGCTCTCTCTATGTAGCCTTTATAGATTTCAAATCAGCTTTCGATTCGATACCCCGGCATAGACTTTGGGAAAAATTAAATGCCACAAACATCGATAGACGTCTTTTGCTTCTTATCCGTAGACTACATGAAAATACTCGGATCCGTGTTAGATGCGACCGCTATGGGAACCTATCAAAGGAAATCCAAAGTTTCCATGGTGTCAAGCAAGGCTGTGTTCTTGCCCCTATTCTATTCAACTTCTATATAAACTCCTTAGTCGGAAAGATGGAGGAAGCAAGTACTCATTCCCCAAACCTAAACAATATACCAATCCCAGTCCTTTTGTACGCAGATGATGCGGCACTTATTTCCTTCTCCTGTGTGGGTCTAAGAAAACTTTTACGAGCTCTTACAGAGTATTGCGAAGCTGAACACCTAATAATAAATTACACTAAATCAAAAATTATGGTGTTCTCCAAGAGAAAACTCCGACATAAATGGAAAATTAATAACCAATCTATTGAGCAAGTAACGTCTTTTAGATATCTTGGAATAATTTTTGATGAGAAAGGATCTTGGTGCCATCAGATTAAGAATTCCATTGCAAATGCGCAAAGATCTTTTAGAGCTATCATAAGATTCTTTTACAGAAAAGGAGGTCAATATGTTCCTGCTGCCTCCCAGGTCTTTGTTGCAAAAATACTTCCACAACTGATGTATGGCACCCAGATATTTAACTGCCAAAAACTCAAGTCCCTGGAATCTGTACAAACTAAATTTTACCGCTCCCTACTAGGGTTACCTACCTGTGTCTCCAACACTGCCATTAGGCTGGAGGTAGGTCAACTCCCTATTAATGCCAGGATATGGATCCTGAAGATTCACTTCTGGCTAAAACTTATATTTTTCCCAGTGGGAGTGGCTCCATTGACCTTATTAGACCCGTTTCAGTCTAAATGGAGATTGTCGCTTTATGAAAAATTGAAGGGCCTGGGGCTTTCCCTACAAGAACTTATAGCCGCAGGTTTTGAAAAGGCTAAAATGATGGTGAGCCAGCGAATAGGAGATGTAGAGCTTCAGGACCATATGAGCAAGATAGATAAATACCCAGCTATCCAAGATTATGGGAAAGGGTTTAATTTAACCCCATATTTGCTGGATCTACAAATCGCAAAATATAGGCGGGCGTTTACCCTTACCAGATTTGATGTACTGCCATCTGCCTTACTAAAGGGCAGATACGAGGGCACACCCTATGCCGAACGAGTTTGCCCATGTGGTCTGAAGGAGGTGGAAACGGCTTCACATGTGTTGTTACACTGCGACCTCTACGGGGATATCAGGTCACTGTTTATCTCTCCTATCGTTCAGAAATTTCCAGGTCGATCTGAATCTCAGCGGCTGAAAATCCTACTAGGAGATAAAAACCCAGAAGTAACACTGAAAGTGGCCAAGTTTTCTGCGGCCGCGATCAAGCGGAGGGCATTAGTTGTAAAAAAGTAAAAGATCTGACCCTTGGACAAGCCCCCCCCCCCTTTTTTTTTTTTTTTTTTTTTTTTTCTTTTAGTCTACACATATATTGTAGTGCATATATGAGTATATATGTGCGCGTGTGTGGGTGTGAGTGCATATGTGTATTGTTTTGTAAACTACTGTTGTTTTTATGTTTTTTTTCTTCTGGTCTATGACCGTAATAAACTTATTCATTCATTCATTCAATATGATGATTTATGCGACGGAATGCGAGCTATCATGGACACTGATGGGAATTTCATTTCAGCTGGTCACTTCAGTTGTAGGGCTTTCTAAAAGTTTTCATTCTTATCTTCAAGTGTCAGCTGGAAGTGGGAACCAGCTCCAAGGAAAGTCCCCAGAGCCCTATTCAGGCAATCAGTATCTGTGGGTACCAAACAAATGAAACATCTTTTTGGAATGTGTGGGGCTAGCTCTCATGACAATCACAAATATGCCGGCCAATGCAATAATAGTCTTGCATGAGAATAGGGTTTCTGACACAGTCAGGAACCCTGTTTGACTAGGGCTCTTATTTACATGTTTGAAACCCTACATGCACAGAAGCACGCATTCAGGCTAACACAATTCATGTGTCAGCCTGTGGCCTGGCTGGCAGTTGTGTTGTTGTCAAGAGGATGAGGCTAGACCTGTATGTTATCACAGGATCCTTCATGTGGTCAGAACCAAATGTCTGAATGAAGCTATCTTTGCTATCATACTAGCTCAATAGAAGGCTCTTAGGACAGAACCTTTTATCTGTAAAGTCCATAAAAACAGGCTAATGTCAATCAGATAATAGGTGGACATCTAAGGCCACTGCTTAAAATTAGCTGTGATTTTAGCAATACATTTCCCACTTGTTTCCTGTCTTACATGCTGTTGATCATAAGGTCACAATATTGACTGCATTGATCTCATGTGTGCAGGCAACCTGAGAATGATCTCAAAATATGTCAAAGTAATCAATTTCTGTAAGATCAAACAGGAAAAAGAAAAATATCCTGTTCTACTAGATATATACAGAAATAGAACCGGCTGGAAATCCCAGCCAACAAAGTCCAACTAGATTTAATAAACGAACTGGTCCTCCAGGAAATTATAAACCAGTAAGCCTAGCTTTGTAGTAAGCAAAATTCCTGAAACGCAGATAAGAAGGAAGATCGCAAGACATCTGGAGAAATATAAGCTGATGAAAACTACCCCTCCTTGTTTTGTTTTTAAATTAAAAGAGAAACAGGTGGAAAAGATGGTAATTTTTGGAAAGTAAGGAAGAAAGATGAAATATTGTGGTTGTTGGTGCATTGGATCTAGAAGCTATTTCATATATAAATATTAAATAAGTGATCTTGGATGGAATTAAGCAAGATGTAAAGCAGGTTCTTTATTAAATTTAACAGATCAGTTTTTTTATGGTTTGGATCTTGTTTCTTCCCCCTCTGAAATACCTAAGCACTAAACTTGAGCTCCAAGTTATGCAGCCCAATTCTAGAACTACTTCTGCTTACTGAGTGCCCTGGGACTTACTCCTAGCTAAGCATGTATAGGATTGCAGCCTCATAGACATAAATATGAACCTGTGCCAGGTTGTCATGGGGTTTGATTTTCACAACAAAAGATAACATTTCTAGCCAAGCAAAGGACACTCCTAAACTAACTAAATAGCCATTCACTTCAAAATTGCTACCCAACTCAAGCAAAGTCCTTGCCGGGAACAAGAGGCGGGAGAGTTACTCTTAGGGTGGCCGCATAAGGCCTGCTAAAGAAGAAGTGTACCACTGAAAAGAGAGCAAAATAGGGTGCAGGAGTGCATAAAACTTGCACACACTAATTTATATGTGTTGATGCAAATTTGGAATAATTAACTGCTGTATAATTAACTAGAAAGGCTGTGCATCCCTCCACAGTGGGGCTGTGTGGCTTGTGTGCTTATTGCTCAGGAGGTAACTGCTGAGGGGCAACTTCAAGCTGTCTGCTTCCATCCCTTCTTCTGGGTCTGTACTTTAAGAACTGGATGGGACAACTCTTCAAATAGAGGAGTCCTTCAAATTGTGGATTGTCCGCAGGCAACCCTTCAAATAGAGTGTTATCCTCTGTAAAGTGGGATACATAGTTATAAGAATCATAACAGCTAGGGCTTATCCACACTTACCTTTCTGCCACACTTTTCAGGCACAGTCTGCACTTTAAAGCTCTCTGTCTGACGGCCCCACTGTTTTTCTCTGAAGCTGAATCAGAGCAAACAACAATCCACAGAAAACCTGAATAGCTGTTTGCTCCAATTCAGCTTTAAAGAGCGGGTTTTTGAGGGGGAAGCTCTGGAGCAAAAAAGAGGGCACTTGGACATGGACCTGTGCCTGGAAAGAACCATAGAATTTTAGAGTTGTAAGGGACCCTGAGGATCATCTAGTCCAACCCCTGCAATGCAGGAATATGCAGCTGTCCCATACGGGGATCGAACCTGCATCCTTGGCATTATCAGAACCATGTTCCAACCAACTGAGTTATCCAGGCTGAGTGGGGCAAAAGTGTGGATAAGCCCATCGTTTAACTATGGCAAACTGAAGCTTTATGTGAATCACAATCCTTTTCCTTTCTTGCCAAGAGAGGACTCAATAGCAGGGCCTATATCACATCATTGCTAAATCATTGTATGAGAAAAGCTACCAGTGGAACAAATTTCCTGCACTCTGGGATCTCCTAGGTCTTTGAAGGGGTCCTTAAATAGATTAAGTGAAGTTTCCCTAAAGAAATATAGAACAAGGAACTAAACTGGTTTCTCAACTGTAGGTTTCATTAAATCTTAAAGGCATTTCTATACAAATTCTCACTGATTTGTTGACTAACTGCTCAAAGCTGCACCAGTAAGCAACACTCACCCAAATCCCAAGTGTGTTTACCCAAAGTATACCCAACCCTCCAAATGCCCTGAAAATACTGGGATTGTCATGAAAATCCTAAAGCCATCATGGCTCTCACTTTCTCATGCACAGCCCCAAATTTCCAAGGGTCTTACTGGAAGTTCAGATATGTGCATCCATTTAACACATTTCTTAGATCTATGCCTCCTGCTCCCTTGCCCCTCCCACTCAACATGGTGTCACTTCCTGTTTTTATGTGCATGTGTGTAAACAAATATACTTGTGCCTACCTAGAGAGCACCCTGAATATGTATTTTTGAGTGGGATTATTTTGCTTTTCAAAATGATAGATGCTTCCCAAGAACACTAATCAAAGAAATAATGTTTCATTTTAAAGGTATATAGAACACAACTGAAGTGGCAGTTCTGAGAACTCTTCGTACTTATACCTTGTATATTGCAGTACAGTCATGTTGTAACAAACTGTTAGTCATGTGTGGTTTGACACAGATTGCGTATTCACCATACTCCTTACATTTAATATTAATAAAATTGCAGCAAATTCCAGTTTGGCTAATGCAACACCAAACAGCTGTGTATTATTTGTAGCAGGATCTTGTGAACAGTTTCTTAAGAAATGGGTGGGATGAAGAAGAGTCTCGCTCTTGATGTACTAACTGCAGAAATTAAAGAAGTTCAGATTGCAGCCAAATTTCAGAACAAGTAGTTTTTGGAGTTATGGAAATATTAGCTAAGTGTCCCACGTGCAATGGACATGAAGGTATGGCTGTGCATGTATGGAGTATCAGTCACATCAATCTTACAACGTGTCTTACTCTGGGAATTTTGCCTCAATAATCTTACTTAAGGAATTCTCAGGAAATTACAACAGTAAAAGAGAATTCTACAATAATGGCACAGTTTAATTACTGGAGTCACCATGCTAAAAGCTTTGGTTCACACTGAAATGAACCCAATAGGATACAACTGTGGGGAAATTAGGAGGGCTTCTCATTCATTCATTCATTCATTCATTCATTCATTCATTCATTGAATTTATATACTGCCCTATACCCGGAGGTCTCAGGGCAGTTCACAAAAAAAAATCACAATATATAAAATCAAAATAAAAGCAATAATCCAATACCCCCCCTGAAAAAAGAGCCACATTTTAAAGGGTATAGGATGTTGATTAGGTCAGCCAAAGGCCTGGTTAAAAAGGAACGTTTTTGCCTGGCGCCTAAAGGTGTGTAATGAAGTCGCCAGGCGAACTTCCCTGGGGAGAGCATTCCACAGATGGGGAGCCACTGCAGAGAAGGCCCGTTCTCGTGTTGCCACCTTCCTGACCTCTCAGGGAGGAGGCACATGAAGGAGGGCCTCAGAAGATATCTCTGCAGGTGATCATGGTGATCTAGCCAGTGTAAAAGAGACAAGGCGGTCTTTCAGGTAACCTGGTCCTAAACCTTTTAGGGCTTTATACACTAGCAGTAATACTTGGAACTTAGTGCATTGCATTCATGACCAACTAATTCATTACAGTGGGTCTACTACTCTGAGCATAAACTAGTTAGATACAACCCATGAAAAAGAGTCCTGGGAACTCTGAGCACATATAGGACTTGTTAGCGGAAGCACACAGCAAGCATGCAAGGGCAGCCTGCTAGCAGGTCCTTTATGAGGTAAAGCACAATGAAGCACAGAAACAACGCAGAGGCAAGAAGGAATCTCAAGACAGTGCCTTTTAAAACAACGCTGTTATGCAGAAACACGTTTCAGCTAGTGAAAAGAACTCATGCTTAGAGGAGGCTGGTTGACAGCTTAAAAGAAGGTCCTAAAGTATTTTCTAAAATGCTCCCATCATTTCAAAGGGTCAGGCCTCTTACCTTCAATAACACACTCATCTGGGAGAGGAATTTTCTTCCCCATCTCCATGACATATGCTTTCACTTTAGAGAGATTTTCCTTTAAGTGAAAGTAAAGCTTATCTTGATACTCGGCAGGATTCTGTATTGTCTTCGGGCTCCCTTCATGGCAGTTTTCTTTAACGGGTTCTGGCAGATTCTCTGGTTCTGTACATTTGATACTTGGGTGAGAAAGTGAAGACTGTTCCAGCTGCGACTCTTCAGTGTCTGCACTGGAAGGCAATTTGTCGGCTTCTTGGCTCAGATAGATATCTGTGAAAGAGATGCCGGCTGTAACATCTCCATTCTCCATCTCTTGTCCATTGTCAGAATGAACACTCCTCAAACGGACAGCATGCAAAGCTAGACTCTTGGACCTGCAGTGTAAACAAAGGCAGGAACAAATGGCTTGGGCAAAAGGCAAAATGGACTGTGGTGCATGGCGGGGGGGGGGGGAGAGTAAGAACCTTAATTAGCTCCAAACCATAATTAGCACTAAATGATAGTTGCTTTATAGGGACGCGGGTGGCGCTGTGGGTTAAACCACAGAGCCTAGGACTTGCTGATCAGAAGGTCGGCAGTTCGAATCCCCGTGACAGGTGAGCTCCCGTTGCTCGGTCCCTGCTCCTGCCAACCTAGCAGTTCGAAAGCACATCAAAGTGCAAGTAGATAAATAGGTACCGCTCTGGCAGGAAGGTAAACGGCATTTCCGTGCACTGCTCTGGTTCGCCAGAAGCGGCTTAGTCATGCTGGCCACATGACCCGGAAGCTGTATGCCGGCTCCCTCTGCCAATAAAGTGAGATGAGTGCCGCAACCCCAGAGTCAGCCATGACTGGACCTAATGGTCAGGGGTCCTTTACTATAGTTCTTTTGCATAAACCGAAGCTGATTTCCTCAAACCAGTCTGGGATGATGGTCTGGGATTCTGGTTTGTGCAAACCTATTATACTTGTCAGGTTAAATTGCAAGCTATTATTTGCTGCTAACAAAAAGTTTGATTGTGAAGGAAGGAGAGAGGTAAGGAGGGAACATAAAAGCTCGAGGCTCACTGCTGATATTTGCTGATCATCTCATTGTGGCCAACACCTTATCTAATAATATCCAAATCCAAAATCAATACAGTGACTCAGAGTATATACCACATAAACTACTGAAAAAATTAATCACACTGCACAGCAGAAATAACCATTCAAAATGGCCATATCTACTGCAAGTATTTTTGTTTGTTAGCCTTCTTTCCAATAATTAAGGAAATACACAGTTTTGTCCTTGAGAAATGAGCGAACCTCATAGATGATTCATCTTCTCCCGCTGAAAACAGATGTGACCTCTATTGAAAACTTAAACTTTTTTAAAAGTTTCAACTGATGTTGTAAGCTGCAACTTGCGTGCCAAGCAAATTCGTAAGAATGGGTCTGGGATGTAAGTGCACTGCTTTAATGGAATTTCAGTGTAAATTTATGCTCTTCTGCCTTTGAGATTAACACAGAAAACTATCCAAGTTTCAACAAAGGCAAAAGCTGCTCCCTCCTTGCCACTCGGTGAAGCCTTCTATTATCAAATGAGTGGATGGCTTTTGCCAGTCTTATATCTGCCAGTTCTGCCCCCGCCCACTTGCAACTTGAGTCCTTTTGGGGTATTCACCCCTATGTTATTGAATTAGGTGGAGGAGAGAATGGGCCTGTGCCACTAGTTCTGGCCTGGCCGTCATGTGCTATTCTGGCTCTGATTCCCAGCATTTGTGCATCAGGGGGGATGTCTTGCCATGTGATCGGGAGCCTTGATTGTGCAGTATTCCATCTCACATCGAGAGCTACATACATATACACCAGGCTCACCTTTACCATTGTTTCCTTAATGTGTGGATGGTAGGGGATGTGATGGCAGAAGTGTAGCCAGAGGGCACAGACCTGCTCCACCCCTCTATATGATTACAATTGCCATAAAAGGGTTTTGGTTGGTCTGGGACTGTATGGAAAAGGGTAGTAGTGGAAGAAAAGTTAGCAGTAGGAAAGGTTGGCATTGACAGAGATCTGCCACCAAGTCACCCCAATCTGAGCTGAAATTAGAGGGGCACCTGGCTCAGATCATAATGGCCTTGGGATTTCAGAACTGGGACAGCTGGCATCTCTACTCGAAAATTCTTAACAGGATTATTTATCAGAAATTGTTTTGAGAAATCTTGCTACTGGAGGATTACATGGTAGCTTGTTCCAGAGTGGGCACCAGACTTCAGAGGGCCCCCCCAAACACACACACCACCCAATGCAACCAAATCTCTTCCCCACCCTACCCCCCACTGCCACCACTGTAGCAACTGGGCCCCTGGCAGAAGTACCGCTTCTGAACAGGAGCTAAGCTCAGCTCCCACCCATGGTTGCTGCCTGCCATTTTAATTTACCAGGGAATGCAACGCTCTAGTACAAAGATCTATGAAACCCATAGATTTCATAGCTCTGATGGGCTGGGGCATTGCATTTTTGGTAAATGAAAATGGTGGGGAGCCACTGCAGATGTGAGCCAAGCTTGACTCCCGTTCAGAAACAGCTGTCCCACCATGAAAATGACCGAGGGGCCCAGTGAGGAGGCGGCAGGGTGGCACAGCTTTGTTGGGCTGGTGAAGGGCCCTTCTGAGCACCTACAGCCCTTGATCAGTGCCCAGTCTAGGTAACAGTTAGCGCAAGACCTGGCTTGTGCTATTGTTTAATTCAACATCTTAAAAACCTGAAGATTAACATTATTTACAAAGAAATACTGCCCTAGATAGGACTTTCTTGTTTGGGGGTGGGTTTCTTTTGCTGTTGTTATCCCTAATGCTTTACATATGTGATACAATCTCTTTTAATGCTTTGTCTTTATTAATTTTGCATTATGCCAGATTAATTCTAACCAATTGTTTGCTGCATTTGTACCTTTCGTTTTCTCTGGATCTGCTTTGACTATATATTTATGTATGTCTGCATACTTTTCACTCGTTGACAGTGCTTATAAACCTGCTGTTAAGGTGTCCAAATTGCCAAAAGAATTTCGCCAACTATACTTACGGAAAGCGATCTTCATTTTTGCCTGAACTTTTTCAAATCCAGTGTTCCTTTGCACCTCCCCCTGCACTCTGGAGCACAAGGTAGGTTAAACAAATAACTCGGAGATCTTATCCAGCTCTTAGAGTTATTGACAAGATGTCTGGATACAATTAAATGTCTGATGCCCACAGGTACTATGTAACTTGCCTGTTCACTTTAACATTTGGGGGTTTTTTTCCATGAAAAATTATGTATGGGAAAACCAATCGGCATGCAAAACCACTGACACACTGCACTGAAGCATACCTGTTAAACCTCATGTCCTTCCTTTCTTCTTTAGAAACCTGGCCAAGACTATACCGGCGTACAGAGCCAGGAGTACTGCTGTCAATGTTTATTTTCTCTTCAAAAGCTTGTTTTTTAACCTGAAGCTTTTCATCGTCTTCATTCCCATTCATAGTGGATTTTAAGTCATCCAGCTGAGAAGGAGATTCTGTTTCAGCAACATCTTCTACCCTAGGAGAAGTGAAAAACTGGGGGGTTAACAGAAACATCGTCCTATTTTGCAGGTGGTAAAAATAAAAAATATATATGTATCTCTAAGGGTCCATATATATGCCAGCATTTATTCCAAGTGCATCTGTGGCCAGGTTCTTTCGAGGGATCATCATTCCCATTTAGTCCAGGCCTACACCTTTCTGACTTGTGCTATATAATTCTCTACTGTCGGTCTTACCTCACAGCTCCTTCCCATATGTCATATTTGGCCAAAGAGTGGTGTAAAAAGGTGCCAAAATAAATAAAAGGCTGTATCATATATCTGTCATAAGGAGTTGACTAAATTGACTTTAGAGGCAACTTTTACAAGATAATTTCAAACATTTCGCTCTGTGGAAATATATTACAATCAGTGAGAAGAAGAAGAAGAAGAAGAAGAGTAGTAGTAGTAGTAGTAGTAGTAGTAGTTTGGATTTGATATCCCGCTTTATCACTACCCGAAGGAGTCTCAAAGCAGCTTACATTCTCCTTTCCCTTCCTCCTCCACAACAAAGACTCTGTGAGGTGAGTGGGGCTGAGAGACTTCAAAGAAGTATGACTAGCCCAAGGTCACCCAGCAGCTGCATGTGGAGGAGCGGAGACGCGAATCCGGTTCACCAGATTACGAGTCTACTGCTCTTAACCACTACACCACACTGGCGCTCAAGAACAGGGGACTTTTGACACCACCAGCTATACGCTGTGAGGATGCCTAGACTGGCTTGCCCCCTGCTTGAATCAATGGCATCATCACCTTGTGTAGAGGCCTACATGTGGGTGCAGTGTGGCTATGTCCGTATTGTGCAAACTGCCTCAAGGGCTACTGCTGAATATATTACTAAGAGAACAATAGATGAGAAATAAATTTGGATGTCTAAGCAAAGAGCTAGAGGAAGAATTCCCAGTGATATGATCTTGAATACCAGCTGGACATCTCTAAGGCAAGTATTCTAAAATGCAATTTAGAACAGATTAGTAAAAGTGCTATATATAACGAGCAGCCTTTAGACACCTGCAACTAATTTGCTGTCAATGTATATAAATGTGTGTGTGTGTGTGTGTGTGTGTGTGTGTGTGTGTATACACATAGGTGACACATATTCTTATATATACATCAAAATAATCAATCTTTTTAGTGCCCTCCAGACAGACTGCAGGGTGCACAAAATGTGGAGTGGGGAAGGGGGTTGCAGAGAATAAAGATGGGAGTCTTCCAGTGGTGGCAGAAACAAGAGAGGCGTTTTCTCCCTTCAGTGGTCTGTGTGCTGGCATTTTCTTTCCCCCAGAGTGCCTGGAAGCAATGTTGTCCTGGTGCACTGTGGCAAGAAAACATAGCTGCACACACACACACACACACACACACACACACACGTTGCACCTTGTTCCTGGACAAAACACAATCCATGGAATGGCTTTCAGTAATAAATCATATTCAAAACAAAAACTTGCATTACAATAAAAATCTAATTTACCCCAATAAAATGCAATAAAAGCATCATAGTACACAGATAAAAGACCACACTGTCAGACCATAAATCCCACAGTCAGTTTCGAAACAGCCATCTGCAAACAGTTTGCTAGAGCCTCACCAACATCAATATACGTCAGGGCTTTTTTCCAGCAGGAGCTCAGTTTTGGCACCTGCTGGTGAGCACCATTGTCATTGAAGAGAACAAAGGAGGCGTTCATAGTGAGTTCCGGCACTTATTTTTCCCGGAAAAATAGCACTGAATATAGTAGCAGCTTGGAACTAGCTGGTGTGTCCCTGTAAGACTCTTTCCCTGAGCTGAAAAAGACCGCTGCATATCTAGCAGTTTTGCATCCCTTGAATCTCCAACGCAGAAAAAGGCATTACATTCAAAAAGAACCAAATTACAGCTGAAAAGGTGTGTTCCAGATCCTTCCTTCCTTCCTTCCTTCCTTCCTTCCTTCCTTCCTTCCTTCCTTCCTTCCTTCCTTCGCAGCCTCGGCTTGCAAAAAAGGAAGGAAGAATTGGGAGTGGACCCTAAGTGTGCTCCCAACTTCTTCTTTGAAGTGGTATCTCCTGGCATCATTGACAGGTGTCTGCCCTCACACACCTGTCAAAGTGACCTGCTGAAGTCGGGAAACTCCTGAATCTACCCCCAGTTGGATCCAGTTCCCCATACCTGCCTTAAAAGGATAGGAGATACAGCTGTGCTAGCCATATTGTATTCTCTTTGATTCTATGTAGGGGTCCAAGATTGGAAAAGGGAGAGCTTATGGATGTTTTGTGATGGGGTTGACCAATAGCTCAAAGTTAAGGGTAAGTTAGGGTATAGAGCCTCAGAAGGAACAGGGAGAGATGCCTATGTGCATTTGAGTGTACATGTATAGGCAATTTGAAGATGTGCATTCACATATGCATACTAGGGTAGAGACATGTGGGGGTGTTACTTTCTCCTGTATGCACATCCTCTAAATACTTGCAGTCCCTCTGGAACCACCTGAGAAGGGTTTAAACTCATCACTACATCTTGTGACAATGAATTGCATAAACTTTTCTGAGTTCCTACTATTAGATCCTCATTCTACTCATGAACTGTATGGAGATCTGATTGAAAATTCACTTTTTACTTGGTATTATAGGTCAGGACATTAATAGGCAAGATGTTAAATTGTTTTTATATGCAACAACTGCGGCAAGAGTATTGTTACCCAGAAATGGAAACAAGAAGAAATTCCGACGAAAGAAGAATGGCAGATGAAATTAATGGACTATGCAGAATTGGACAAAATGACAGGAAGGATTCGAAACCTGCGGGACCAGAGATTTACAGAAGATTGGAATAAGTATATGAATTATTTGAAGAGCAACTGTAATCAACAAATTACGCTAGTAGGACTACAAGAAGTTTTGTAAGGAGAAATATAAGAAGTGTTACAAAGTAGAAAAAGATAGAGATATTGGTTATGAGTTTGAAATGTAATAGGGAAGATAAGAAATGCATACTGAGAGATTAGATTGGACAATTTTCAGACAGGATTGACGGAAGTCAAAAATTTGAATAAGATGTAAAAGTATGTTTAATTACTATTGAAAATGATATGTTAAAAAAAACTACTAAAAATTATATTAAAAAAAAAGAAAATTCACTAAATATAATATGTAAAGAGTAAAATGTGTTCAAGGCAGCATAAGAGTCTGCATCAATGTCAGGTCATAGAAAGAAATGTTTGTAACAGTCTGCTGTTTTTAAGGGGACATTTTGTTCTACATTTGCATGTACATTGTTTACTATGGCTTAGCAATCTATAAAATATCTAACTTGGCTTAAGACTCCTCTAGTTAGCTAATATCACACAAGTGGAATTCTCAGAATAGAGGATTCTGTGCTGTCTCGCCAAAGCCAGCCCCCAAAATCTTGTCCCCGGAGATCCTCTTCAGGGGGTCCAACATTGTATTCTGCTTGTTTACGTCCAGGCTGACCTCCAGAACAATGTGGTTTTCCAGGCAAACTGTTTGCTGGAAAGTAAGACTAATGGAACAAGCATGAAATGCTTCACTTATAGCCTTCATACTATGTACAACTGTGAGATATGTCTCCTCCTCTCTTGCCTCTTCTAGGAAAAGAGTCAGCAATAAAACTAATTACTGGTGAAAATTGTGAATAGGTTTAATTCCAAGATGTTCTGCCCAAACTCTAGGGTGGTAGTCAGCTAACTTTCACTCAGAGTAGACCACTGAAATCAATGGCCCTAACTTGTTGTTGTTTAGTTGTTTAGTCGTGTCCGACTCTTTGTGACCCCATGGACCAGAGCACGCCAGGCACTCCTGTCTTCCACTGCCTCCCGCAGTTTGGTCAAACTCATGCTGGTAGCTTCGAGAACACTGTCCAACCATCTCGTCCTCTGTCGTCCCCTTCTCCTTGTGCCCTCCATCTTTCCCAACATCAGGGTCTTTTCCAGGGAGTCTTCTCTTCTCATGAGGTGGCCAAAGTATTGGAGTCTCAGCTTCAGGATCTGTCCTTCCAGTGAGCGCTCAGGGCTGATTTCCTTAAGAATGGATTGGTTTGATCTTCTTGCAGTCCATGGGACTCTCAAGAGTCTCCTCCAGCACCATAATTCAAAAGCATCAATTCTTCAGCGATCAGCCTTCTTTATGGTCCAGCTCTCACTTCCATATATCACTACTGGGAAAACCATAGCTTTAACTATACGGACCTTTGTTGGCCCTAACTTAGCTAGACAATAAGTCAACTTCAGCAGGTCTACTCTAAGTAAATCATCATAGCCCTAGAATTTTGACATTTGAAAAATATTTCATAAACTTGCCCACTATGCCCAGAAACTGTTCTAAGTGCCTTTCATACATTATCTCAGCAATATTTACAGCAAGCTTGAGAGGCAGGCAGTATTAAAATCTCCCTGCTACCAATATAGGAAGAGGTGGGAGCTCAGAGGCAACCTGCATAAAGCTATCTAGCCCAAAGTGATTAGTATTCTGCTCTCCCTAAAGGACTTACGCTAAAATTAATTCTATAGCAGGATCTCTACTTACAGTGATTTTAGTGGTTCTGAAAAAGTTTGAGCAATGGT
The DNA here is from genome assembly GCF_964270895.1 of Podarcis filfolensis. Lineage (NCBI taxonomy): Eukaryota > Metazoa > Chordata > Lepidosauria > Squamata > Lacertidae > Podarcis > Podarcis filfolensis. Next base: position 20,859,433 of record NC_139608.1, on the reverse strand, counting down.
GAAAAGTTGCTTGGTGAGCCCTGATATGAACCTTCCTAAGAGCAAATGGTCATAATCAAGATGCATGGCCCTGTGGAAAAAATATCCTACACTGGATCATTTCCAAAGAGCACATCAATATCATCATGCACTTTCAACATTGCTTATCTTGGCAAAGCGCTGTCTTAAAATGGACGAATGGTAGTGAAAATAAAAGGTGTAAGGGGCTGCAAGAGCCAAATCAGATATGGCAGATCAAGCCTCGCTTACAATGAAAAGGAATTCAGTTCATCCGGCTATTAAGAAAAATAAACAAAACCAAAAAAAGGATACAATGAAAATTTCATGCCTTGTTATTCTCAAGAATTGTGGTTGGGAGGTTTCTGTAGATCTGCATTTTCTGTTTGTTGTTAAGTTGACCATGGTTGATTTCTAAGATGAAATCACTATATATTAAAATTCTTCATTCACATTTGAATGACCTGAATCTTTGGGATCAGCAGGGGGCCGGGGCATTCTAATACTGCATGGTTTTCATTAACACATGGTTTTAATTACATCAGATATATGCAAAATTCCCCATGTCAAAGGATTCAGGCCAACAATTACTGTATGAAAAGTCACTTCCCTATAAGTACAGTAACTGCAGGTTTCCTAAAGGAATGAATTATTGTCGACACACAAATTTTCAAATTACATTGTTAATTCAAAACCAGCTTTGATATTTGCATCTGACCTCAGAGTCAGGGCTACTTCAAACACTGAATAATTATGAGGTGGAATGCTTTTCCATGGAAGAAATGGGTTCAGGCTGTACACCCGTTGCGGATCTGTGTGCTTCACTATACTGTATAGGTAAAAAGGTAAAGGACTCCAGTCAAAGGGAACTATGGGTTTGTGGGGCTCATCTCACTTTCAGGCCAAGGGAGCCAGTGTTTGCCCACAGACAGCTTTCCAGGTCATGTGGCCAGCATGACTAAACCACTTCTGGCGCAATGGAACACCGTGACGGAAACCAGAGCTCATGGAAACGCCATTTACCTTCCTGCCACATCAGTACCTATTTATCTACTTGAACTGGTGTCCTTTTGAACTGCTAGGTTGGCAGGAGCTGGGTCAGAGCAATTGGAGCTCACTCAGTTGCAGGGATTTGAACCATCAACCTTCTGATCGGCAAGCCCAAAAGGCTCAGTGGTTTAGACCACAGCGCCACCTGTGTCCCTTTCACTATATGGTGCATACTGAGTAAGCATGACAAGTGTCAACTTTTGAGCGCGTGTACAGTCATTAGCAGGGGTCAGCAACCTAAGGCCCATGGGCCAGAAGTGGCCCATGGAGGTCATTTGACCGGCCCACGAGCCACCCCAGAACCAAGCTGCCCACTCCCGCGCTGTGCTAAACTGGCACAGCACAGTGCAAGAACTCAATTCCACGGCGCCGAAAATCACATCTGCACACATGCCGAAAATTGCATCTGTGCACGTGCAGATGGCAAAAATTGCAGGCACGCACACTCATGCGTGCCCGCAATCCAGCCCGCGGACGGATCTCCAAGGGACTGATCCAGCCAGGCAAGATAAACCTTGCTGACTCCTGGTCATTAGGATTTACACACAGGTTTCTGTATAGAATGGTACAGTGAAAATTTATAAATCTAGAGAAAACTAGAGGTAGAGATGGGCAGCAGATTTCTAAAGAGCCATATCAACTTGAAGGCAGCGTTGACCTAAGTGTTGCCATTTTCCTATCACCACCATTTCTTCCAGGAACGAACAGCAGATAGCTTATGTGTGCACTCCATCCAACTTTGCAGCACGGAGTTTCTTCATCCCGTGTTCAACTTCAAACAACCTTACACCATCTCTAATGGTTTAAAACAACAACCTGGGAGGCAGCCATTATTCCAGTTCACATACCAGTGACTTCAACTGGAGGGACGTATCTGAAGCACAAGCAAAAACTACCCCTATCAGATGACAGACGACGGATTGAAGCCAAGGAGTGCTAAGCTGAATATTTGTAAAAATGAAGTAACAGATGGGAAATAGTAACAAATGGAATCAACCTTCTTGTTAAAGAGCTGAGACCTATTGGCGCTGAACTGGCATTGTGCATGTTGCAAACACAACTCCAGCAGGAAACACCAACTCATTTTACGTATAACTTTCTGTTGCTTCAGCTTTTGACAGCACACAAGACAGCTGCCTTGAAGTAAAAGGATTTGTCGTGTCCTGTCATCAATCCTGTGAGCAAACCAGTTTCATAAGACGAGAGATTTACCCTCAACAAGAGGAGATTGTTTTAGAGGTCCCTAACAGATCCTGTTTTGGATCCTTGCCCTTGAAGACCAAATCCCGTTCTTACCTCTGAAATAATAAATCATAGCTCTGAGGAAAAAACAGGACAACTCTGGTGTAAAACAATACTTGCCCCAAACTCCCAAAACCAGGTTCACACTTTCCCCTGAAGATTTGGGGTGGGGGTGGGAAGAAGGTTAGGGAGAGAATCTGCATTGTTCAGGTAGAAATGTAAGTTCTTCCTCCAATATAAGCCAACAAGGTGCTCTTTATGTAACAGCTTATACTAACCTGGAGGAAAGCCTAGCAGGCTGTCTGCCTAACTGGCTGGAATCCTAAACAGTGGTGGTCCTGTGAGTTAGTAACAATATAATGCAAATATATATATATATATATTAAATATACAAATACCATGTGTCCTTTTGCAGTTCTTCAGGGCAGATTAATAAAGTCCTGGCATGTTTTAATGAAGATGATTGGCACACATTCTTATTGAATTTAGTGAGACCTGTAAGTTATCTTCCATGGGAAGCTGAGGGAGACTGGGAAATTCATGGATTGCATTGCCTTGCAACTCTGGTCATTACACACACACACACACACACACACACACACACACACACACGGCTTGCCTGTTAACAGTCTGGTATGAGGAGTTTGGCTGTCTGGCACTGTGGTGGTGCCTCTGCAGGTCACCTATAGGCAGTGCTTTACCTCCCTAAAAATGTTTAGGGGTACTCTCATTTTGACTCAAGAAAACCACCATTTTATAGTTCAACTCTTGTTTGGCCCCACCCCAAATCTCCAGGGAAAAGTATGAACCCAGTTTTGGGAGTTTGGGACAAGTATTGTTTTACACCAGCGTTCTCCTGTTTTTTCTCAGAGCCATGATTTATTATTTCAGATGCTCCTCAACCACCTTGATTTAACAGGTACATCCTGGAATTACAGAAGCCATCCTGGCTTCTCTTTGGATCCTGGAATGTCCCGGTTTTTCGGTCCAGCACTCTAGTGCAAAGTCACTTGGCTTGTGCCAGAGCGCCAGATCAAAAGATGCTCATTTTTTGGTCTTGTGTGAGAACCAGCTGGCTCCCATGAGAGCTTGAGATGAAAAAACAAGTGTCCCAGTTTTGATCAGAGGGATGCTGAGGGGTATGCATTGTGATAACATTTTATTTGTCAGCCAGCTTCCCTCTATAATCTTATCATAGGCTTTGTCTGCAGAATGACTCCTCCCAACCTCCTTTGGGCTTCCAGAACACTTCTTTGAGTTCAGGGATAGGTTTTTCCCTCTATGAGTTGCCTTTAGAGATACATATGGGATACACATCAATTTTCTGATACAATGCTATTAGTAATTAATATTTTTATCACGTTTGCCGGGTTAGTTTGTCTGACATTTGCAGAATTTCAAGTCCACTAAGTTTCCTTTACATCTATTTTTAATTCTATCCAGTATTTTGGCTCCCACTGCAAGCATAAGACTGCTTTTCATATTTGTATTGTCAGTGACATCTGTGTTGCATCTTATCATATGTGTGATTTCCCATCTCCTCTTGACCTTTTAAAATCTGCTTAATACCAGTGATGAGGATCTCATGCAATTTAAAAGGGATTACTGCACATTAGTAGCATATGACAACAAAAATGACTTGTCCTTATTGGACATATATTATCACACTAGGTTTGAGGCGAACTGTGTTTGCACAGAGGAGTTGGTCTTGCTTTACTTAATACGACACTCACTCACTGATGAGCACGCTAGGGATAGATGAAATAAAATAGTTACTGTATCCTTACAGGTTTTGTGCTATTTCATTATAAGAGTGAATGCTTTTAAAATACTGGGCACATGCTAGTGAAAGGTGAGCACACTTGAAATCCAATGATTTTGCTGAAGTTAAGGGCACTCCCATTGGAATCAATAGAGTTTAATTCTGACAGGTTTGTGTCCATAGTTTGTGCTGTTTTCTTTTTCATTTGGACACACTGACATTTTTAAGGAAGGCTTTGAAAATTGTATTTAACATGGGTTGTGTGTTTTTTGTATGCTTGCACTTAAAATGGCTATTTGCATCGAGTGCAAGGAACAGGACTTATTAGAAGTTCAATAAAATGTAACCATTTAAAGAGCTGAGCATATGAAAACATTTAAAACTTGCTTTGGGAAGCAAGTACAGCAAAGTGTTTATGAAGCTGAGTGGCGTAGAGCTAATAGACAGCTATTTGAAAAACAGCTGGGTATATCACATTAATGAAAATATACCCCAGTGGAAAGTGAAATGAGATGTTTGCTGGGATTTTAAGGTATTAGATGTGAGACAGGAAGACTGGTGTTCATTGTTATGCTTGTAGCAGTTAGAATAGGCTTTTCTAAAACTTTTATAATCCAATATTCAGCCTTAGCTAATGTTTATTGGGTTTATTAAGAAAACAGACTTGAAAAACATCTGCTATGTTAAAAAGTGTAGTGTGTAGCTGTATCAATACAGTTATAGGGTTGTGTCCAACACATCAGATTTTCACTCGCCCTTCCTCATCTTATCCTCTCCCCTGCAGCCCCCTTATAATCTGCTCCAGAGGGGGGGGGGCCCTCCCCAAGCAGTGTTTAGGGGTACATGAGAAGGGAAAGTCCCATTGTGCTAGGGCTACTCCATTCATGAAGAACTGGATGCAACCCATAGACCAATACTATTTTATCTGTTTCCTTAAACATCTCCTGCAATCTCAAACTATGAATTTATAGTTGCCAGTTATTTATTTATTTATTTATTTATTTATTTATTTATTTATTTATTTATCTTATTTCATAAAATGTACACATCACTTGATTGTAAAAACAAAAAACAAACCCAAAAACCAAAACCCTCAAAGCGGCTGAATGGGAAAATGCCTGTGGTGTATCCTTGCTATTTTTTAAATTTATCCTTTCTTTCTGTAGTATGTGAGCCAAAGTCCCTCAAAGTAATTGAACCATACTGCTAAATAATGGAGTCACACTTTCAAATACTTCCCAGAAAACAGACCTTTTTATCCTTTCCCTTCTCAGGTACCGTAAAAAGCTGGCTGATATGAGATTTATTCGCATCTCTTCTACCGCTTGCAAGGTAAGCTCTTCGCTGGCCATTGGAATCTCTTCCATGTATTCAATGCTCAATGGAAATGTGTACAGTGAGGGACAGTGTGGTTTCAGGAAGTCTTACACCTGCACACTATGGCATGACAAGCTGTTTTCAAATATGCTGTCCTACAGAACTCACATGGGATGCAGGTGACGCTGTGGGTTAAACCAGAGCCTAGGACTTGCCGATCAGAAGGTCGGCGGTTCGAATCCCCGTGACGGGGTGAGCTCCTGTTGCTTGGTCTCTGCTCCTGCCAGCCTAGCAGTTCGAAAGCACCTCAAAGTGCAAGTAGATAAATAGGTACCGCTCCAGCGGGAAGGTAAACGGCATTTCCGTGCGGTGCTCTGGTTCGCCCGAAGTGGCTTAGTCATGCTAGCCACATGACCCGGAAGCTGTACACCGGCTCCCTCGGCCAATAAAGCGAGATGAGCGCTGCAACCCCAGAGTCGGCCACAACTGGACCTAATGGTCAGGGGTCCCTTTACCTTTGCCTTACAGAACTCACATATGAGCTGGTAGCACATATTTAGGGTCTCCAGGGTTTAGAGAAGAGCCTCCTCCTGAAACTTCAGCAATTATAAAATCCTCCAATAACTGATCTACATGACTAGTCATCAGACCACAGCTGATAAGAAAACACCATCCTTTAAGAAATGTGTCTGAGATACATTTTATCATATGTAGTGGACTTGTAGAGTAGCTAAGGGATATTAAGAGATGATACATAATGAGATAAAAAATTTTTTTAAGAGGTCTCTCCCCAAAATATCAGAATCTTTTCTTCTAGGGATAATTGGACCAGATGCACCAAAGAATCAATAGAATTTGTTTGTGTACATGACTGCAGCAGCGAGAATATTATATGCCCCAAAACCAGGGGAGGAGGCCATACCCACGAAAGGGGATTGGCAGTTGAAATAATAATAATAATAATAATTTATTTAATAATTTAATAATAATAATAATTTATTATTTGTACCCCGCCCATCTGGCTGGGTATGTAGAATCAGCAAGTTTGACTAGTAAAATTAGAGAACAAAATGAGACAGCCTTCAAGGAGGATTGGAAAATGTCTGTATATTATGAAAAAAAAACCAATACTGTAAGTTAGTAGGTTGGCAGGCGTGGAGTAAGTTCAGCAGTAAAAGTTAATTTGAGAATAAAGTTGAGAAAAGAAGGTGTTGATTAACTATAATACACAGCAGTAAAAGATAACCATGACAAAACCATGGAAGGGTAGAAAGGAAGTCATTTTTTTTAATTGAACGTTTATTGGAAAATGTATGATTAATTGTATTTTCCCCCTGAAAAATTATAAATAATTTTTTTTTAAATAGAAAGGCATCTGATGGTTAAATATTTTTCAACTGATATACTAAATGTGACCATAGCACATCTAAGATGCCACACATATTCATTAATGTGCTATGTCACCTATATAAAGGAACAAAAGAACTGGGCTTACCTGCTCTCAGCGGTGGCGTCGTTTTCCAGCTGTTGGATGAGAAGTTTTGCTATGGCTGTGAAACTGTTGCTCATACGATAAATGTCTCTGCTCTGGATGCCCAGGATATTGGAGAAGGTGTCTGTGATGTGCTTGATCTCCAACAGAAGAATATGGTGAAATGAATGCTCCATGTTGGCCAGCTGATTAACCAAGTAGATCAGGCAGATCCTGGCTCTTTCCTATTCAATTGAGAAAAAGATGGTGTTTTAAAGTGAACGCTGCTAGTTTCAAAACTTGTGACTACTTTACCAGAAAAATAAAATCCACAGAACACTTGTGGGGGAGGAATTCGAACCACTTGAGCATTTGAGTGAAAAATAAAAATCCTAAGTACAGCTGGGATAAACATGTTACACAGACTTAATGAAAGTCTTTGTTTAAATAACTCAAGCAAAATGTGTATAAAGATAGAATGGGGAGCACTGACCCCTTTCAAATTCTCTGGTGTCGTGTATATTGTATACTGGCTAAATAAATGAGGAATGTGATTGGCAAATATAAATCCTAATTAGGGAATGAGGTTGTAGTGCTCTTCTAGCTTAGTAAAATTGGAAGAAGAGGCCAAGAAGAAAGGAATATGATTCCAATGAGTGAACAGGCCGATCTAGATCAGTAGGAACTGCCACAAGTACAACATCTGTAAAAGAAAAGATGGGCAGTCTATGCCATACCCTCAAACATTTCTCCGATGAAAATGGGGACGTCCCATTTCATAATGATAATTTTATTATTTATACTCCACACATCCTCCTGGGTTGCCCCAGCCACTCGGGGTAACTTCCAACATATATAAAAACAATAAAACTTTAAACAATTTAAAAAACCCTTTCCTATACAGGATTGCCTTCAGACAGCTTCGAGGTTGGATAACGCCATACCCTCCAAAATTTCTCCAATGAAAATAGAGACATCCTAAGGAAAAGAGGGACATTCCGGGGTCAAATCAGAAAATGAGATGGCTTCTCTACATCAGGGACGTCCCTGGAAAATAGGGTCTGCTATGCTTGTTTAACGGTAAAGGGACCCCTGGCCATTAAGTCCAGTTGTGGACGACTCTGGGGTTGCAGTGCTCATCTCTCTTTACTGGCCAAGGGAGCCGGCGTTTTGTCCGCAAACAGCTTCAGGGTCATGTGGCTAGCATGACTAAACTGCTTCTGGCGAATCAGAGCAGCGCACGGAAACGCCGTTTACTCAGATGTCATTCCCAGAATGGGCCTTACTCCCATACAGTATACATAGGATTGTGGCTTAGATTTCCTCTCCAGTATCAGCCATGAAAACCTAGCAATAAGCAGACACAGGGACAAGCTACATGTTACACAGGAGATCTGTAGGTGGATCTCCTAGCATATTTTCTTTTACGAAGAGAAGACTCCCTGGAAAAGACCCTGATGTTGGGAAAGATGGAGGGCACAAGGAGAAGGGGACGACAGAGGACGAGATGGTTGGATAGTGTTCTCGAAGCTACCAGCATGAGTTTGACCAAACTGCGGGAGGCAGTGGAAGACAGAAGTGCCTGGCATGCTCTGGTCCATGGGGTCAAGAAGAGTCGGACATGACTAAACGACTAAACAACAACAACAAAAAACATGGGGAACTGTCAATTTTGTCATGCAGCAGCTGTTTTCCCAATCAGGAAATACAGGAACAGCTGCTGATATATAGATAGTGATTTGTTTCAGGGGGTTTCATGAAGGTGTGAAAAACGGCCCACCTACTTCCTAATGGGAGTCAAATCCAGTGTTTTGAACTCAAAGAAAGTTAGGACAGCCAGCTTTTTGATTAAAACAACAACACATGTGGAGAATAAATGAGCTATGGCCAGAAGAACATACCATACAAAGTTTGACCACCCCAAAAGTCTTTCAGCTCAAAACCCTGAAAATGAATCTCATTAGGAAGTAGACAATATTGAAGTATGAGTACAATGAAGGTGTAAGAAAGACCTTGCTAATTCATTCATCAGAAACAGCAGAGAGGACATAGAATATAGATCTCAAGAAGTGGGCTCAACAAATAGAAAGTTTGCATTTAAAAGGTAGCTGATATATTTGGAAAATAATGATTTTATACTACAGTGGTACCTCAGGATACATACACTTCAGGTTACATACGCTTCAGGTTACAGACCCTGCTAACCCAGAAATTGTGCTTCAGGTTAAGAACTTTGCTTCAGGTTAAGAACAGAAATTGTGGTCCAGCGGTGCGGCGGCAGCAGGAGGCCCCATTAGCTAAAGTGGTGCCTCAGGTTAAGAACAGTTTCAGGTTAAGTACGGACCTCCGGAATGAATTAAGTACTTAACCTGAGGTATCACTGTACCCATCTCTTCACTTTTTCTTTAGGGTCAGAGAGATCAAGACATAAACAAGACCTTAAGTAATATTTAAAGAACAGTTCGGTTTCCCAGACAATATCTGCAGTAGACTCAAGAGGGCCGGGAAGCATCATCCAGCCGTTTCCTACTTTGATCTAGCTGGCAGAAATCCAGAAGTGCTGAAATTCTGCTATGCATCTAGAGGGAATTGTCAAGGAATAATGAACTATACCATTATAGGATATGGAATTAATATGCACACACGTGCACACAAAAAGTCTATAAAAAAATTATCATCGACTTAAAAGCAATAATCTTTAGCAAGACCAAGATCAGAAGTCTCTTGTAAAAATAACGCTTGCATTTTAGTTACCATTGTTATTGTAGGTTTGGTTTTTGAGTGGGTAGCCTTACGTTCCTTATGGGAAGCAGATTTTCTATTTTTATGGTATACAATTACATTTGTTGACAGGGGAGTGATGTTCATATAAAGTGTTGCAACCGCTTAAGCTATTTTATTTTGCTGCATGAAAAAATATAAGCAAACAGCAGAAGACAAATGTGGAGTGACTCTAGATTTATCTTGGTAAAGTTATCGCCACTATTGGGCATTATAAAGGGTTGATAATTCAACTTTGGAGAATTTATTCAACAGACATTGCATTGTAAGATCTTTGCTAGAGGCAGTGGCGGAGCTTCATGCAGGTGGGGGCGTGGCGGGCATCCCGGGGGCGTGGCACACCACCAGCAGGGGCGTGGTGCCCAGCAGGGGGGGCAGCCACGATGGCACCCCACTGGGATCATGGTGCCTGGGTCGCTGCGCTCCCCCTACCCCCCTCTTCCTCCAACAGTGGCTAGAGGTTCCTATAAGATCAACCAAATTCAACAGCAAGTCATGACTAACTTGAAGAACATACCGTATATACTCGAGTATAAGCTGACCCAAATATAAGCCGAGGCACCTAATTTTAGCACAAAAAACTGGGGAAACTTATTGACTCGCGTATAAGCCCATTCACCACACCACAAATCTGGTGGTGGCAGCAGCGGTGGTGGAGGAAGAAGGAGCAGCCCAAAAGGGCTCCTTTCGGGCAGCTCGTCCCTCCGCTGCTGCTTCTGCCGCTGGCAAGAGCAGGGATAGGAGCTGCGGTTGGGAGAGGCACAGCACAGTGCAGTGCCTCTCCCAACTGTGGCTCCTGTGCCTGCCCTTGCAAGAGGCGGGCAGCGGTGGCAGGAGAAAGGGCTCCTTTCGGGCCGCTTGTCCCACCTCCACCGCCCGCCTCACTTGAGTATAAGCCGAGGGTTTTTTTTCCAGCATTAAAAATGTGCTGAAAAAGCCAGCTTATACTCGAGTATATACGGTAGGAAGATCCCTGCTGGTCCATCTAGTCCAGCATCTTGTTTTCATAGTGGCCACCCAGACACCTGTGGGAAACCCTCTAGCAGGAGCCGAGCACAAGAACACTCTCTCCTGATGGTGCAGGGCTCCAAATGGAGGGCTCCATATGTTTAGCGGAAACTTCATGCTTCAGACCTTCAGACCCAATGCATAGACAATGGGAGCTAGAGCCAGCAGGGGTTGTGACAGCAATGGGGCAGTGAATTTGCATAATGGGGGCATCTTATTGCATAATGCACATCATAGCTACAGGTAAAGGGGTGGGTGGGAGACAGCCAAGTATGTTTTAAATGATTTATTTTAACCCACTGTTCACCAGACTGTTGCTTTGGCCCGAAGGGATGCGGGTGGCGCTGTAGGTTAAACCACAGAGCCTAGGATTTGCCGATCAGAAGGTCAGCGGTTCGAATCCCCGTGATGGGGTGAGCTCCTGTTGCTCGGTCCCTGCTCCTGCCAACTTAGCAGTTCGAAAGCATGTCAAAGTGCAAGTAGATAAATAGGTACCGCTCCAGCGGGAAAGTAAACGGCGTTTCCGTGCGCTGCTCTGGTTCAACAGAAGCGGCTTAGTCATGCTGGCCACATGACCTGGAAGCTGTACGCCGGCTCCCTCGGCCAGTAAAGCGAGATGAGCGCCGCAACCCCAGAGTCGGCCATGACTTAGACCTAATGGTCAGGGGTCTCTTTACCGTTACTTTAACAGACAGGCAAAAAGGCCTTACCTCAAGGCCGTACTCTTCTGCAAGAAGAAATCAGAAGAAATCCAGCAGCCCCCGAGCCCTTGTCCCTGATTGGCCTTGTGGGCACTGCCCGTCCATACCTGAAAGGCCATTGCGACCGGAGGTAGGTGGTGCCAGGTGTCCATTCCCTCCTCTGGCAATGCCGGAGGATGGCGGCCTCCATGGACCCAGTGCAGCCACGCCATGCAGCAAATGCCACCCACCCAGAGCCCCAGGTGAGCACTTAATTGGGGAGAGGTTCTCAGTGACTTCCCAGGGACTAGCCAATCAGTACTGTGCACAGTCATCTTCTGCACAGAATTGGGTGTGTGTGTGCTTTTTTCAGCAGAGCTCAACCATGGGGAAGAATCAATGTTTTTGGTCTGAATGCAGTGGGGACACTTTGAAATCACCATCATTATCATGTTACACTTATCTTCTTCCTATAAACAAGGAAGCAGCAGCAAACTACTGCTACTTGCCTTAAACCTGCCTTAAATCATTACTTGTAACAGGCAGGGTGATGTATGAACAAAATCATAGTAATTTTAAGAAAAAACGCAGACAATTTGGGGGAAGGATTTCAGACACAGACTCTCCAAGCAAGATGAATCACTGGACTGAATGCAAAGATAAGGAAAAGGTCAGTGGGGTGTCTATGTGGGTAGAAACTATTTTATTACTTGTATTTCTCAACTGGACACTGCAATAAAAAAGTGACGTCTTTTGCCCTTTTGTTCTCATGCAATGCTTATAACTAAATAATCATGCTTATTATTTTTAATGGGTATTCTAATTATTTGTTTTGCAGAACAACTTCAGCTTTTATAGTGCCAGCTGTGTTTCTGTTTAATTCATCTCCAGTCCATTTTCAAATGAATAATAAACAACAACAAAAGACCACAAATTTAGTGGATTTTTGAAACGATAAAAAGTGGTTTGGATTTATTTCATTTTAAAATATCTCTATCTAATCTTAAGTCATTAAAAGCTATATAAAAATTTAAAGGGTAGGGAAAAAAGAAATACCAGCACCATCTTTTTTTAAATCTGGGAGGAACAATTGCCTATGAAATCCAAGACTTGAAACAGCAGAGGATAAAGAGAGGAACAAATTGTATATCATTTTTAAGATCAATACATTTCCCTGAGCCATGTGTGAAAACTGGTAGAAGAATTTCATTCTGCAGTTGTTTCCTAATCCTGAGCAGTGGATTTATTGCTTAAAGCATATGTTCCCATTCCAGTTTTGTCCAATGTAAATTATTTGCTTTAAGTAAAGGGGCCAGATGCACTTACATGTGCCACTCGCAGTCACACTGCAGTATGCATTATATCGTTTTGCAATTGTAAACAAGAAACAACAAATTGTGCTTTAGCATCCTCCCCCTGCTGTGCATCGGTCAGCCACTACATCAGAGTTGTTTGGAGGTTGCAAAAACTGATATATGACCAGCCTCTTCCCCTTGAGCTTACCGTTTCCCAGGTAAGGCTTCTTGCAGTAGAGCCCGACTCATTTGTCTTGTATCTTTGGGAGATGTGCTAAGAATGAGGGCCACCCCCTTTCCCATATTTAGCTCCCCCAAACCAGAGTAGGATTCACTTTGAGAGGTAAGTCCTTTGCAAAGATGGGTCATAAGTTGTGCCTCCAGTCTCTGTCAACTGTATGAGGGAACCTCTTAAGAACAAACCAAATGTGACATTAATTCTGAGAATGCAATTTATGTAGATGAAGAGGCATGAAAGAGTTAAAGTATTGCGAGAGTAGACATGATTTGTTTCTGATGAATCCAATTTTTGCTTTCAAGAATGAAGGTGGTTTTTCATAAAACAGTTATAATTTAAAAGGAATGCAGACCTCACTAATTCATGTAAGCACAACATGAAAGATGTATGGATTTGACCATGACCACTAGAATTTTTGGATAAGGCTTTGGAAGTGATGGAATGTCAATACTCAATAAATCACATGCAAATTTCAGATTACATAGTAATGAGTCAAAGCTGAAAGAAGCACTCTCCTTATAGTTTAAAAGCAGCCCAATCAGAATAGTTAACTACTGGCCCAGACAATTCAAAACTTCAAAATCAGCAAATTTCAACAAATAAAGGTGCAAGACCAAGGCAAGGATCAACTATCTTTGACACAGTTAAGCATTCATAACTCAAATATTAACCAGTTAGTCATTAGGATCCAGTTATAAAGTGATTACACCTTTTTTATTTTTCAAAGTGTGAGGATGATAGATACTGAACTTGTGCTGGCAAGCTCCCCATTGCTGTTTTTTCCCTTGTCAGTTCCATAAATATTTTTAAATATCTCGTGAAAGGTCTTCCGGATGTCACTGAAACTGGACCTAGTGATGAAAATGCCCCATCTGTGCCATCCCTTCAAGTAAGCGTTACTCCTAATGCCACAGCCAGGCTGTAACCAAACACCTCACTAAGTCTGCATGTCAAAACTACTTAAGAGAATTCAGCATGGTAACAGAATGTAATGTCAGCGACTAAACATTTAAGCAGATACATTAGGAGGAAATATCATTTTGCCCACCGCAGGTATAAGGTCTAGGCACAGGCAATGTAGAGCTCAGCAACTCCGAAGGGATAAAATGGGAGTCTTTCCACTGAATGACATCTGCAGCTTACATTTCAGATCGCCTTATAGGATGCATGAGTCTTTTCCAGCCATTCAAATTGCACGCAGCATCAACTCAAGGAGAGCAAGCTGAAATGCACTCACTGTTCCTGCCCACAACTTCTCCATGTTAACCGGCTTTGTGGATATAATGACTGTGCATGTACGCTGTTGGAAGTAGAGTGGGACTGAACCACATGGTGTGTTTTCCTATTCCAGGGTACATTTTTCAGTTCGGTATTCCAGTGTCCTGTCCTCCTACCTTATCTCCCAAGGGAGGATGCAGGTTCTCTGCCTTTACCTCCACTTATGAGCACTTTCCTACAATCAGAAGAGGCTGCAGCACCAGAGAAAACAACAAACAACCTATTAAGGTGTTGAAGATTTTGTTCCAAACTCTCCCAACTCTCTCTCCTTACTCAGGAGGGAAGCAAACAGAGGGGAATGGCCCAGGGATGCTGACAATCAGCCCATTGACTGTCAGACGTACCCAATTAAAGGGCCTGCCTAAGATCTAGAGGGAGCCAGACTCAGTCCTTGGCTAGGACTCAAGACTGGGAAATAATCATGATGGGACAGTAACCAAACAAAGTACTGTATTTACTGGATTAGAAATAGTATCCTGCATGACGTAAGCAGCTCAATGTCTTGGGACATAGATTCTGTACTCTGTACACAGAACTTACTATGAGCAATGAGACAAAACCGCTAACTATTCATCAGAGGTGGGAACAAATGCATTAAAAAAAAACTACCCTACATCTTATTGCATCTACGTCCTGCAATGAACAGAAGTCATTGCGGAATAAAGAAGAGTGTAGTGTATATTGTTAGCCAAGGAATAATTTTATTAGATGGCTCATAAATATTGTTTTGATTTTCAAGGGCAGCATATTAATACTGTCTTATGAAGAGCCGCTCTCTCAATAGATTGGTTTCAACCCAGAGTGTCCTTGGCATGAATTAAGAGAATTATTAACCAAGGTGGCTCCAATTATCTGCTTCAACTGCAACTCAGCACCACATTCCATGCTGTTCCAGAGAGTACCCCAAGTCCAGGAATAGTTTCTCAGGGAGCACAAAGAGCTATAGGTATGGATGGGACCATATTGAGCAAGTGGTGCTGTGCTTGTACTTCTCTGGATCCAAGCTACTGTTTGTGGTGACAGTGCAAGACTCCATTACAAATAATGAGAGACATTTCACATCACCACCAGGTCATTTTATGCTGGAGTGTATGACTGGTGAGACCCTGGGTATATGTTTTAAGTATCTATCACAATGGGGCTTTTGGAAGTGACATGTGTAGCTTAAACTGGTGTCTGGGAGAAAAGCAGCTCAGCTGAGTGAAACTGAATGAAGTTCAAAAATCTCTAAACTACACCTGAAAATAGTTTCCCTAATTTCTGGGTGAAATAAAGGTAAATTGGGGGGGGGGAGGGTCAGAAAAATAATAGTTCATCTTCCTGTACATTCCCTACCCACCATCCTTCTCCCATTAGCTTTCACCCAGAAAGTTATAAAGCAGTTATAACCAAAAAGTTATATAAAAAATGATAAAGCTGGAGGTAACAATCCAAGGCTTATTAGCATATATTGAGGCACTGCTGGTGCTAATGTCACATAGTCACTTAATCACTGTTGCAAAGCAATCAGAAGGAAGGAATGTGAGGCATTTCCTGTATCTTCCCTGCTAAAGAAATTCACTCTCTTCTGACTGGAGCAGCTTGCAGTGGAAAGTATTGGTACAGGAACAAGTAAAAGATGCCTTGTGTGTGAACAGCTCCGTGGCTGACGACACAAATTAAACAGGGTAAGTCTTTTCAGTTGTAGAAATACAATTATGGATGTGGCCTCTGATTTCATTTAGGACCCTAGACTTCAGCACAGCAGCTTGCAACTTTCTGAAATCTGAAGGGTCCGTCCCCCCCCCCCCCAATGATGAGCTTGAACTGAAAACCAGAATTGTCATTAGTTTCAACTCAGAATAAAAGAGCAGGTTTTCCTAGGGAAACAACAGGGGCAGAGGGAACCATGCTTGGGCATGGACCGGGAAAGTACAGACCTGTGCCTAAAAAGCATGGTGCAAAATGCACGTGTGGATGAATCCTTTAACTAGTTCTTTTTAAGAATTTTTTTTCTAAGCTCAAACCCATACAGACTTTCAATCCGTTAGTGAACTAAGCGTTGCAATGGCACCACCAAACCTTCATTCTACAAACAGGTACAAGTTGTAGTCCAACAACATATGGAGAGCCATAGATTCTCTATTCCGGCTCTAGAGGGTAGATATATAGCTTGGTTCTCAAACGCTTTGGTTCTCAAACTCTGAAAACCCGGAAGTAAGTATTCCGGTTACTGAATGATATTTGGAAGCCAAACGTCTGATGCTGCTGTCGGCTATTGTTTCCGGGTTCTTCACCAATCAGAAGCTGCGCCTTGGTTTTCGAACATTTTGGAAGTCAAACAGACTTCTGGAACTGATTAAGTTTGGTGCTTTTATTTTTGCTATTTATTTTGTGTTTTTGTTTTTGAGGCTTTTTTGGTTAATGTTTGTGACTGTGTTTAACCCAGTTCTGCTACTCATTGATTGATTGTATGACCGCGGAAGTGGATAAAAGCCCCCCATCCAAACAATGACTATCATCAGTGCAGGGAAGGAAAAAAATAAATTTTCATTTTTATCATCTACAATACTGTCTTATTTATTTTATAGTACAGTACGTTGATTATTGCTTTCATTTTATGGATCAATGGTCTCGTTAGATAGTAAAATTCGTGTTAAATTGCTGTTTTAGGGGTTGTTTTTAAAAACCTGGAACAGATTAATCCGTTTTGCATTACTTTCTATGGGAAAGCACGCCTTGGTTTTGGAACGCTTTGGCTTTGGAACGGACTTCTAAAACAGATTAAGTTTGAGAACCAAGGTACCACTGTACATTCTTTGTAGAACAAGAAAAAGGCAACTAATGTCGTAACATAGAAAAAAACATGTAAACATATATTGATAGCTATCACATTTCCAGTTTTTCAGGAGTTTAAGGTATGCAGACAACAACAACTTCTGTTAAGTAGTTCAAAAACAGTGAAAATGAATTTGGGAAGCAATGTGCTGCAGACAAAGCAAGCACAGTCACCAGAGCAAATACTTAAAGTTGTGAGGCTGTGTATGCCTAGTGCCCAGGTCATCCAAGCTGTTTCTGACTACATTCCACACAGCCTTTGAAGTGTACAAAAAGAGAGAGAGAGAGTCACTAGCCCTATATATCCTCCCAAGATGTCTGAGACAAAGTGTAATAGACTTCCAAACTCACCCTTTTTGTCTCATATCATGCCAGGGGAATCTATATCCTCTTTACTGAGAAAACTGCGATGGGCTGTACTGATACCCTCTCCTTAAGAATACTAATTAGAATATTAATTAGCCAGGGCAAAAGTTAAAAACAAATGATAAATTACAGTAGTTTATAAAGGAAATTTAAATGGGATATGTAAACAGGATACATAGCTATCTCAAGTAAAAGCTTTAAGAGAAGACCACACAGGATATTCAAGGAAACAGGAAAGCAGATATAAAGTTAACACTCAATTGGCACACTAAAATAGGACTTCAGTTTCACTTGGAAACCTGCAATTGGTTCCAAGCAACATTTTTAGAAATACTGAAGACATGGAGCTTCTAAAACAGTTCATGTGCTGGGGGAGGGAAGGGAAGGAAATCAGCCACACACACACACCCCAACACATTATAGGATAAATTTTCTTTTTCTTTAAACAAGATTAGATGAGAAATGGCCATTGTTATAATACCAGGGGCCCTGTAGGTTTTCAGCGATACAGAAAAAACCACATTCCTAGCATTCCCCCAATTAAACTGGAGTAGAGACAAAACTAGGAAAATGGAATCACATTCCAGCCCTTTCAGGAAAGTGAATTGTGAAAGTCTCCAGGCACAATCAAACATGGAGCTAAGGATGCTTAAGCCCATTGATTTCTGTGTCCCTAGGCACACTTAACTCCGTGTTGGATCGTGGCATCACAGTTTAAATGGCAAACTCATAGAAAGACGCCTCCATCAAAAGCTGTGTCACAAGGACACATTTTCTTCATTAAGTTTCTTATTTTTTATGTGCTCCTATTACACTGGTTATCTCTTGCCGTACCAGAGACAATGCTTAATACAACGCGCAATAACTTGATAAAGGGACACTGAATTACTCGAGGGTCTCCCTTGGTTCAGCCATCAGAAGTGGGCTTTCAAGTCTGAAGGCAGGTCATTTATCAGGGAGCTTACAATCTGTCTTCTAGTCTTGCCAATGGCTACATTCTCATAAAGTAAGATTTATTACTTGAAGGTGCTGTCAGCAAGCCACCCCATGACAATCTGCAGAACAAAGTATCACAGTCCATTCTACAGGATACCCAGGAAATATTATGGGGTGAAGCAAGATAGGTAAAAAGAGAAACAATATTGTCCCACAATACTTCTAGGTCAAAATCGCAATAATAATAATAAAAGGTCATGTTTCAAAGGTATCAGATCATAAAATACGAAGAGAAGAGTCAGTGGAGAAAGAAGTAGGGAATTCTAGTCACAATCCTTTTGCAGTTAATTTCATAGGAATTATTTTAAAAATAAATTCTGGGCTCTCCACTACCATTCTTAAAAGCAGTGCCTCTTGAAGTTTGAGGTGCTTCATAAAAAATAATAAACCTTACAAATTTTTCATGAAGCTGCACGTTTGTTTCATGCTATATTATTATTATTGCCAGGGCTTTTTTTCACCCAGAACTCAGTTCCAGCACCTCTCAGCCATTGCCATTGTAAGAGAACAAGAAAAGCATTCATGGTGAGTTCCGGCACCTCTTTTTCTGGAAAACTGCACACATCATGGCTTGTAGCTGCTGATAGCTTTCTCCTCCAGGAATTTGTCTAATCCTCTTTTAAAGTCATCAAAGTTGGCAGCCATCTCTGCCTCCTGTGGGAAGCGAGTTCCATAGCTATGTGCTGCACAAAGATTTTTCTTAAAAAATCTGCCCTGAACCTTGCAACATGCAGTCTTCCGTAGACTGTGGTTTGCCTTACCTACATTAGTTATGGGCCCAGGTAATCATCATGGGAGGTAGCGGGTAACCAACTGGGAAATCTGTAGTCTCACTGTTGAGGTTCAGGGAAAGCTGGTATTCAACAGCCTAGCACAATAGATGGCTATGCCTGATGTTGGACATCTCCCAGGCCCATTTCATTCCCTCCGTGGCAGCTGTTTGGGGCTCTGCTCATACAGTCATACCTCGTGTTGCATCCACTTCATGTTGTGTCTTTTCGTGTTACGTCCCATGACAACCTGAAAGTACTGGAATGGGTTACTTCTGGGTTTTGCCACTCACGCATGCCCAGAAGCGCTAAATCACATTGTGCGCCTGCACAGATGCAGCGCTTCGAGTTGTGGGCAGTTCACATTATGGACGGGCCTCCAGAACGGATCCTGTCCGTAACACGAGGTACCACTGTATTAGAATTTAAGCAGTCTTTTAGAACTATTATGGTAATTAGGATGGGAAGACATTCTTTCCCTCTACAACTAATTAATCTCCCCTCCAATGACTTTTTGAGCATCAAAGGGGCCAGAGCACTTAAATGCTTATAGCACCCTGAAGTGTGTGTGTGTGTGTGTTGAAAGATATTCATCACTATTAGGGGCTCAAGCAAGTTAGTTTCCACCCCTCAATTTTCCTTCCTTCCCTCCCTCATATGATGTGCAACTTCTTTCTACATTTTGTGCAACTTAAAGGGCAGTAGACATGTGCAGGCCTATTGTTTAATTTACAACTCTTTTTCCTGCCTGGAACAGGGCCACACCCGCTTTACTACTAGAGGAAATGATTGGATTTTCAGATATTTCTAGAAATTTGAGTGTACTGTATAGCTTCCTACCAAAATACTTAATATGTCCTGTGGTTCTCAAAACTCACTCATTGGGTTCTGGTACACACAGATGTACGCACCAGGCATACAGATCTCATGGGAAGATTGTTTATTCCAGTGGTTTCGGGTGTAAGTACAATCTCAGAGCTAAAAGAAAACACTGCCTTTAGTTTCATCCATAAAACAAGAAAAACTGTTGTGTTGCGGGGGTGGGGGGAGAGCTCAAACCTATTAATTTATGGTAGCTGGCAAGGGACATCAGCAAAAATTGGGGAAAGGTTTGTTTCATGATGTTACAGACAAAGCCAGTTTCTTGTGTCAGTTGCCATCATTTCTAGTGATTTGGGGCTGGGTGGATAGGTAAGAAATCAGTGAAACTAATGCTAAGAAGATCTGGAAAGTTCAGAACACAGAATAAACTATTCTGGTTCCTGTAATGTAGGCACTGTTTTTATGTTTCTTAAAATGTTTATCTTTACTACATTCCAGTCATTTTCTGGCTATAATCAAGCGTAGTCACAGAGCTACAAATCAGTCGTTTATCCAAGGCTATTGTAATGCCACAGTATGCAGCTTTCAGCTCAACAGACTCTTTAACTGCTGTGAGGCACACTGTGCGCTAAGGCTGCAATCGGAGCCACACTTACCTGGGAGTACGACCCACTGAATTCGGCTGGACTTACTCCTGAGTGGACATTGTTAGGACTGCACTGTAATATATCTAGCCACAGGAATCATTAAAAAAAAATCTCATTAAAAGCATGGTGTATAATCTTCAGAGCAAAGAAGACCACATGTCATGAGAAAGCTTTCATAATTTCAGAAAGTTAATACCAGAATTACCAGTAAAAGCTATGGTTTTCCCAGTAGTGATGTATGGAAGTGAGAGCTGGACCATAAAGAAGGCTGATCACAGAAGACTTGATGCTTTTGAATTATGGTGCTGGAGGAGACTCTTGAGAGTCCCATGGACTGCAAGAAGAACAAACCTATCCATTCTGAAGGAAATCAGCCCCGAGTGCTCGCTGGAAGGACAGATCCTGAAGCTGAGGCTCCAATACTTTGGTTACCTCATAAGAAGAGAAGACTCCCTGGAAAAGACCCTGATGTTGGGAAAGATGGAGGGCACAAGGAGAAGGGGACGACAGAGGATGAGATGGTTGGACAGTGTTCTCGAAGCTACCAGCATGAGTTTGACCAAACTGCGGGAGGCAGTGGAAGACAGAAGTGCCTGGCGTGCTCTGGTCCATGGGGTCACGAAGAGTTGGACATGACTAAACGACTAAACAACAACAACAATACCAGAATATTATTTGTTTAAAACTTCCACTTACCCACAAGACCCTGCACAACTCACCAAAGGACAGTTCTTCCTTCTCAAGTACAATGAAGATTTGTGGTATAAATACTACAAAGTATTTAACATGCAGTTCATTCTTTCCCTTCTCAAGGGCTCAGGCTTAGAGTGTACTTCTAACATACAATGCATTGATAACAGTTTATTCAGAAATTAATATACTATAGCACATTTGTACTTTTCCTGGCTAAACTACCCACATGTCTTATTTTGCTGTATGTGAATAGTACTAGTTCCTTAAGCATTTAAACAGCAGTTACTTGTACTGGAAATATCCCCCCCCAAGGCCAATGATATTGATATTCAGCAGCCTTTTATATTAATTGATATACCAGAAATACACCTTTGTGGATTCTTCTGAGTCTGGGGCTGAACTACCACTGGGTGAGAGGTTGGGCCATGTTTCTGGCTGATGCTGAGCCTGGTCAGAAGCCTGCAGAACCTGAGCCAAGACCCTTGTACAGTGGTACCCCGGGTTACATACGCTTCAGGTTACATACGCTTCAGGTTACAGACTCTGCTAACCCAGAAATAGTACCTTGGGTTAAGAACTTTGCTTCAGGATGAGAACAGAAATTGTGCTCCGGCAGCGAGGCGGCAGCAGGAGGCCCCATTAGCTAAAGTGGTGCTTCAGGTTAAGAACAGTTTCAGGTTAAGAACGGACCTCCGGAACGAATTAAGTACTTAACCCAAGGTACCACTGTAGATGTCTTTTGCGAGACCCAACTTGCGTTTGCACCTGCACAATTGTTTCCTATAGTCCCTACACAGATAGGCAGGATATAACCCAAAAATACAAGTGGGCCTAGAGTTGTTATCTGTCACACAAGTCCACTGGAAAAGTGCCATCAGCTATCAAACACTATACAGTATCAACAGAGGGATTTTATTTTGAATATCCAGAGAGGGATGCTTGCAACAGTCAGCTGTCTTAAGTGGAAGACAGAGTAGTGCTGGAGCAGATTAAATGGTCTAACAGCTAAATTGTAGGAACGGAAGGTATTTTTATACAGTCAGATGCGACTTGTGGTTAGAGGATAGATGCACACATTCACCATATAGATCCCCTGAGTGTGTTACATAAAACATTGTTTGTGGCTCAGACATGACCCGTGCAAGGAAAAGCACGGTATGGCAATAAGCATTCTACACTTCCCTTGGTGCAGGTCGGCCCTGGGTCAGAACTGCTTCCTGAAGTGCCTTGATTGGAATGCTCAAGAGAACAACACATGAATGTGCAACACAGCATTTTGCTGTCAGAGGGCAGAAGGTAAACTAATGTAATCTGCACTGATACAGACTGTAAGGGGGGGGGGAACTCCCATAATATGATTTCTTATCCGCAACAACAGTGAACTTCTCATATACTGATGTGGAATGGAAACATACTGTCAGGGGACTGCCATTGGAAGGGGGGGGCAGAAGAATACAGGGAGCCTCCAATGTTGCTGAGAAGTAGCTCTTTTTCAGGCAGTGGAGAGAGCCACGCCTCCAGCATAGCTGTCAACCTTCCCTTTTTTTGCGTGAAATTCCCTTATTCCAGCGCCATTTCCCGCTGCTATCCCGGATTGTTAGATATTGCGTAGACTGTCCCCGGGACAGGTGAGGCTGCTGATCCCTTATTTTCGAGGCTGCTGATCCCTAATTTTCAAATCTGAAAGTTGACAGCTATGGCTTCCAATCAACTTTCACTGTACAACCTGAATTCCACCCCAAAATAGTTACTGAACAAAAACAGCCCATGACCCCAGAATTCTGTCTCAGGAGAAACTCATGAAAATGTATCCCACTGGGGTTTTTGGTCCACTGTGTTCCTCCAGAGAGGCTTTATTAAGTAGATCGCATCAAACTATCCCCCAGCCCATCATTATGAAGGCCAGAGGACTATTCCTTAAGATATGTTCAAAGTAGACACCACTCAGTTTGCCTTTGCTCTCAGTTCCCATATTCTCCTGGTAGCTGGTGACAGATTTACCCTTAAGTTCTGACTGCTGGCCAGTAACACTATAGGTAATAAGTTTATGAAAATTTATTCCTGGCACATAACAGTTTCCATACCTCATCAACATGTCCAACTGCTCCATAGATCTTTGCAGTTTGTCCAATCAGACTTGGGAAACTCTCCCCAATCTCCTTCAGTATTGGAAGCAAATTGGTCAATACTTCTGGTTCATAGTCCGATATTTCTATCAGTATATTTAGGATGAGGTCATTGTGATGGGGATCTCTTAGGTGACTAGTGAGAGTAGGGATACATTCTTTGAGCAGCTAAAAAGAAAGAGGCAGAAGGAAATAGAAATGTTAATTTTGCAAAAACGTTCTGCATATTATTCTCTTTACAGAGAATTATCCAAGAAGTCATTGCAAGTTCAGCTCAGCACAAGGCATATGGAGTAGGCTGCTGCCTGAGGTTATACATTCATAGATGTAGCATTTCATAATTAAGGAAATCCTTTGGTGTGTTTAAAAGAAGAAGAAAAACATAGAAAATTCTCAAGTTTCTCCCCTTAGACTAGTATGAAGTTTTATTGATTTAAAAGAAGTTGGATTTATCCGATGACACAGTAAATGAAGGAATAACAGAAAATCCCATGGTCCCCAAGGAATCCTTAAAAACCTAGGTCTGATGCCTAGAGCAAAGAATGAAATTAAGGAGCCAGACTCTGTGCTGGCTTAAATCAGTGTCAGTCCATATGCCGCAATGAAAGGACACAGATTCACAATGGCAAGGACTAAGAACCTTGGCAATATGAGAAATAAGCATCATACCACTGTAACAACTATCAAAACAGGACACATTGGCCTGGCTTGGACAATCATTTGAGGCTTCATAAATCATGGCATATGAAGCTGGGAACAAGCGTCAGCACCAATCAAGCGTCCCTGCCTTCTCCCTTCCTCCTGTTGCACTCTGGGATCAACACAAAGAACCTGGCTTGGAATAAGATAGAGGTCTCTGTTATGTATTGCTCTGGACTGCTCATTAACCAATCAGGAAAAGAAGTATGGTGGAGGGAGGAGGAGAGTGCCCAGGCCGGATACTTGCTCCTGTCTTAATAAACCGTATTATTTGAAGCCAAGAATGATAGTGCAAACCAGGCTATATTTGAAATAAAAGGGCAGCACTGTTCATCTGATGGCCCAAGAAATGTAATTAAAGTATGGAAAATTGGAATGCCTTGATGTAACTATTCTTGTGGGAATGTTCAGGGATGCAGGAGAGGATATATTGTTTGATTATAGCCTTTCCAACTTGTGTTAACAAGTTCACAATTTAGCAGAGTAACATCCCCCTTTTTAAATTCACAGCGGATGCGTTTGCTCAGGCTCGCTAAAGCCTCTATAATAACTGTTCTGGTATTTTCCCCTTATTCCCTCATAAAAGATAAGACACGACACAGTCTTCTATAAAAGTATAAAAAGAGTTTACTCAGATTCAGTTCACAATCAGATGCCAGAAGGCAGACTTAGCTTAGAAAGGTAACATATACCTGGAAACTATCTCATAAGGAGACAGTCCCTCTGTCCTCTCTTGGGAAGCCAAGAGAGCATCTTTGGCTAACCAGATGTTGCTTCTTCGATGCATGTAGTCAAAGAGAGAGAGATGGCTGCCCTGCCCTGTGCTTTTGTCGTTACCTGCACAGGTGAGGCCACGCCTACCTCTAGTCTCATGCAGAGGAAGTCTGTCCCAGCCCAGAAGGAAACAGGAAGTTTACCTGCTGGCTGGACAAACATTCCTCCCCATTTGTAAACATGTTCACTCTAGGAATGTTGTACTTGACTGCTCTTGTGTTTCACATCCCACAATTCTTGCAATGTATTAACATAATAATAATAATAATAATAATAATAATTTATTATTTGTACCCCGCCCATCTGGCTGGGCTTCCCCAGCCACTCTGGGCGGCTTCCAAAAAAATATTAAAATCCTCTAATGCATCAAACATTAAAAGCTTCCCTAAATAGGGCTGCCTTCAGATGTCTTCTAAAAGTCTGATAGTTGTTGTTCTCTTTGACACCTGGTGGGAGGGCGTTCCACAGGGAGGGCGCCACTACCGAGAAGACCCTCTGCCTGGTTCCCTGTAACTTGGCTTCTCGCAGTGAGGGAACCGCCAGAAGGCCCTCGGCGCTGGATCTCAGTGTCCGGGCAGAACGATGGGGGTGGAGACGCTCCTTTAGGTATACTGGGCCGAGGCCATTTAGGGCTTTAAAGGTCAGCACCAACACTTTGAATTGTGCTCGGAAACGTACTGGGAGCCAATGTAGGTCTTTTAAGACCGGTGTTATGTGGTCTCGGCGGCCGCTCCCAGTCACCAGTCTAGCTGCCGCGTTCTGGATTAGTTGTAGTTTCCGGGTCACCTTCAAAGGTAGCCCCACGTAGAGCGCATTGCAGTAGTCCAAGCGGGAGATAACCAGAGCATGCACCACTCTGGCAAGACAGTCCGCAGGCAGATAGGGTCTCAGCCTGCGTACCAGATGGAGCTGGTAAACAGCTGCCCTGGACACAGATTTAACCTGTGCCTCCATGGACAGCTGCGAGTCCAAAATGACTCCCAGGCTGCGCACCTGGTCCTTCAGGGGCACAGTTACCCCATTCAGGACCAGGGAATCCTCCACACCTGCCCGCCTCCTGTCCCCCAAGAACAGTACTTCTGTCTTGTCAGGATTCAACCTCAATCTGTTAGCTGCCATCCAACCTCCAACCGCCTCCAGGCACTCACACAGGACCTTCACCGCCTTCACTGGTTCTGATTTGAAAGAGAGGTAGAGCTGGGTATCATCCGCATACTGATGAACACCCAGCCCAAACCCCCTGATGATCTCTCCCAGCGGCTGCATATAGATGTTGAAAAGCATGGGGGAGAGGACAGATCCCTGAGGCACCCCACATGTAAGAGCCCAGGGGTCTGAACACTCATCCCCCACCACCACTTTCTGAACACGGCCCAGGAGAAAGGAGCGGAACCACTGTATGACAGTGCCCCCAGCTCCCAGCCCCTCAAGACGGTCCAGAAGGATGTTATGGTCGATGGTATCAAATGCCGCTGAGAGATCCAGCAGAACTAGGAAACAGCTCTCGCCTTTGTCCCTAGCCCGCCGGAGATCATCAACCAGTGCGACCAAGGCAGTTTCAGTCCCATGATGAGGCCTGAATCCCGACTGGAAGGGATCCAAATGGTCCGCTTCTTCCAGGCGTGCCTGGAGTTGTTCAGCAACCACTCGCTCAATCACCTTGCCCAAGAATGGAAGATTTTTTATGTAAGAGTTCTGCAAAATCAAAGGTCCGAACATCTTCCTTTTTTCTTAAAAGACCTTTGCTGCTAGATCCTGAAAGATAATGGTATCAGTTTGATTCCATCCTCACAACAGCCCTGAGAAGTAGGCTAGGCTAAAATATGGTAAGGTGCCTAAAGTTCCAATTAGCTTCTGAATGAATCTAGACCTCCCTTGTCCAAGTCCAGCTCCTTATATGCTATACCATACAGCTGCTTCAAATTTTAAATTGCTGGGTGGTGGATTTTTGTTGTTTTTTTTTTTTTAAACGTCAGATGACATTTTTACAGAGCAGATCCCAAAGAGTCCCTGTAGTGTCGCAAACAGACATTAACAAGAGAATGGAGATTATGTTGAAAAGGTGTCACATGACCTAGGCTCCAAACAAAGGCTAAAATGGGCCTCATCAGGCTGGAAAGTCTCTTTTACAGGAGGAGTTATACTTCCTCTGCAACTATATATTTTGAGAAGGTTCCCTTGTACATACTGAAAGGTGGATATTAATTTCCTGGCTGTTGCAGTTTTTTTTTTTTTTTTACGAAGACTGCTAAAATTTATACTCTGCAAACTAGGTATCCTTGAAGCTTGTTATAATGCCTATATCTCATAAACATCCTTGTGAACCATATCTGAAACATTCAATGTTTCTGTTGTGTGTGTTTTTTGCTTCTTCAAATTCGGGCAAATTTTCACTGTAATCTGGTTCTAAAAACTACTGAAGCCTTTTAAAAACACCTTTATCTTTGCAGATTGAACTACAATAAATGAGTAAGGAATTCTTAAAATATTAAGAAGCTTTAATCAGAAGATGGCTAGATTATGACAGGCATGCTTACTCCCTTATGCCCCCTTTCTCCTCAAATTGGAAGGCAACAAAGTCAATCTTGATCATTCTGATACTTTTACGCACATCCCATTAAATCTCTTCTGATCCACTGAAGGACCTAATTGGCTCAATTCTCCATTAACACTGATTGTGATAACATCACTCATCATGCCAATAACATTTTGGAAACCAGTGACAGTTTATTTGGTAGAATTTATTGAACTTTTACCCAACTCTCTTCTGCAAATTCATACTTGCTGCAGTTTGTTGATTTGCAAGAACTAAATGAATGGAAAGCCTTTATTTTTGTAGAATTACACAGTCTACCTCCGACTCAGTGCAGGATGCTGCAGATGGTCATTATAAAGATGCAATGAGTATTGTCGTAATCATATGTAAATATATGTGGTTGTTTGAGGTTATGCAAATGCATCTAAATTTAGTTATACTTCTGCATAAATAAATATGCTACACACACACACACACACACACACACACACACACACACACACTTCCTCAGATTAATAAAGCAAAAAAGAGCTTTTACTGCTTCAATTTTTCAAGGGCTTATGCGGCTTCAAAGCGAGAAACGGCTTTATGGCCAACTCTCCCACCAGGGCAAGGATCCATTTATACCAGGGGTCAGCAAACGTTTTCAGCAGGGGGCCGGTCCAGTGTCCCTCAGACCTTGTGGGGGGCCGGACTATACTTTTTTTTAGGGGGGGAATGAATGAATTCCTATGCCCCACAAATAACCCAGAGATCCATTTTAAATAAAAGCACACATTCTACTCATGTAAAAAAACACTGATTCCCAGACTGTCCGTGGGCCGGATTTAGAAGGCGATTGGGCCGGATCCGACCCCAGGGCCTTAGTTTGCCTACCCATGATTTATACCCTTCTAAGTCAGGGCTGGGACGCGGGTGGCGCTGTGGGTTAAACCACAGAGCCTAGGACTTGCCAATCAGAAGGTCGGTGGTTTGAATCGCCATGACGGGGTGTGCTCCCGTTGTTCGGTCCCTGCTCCTGCCAACCTAGCAATTCGAAAGCACATCAAAGTGCAAGTAGATAAATAGGTACCACTCCAGCGGGTAGGTAAACGGTGTTTCCGTGCGCTGCTCTGGTTCACCAGAAGCGGCTTAGTCATGCTGGCCACATGACCCAGAAGCTGTACGCCAGCTCGGTCAATAAAGCGAGATGAGCGCCACAACCCCAGAGTTGGTCACGACTGGACCAGGGGTCCTTTACCTTTACCTTTAAGTCAGGACTGGGAAACCTATGGTGCTCCAGATGTTGTGGGATCCCGACTCCCATCAGCCCTAGCCAGCATGCTCAATGGTCAGGGATGGCTGGAACTGTAGTCCAGCAACATCTGCAGGGCTGTAAGTTCACGAACTCCATTCTAAGGCCATCTGTTTACATTTGTGTGCATAGTCTCAGGTGTGCAAAATAAGTGTTACAGCTGGACAGATAATTACAAACAGCGAACAGGCTGAGTAAACGCAGCATCACCTAGTATTTACCACACCGGAGTGAAGTCCTGGAGAGAGGGAGGGTTTACGCCAGTGTGCAAATTCCAGCACTCGCAGTGTGAGGGCATAGTCACACGGTGTGTGCAGTGAGCTGCAATTCCGCCAGAGAGAGTGCATTTTCCTGCTTCCCCCTCTTTGTGCCTAATCTCTAAACTGTTTGTGAACTAAATGAAAGTTTAGGGTTCAAGGGGCACTACTTGAAAGGAAATACATTGGACGGGCAAACAGAATATTTGTGCCTGCTTCTCTGGAGGAGGTCCTAATAACATGGGAAACTTGATTGTGCTAAAATGGTATTTAAATTACAAACTCCCTTGAATGAACAGCCACATAAAGTAAGCTGGAAAAATATGAATTAAGAAGTGTTACCTCTGGTTGTTTTTTCTTTGCAACTATAAGCAAAAGCCGTAAAAGGTGCTGCTGTTCAGGCTGCTCCAAATGGGACATCAGCGATACCAGATCCTTCAGGTGGCTGTTAATTGGCTGCGATTGCTTTTCATACAAGCAGGGTAATACGCGTAGCAACATTGCGTTCCCTATCGAGAAAATGAGAATGGAAGAATAAGAGAGAGCCAGCATGGTCTTTCTTGCCAGCAAGTCTCTCCCTTCATAACATCTCTCAAAGTGAAGAGATAAAGTAATAATGGAATTGGCATTTTATTACCCATGATTTCTGGGGAGGAGATTTGTGAAAACTGGTGTTTGTGTCGAAACATATGGCACAAAAAAAGGAAAATACATATTGCATCAAGAAATCAAAACATTATCTAATGTGGAATGCGGCTAAGCGAGGCAACATGGCCTTGTGCATAAAGCAAGCTGCTTAGATTTTCAAAAAAATGTATCGATATTTAATTGAGCACTAAACCACTGCAAAGGTTACTGCTAAACAAGCATGAAAAGTAAGACAAGCCAATGCATTTTAGCTACCCCCTCCCCATTTGTTGGATTCTTTTTTTTTTTAGAAAACCAAATTAAAAGGAGGTCTGGAAACAATATTTGGCTTTTAAAAGTATAAAATTAGCAAAAAGGTAAACTGAAATACAACCAGTTAGGATGCAATTTCTGGGGACTAGGGAGTTGCTCAAGCATGGAAAATGAAAGAGAACAACCAGGACAAAAAAAAAAAAAAAATTCTCACACACAGTTTTGAAGAGTGTGTTTGAAGATGTGCGTGCACAATTTAATTTGAAGCCAGGCTTCACAGAGAAATCTATAACATGAAACATTGTACAAGCTGGGCCTGGAGTGATTGAAGTTCCATGCTGACAGCATATGGGAAACATCTGCCTATCACTATATTACATGGTTTCACTCTCTAAATCTTCTAAACATACTGAAAGCCCCTATGGATTCACTTTCCAGCAAAAAAAAATGTGTATGCCGATCTCCTATGCTTTCTTTCATTTAAATTTGCTCACTCTCTTAACGTGGAAGACAACCAGGTCACTCATCAGTTGTATGATAGCAAAGTTTCAGACTGTTTAGTAGAAACATCAGCTGTTAAGACATTCCTTCACCCTGTAATTACCAGCATCTGGAATGCCATATGTATAGTTCGACATCTCCAACAATTAAATCACAACTGTCCTAAAAGTCTATACTGTAAGGCAGGGCCAAATCAGAGTTAGCTTTATGGATGAAGGAGAAATTTATTTGGTTTGCATTTTAAAACAAACTGACCTAATTCACTGCTCCCAAACTTACATGCGTATTGAAGCTATCGGTTGGACTGAACACTTTTCCAAAGTTTGTAAAGCAGTTTTGGTTCAAAAAAACAACACACCCAAATGTGTGCTTTAAAGGAGAAATGTGTATTTGAGGGGGAAATGCAGTGAGAAGAATACATAACTTTCTATTTCAGGGAAAGAACACATGTAAAATGTACATAATTTAAATGGAAAATCTTCAAATGTTTTTTGGAAACATCTAAAGAACTGACATGGAATCAGATCCTGACTATCCCTCCTTCAATGAAATGTTTGTGCCTGCCTCAGTCCTAATGCTATTAGTTGAAAACCTTTTCAACTAAGGTGCTATTGCAAGAGATGCCTAAAGTGCCTTTTCAACGTTTTGCATTGCTTAGATGTTAATGTCAAATGCTGATAGCATGTCTTCTCCATCAGCTGTTTCTTCTGGAATATGGCCTGGGACACACGGGGAACAGTTCAAGTAGCCTGCTTTGGGTTTTGAATGACACCCCTGCTCCACTGAGGTTGCAATCCTATACCCACTTATTTGGGTGTAAGCCTCACCAAACTCAGCGGGACTTCTGAGTAAGCATGCAAAGAATTGCACCATGAGGCTCTGTGCCTGGGACCCATGGCAGACACTTCAATTTCTCATTAAACAGATGCTAAACCACAATATCTCAATGGGGAATGATGTGTTCTTCAAGCCTGCCACTGGTAATGGCAAGCTGCAGCGCCTTCCTAAAAATAAGTTTAAATAACAGCAGCACCCCAGCAGGCAGTTACAAGTGGCAGATTTGTCCCTCGTCATTTTTGTGCATGAAACACAGTGACATACATTGCTGGCAAAAGTTTAGAATTATAGGGTAGAATTCAATGTAGTGCTAAGGCAACCAATGTAGTGCTAATGCAAGGATTTCTGCTTGCATAACAAAATATTTCCCCTCTCTTCTCCCTCCCTTAAATCTATTCTAGGGGCTCCCTCAACCCTCTGGATCAGATTTTGGGAGGGCAAGGAGACGTGCAGGGGGAAGAGAAGGGAAAAAGTCTATTTGCACAAGCAGAAATCCTGCACTGATGGGATGCATTAGTAGAGTACCACCCCCCGTGCCCCCCTTTTTCTAGCCCTATTAGCAAAGGCACATGGATTCCACAGGACAGATTCAACTAAACCAGGCATGTCCAAAGTCTGTTTCGGGGGGAGGGGTGTAAAATCCAAAAAAAGCTCAACAACTAACAACTTGGGGATAAAACTGAAAAAAAAAACCAAAAACCTGAACTTCAATCCTAAAAAAAGCTCAACAACTCATGCATGTTCACTTCATCAAATCTGGTTCTCTTTGAAGAAAGTTTGGGCATCCCTGAAACAGTTGCACCAGCAGGAGCCAGCATATCGAGTCCCACTAGCACAGTGGCCCCCTCAGCTTCTCTCCCATATTAGCTCTTGGGAGTCATGAAGCTCTTGGAGGTGACAAAAGATCATTTCATCTGACAACCAGAAATGCTTGCACTGATAGAACAATCATAATAGCACAATGTTGAATTACACCCTCTGTTCATTTTGGGGTCAATGGTGATCAGCAACTCAAGAATGTGTTTCTTCAAGATGGTGTCTGTTCCTAGGACACAGCTCATTCACCAGATGATTAGAATTAAATATAACACATTGAGAAGGATATCTAAGTAGTACCTCCACATTCAGAGGCAGTTGTTGTTGTTGTCATTGTTGTTTTCATTCCTTTACTGATTTATTTATTTTTTTAAAAGAAAAATCTCAAAGCGGTTAACAACCTACATTAAAGCATCAAATAAAACAATCCAGAGTAAAACATTAATGAAGAAAGTAAAATATAAAGTATACATTCAAACCAACACAATTAACAGGAAACTAAAGTATTACCTTAAAGATTTCAAAACTAAACATTACAAAGGTCAACTATGGAATGCATATTTAATGCAGCAAAGTTAACCAAATTATCTTAAACATTTAAAAAGAACACGTTACTAAAGGAAATCAAATATGAAATGCACATTTAAAACAACATAGTTAGCAAGAGAATAATACATTGTCATAAGTGTAGAACATATTTGCTGCTGTAGCTGCCAATCCTGCCAATACCAGTTCATAGTGGGGGTGGCTGTGGAAGCTCAGGCTTGATGACCTGGGTCTCCAGTAAGAGACAAGAAAGATGGTCTCTGGCCTCTTCAACAGCCTTGGCTTGTGTAGTTGGAGTCAATCAGGGCCACACCCTCCATGGCCAAGAAGGAAAAGGCCAGCAAAGCAGGGAGCAGGTCTCCCACAACTCACAGCCAAGATAGCCATGAATGCCAGTTGTCAGGTGCCAAACAGAGGAGGAAGGAGATTGCCTTCATGCTTTGCTTGCTACAATTCCTGGAAAACTCTAGCTGGTGGCCACCATTAGAAACAGGATGCTGGACCATGTTCCTAACTATGATTCAAATGCCTGCTTTAGATATTTCGTGTACACCCTACATCAATCATCTGTTACAAACAAAATTGTGCACACTGCATCATTCTGAAGAAACTTGCACTGCATGACGAGTAACTTCTCACCCTTGTCCGCTTCCACTTTGGATCCATGCCCCCATGGGAAAACAAACAGCATCATCAGTCTTTTAAGTCTAGGAATGTCTGAGTCAGCAGCAGATCGGGAAGGATTTCCTCATAGGCCTGATGGCTATCGCACAACTTTTTCCCGCTTCACAGCAAGTCAGTCACTATTGCCAATGCAGTGACTGGACCAGATGAAGGATGCCTCCGATTAAGTAAGCTCCCAGTGAGACAGCAGAACCAACACTCCTACTGGGTTTTGTGTTTTAATGAAAGAGCTCTATGCCTTAACTTATCAGGCCTCCATGAACCAGTCCACTCCTGTTCTAACTATCCAAATTAGGTATCCAATTTTTCTTCACAATACCAGAATAATTCCAGAGGGGCTCTCTGGGATAAGAAGCCTGACATCATCATTACTCACCCATGTTTGTTAAGCCTCCGTAGTGATTTGGAGCTAATGATATATTTCATACTTACTACTAATAGAAAAGAAGTGAGCATGAACCTGGGATTTCCAAATTGACTTCTTCTTTTTTAAAAAAGGATGTGAGCAGATGTTCATTCTTAAATCCAGAGGTGCCTTCAGATATAAACCTTGGAATGCAGTTGAGTCCTTGTGAATTAAAAGGTGTGAGGGAAAAGTTGGCCAATGGATTCTTCCAGGGGGGGAATTGTTTGACATGAATTATGAACATAAAAAGGAAGCATCTCTTGCTCCCCTAGCCCATCTTTTGGAAGCTTTCTCTTGATGCTGCTATGTACAAAGTACTTTCAGATGACCAAATCTTGCCCTGTTGTTGACCCGACATACCACCACTACTGTGTATTCTGGCAAGATGTTTATCAGTCACAGCATAGATGATCGACATTGATAAAGGTTCTGGCAAAGCAGTCGCCCATATCATGTTCGTGAATTATGAAAACATGAGGCCACAGTTGGAAAGAACTCAGTTTTGTAACAGAAATGGCTAGATACCTACAGGGAACTGCTAGGTCTTTTGGAGCCTGTTTCATATGCTATCCATGTGAAGGGACGCCAGATAATTAAAGAGTTGTGCTGATGGCTCCACGCCCAACACTGCGCACGGCTGCCCAGTTCTGCATCCCCCTCTCCAATCTCCATGTGTTGAGTGAAGGTCTCAAGGGACACCATGCTGTAAACGTGGAGGCTCTTTCCTGTGATTGAGAGCCCCTAGCTACCCTTTAATCCTATGGCTCTTCTAACAGGTGAACAAGAGTACTTTGAGGCAGCTTCTCACTTTAGATTTCTATCTCTCTCAGAACTATGCATTATGTTCCTCGTCTCTTTGCACAATTCAAAAGTGACACAAGGAGCATATATATTGCACTCATGGGTTCATATCCAGTGTTATTTTTAATCGGCACAGCCCCACTGAAAATACTGGACACTAACTTAAGTCCATTCATTTCAATGGGTCTGTTCCGAGTACAGCTAACGGTTATAACCCGTGTATTTTTACTAAAGAACAAAACATTCCCACACGGTAGGAAGCATCTATCCTCTGATGATGATTATAGAATTGTAGAGTGGGAAGGGAAACTGAGGGTCATTTAGTCCAACCCCCTGCAATGCAGGAATCTCAACTAGATCATCCATGACTGACGGCCATCCAACCTCTGCTTAAAAACCTCCAAGGAAGGAGAGTCCACCACCTCTCGTGGGAGTCTGTTCCACTGTTGAACAGCTCTTGCTGTCAGGAAGTTCTTCCTGATGTTTAGTCGGAATCTCATTTATTGTAACTTGAAGCCATTGGTTCAGGTCCTAGCCTCTGGAGTAGGAGAAAACCAGCTTGCTCCATCTTCCATGTGACAGCCCTTCAGACACTTGGAGATAGCTATTATATCTGCTCTCAGTCTCCTCTCCTCCAGGCTAAACATACCCAACTCCCTCAACCGTTCTTCATAAGGCTCAGTTTCCAGACCCTTGATCATCTGGGTTGCCCTCCTCTGCACATGATCCAGCTGATCACTATCCTTCTTAAATTGTATTCCCCTATTCCACAAAAGACTGTGCACAACGCAGCTTACAGATACACTGAAACCACAGCCAAGTCATAAAGAACAAAGTAGGAGGAAATCAATGAACATTTCCACATTTGAAAACCCTGACTGGCAGATCTGGAGGCCAACTCATATGTTAGCTAAATGGCACAGTTCTGCATAGTTGGAGAATGGCTGTATTTACATGGGCCTGTAATAATGTACGCTGAGCCAAAGCTACGCAGGCTAGAAGTCATGCAACGACTCAAAAACAGCAGCCTCATATCTTCTGATCCTCTCTCTGCCTTCCAGTAATGTCTACTGAACATGTAACTTGTCATCACTATACTTGAAGCTCCCCCCCACAGCCTCTTCTTCATTGGTGGCTGCGCCTGCAGGGGCAGGAAAATCGTTTTGCATATTTTATTTTATTGAACATTACTGAGAGAGGGCGGGTGGCAGTTAGGGTCTGTATTTTGCATGTGTGTAAACCACACAACTCCTCTCACATCTAGTTCTCCAGCCTCAGCAGTATGAGTCATTAAGGACAATGGGTCATTAACTCCCACTTAAGTCTTTCCGTAAGTACCCCCACATCTGAGACTGTGCACCTTTCTGCAGAAGTGACTTTAGGGTAGTGCAACCGGTCACACTGGGTATCACACTGCAGGGGCAGCTAAAGCAATGCTGTAGAATGGAGTTCAAGAGGTTGGGGGGGTGTGCCAAATTCTAGTGCCGCGCAGGGTGCTTCTGAAATTTGAGAGCCCAAAAGTCTGCCACTGCTTTCTAGCAGGGATATCCTGATTCTCATAGAATAGACATGGGTTCTTTTAAAGTTCAGTAGACTAATATATCATACAGGTGACTAAGTATAAATTGGAAGCTGTCACAGACAGTTTCAGTCTCTAGAGAAGGCTCCCCTCCTTGAATAGTTCTAGTATAGTGGATCAAATGTTCACTTTGATCATACATTTTGAATTTCTGTTCCCCAAATTCCAGCTTAACCAGGTACATAGATTGAGGGTGCCCTTGAACAAGGGACATGTTAGAGCCTAAGCATTCCATCTGCAAACTAGGAAGCCCTGTGATCCATCTGGCAGGGCTGTTGTGAGTGTTAGCAAAATCAGGGTTCTAATCTAAAGCCACCTGCAGACTACTGTCTAGGTCCAGCAAGGCATCTCTGTGGGTAGATGTCAAGGCTTCCTTGAGCAAGTCTTCTCAAGGAAGATCAGCATGCAGAAAAGAATGCTGCTGGCAAGGGTGGTGAGGAGAGGAACACATCCAGCGCCTGGCACTTTGTTAGCAGCAGCCCATCCTAGTTCCCAATTTATCCATGATTTGGGAGCCTGGTTAACTCAGTTGGTTAGAACGTGGTGCTGATAACACCAAGGTTGAAGATTTGATCCCTGGAATAGCAGCATATTCTTGCATTGCAGGGGGTTGGATGAGATGGTCGTCAGAATCCTTTCCAACTCTAGAAGTCTATGATTTCATGATCCTATGAAGGACAGCTGATTGCCAGTCTTAGGGGGGGTGTAGAATATGTTCAACTGGTGATCATTGCTGGGAAAACCCAGTCAGTTAGGTGGGGTGTAAGTTATTATTATTATTATTATTATTATTATTATTATTATTATTATTATTTTCTATACAAGTGAGCAGCTGCAATTTCATATAGAAAAAGGGGTCTTAGTCCAACCCAATGTATCACTGATTATTATTACTATTAAGATATATTTAAATTACTGCATTAAAAAAACAACAACCCAGTACACTTCAATTTGGGAAACTTCAAAGTTATGCAAAATCTTTTTTTTTTAAAAGGATTGTAACTTGGAATGTACTCTAAAATGTTTTCGAACCATAGCTTGAAATTCCAGTCTCTCCTCATTTCAGCAAATTCACAATTTATTTGTTTTCTTGGCTTTTCATCCTTCAGAATATTTTTTCAAGAAAAACTAGTCTCCAAGGAGCTTTGCAATTCGTAATAGGAGTTTTCCCCATGATTTCTCCCTTCACACTGCTAGGTAATCCAGCCACATTTCAAACTTTTAAGGTTCAAGATTGTGCAACCTCCCACCCCCCCTTCTCCTCCCCCCAACTCCCATCCAAAAAAAAAAAAAAATTAATAATAACCAGAAGCACTCCGATTACAGCACCAGCACTAGCATTACTCATTCATTCAGGTCCAGGCACTCTCAGAGTATTATTTAAGGGCTTTCTGCAACTCCCTCTCTTAGAATCATCTCTGCTCGGTTTCTTATTAGAGACCTTTTCATTCAGGGACACGCGGAGACTTTCAAGGAAACAGCTGGGGAATCCTAAATGAAAGAAATGCTTTCCTTTGTGATCCTGTTTTTTGCTCTCGGGTCTCCCTCATCTAGTCAGAACCAGGATGAGTACGATGACCTCTTTTTCTTCAATTTTGACAATGAAGTTGAAAGTGTAATTCCTGCAACAGAAGAAAGTAAGTAGTTCTTTTGCCTATTTCGTCTCAGTCTTGCAAGCTAGCTGTTTCTGTAGCCATTGAAGGAAAGGACATTCCGAGTTCATGTTTCTTATGCTTCCACTGTTGTAAAAGCTGTAGCCAGCTAACCAAAAGCATGGCGATTACAAGACCTTTATAGGTAAAAGAAGTAGACGCCTGTGTTCTTTTCTCTAGTTCCCTTTTACAGTGCTAAGGTTGGCCACATAACACCACCAGCACTATTTGAACAAGTCATACCCTTGTCTTCTGGGGAAAGAAAGCAGTGGGAAGTTTTGAAGCACACCGAAAACAGTGTGCTCCAAAAGACTTATTTAAAAGACAACTTTGCTCAAGGAAAAAAATAACCCACTGCACAGAAACATAGATTTAACAGCCGCTGTGTTTATTCTGCTCTAGGTATTTCGTGCGACTGCCAGCGAGAACACACAGAATGGGACAAACTCTTCATCATGCTTGAGAACTCCCAGATGAAAGAGAATATGCTGCTCCACTCCCTCGATGAAATCCTTAAGGTGGAGCTGCAAGCAGTGAGAGGGGAGATGCTCCAGTTAGTGCAGACCTTGGCTGGCACGTGCACCACTTCCACAGAGAAAGCTGCCTCCCAAATCGTGAGCCAAATGGGCCAGATGCTGGCAAAAAGCAGCAGGCAAACTGAGGACTTTCCCGGGGTGCCTCATGTATCTGCGGAAGGGAAGATCCTCAAAGAGATTCTGCAGCTGAGCCAAAACATGTCCAGCAGGCTGGGTCACATTGAGCACACTTGGCAGAGGGGAGCTGAGGTGGATGTGCAGCAGAGGGGCTTCCTGCAGAGAGACCGATCCAGAGACATGGCAAGTGGGGGCGGTTCCATCCTGAATTCGCTATGGCAAGAACTGCAGGAAACCAAAGCTGAACTGAAAGAAGCCCAGAAAAGGACCACACAGCACTTGTTGCCATTTGGTAAGTTAAACTATTGTTAGTTAATAAGTTTCACATCCGTTCCCAAACAACTGTGTTTAAGCAACTCTTGTTAAATAGCGCCAATCCATGTTTTGATTATACAAGGGGAAGCATTGTTGTGAAGCCTGAGATGAAGGCATATTGTGTGGGAGCAGACTGTGTTTAGCAGATGCCCAGATTGTACAATATGGCAACCAAAGAACATGAACACACAGCATAAAACCCATTTACAGGATGCCTAACAAGGAGACTATAGCTAGCATAATACTGGATGGTGCCAAAGGGAACATCGTTTCCTATATTTGACCAACAGAAAGACTCCTCTACAGTGGTACCTCGGGTTACATACGCTTCAGGTTACATATGCTTCAAGTTGCACACTCCGCTAACCCAGAAATAGTGCTTCAGGTTAAGAACTTTGCTTCAGGATAAGAACAGAAATCGGTCTCCGTCAGCGCGGCAGCAGCAGGAGGCCCCATTAACTAAAGTGGTGCTTCAGGTTAAGAACAGTTTCAGGTTAAGAACGGACCTCCAGAACGAATTAAGTACTTAACCCGAGGTACCACTGTACTGGTCTACAGCTTTCACATTTCCAAGGCCTTAATGTCTTCTTGACTCCTGGTTCCCAGCTACAGACTTCCCCTCGTGTTTGCAAGAATAAGAACAATAATCCACAAAAAACCCCTCTTACTCCATTCCATTTCGGTCCCTTCTTTTCCTTCCTCTTCCCAGCAACCTACCTGCTGCCTCCTTCGCAGCATTCCTCAGAGGCTATTTATGAACAAAACTTGACCCCGTGAGCTCACTGATTATGTCAACACGCTATTCATCAATTCTCATGCTTCAGGGCATAAACAGATTCTCCACAGGGGTTCGGGAAGGCGGAATAGCTTTCACCCTGTGCAGCCCAACTGCATAGCGATCCATCACAAAAATTCCCCTGCAACTTTTCTTTGAAATACCAGCACGATTCAAGGGCTCCGGCAGAAGTCACCATTATGCATGTCATGACTCATGTTACAATGAATAGAATAACCATTTTCATAAAATAGTTTTTGAACTTATCCTTCTCTGCTCCAATTTACAACCCAACAAGGATTTTTAAGGCAATACCTAGATGAATATCAAATCCTGAAGTAATCAAGGAAATATTCCACTAAAGGAAAAATCAAGATACTTATAATACTAAGTTAATATAGAGAGGA
Organism: Podarcis filfolensis; assembly: GCF_964270895.1. NCBI lineage: Eukaryota > Metazoa > Chordata > Lepidosauria > Squamata > Lacertidae > Podarcis > Podarcis filfolensis. The sequence goes on along the minus strand of NC_139608.1, from coordinate 20,819,645 downwards.
TGGCTCCTGAGTTTAGAACTAGCCACACAGAACCAGCATTTACCACAGTTCAAGGGTGCCTGCAGATCTGTGGGGTAAATGATGCCAACTGCAGATTTTGGTTGGCAGTGCCAATCACTGGCCTCCAAAGCATCAGTTGCCTGTGAAACTGAAACATTAAAGTTTCTTTTGTTTTATTTGACTACAGTGGGACCGAAAAGCAAACAGATGGCTGAATAAACCCATACCATGTGGTTGTGCATTCATTAGTCGAAATAGGTAAAATCTCACTGCACAGATATTCCTTTTATACTCATTGATAGAAAGCAGCAGTCTGAGAATGGACTACTGCACATTCAAGAGAAAGTTTGCAAGAACTACAGTCAACTTCTTAAATTCAAGAAACAAAAGACTATAAGGAAAAAGTGTTTGTTTTTTAATTTATGAGAAAGAGAGAGAGAGCGCACATTTTGGTGGAGGGGTGGGGTGCAGGGAAAGTACCCTGTAGCACAGACTGGTGCACACTGACTTTCAAAATATAAGGCCAAATTAAAATATAGTGGTTAAAATGCATTTTTGCATGCACCAGTTTCTGCTTTGAACAGAGCAATTCCCAAGGACCTCTAAGAAATTCTTATTGGCCCTTTGATTATTTTAACAGGTGAGCTAAAAAATGGATATTAACAGCTCACTTTTCCCTGGATCAACATTCTGAGTTGCTTAAAGATGGGGGCATCAGACTAACATTTCTTTTGCAAACCTTTGCAGCTGTGAAATAAAGGTGAAACTACTCATTTTCACTATACTTAAGAGTAACAATCATACAGGTATGATCCAGCCAAAGGTAAGCACATTTAACGCTTGTGGACTTCAATGGGAAAGTTACGCCGGAACTAAATGGCGTGGCTGATGTGTGCCTGCTTTTTTAAGGGTGATCCTGTATCTCCTTCCCTTCTCCTTTGTAACATTTGGTAACACAAAATATATGACGCAACATCACCTTGCAAGGTTCCTCCCACTCCACTTCATTGGCTGCTGCTTGAGAGGTGGGGGAACTCACAATGCAATGATGTCACACATGTTTCACATTATTAGACATTATAGAGGAGAAAGGAGGAGGAGGGGGAGATTCGGGATTTCTGTTTTCTACGGCAGCCGCATGTCAGCTGCAATGTGCAGTCCTGGCTTCAAGCCCATAGAAATTAACGGGACATAAAAACTCTTAACTTTGGCTGGATTCCTTTCTGCATTTTTGCCCAATTGATGAAGTCAGTGTGAAGTCCAGAATAACTCAGCCGAATTCACAGGACCTGCTCTTAATTCACAACAGACTGACTACAGACAGAATTTCGTTCCATATGTTTTGATAGGAGGAGGAAGGAAAGTCGTAATATGATTAAGAACAAGAAGAGTGTATTTTTGAAATACCCCACAGATCCCTCTGGAAATCTTTTCTAAAAGAGTTTTCAACAACTGGTTTTGATTTCTTGTGTATCGTGGATTCCTGCCAGGTTGACTCTTAAGGGGTTTTTCTGATCACACTGTTGCTGGTGTCTTATGAAGCTGGTTTTAATTTTGGCTACCCCTTGATAATAAAGCCAGAAATCCTGCTAATTAAAAAGCCATGTCTCTGCACACAGCTCTGCTGTCTTTAAAGAAGAGTCCCCACAGAATCATGTCCTAATGCCCCACTTCTCAGTGGTCAAAAGGTTGTTAACACACTCAAAGCTAAAAGCACGTGACTGGCCCGGTTATTACAGCTGTGATTTCAAGATGCATTTTAGCTCTAGGAACTTGACATACAAATGTTCATTGCTCATACATAGCTCATTGCTCACACATAGTTCATTGCTTATACAATAATATGTCCCCTCCAAAAACTCCTGTGATCTCTTTACTTCTGTATTTATTAGAGTACTTCTATTATTGACCACCACCAGTCCCATAATACACTGATGGCCAAACTTGGCCCTCCAATTGTTTTGGGACTACAGTTCCCATCATTCCTGGCCACTGGTCCTGTTAGTTAGGGATGATGAGAGTTGTAGTCCAAAAACAGCTGGAGGGCCAAGTTTGGGCATCAGTGCTTGAAGAGTTGGGGCCAGAATAGCCCTCATTTTGTTTTGAATTTGTTTTTTGGTCACTTCTATCCCATCAAATAACATGCAGTTCTTGAGGACTACTTTCAACATTGCAAGGTGATGTTTGCAAGGTGCCATTTCTACGTGGTTTTTGAGGTATTACACTCTTTCTGTGTAATACTACTGTTTATTTGGTGTAATACAAGTAATCCCAAACAGGAAATAACATACAATAAAAGTGCCCTAAACAAAGCATCTAATGATGTGCTGATCCTATAAAGGTTTTATGGACACTCGTTTAAAAAAAGATGCACTGATCAAAATGTCAAGAAAACAATCCACAACTGCAATAAATCTTTTCCATCTTCCACTGTCTGTCCTAAAATCTTGCTTCCTTCTATTGTGGGCTTTCAGAAGAACCTTAGTTTTGGAAAACTAAAACTTTCAAACTGGAATTTTGGTGAAAATCCATTTTTAAAATCCCCCAAATTCAGTGGTGGAATATATGTCCTTTTTTTAAAAAAAACATAAACAGAACTTCATACAAGCAACTCCCAGTTTGCATTGGGGTTGCATTCCAGGTCATTCAAGGTTGTAGATATGGAGATGTATGGATGGTGCCATTTTGGTTCCCTAAGGAATGGCACTCTTATAATTACTTTGGTTGTAACTTAACTGGTTGATGATAACATCATTCCGTTATTTTTGCAGGTTGTGAGATGGCCCTTTTATTCCCAATGCGCTCCAAAAAGATATATGTGAGTGTTCACCCAACTTCCACAATGGTGCTCTACTCCTTCACTGTCTGCACATGGGTTAAAGTGACGGAAATTCTAGACAAAACTATTGTATTCTCCTATGGAACAAAGATAAATGCCCATGAAATTCAGTTGTATCTGAGCAATGATTCAGCTGTTCTTGCTGTAAGCAATGACAACAACAAGGTCATCGCCCAACATGTTGTCTCTTCTGGACGGTGGATTCACCTTTGTGGCATTTGGAGCACAGTTAATGGAAGTATTTCACTGTGGGTAAACGGGAAGGTGGTGGCTGCCTCCACAGAAATTGCTGAGGACCACATCGTTCCAGATGGTGGGATTTTGAAGATTGGCCAAGAAAAGAATCGCTGCTGTGATGGAGGCAGTCTCGATGAATCTTTAGCTTTCTCTGGGAAAATAACTGGCTTTAATATTTGGAACAGAGTCCTCAGCGGCAAAGAGATAACAAGACAAGCTGGAGAAGAGGCTTGTAACATTCGTGGCAACTTAGTTGGGTGGGGGGTTACAGAGCTTCTGCCTCATGGAGGAGCTCAGTATGTTTTTGGGCCCTGAACAGATGCCCTTCAAAAGTCCATGTAAAGACATCAAATGCAGAAAATCTAGGAAGCCTGAATGTTTAAGGAACTGGTCATACAAAAGAGCTTCCACAGGGAAGTTGCTTTAAATCTCAATAGACAAGCAGTGATATGGGGGTGGGGGTGGGAATGCTTAATTCATGAGGTGCCACTTCAGCCTAGTCCACACAGGAACCCTTGGATAAGGCTCAGCATGGCAAAAAGCCTCCAAGTGACTGTAGCAGCTACAACTACATCACTCTAATATTTTCCCACTCTCCTCTGTTGTTCTGAGTCCAAGAAGGAAAAAAGTTGTGCCAGAGGGAGGGTAAGTGGATGAGTAGCACTGAGAGATGGTTAGAAGATAGCAGACATTATCTGCTGCTAGAACAAGTAGTTACTAAGTCAGTGGGAGGCCTTCTCACCACAAGGAACCTCATTCTCCGGGGCACAGAAACAGCTGCCACAAGGAACAATTTAAAATGGCTTCCATATGGCAGCCATACTATGTGCTCTTAAATATATCTCATGACAAGTTAGTACTGTAAGCATGCAGCAATAAATTGAGGTGTGGATGAAATGTTGTTTCAGCAAGCAAAAGTTAAAACATAATCAAAAGTAGTTTGCAAACCTATTCAATAATTATATTGGAATAACAGTCCTTTATGCAGAAGCTGTTCTCACTCATAGCAAATAGGTGTCATTCATGATAATCCGAGGACAGATTTTGGCTCAATAACTTTCCCTAAGTAAATATATGCAAACAAATGGCTGGAGCTCTTTTTCTGCAGAGCTAATATGCTGTCTTCTGGATATCTCCCATTTGTAGATTTTATATTAGCAATGTGAATTTTACAGATGTACCATATAAGAGTATTGAAGTAACGTTTGTTGTTTTGTTTTGTTTTTTGTTGCAACTGATATGTACACCTTAATAAAGCTAGTGCTGTGTCCAAGATATTATTTATACTGGAAACCAACCTAGCATTCAGATAATTGTAATTTTCTTGTTTGGAATGGATACAGCTGTACTATATTGTAAATTGATTTTGTACTAACATTATTGAAATTATTTTTTATAAAATTGTACTGTAAATAAAAATGCTTTATCAGACTGGTATTTCTTATAGTTTTATTCAAGAGGTCTGAATTGCCAAAGCAAGCACAGCTTTGGATTGGCATGTCTCTTTCCTCTTGTCTTTCTTGTCTACACAATCTATGTACAGTGGTGCCTTGGTTCTCAAACGCCTTGGTTCCCAAACGCTGAAAACCTGGAAGTAAGAGTTCTGGTTTTCGAACGTTTTTCAGAAGCTGAATGTCCAATGCGGCTGTCGGCTATTGTTTCCGGGGCGCCTGCACCAATCAGAAGCTGTGCCTCAGTTTTCAAACATTTCAGAAGTCAAATGGACTTCCAGAATGGATTAAGTTTGGCACTTTTGTTTTTGCTCTTTATTTTGCTATTTTGTTTTTGAGGCTTTTTCGGTTAATTTGTTTTTGTGACTGTGTGGAACCCAGTTCAGCTACTGATTGATTGATTGATTGTGGAAATGGATAAAAGCCCCCCATCCAGACAATGACTATCATCAGTGCAGGTAAGAATTTTTTTTTTAAATCATCTACAATACTGTCTTATTTATTTTATAGTATAGTACATTGATTATTGCTTTCATTTTATGGATCAATGGTCTCTTAGATAGTAAAATTCATGTTCAATTGCTGTTTTAGGGATTGTTTTTAAAAGTCTGGAATGGATTAATCCATTTTGCATTACTTTCTATGGGAAAGCGTGCCTTGGTTTTGGAACACTTTGGTTTTGGAACGGACTTCCGGAACTGATTCAGTTTGAGAACCAAGGTACCACTGTATACTTCTCTGCAAACAGAATAATCTCACATAAGAGTTCATATTCAGGGGCCTGAGAAGTGAGTAATACTCAATGGCCGCTGTCCAAATAAAACTGTACTAAACTAAGCCAGATGAAATCAAGGCCTGTACTAGATCTTTGGTCATTCCAGCAAAACCTGCTCTATGAGAACTGCAAAAGCTACTGTATGGAAACTAGAACAGCCTTCTCCAACCTCATGCTCTCCAGAAGTATTGGACTACTGATCCCATTATCCCTGGCCATGCTGGCTGGGGCTGATAGGAGATGTTGTACAAAACACCCAGAGGGCACCAAGATGGGGAAGGCAGGAACAGAAGACAGCAGGGATGAGGTCTCTGATTGTCCCATGATAGGGGATTATCCTAAAAGGGAACAAGTAAATGGACTCCAGTGAGCTAGCTGGCCAGGAATAGAATCACTTTAAACTTCTGCACCATCAGAAGGAGAAGCTGTGGTGGTATAGCAGATTTTGTTGTTGTTGTTTAGTCGTTTAGTCGTGTCCGACTCTTCGTGACCCCATGAACCAGAGCACGCCAGGCACTCCTGTCTTCCACTGCCTCCTGCAGTTTGGTCAAACTCATGCTGGTAGCTTCGAGAACACTATCCAACCATCTCGTCCTCTGTCGTCCCCTTCTCCTTGTGCCCTCCATCTTTCCCAACATCAGGGTCTTTTCCAGGGAGTCTTCTCTTCTCATGAGGTGACCAAAGTATTGGAGCCTCAGCTTCAGGATCTGTCCTTCCAGTGAGCACTCAGGGCTAATTTCCTTAAGAATGGATGCGTTTGATCTTCTTGCAGTCCATGGGACTCTCAAGTGTCTCCTCCAGCACCATAATAGATAGCTTAATACCACCTTTGTGTCAACAGCTGCCAGTGCAAGGGGAAAGCCTTGCCACAGCTGTTAACGCATTGATTGCTTCACAACTGGATCACTGCAATGCACTCTACATGGGGCTTCCCTTGCGCTTGATCCAGAAGCTGCAGTTAGTGCAGAATGCTGCAATTGCTGATTACATCAGCTCAAGGGCAACAAGGGAACCACAGATGTACTTATACCAAGCCCCTTAAAGCCCAATCCTTTAAACAGCTGTGCTAGCAAAGCATGAAGTTTTAATCCCAGTTAATTGCACTAAAGAAACTGAAAAGCTCTTGGGTACTTTTAAACGAAAGATTTTAGCTCAGTGGTAGAGCATCTGCTTTGCATACAGAAGGTCCTAAATTCAATCCTGGGATAGGTCAGTCAGTAGAGCATTAGACTCTTCATCCCAGGGTTGTGGGTTCAAATCCCACGTCGGGCAAAAGAATTCCTGCATTGCAGGGCCTTCAACTAGATGACCCTCATGGTCCCTTCCAACTCTACAATTCTGTGATTCTGTGATTTCAAGGTACGGCTGGGAGAGATAACCCATTAGCCAAAGTAGGGGAATCTGAACCCAGTCTCAACTGTCCGGGTCCCAAACAGCTGGCCAACACTATCATAGATATAACAGCTCTATGCACACACACCCCACAGCTGGAATCTTGCACCTAGCATCCATTTGCATACACAAAAATGCAGACAAGTTAGGAACATGTGCACAGAAGCACATTTTTGCATGCACATAGGCCGTCTATGGATTAGGGTGTCTGCTCATTCATGCATATATATTTTTCAAATTCTCCCGCTTTCTTACAAATAATAATAACAACAGAAGGCAGCCTGCTAGTTTCTTAGTTCCTACAGCATCTCTACGAAACTAAACATTCCTTGCAATTTTATCTTAGATATCCAGAGCAACACCTACTGGTCGAATGATGGAAATGAAAAAAAGAAAGAAAATAAATGGGATATAAGTTAAATACTACGAAGAATTCTTAACTATATTTAAGTTAATGATAGAGTCATTGTTGCACATAATTTATAAAAATTGACCCATAGCAAGCAAGGAATGGCATGAAAGTGGCAGACACAGGAGTAAACAGCAGCCTAGTTTTTTACACACAAACTCACAGTATGTACACAATACCCTTTATTATTATTATTAATTTATATTAATTTATATACCGCCCCATACCTGGAGGTCTCAGGGCGGTTTACTCTGGCTTCAGCACATTGCCATCTCTGTTCTTTCAACTCATGTACACTCGACGTTGGGACCTGGGTGGCGCTGTGGTTTAAACCACAGAGCCTAGGACTTGCTGATCAGAAGGTTGGGGGTTCGAATCCCTGCGACAGGGTGAGCTCCCATTTCTCGGTCCCTGCTCCTGCCCACCTAGCAGTTCGAAAGCACGTCAAAGTGCAAGTAGATAAATAGCGGGAAAGTAAGCGGTGTTTCCGTGCGCTGCTTTGGTTCGCCAGAAGCAGCTTACTCATGCTGGCCACATAACCCGGAAGCTGTATGCCAGCTCCCTTGGCCAATAAAGCGAGATGAGCACCACAACCCCAGAGTCGGCCACGACTGGACCTAATGGTCAGGGGTCCCTTTACCTTTACACTCGACGTTATCCACAATTACGCACAATCCACTGGTTTCTTCTGAAAATGCTGCTTTTGATGCGTTTTCCCTAAGACTAGTTTCACTCTGACTACTCCAAAATTGTTTGAGTGGTGAATTCCAGGTGTATACAGTGGAACGATTTCCTGGGGTTGATCCAACGTGTCTGATGTTGTGGGGTGCAGTGCCTTTTTTTTTAATAGAAAGGAAGGTGCCAGGACTCACCATGAAGTTGTCACAGAAAGTGCCAACCTTTAAACATTGGAGGTGGGTGGGTGTGTAAGGTGCTGGTACTGCATACCCTTAAGTGCCCCCAGAAAAAAAGCGCTGGTGGGATGTGTGTGTGCATATCATGGAGGAGTATCCCACTTCCCACCCACTGCAATCTTACCAGTGTCTACTCATAAGGACGTATTCAATGGGATTTCAATGGGGGGTTAGGATTGTGTTCATTTTTTAAAAAGAGGTGGTAATTCTACTCAGCAGAATTATGCCCAAATTAAAAAAGAAAAGAAAATGTTTGCTATTGTTGTCAGGTTTCATCAATTCCGTCAGTGCATTCATGGGTGCTTTGCAGCTATAGAAACCAATCAGGAACCTCTGGAATGCCTGCTTGAATTCTCTTGCAGACACTGCCTGGTGTGAGATTCCGAGCTATGTAGAAAGTCTGTAGAACTATCTGTTTCAAGTGGAAGGGATGATTTGCAGGCATGGAGGGGGCCAGACAAGATAACATCTGGAGTTCCTTCCAACTCTTTAATTCTCTGATTCCATAACGCAGCCTTCCCTGACCGTTGTCCATTATGCCCAGGGATTTAGAAGTTGTAGTCCAACACATCTGGAAGACACTATGTAGTGGAAGGCTGCACACACACACACACACACACACACAAGCATAGCCAGGGGGGGCAGGAGGGCAGCTGCCCCCCAAAATCAACAAATATACAAAGCAAACTGAGCTTCTCCCCCCCCCACAAAAGGCCTGCCCCCTTTACAAAGATCCTGGCTATGCCCATGCACACACACACATGCAACATTACCCATTATGTTACATTACTCACCCTGAAGGGGCCCACACATTGACAGGGAAGTGAGACTTTGTTTTTGCTCCAGTCTCACATACATTGTCTAACCCACTCCTGAAGTCCAAATTCAGTCTGCATCAAGGACTGAGCCAGGAATCTGCACAATTTTGGGACAGTAGGACCAACATGGAGTCCCCTGAACATGAGCGCATGAACATGAAATCTAAGGCACGCATTCAGATTGCTGTGTCTGAAACTATCCTGACTGTAAAACTTTAGATTTTATTTATCTATTTAAAAAACAAAACACCACATGTATAGAAAACCTTACAGGACCAAATAGGCAAATCAGAATAGCGCAATTCTGATATTTCTTACCTTGCAGGACACTTTTTACAATGGTTTCTGTGTGCTCAGCCAGCAAATCTGCTTTGCTAATTGCAGCAAGGGAGAGATAACTCGACATGTTCCTGCACAGTTCTTTGTTGCCCCTCTGCAGAAACTTGACTGCGACGGGGACAGCCAATGCCATGATGGGAGGACGGTTATAATTCTGTTGAGGAAAACAGAAGCACCAAAAAAGCAACATTCATTACAAGTCATCTGCTTGGGTCCATCAGCTAAGACCATGGAACTTCTCTAGACATGTTCCTTTTAGCACCATCTTGGGCTTCTCTTGGACTCTCCTTTTAATATTAGCTCTGAAAATTATCACAAGTTTTTACACGCTATTGTAGAAAAGCAACAATGGTCCATCTATGTAAAAACTGAAAGAATGGTTTTTCAAGACAAAGCTGCAATGTTTTGACCTGAGAGCAGCAGCAGGTGGAGCGGGGGGGGGGTGATGGCACTCATCCAACCTCCGCTTGCAAGTGTCACTGCTGCATAGCAGAACAGAGAGGGTCAAGGTGGCAGTGAGGCTGGTGCAGTGCAAACAGACCAGCAGGAGTGCTGGACTGGCTCCGTTGGTTTGCACTGAGCCAACCTCACTGCTGACTTTTTTCTACTTGCATCAGTATGCAGCAGCAAGGGGAGCAACTGGGGGCCAGGTGAGCACAACCACCCACCCCACTGTCCACTATGGCCTAAAAGATGTGCCCTGAGATCCCTTACAATGTTTCAGACGATGTGGGACCATCAATCCGGACCATGCACAGATGCACATAACTTGAGAGCTGGATCCTAGCAATGTGGAAAGCTGCATTATACCAGGCCATACTATTTGCCCATCTAGACTAGTATTGTCCACTGACTGGCAGTGGCTCTCCAAGATCTCAGGTGGATTCCCCCCCCCCAATCACTGGCCACTTGATCCTTCTAACTTGAGATGCTAGGGGTGGTGAGCCAATGTTCCAGGGGCCACATGTCAGTGGTGCAAGGGGCCAGTTGCAAAAGTAGGTGAAGCCACAAAAGTGAATGTTACCTTTGTGCTGAAGCCTAGTTCCTGCACACACTCACTCACCCCTCTCTGCCCTCCATCCAGGCAAAGGAGTGGCATTATTGAGCACGTTGCAGCCAGGCAAAAGCACTCAAGGGTGATGGGAAGAAGTGAGGAATGTGGCCTGGGAAGAATCCTGAGGGCCAGACTGTTAAGTAGTGGGTGAACATATCAGACGACACAGTGATTCTTCAAACAGCTCTTGTTTATTCACAGGCCAGAACAGAACTGAACTGAAGGGTTCAGCCAGCCTGCTTATATAGAGCTCCACTAGAACGCAACAGTAACCATTTTCTGTAACTATCCAATCACTGAACGTCACTTTCGATCCCTTATTTGCATATGTGGACCTGAACTATCTACAGTATCCCCCTGCTGGCCCAGGGTGAGAACTTCAGTACATAACACAGACAGAGAGGACTGATGGGCTGCATTTGGTCTCTAGGCCCAAGGTGCTACAATTACACCTGGGAACTTCTGCAGGCCACGTATGTGCTCTACAATGAGCTATGATTTGTTTTGCATTTTGCACCAACACAAAAAGGCAATTGCACTTTGCAATCCCTTTCCCAATGGCTTGGATTTCTCAGGCAACTTGTATCATCTCTGGAGTTTCTGGCCGGAATGGCAACTGATAGCATTTCTCTCTTTGTCTCTCTCAGGTGTACTTCTTTGTATAAAAATACTGTAATGAGAATAACTTACTTAGGAGTTTGCCGCCTAAGGAGCATCAAATTCAGTGGGAGGCTTTTGATCACATGCCCCTTGTTTGCGTCTTGATTACAAGTACAACTGATTTTAAGGCAATTAATATACTCCAGGCAACAAGGCCCTTTGTTTTGACAGTGTTACAATAACAAGCGAAGTGGAGACAATGGGGGCTTGTTCTGTTTATTAAGGAGTTATATTTCTGGAAATCAACACCTGTCTTGGATCCAGGATAGTTTTTTCAACTTCCATTGCATAAAATGTTTATTTGGAGCTGGTCCTAGAATTCTGAAGCTGAAACAGACAGAACTGGGCATACAGAGAGTTTTAATTTGCCACCACACTGATGGGAAACCAGGTCTAGGAGCCCTTTCTCTCCCTCTCCAATATCATGTTCTCGACCTTTTGGATGAAAACAACCAAGAGTCAAAACAGATTAATATGATTTTTAAAGCAAGACAAATCTTTGAGGTTAGTCCTGAATGGGAGCCAGGGTGAGATAGCAAGAAACATTTTAGTGCTGTTGAAAGTTTGCAGTCAGGAATGGCAGGATTAAGAATTAAGTCTGAAAACAAGGGTGTATTCACATGACCAAGTTAGAGCACAGCAAACTTGTTGGTTTTTTCAGGTGTGTTTCACAGCGCTGCCGCCCCCCCCCCCCAGTTGCTCACGACAACATAGTAATTAGTGTCTGATACACTTCAATTTGGTTCGCCATAAGCGGCTTAGTCATGCTGGCCACATGACCCGGAAGCTGTACGCCGGCTCCCTCGGCCAGTAAAGCAAGATGAGCGCCGCAACCCCAGAGTCGGTCACGACTGGAGCTAATGGTCAGGGGTCCCTTTATCTTTACCTTTAAGGAAATGTGATGAGACACATTCACCACTGAATGCCTGGCATTACAGCCATCTCCTATCCACTAAAGGTAAAAGGTAAAAGACCCCTGACTGTTAGGTCCAGTCACAGACGACTCTGGGGTTGCGGCGCTCATCTCGCTCTATAGGCCAAGGGAGCCGGTGTTTGTACGCAGACAGCTTCCCGGTCATGTGTCCAGCATGACTAAGCCGCTTCTAGTGAACCAGAGCAGTGAACGGAAACGCCGTTTACCTTCCCGGCAGAGCAGTACCTATTTATCTACTTGCACTATTTATCTACTTGCACTATTTATCTACCTGCACTATTTATCTACTTGCACTTTGACATGCTTTCGAACTGCTAGGTGGGCAGGAGCTGGGACTAACAACAGGAGCTCACCCTGTCGCAGGGATTCGAACCGCCAACCTTCCAATCGGCAAGTCCTAGGCTCTGTGTTTAAAACACAGTGCTACCCGCATCCCTGAATGCCTGGAGATAACCCAAAAGGTGAGCTGGGCTGTGTGAGAGAGGAAGAGTTACCGCATTGGCCCGAATATAAGCCACACTTTTTTCTCAAATTCCGATCCGGAAAGTGGCTTATATTCGCAATCACAACCTTATGATATTGCTGCTGAAACAGCTGCCCAGAAGGGCCGGGGGGGGAGCAGGACAACAGCGCAGCACCCGCCCACAACTCCCAAGCCTCCCCCAGCTGTCAAAACAAAGGGGGAAGACTGCCGGCAAAGCAGCGCATCTCCGTCCCCCAGGAAGCAGCCTGGAAGCATGGGACAACGGCGTGCAGCCCACCCGCTGCTCCCAAGCCTCACCCAAGCCGCCGTAAAGAAAGGGGAAGGTGGGTATTGTTTTTTTTTCCTTTTCCTCCCTCCAATTTTAAAGGTGCGGCTTATATCCATGTGCAGCTCATTGTCAGACCAATACTGTTCCTGAGAAAGCCTGTGGCTATGGGGAGGTTCCAAATCAAGTCTAGGACAGTTCTTCAGTCAACCAAAAGCTGGTTGTTTGTGGAAAAAAGCACTGATCATTGCCAAGGACAATGTATAACGCTCTCACCTGCAAAATGCAGCTCATAATATCAGAAGCAATCTTTGCATGTGGTGTATCTTCATCTTTCCCCGAAGGTTTCAGATTGTGCTCTAAGCAAGATTCCCAGAGTGCAACAAGGGCTTTCCCATGTTTCTCTATGGATTCTGTTTCCCGGATGGCCGTTGTGATTCGAGTGATACAGATCTCCACAACTGCCTGGTCGTTGTCATTCGTTTGGTAGTCCTGATTGAGGGCAAAACAGTTTGTGAGGCTTAGGTACGGTACTCAAGTGTCATCAGAATGAACCAAGGAGGTTAAATCTCTCCCATACACTATACCAATCTATTGCTTTAGACAGAACTTTCAATTTTATTTATGTCACTGCTCTACGAGCAGGTTTACTCTGGATTAACATTTGCTCCGATCTAGCTCTGAAGAGTGTGTTTTCTGAGGGAAAGCGGTGTGGCAAAAGCAAAACCACTCTGACCCAAACCTAGAAAGCATGGGACAAATGGGAAACTGCTTGGACCCTTGCTTTCTCAGTACTGGACATGCAGAAGTGTAGATGAGCTCTATAAGTTGGTGACACACTGTGGATGGTACTACTTTCCTCTGATCCTACTGCCAATCAATTTGAAGGGATGACCTCATGTGCTGGTGTTGATGTGCACTTATTATCAGCCCCTCTCAGGTTCCTTCCCAATCTTTCTTTCTCCCCCCCCCCCCAGCGGAAAAGGCTCAAATTCTTATCCCATCCTTTGAAAGGAAAATGTTCTCTATCCTACTCCTTTTATTCATTCCTTTCTGCCCATCTCCATGATTTTTCTTTGGGGGAATGTTAGAGAATAATGATATCTGTAATTTTCTAAGGCTTCATTCACGTGACATCTTAACTGAATTATCTGAATTTGGAAATCATATGGAAGCGTGTGTGCAACGAAAATATGTATCACTGATGCCCTCTAGTGGGAATTAACTTTTAGACTTGGTTTTTTAAGGGAAATCTTTTTATGAAATGTTTTTCAAATATTAAGAACTAAAAGTTGGTGCAATGTAAAGGATAATGTGCAAAATGGGGGGGATACCTATTTCCCCCTTCCCCACCTTGCTAAAAATGGACTTCTTTTAGGTGGACATAATTGAGGCTGGCCCATTTTGAAACCCTCACACCACTATAAAAACTATCTTGCTCCTCCTCCCCCCTTTTCTCCCATTTCAGGCAGTGAATGACTGGAAATTTATTCTCACAATAATCGTGTAAAGCTCGGTCCCATTTTACCTATGGTAAACTGTGGATGAAATTCTGCATTCACTGTGTGTGTGTGTGATTGTACCCTCACACTCTTCAGCTCTTTTGAGATGCTCACGTTTTCTGATCCATTATTATACATTCCATCTCACACTCAAAGGGGCATTAAATGCATTACTTACTGGAGATGAACTAATAGTTTTTATTTGCTCGAGAGCTTCTGACAGACATCCTTCTATTTCAGAATCGTCTAAGGAGAAGAGGTCCCCTGCACGTGAAAGATCCTTTTGTCCCAAAACGAGTCCAAAGAGATGGTGCATAGTTGATTGTTCGGCCAGAACGTGCTTCAGTCAATAATCCATCATCAAGAAGGTGTCCCTCTCCCACACATAGGATTCTTTTTCACATATTTTTGGACCTCTTCTGCCATAATCTGAGAAGAAGAAATAGATTAACAAGAATGCTTGGCTCTCTAAAAAATTTTTTTTTAAAAGAAATAATCATGGACATAACCACAAAGACACCAGTACTATATTAATTTTTAATACAGTTATACAGTATTTAATAGGGACACGGGTGGCACTATGGGTTAAACCACAGAGCCTAGGGCTTGCCAATCAGAAGGTCAGCGGTTAGAATTCCAGGGTGAGCTCCCATTGCTCAGTCCTAGCTCCTGCCAACCTAGCAGTTCGAAAGCACCTCAAAGTGCAAGTAGATAAATAGGTATCGGTCCAGCGGGAAGGTAAACGGTGTTTCCATGTGCTGCTCTGGTTCGCCAGAAGCAGCTTAGTCATGCTGGCCACATGACCCGGAAGCTGTACGCCGGCTCCCTCGGCCAGTAAAGCGAGATGAGCGCCGCAACCCCAGAGTCGGCCACGACTGGACCTAATGGTCAGGGGTCCCTTTATCTTTTTACAGTATTTAATATTTAACACAGTACTATATTAAATTTTTAAGCATTTCAATGCAGAAGTGAAATGCATTCAACTATATATGGTAACTTATTAAAAACAATTAAATACATTTAAATAAATAAAAACAATTTATTGGTCTTTTTTTTTCCTTAAAGCAGAATCTGTTTTTTATTCATGTAGTGAGCTGCCTTGGGTCCTGCACTGGGAGAAAGGCAGGATATAAAATAAATAAATATTCCCCACCCATCTAACCAGGTTATGAAATTAGATGTGTTTTGGCGAAGATAAATAACAGAATAGCAAGATCTGCCCCAAACTTTATTGATTTCAACAGGAATTATATGCTGATGATGGAAGCATTAGAGAAAATATAGAGAGCATTAAAGAACAAAGAAGATGCCAATGGTGAGGAAATATACTAGTGAATGGTAAGACAACAGGAATACTCCTTTGACCCTAAAAGGCAAAACCACATGTGCTTCTCAGAAACATTTGCAGCAAATATTTTCTGTGCATTATTAAGCTCCTTCCCACCCTGCCTCCAGTAAGAAGGGCTGGGAACTTACTTAAAATGAAAAGTAATACTTGGGGGAGTGGAGGGGGGGACCATATTCTATGCTATGCAAAGTGATCACAAATAGATCTTTAATTTGTCAGGCTGAGTTGGTTTTCGTGAGAAAGTGCATTTCATCTGCCATCCCTGCCCTTGTCAAATTTGCTGCTATCCGCATATTCTTAATTTGTGACTGTTATGTTGTGATTTTTGCATTGTTGTAATATTTTTATTTTGCGGTTTTAACTGATGGGAGCCACTTTGTCCAACGCATATCTGTTAGAAAGGTGGGGGACAAATCAACTATAGACTCCTTATGCTTTAAATTGATATCCCCCTATTCAATGGGTTCATGCATGAGTTCTCTTGTACAATGGAACCCACATGCACAAGCACCAGAGGAAGGGGCGACTGCTCAATGGCCCAGCAGATGTTTTGCACTGAGGTCGCAGGTTCACTATCCAGCACCTCAGGTTAAATGGAACTCTGGCAGAAGGTCTGGGAAAGACTACTACAAGTCAGAAAGGCCAGGCTTTTGATTCCTTATGAGGTCGTATTATCTCTTCATACATTTCAATGGAAAATAAAATTTGGAAATCCCATTATTTTGGGCTGGAACCATGTGTTAGCATCTAACTGCAAGGCTTTTGAGCTAACGTCCCCATGTATTTTGATAGAATAGAGCAGAATGGAGCACTTTCATTGGTGAAAGCACTCTCCTCCCTTGGCATTTATTTGTCCTCCCTCTAGTTTGTTCCATAGTACAGTGGTGGAGCATTCCCCGCTGGCACAAGAGGCATGCATGCGCCCGCAGGAACTAAGCAGGGCCAAGCTGCATCCGGCCGCACAGTGGGGAGCCCGGCCGGCCAACTCAGACGATGCTGCCCTGCTTTGAGAGGCGCACTCACGGCACCCTGCAAGCCTGCATCGCTTTGCAAGACTTGCAAAAATGGAGCAAGGCTGGCAGGGCACATTCCTGTTGCGTCCTCCTCAAGCCGCCAGCTGAAGCCTGTTGCATCCTCCTCCACCTGCTGGGGGGCAGGTGAGAAGGATGCAACAGCTCATTGAACTCTGCAAACACAGCACTGCTGTGTGCCCTGTCCTGTTTTATCCTTCTCACCTGCCCCTCAGGCTGCAGAGTGCTGTGAGAAGTGCAACAGCTCACGACATAGCAGGGCATCGGGAGGAATGTGCCCCCGCCAGCACCCCCATGTTACTCCTCTGCCATGATAGAATATGTCGTTGGACCTATTTGTCCAGACTTCCTCTGCAGATGCACACAGCAGGAGCCCACAATGGACCCTCCTAGCTACTCTTTGGATGCAGAGTCTGCATCTTGCATCCCCAATCTAATCCTTGTCTTTTGCAGCTAAATCATGCCATTTCATTAGGGCAGGGGCACCTTACTTGCCAAGGACGCAGGTGGCGCTGTGGGTTAAATCATAGAGCCTAGGACTTGCCGATCAGAAGGTCGGCAGTTCGAATCCCCGCGACGGGGTGAGCTCCTGTTGCTCGGTCCCTGCTCCTGCCAACCTAGCAGTTCGAAAGCACGTCAAAGTGCAAGTAGATAAATAGGTACTGCTCTGGCGGGAAGGTAAACGGCATTTCCGTGTGCTGCTTTGGTTCACAGAAGCAGCTTAGTCATGCTGGCCACATGACCCGGAAGCTGTATGCAGCCTCCCTCAGCCAATAAAGCGAGATGAGTGCCGCAACCCCAGAGTCGGTCACAACTGGACCTAATGGTCAGGAGTGCCTTTACCTTTTACCTTACTTGCCAGCAACAGCAACAGCCAAGTAGTAGGGTCACACACACACACACACACACACACACACACACACACACAAACACGTACGTCACTGATGGCTGTGCAATTATAGCAGCTGTACAGGCCATGGTGCAAACAACAACCTCCTGTAAAAACTCACTTAGCCAGGTCTGTGCAATATGTATAGCACATTTTTTAAAGAAAACAAATGTCAAGGGTAGCCACATAAACCTGCAGGATCTGGGTTCAGTCAACTTGTCAACCGCTAGCAATCTGTCAGCATCAGGATATTTTTTAAAAATACAACAGGACTTAGAAAAGAAGAAGCCTCAATATTTTGCATTCAGCAAAAAACCCACCTATATAACATATATAAAAGAACCTATTGGTTTTTGCTTTTTCTGGCTTCGTACCTGAAATAATAACAGATGGTGTGCCATCAGGCTTCCTGCAACTGGATCTCTTCAGTGTATAATTAGAATTAGAGGCAAATGTAACTCTTTTCAGCAGAGTTTTGCTCTAAACAAATAGCTGGTTTATACATCATGGCAAGGTTTGCACACGACTGCCATGGGAGTTACAGTAGCCTAAAGTACAGTAGCCTGATGGGAGCATCGGTTCACACAAACACCTTTACCATATGAGTACAGCACGAAAGCGATCTGACAGCCGCCCCACAAACTTCCAGATTGAGTTCAGAGCCACTCCTGAGCTCTCAACTGTGATTACTGAAGAAGAGCCAGTGTAGCGTAGTGGTTAGATTGTTGGATTAGGATGTGGGAGAGCAGGGTTCAAATCCCCACAGAGCCATGAAACTCACTGGATGCCCTTGGGCCACTCACAGTATCTCAGACCAATTTACCTCCCAGGGTTGTTGAGAAGATAATAAACAAGGAGAGAAGCACAGGTGCCACCTTGACCTCCTTGGAGGATAGGTGCAATATATTGTAATGACAAATATAAACATGAATTCAGCACATCTCAGAACTCATGTTGTCAATGTCAGCACACTGTACACTGGACACCCACCCAACAGTGCCTGTGGTATAAAGTCAGGCTTACAAACCCGCTTACAATTTGCAAAAGTCTGCGGCTGTCTGCCTTAGTAGAGTAGAGAGATAACCACTCCAAGGCACAAGCAATGCCACTCTCTAATTTTTGAATTTGGCATGTGCCCACTAATGAACTGATGGACCTAATAAAATTTTTTAAAAATCTCATGTCACTAATCTCATGGGCTAATTGACACCCAAAGCAAAAAAGCAAGTTTGCCTGTTCACACTTGTGATTGTTATTCTCTCTGAGTGATACTCTTACTACAGGGCTATGTGAATATCCTAAATGCAATCCAACTTCTTACGTCACTATGACACTTCTCTTTACCCTGCTAAAGAAAAGCAGCCCCTTTTCAGTTCTTGGCAACACTGCACATGGAAGTATAAGCTAAATTTTTAAAATGCTACCTTGCTTTGCACACTCACTTCCCTGTCCATTGCAATCCAGTCTTGTGTATATACTGATATATAGATAGATAGATAGATAGATAGATAGATAGATCAATAGATCGATAGATCGATAGATAGATAGATAGATAGATAGATAGATAGATAGATAGATAGATAGATATATGATAGGCCACATTATGGAATGGAAGCCAGCTTCCCATTTATATAATTCTGCTACGCATGCAGTAGGAAGAGGTCACCTCCAGCACACATTTCACTGTCAGTACCTTTCAGTCCTGGTACAAAATGTAGTCACAGCGGCTCTAAGCTCAAAAAGCACACAGTGTCTTTTCCTGACTCTTTCTGCAAAAAACATTCAAATCGTATCTCACCTAAAATGTCAGTTTGACCTTTAACTGCAAAGCTGGAAGAGTAAAATAGTTTGTACTGAACCACCTCCTTCCATTAGGCCCAATGACACTGATTTAATACCATTCATGTCAATACAATTTTTTGAAAAATTGTGTAGAACACAATAAAGTATAGTGGCAGGAAATCCCTCTATACAAACATCCAGTTTGTGTATTATTTTTCTTGCCATAAAATGGACACCTGTCATCTTTTTCTCTTGCCCTTTTAAAAACTAAGATTACAGAGTTATCCATAAATGAGTATACATCTTGGTAATTAACAAACACAGCCTAGCAATAAAACACGAGGCAGGGGGTAAATCAAAACCGCACTGACAAGTCAGGTTCTCTGTCTGATTCAGTAGCCTAAATGACAGAACACTTGAAATCAACAAAAGTACTGTGGTATGAGAAAACAGGTTCAAAATAGAGGTGCTTTTTCAGCATTTCTGATTTTACTTTTGAAAGGAACCCTTTTAGAAAGGAAGCATATACAATGCTTTACCTGAACATGACTCCAGAACAGCATCCACAGGTAGGGTTTTTTGGTTTCTCTCTCTCTCTTTTTTTTGCAGCGGCAAAGTTGCGTATTTTGAGAATCAGGGTTGATGTGCAGCTTTGCCTGTTTGTTGCAACAGTCCAGCATCCAAGGGCACAACAAGTGGAAAGTTATGGAATCTACTGTTCACGCAGTGAACCTGAAGCTGTTAATTACAGGGCCACGAATAAAGAATTTGAGGAATGCAGCCTAAAGCAGCCTTAAAAAGTTACCAAGGGCTTCGTCAGGTGACCAGAAAGGACCTAAAAGCAGAGCAGCCTTAACTGTGAATGAAAGCCTCTATTATTGGGACAAAAGCCGAAAAAGCCTGTTCGACTTGAGTGCTTGTTGTTTCCAGTGGATAAAAGAGAGCTCTCTGTTGGTGGAAAACTATCCTCTCCTGGGAAGACGCCCCAGTGGGCTTGCAATATTTTTTGTTCTTTGAAAGAGAGCAAATGAATGAAACTTCTATGGAGAAGCCATTATTTCTCCAATGAATAAAACAGCTCATGAATACAAAAAAGGCCTGAAGGAGCTGCCTGCAGCCCTCTTGGGTCAGTTTATGATATGTAATACCCCCAACCCCAACATATTTGTGCACTTGAACATGAACATGTCATAGCAGTGCAACTCAGGAAGCCTCTACACACAGAGAGAGTTCAATTGGTTTGTCATTTCCTCGAAACCAGGGAATCTTGGGAACTGTAGTTCTGTGCAGATTTTAACAAGAGAATTATCAGTGCCCTCAGTTCTCAGGACTGGAGTAGCCATAGCAACAGAGCTCTTCTGAAGCCAATATAACAAGGCTGGCCTACCCATGACTCAAGGTGCGGCAACCACCTCAGGCGGCAGTATCAACGACAGGGGGGCACACATTTTTGAAAAAATCCTAATGTGTAATATGGTCCCAGTATTACAATTCCTGAATTCATTTCAGCCTCTCGTTTCTTTATACATTCCAGGAATAAACACAAGATGGAAGTGAAATGAAGCGTCAGCAACCGCTGTCAAAATCGGTGTTTCTCATCTTAACCCACCATCATCTTGTCCGAGGATAGGGAACCAGCAGCTCTCCAGATGTTGCTCAACTCCCACCAACCCCAGCCAGCATGGCCAATGTTCAGGGATGATGGGAATTATAATCCAACAACATCTGGAGGGTCACAGATTTCCCAGCCCAATAGGAGGCTGGTGAGTGGAATCCACAGCTTTTGATTATCATATACAGTGAGGCGCAGCCCTTACCACAAGATAGTGTTTCTTTAAAAACATGGAAAGCTGTCTTAGTTGACCATTGATCCATCCAGCCTGGTACTGTCTGCTCTGACTGACAATGGTTTTCTTGGGTCTTGGGCAGTGGCCTTTCTTCATCTTTTCAACTAGAGATGCCCAGGAATGAATCTGGGACCTTTGCATGTGCTCTACTGCTAAGCTCTAGTTCTTCCCCGAAGATGTTTTTTTTTGGGGGGGGGGATTCATCCCAGATGTATTTTGCAATGTGTTTATTAGGTATATATGACACAATATAAGTATGGTGCCTGCCTCTGGGGCCTATATAAGCCTTGTATCATTTACCTCTTATCACTAGAGCCTGAATAGAACTAGATTAAGTGATTTATAGCACAAAGCAAACTTGCCGGCTTACATTTTTTGCCCCTTCGCTTTAAGGAAACAGGAACAATTCTAAGAAAAATGCATTTGGCTCAAGCAGTCATTTAAGGAAGTTATAAATGAGACTTGCCCTTTTAGGTGAAACATGTTTCAGTCAAAGGTTTTTTCCTCAAGCTTTGTTTTTTCCTCCTAATATTTTCTTCCAGAAAAATAAAACCTTCTTCCTCGTGCTAACTGAACAAGAGAATAATTGTTACATGTTTTGAAGGCAACTTCTACATATTTGAAATTTATCACTTGCCCTCTCTGCTCTCCTTAATTTTCTTCATGTTAAGCAGCAAACATTCACTTCCTTGAACCTTTCATTTGATGTCTTGCTTCTCAACCTTCTCCAAAAAAGACCTTACTGTTCAGGTACTTACATATGGGAGAAGAGAGTATTCTTGATAAACTGATCCCAAGTTCTTTAGGGCTTTAAAGATTAAAACCAGTACTTTAAATTGGGCCCACAAATGGATGGGGAGTGTTATGTACTGAGTTGAATAGGATCCAAACTGCAGCAGTCTGATTGGTCCTAGAACAATAGGATTCAGAATGCAGCAGTCAGATTGGTCCTAGAACAATGCAGCAATATGATTGGTTGGCAGGAACCACCCAATCATGCTCCAGATAGAAGTGAATCCACAACCTGATTGGCTTACAGTAGAATTCCGGAATTAGCCAATCATGTGCAGCCCATTGTGTAAATAATGTATATAAAGCAGATACCTTGAGGGGACTTTCATTCATTCCTCCTCACCACTATGAGCTGAATAAAGAGCATGAAATCACCTTGCGACTCTGAGTCTATTTCACTGGCGACGAAGGTGGGATCCCGCTGAGCTGACTGCCACACACAGCACCGCAGCACCGCCACCTGCCGCACCGCTGCCTCGCACCGTGTATCCAGGCTTCAGCTCCGGGACACAAGGAACTCAGAATGGCAACCGACAGCAGCTTCTCGCCGTTCAACCCAGCATCTGGAGACTGGGAAGCGTATGCCTCCCGTTTCACCTTCCTCCTAGAAGCCAAAGGGGTCACCGATGAAGAAGACGCCAAGAAGAGGGCGATATTCTTCAGCGTCTGCGGAGAGGAGACGTTTGAAATCGCCCGGGCTCTCCTTGCACCCGAAGACGTTGCTACTGTTCCATACAAAACAATAATGGAACAGCTGAAGGGGCACTTTTCGCCACAGCCCTCTGTGGTGGCTCGTCGAAATGCCTTCTATGCAAAGCGGCAAGCCCCTGGGGAAACCATAACTGGGTTTGTGACCTCTCTCCGCCAAGCTGCCCGGTTCTGCAACTTCTCAGAGCTGGAGAACATGCTTCGTGACCGCCTCGTCGGTGGCCTGAAGGATGAGAAGCTGCAACGATGCCTCTACGCTAAGAAGGAGCTAACGTTCCAGGTCGCTCTGGAGGAGGCCCTGGCAACGGAAGCTGCCGAGAGGTCGACGCAAGAGGCACGGCCGAGCCAGCCGTCCCAACCGAGGGTCCACCACGAAGACCTCACCGACGACTCAGGATCCAACAGGGAGGAGGTGCACCGAGTACAGCAGCGCACTCAAGCAGCCCACATACCACAGCTGCCTCGACGAGAAGCAGGGAACTGCGCAAGCTGTGGAGACAGTCACGAGAGGAGGACCTGCCGTTTCCGCAACGCAGAGTGCAGGCAGTGCAGAAAATTGGGACACATCGCCCGGGTGTGTCGAGCTCGGCCCACCCGACGCCAGGCATCAGATGACCAATCCAAGAGCCCCAGGTCCCGGGGCCCAACACACCAAGGCAACTCGACGGAGCTCACGGACTTCCAGGTATACCAGTTGCCCCACCCCAACGTAGAGAAAATTTATGTAGAGGTACAGATAGAGGGGGCCCCATGCCGCATGGAGCTTGACACGGGTTCAACTCTATCCATAATCTCGGCAAGGACCTTAAGGAAACTGTGTCCTACTGGGGGTCCCAAACTCAGGCCGGCCCCATTCACCCTCCGGGACTTCCAGAAACGTAAGGTCCCCACAATGGGGGTGGGGACCTTCAGGGTGCAATACCGAGGGCGGACGCGGCAACTGGACTTGCTTGTGGTCAAGGGCCCCTACATTAGCTTACTGGGATTGGCATGGTTTGGACCACTGGGGCTAGCCGTCACCGGGGTGAACCACACGAGCTTACAAGTGGACGTGGACGCCATATGCAAGGAATTTCCGGGGGTTTTTGATGGGAAATTGGGACAGTATACGGGCCCCCCCATTGCTCTACAGCTTGACCCCGCAGTACGACCAGTCAGGCTCAAGGCCCGCCGGGTCCCGTTCGCCCTGAAACCCCGTATAGACGAGGAATTGGACCGACTCGTGGAGCAAGGCGTGCTGGAGCCGGTGCCTAATGCCCCCTGGGAAACCCCAATCGTCACACCCGTCAAGCCGAATGGTTCAGTCCGCATCTGCGCAGACTACAAATGTACCATAAACAAGGCCCTCACGGCCCATGCATACCCAGTGCCAGTGGTCAGCCATGTCCTTGCCACCCTGGCTGGGTCGAAAATTTTTGGCAAGCTGGACTTGGCCCAAGCATATCAACAACTGCCGGTAGATGAGGCCACAGCAGAGGCACAGACGATTGTGACGCACAGAGGAGCGTTCAGGGTAAAGCGGCTGCAATTCGGTGTCAGCGTGGCACCAGGCATATTCCAGAATCTAATGGACTCTCTCCTTAAAGGGATTCCTGGCGTCACCCCCTTCTTCGATGATGTGTTGATTGCCGGGCCCACACCAGAGGAGTTTGAGGACCGCCTCCGCACCGTTCTGCACCGTTTCCAGACGGCGGGTCTCAAGGTGAAGCGGGAAAAATGTCTACTAGGAGTGCCTCAGGTGGACTTTCTGGGATTTATGGTGGACGCAGAAGGGGTCCACCCGACTGGGGACAAGGTACGGGCCATTTGTGATGCCCCAGCGCCCAAGAACAAGACTGAACTTCAGGCCTTCTTGGGACTATTGAACTTTTACCATTCCTTCCTTCCCCACAAGGCGGCGGTAGCGGAGCCCCTACACAGACTCCTGGACAAGCGGGCCCCTTGGGTGTGGGGCCAGCGCCAGGAGGCCGCATTCCAGGCAGTCAAGGACTTGCTTGTCTCAAACTCGGTCTTGGCACACTTCGACGAGAGGCTGCCGGTGGTGCTAGCATGCGACGCCTCACCCTATGGCATTGGCGCTGTCCTGGGACACCAACTCCCGGATGGAAGAGAGGTACCGGTGGCATACTTTTCCCAGACACTCAACGCAACCGAGCGGAACTACTCGCAAATCGACAAGGAGGGTCTGGCAATCGTGAAGGGAGTAAAAAAATTCCATGATTTCTTGTACGGGCGGCCCTTCACCGTGGTGACTGACCACAAGCCCTTGCTTGGCTTGTTTGCCTCCGAAAAGCAGACCCCCCAAGTGCTGTCTCCTCGTGTCCTCAGGTGGTCAATTTTCCTTGCCAGCTACCAGTATGCACTGATTCACCGCCCTGGGAAGGCGATGGGCCATGCGGACGCCCTCAGCAGGCTACCACTACCGGAAACAGGCCCCGACCCAGCACCTGCACAAGAGGTTATGAGCCTGGAGCTGCTTCCCGACCGCCCCATTCAGGCACAAGAAGTTGCACACCATTCCAAGAAAGATAGGGTCATCTCCCGCGTCCTGGACTGGGTGTGGAGGGGATGGCCCAGCAGCAGCCCCGGGCCAGAATTCGCCGGCTACACAACCCGCAAACATGAACTGTCAGCCCACAAGGGGTGCCTGTTATGGGGAAGCAGGGTCGTTGTTCCCCAGCCCCTCCGCAAAAGGGTCCTCACAGCCCTACACGAGACACACCCAGGGGTAGTAAGAATGAAGGCCCTTGCCAGGAGTTATGTGTGGTGGCCGGGGATCGACGGAGAGATAGAGGCCTGGGTCAAACACTGCCAGGCCTGCCAAGAATCCCGCCCAGATCCCCCAAGGGCCCCAGTCCAGTCCTGGGAGTCCGCCCGAGCACCATGGTCACGCCTGCATGTGGACTTCGCTGGCCCCTTTCAGGGGAAAACATTCTTCATAGTGGTGGACTCCTACACCAAATGGCTGGAAGTCGCACTGGTACCGTCCACTTCTACGTCCGCAGCCATCCGGGTACTACGCAGGCTGTTTGCAACCCACGGGCTCCCTGACACTCTCGTCTCAGACAACGGGACTGCATTTACGTCAGGAGAATTCCAAACCTTCACAGCGCAGAACGCCATCCGCCACATCCGTTCGGCGCCATTCCACCCTGCCACCAATGGCCAAGCAGAACGCATGGTGCGGACCACCAAGGACACCCTTCGCCGCATGACGCAAGGGGATTGGGAGTACCGCCTTGCCACATTCCTCCTAGCACAACACAGCACCCCCAGCTCAACGACTGGCCGGAGCCCCGCTGAACTACTAATGGGTCGGCGCCTTGCAATCAGATTGGACCGCCTTCACCCCGATAGAGCTCAGGATGAGGTAGTGGTGGGGGAAGGCAGGAACCCCCGGACCTTCGAGGCCCAGGACCCAGTGTACGCAAAGAATTTTGGGGCAGGCCCAGCATGGGTACCCGCCACAGTCACCAGGGTCACTGGTCCCGTGTCGTACGAGGTGCTAACGGATGGGGGGCAATGCTGGCGCCGCCACTGCGACCAGATACGGCGACGATTCCCGGGAGAAAACCAGGAGGAGGAAAGGTCAGAGGAGTCCCAAGGGAACAGAGGGGCAGTGAGGCCCATAGAGCAGGAGGGGCCAGCAGGAGAGGCAGAATCAGTAAATACAGAGAGGACCCGCGAAGCCAAAAGGACACCGGAACCAGAACCACGACTGAGCGAGCCGGTTGCACCAGACCAGACAGGCCCATCACAGCCAGCATCCTTGGAACATGAGCCAGAACCTGAACCCCGGACCAGGGAACACCCCAGGCCGCAACGCACACGTAGGCCACCGGCGTACCTCGAGGACTATGAATGCGACCTCCCGGGCAGGACTGGAACTTAGAGGGGAGGGGTGTTATGTACTGAGTTGAATAGGATCCAAACTGCAGCAGTCTGATTGGTCCTAGAACAATAGGATTCAGAATGCAGCAGTCAGATTGGTCCTAGAACAATGCAGCAATATGATTGGTTGGCAGGAACCACCCAATCATGCTCCAGATAGAAGTGAATCCACAACCTGATTGGCTTACAGTAGAATTCCGGAATTAGCCAATCATGTGCAGCCCATTGTGTAAATAATGTATATAAAGCAGATACCTTGAGGGGACTTTCATTCATTCCTCCTCACCACTATGAGCTGAATAAAGAGCATGAAATCACCTTGCGACTCTGAGTCTATTTCAGGGAGCAAGGGCAGCTGACAGGGACAGACATAAATGGTCAAAGGGACCAGTCCCACTTAATAACCTTGCAGTATTAGTCTGAGCTAACTGTTCCAGACCATCTTTAAAGGCAACCCCATCCACATTAGTCTAAACAGGAGGTTACCAGAGCATGGGCTAATTTTGGTCCAGGCTCTCTCCTTCCAGCTTAGATCACAGCTGGTATATGAGCTGAGGCAAACTGTGCGGAGATTTCAACAACACACATTTAAAACTAGCTTTTACATTCTGATAGTTTATGTCCATGCCTTTAAAAGTAACATAGCAGCAATATGTTTGCAGGGAATGTTTTGGCCAGGGATGGTGGGGCTACCTAAATTGACTTTAGGGAAAGTAGCTTCCAGACAGTGGGATGAAACCCAACACAATAATGTCTCACCTGATGGCCTGTTTGCTCTGATGCTGAAAACAGATGTGTCAATCTACATTCTACACAATTTATTAATCACAACTTCTCTAACCTAACCTTAAATATGAAACACAACCCAGACCTGACTTGGTTCAACTTAAACGCCATGTTTGCATTGATTTTAATGAAATGATGCAGGCATTCTGGCTAGCAAGGTCCATGCTTAAAGCCAGTTTAAAATCAGTAAAACTAGACTGGTTTCAATCCAAAACCTTCATCAGACATGTGGCAAATTGTAACTTTTGAGTACCAAGTGTTCATTTTCTCATTCTGGATAATATTAAAGTCCTGTCAGGGAAAAAGACAGGGTATAAATAAATAACTATATAATAATAAATTTCCTCTTTGGCCATAACATGTTTGCCATCCTTTGCATCCTTCCAGAGCAACATAAGTTGTTTTATTTTTATTGTTGTAGAATTCATAGAATCTCCCAGGCAACTTTTCAACAACATTCAAAAATATATTTCCAGTGAAAGGAAAGGATTAACAATATCTTGAAAGAGAGCATCTTACTTCCACAAAGCATGTATGGTCTACTGCAGTTCCCATGGGATCAGACACATACATTGAGACACTTCCTACAAAACAGCCATTGTTTCTGACATGTCTCTCAGTTTCCTTCTGTCACGACGGGCTCCTGCCCTTCATTTTGACTAACCAGGCCATAGACGGCATGTAAACTCACGTAAGCAAATAAAGATGCCAGCTGCAACCAAAGTATTCAGGGAAGTGATTCAGTCCAAGTTGTTCTGCATATGTTTTATACTTTGCACTTGTAAATTCAGCTCTTTATACTGCTTATTGTTAATGAAGCTGTCCCAAGAATTAGTGTTCATCTATATGGTTCTCTATACAGTGGTACCACAGGTTACATACGCTTCAGGTTACATACGCTTCAGGTTACACACTCCGCTAGCCCAGAAATAGTGCTTCAGGTTAAGAACTTTGCTTCAGGATAAGAACAGAAATCGGGCTCCGGCGGCACGGTGACAGTAGGAGGCCCCATTAGCTAAAGTGGTGCTTCAGGTTAAGAACAGTTTCAGGTTAAGAACAGACCTCCAGAACGAATTAAGTACTTAACCCGAGTACCACTGTACACACACTGTCATTTTCAGCTACAAATTTCACATTACTAACTTAAAAGATTCCTTACCATATTGAAAGGGTGAGATTTATTACAGAGGGAAAGTTATTATAAAGATGGTTTTCTTATAGTAGAGTCTAATTTGGGGGTATATACATGTCTTTCATCATCGTTAGAGCTTATGTTCCTGTAGATGGGCAAAACCCAAAGATCCACAGTGGTAGAGTATGTGTTTTGCAAGCCTCAGGTTCCAGGTTCAGTCCCTGGCATCTCCAGGTAGAGCAACCAGGAATGTCCCATCTGAACCCCCGGAGAGCAGCTGCCAGTCATTGCAGACAAGCTGAGCTAGATCAGGCTTTCTCAACCTTGGGTACCCAGAAGTTGTTGGACTACAAATCCCATCATCCGCGACCACTGCTCCTGCTAGCTAGGGATGATGGGAGTTGTAGTCCAACAAATCTGGGGACCCAAGGTTAAGAAAGGCTGGGCTAGATACACCAGAAGTCTGATTTATTATATTATATTCTAGACCCATTTAGGGCCGCCTCTGCTGCAGCGCTGGTAGGAAAAGAAAAGTTGGAAATCTACAATATGCAAGAGTTTCTTTAAATCTCAGCGTACATTTTAGCATACTTCTGGTGTGGCCAACTTGAAAGGCTGCCTTCTCCCATATGAACCTGTCCAAACATTGCAGTCATTCAGAATGCCGTGCTTCGAATCCTGTTATGTTCAGAGGCTCATCTGGCTGCTGGAGTGCAAGACAGGATCTTGTCGTTTGTCGTGCCCACAACTCCCAGGCAGCCAGATGGACCCCTTTCTTCATGGTTTTTTTAAATGAATTTACAAAAACAAAAACAAAACCACACACACACCTTTGCTTCACCAGATCTCTGCTAGTCTGGGGTTTTATTCCTCTCCTGTGAAATCTTTTGATAGCTTTAATTTTAGGGGATTTAAAAAATTGGTGACTGTATTTTTTATCTTATTTTTGTTTTTAATGATGTTTTAAACTTTTTGATGATTAAAAGATGCCCTGAAGATCAATCTGGGCAGAAAACTGATGTAAAAATATTTAAATACAATAAGATTTTTTTAAAAAGGTTTTCCAAAATACTGGTGTCCAGCATCAGGGATGGGCAGAACAAGTGGAACCCAACAGGTCTGAGGCACAGCGTAGAAAAATATAGACTTTACCTCCTCTCCAGACACCAGTATGGGTGACATGATAAAATACAGTTTTACTGGTTGGGCCACTAACATATTTCCTGCTTGGTAGGCCTACCTGTATCCAAATTACCCAGCGTCAGTTTCTGGTGATGCCTCATAGGTAGATAGTTTGACTTCAGAGGAATGGAAGGACTGACCTAGTCCAGCGAAAGCCTACAGTTCTACATTCCAGTTTTTGAACCCTAATCAATTATAGAAAGAAAAAACAAATCAATCAGATGTAGATGCTTAAGGAGCAATCCTAAATATGGAAGCCAGTATAAATTATGACGCTTTAAATTAAGATGGCATAAAGTATGCTAGATCCAAACTCTGTTCAGGGGCAGGGCTACTACTGGCTGAGCTGGCCAAAATCTCAGCAGAGACTGTAAAATAGTTTGTCACAGCCCCCTTTTTAATGGATTAATTTATGCCACATCATGTGACAATGCTGGAGAAACTTAGGATCCAGCCTAAAACTTCCTCCTGTCCCACTCCACAACATCCCCAGAATGCCCGCTTTTCAGCACTTACCGTATTTTTTGCTCTATAGGACGCACTTTTCCCCCTCCAAAAATTGAGGGGAAATGTGTGTGTGTCCTATGGAGCGAATGCAGGCTCCTTGGCTTCAGCGATAGCAACGCTAAGCCTCCGAAGGGCAGAGGGAGTGCTCCCTCCATGCTCCAAAGGCTTCGCGTTGCTTTCGCTGAAGCCTGGAGAGCGAGAGGCGTCGGTGCGCACCGACCCCTCTCGTTCTCCAGGCTTCAGGGATAGCCACGCATAGCCCCTCCGGCAGGGAGAGGCTGCATGTGGCTATGGCTTCTTTAGCCCCGCGCAGCCTCTCCCGGCAGGGAGAGGTTGCGTGGGGCTAAAGAGGAAGCCAAAATAGCCAGCGGGATGGATCCCGCTGGCTGCCTTGGCTTGTGACATAGCCGCGCGCAACCCCTCCGGCAGGGAGAGGCTGCAGGGGACTATGGCTTCTTTAGCCTTGCACAGCCTCTCCCGGTAGGGAGAGGTTGCGTGGAGCTAAAGAGGAAGCCAAAACTGCCTTGGCTTGTGACATAGCCGCGCGCAACCCCTCCAGCAGGGAGAGGTTGCGTGCAGCCTGTACACTGCTCTTAGGGGCTGGGGGGAAATAAGATTTTTTTTCTTGATTCCCCCCCCCCTAAAAACTAGGTGCGCCCTATGGTCCGGTGCGCCCCATGGAGCGAAAAATACGGTATATCAGTTTAAGAACCACCAGGCTATGTTCAGCCAGCTGTGTCCCAGCTGAGCGAGGCTAAGAAGTAGATATGCTCAGCTGGAGACCTGCTAGACCCTAACCTGGGGGATATAGCTTTAGGATTGACTTCAGTCTGTATAATACTTAGCATGAGGATGTAGTCTTCCTTCCTTGACAAAAGGAGGTCATAAAATCCACTCCACTTTGTTAAATTAAAATACAGTGGTACCTCAGGTTAAGTACTTAATTCGTTCCAGAGGTCCGTTCTTAACCTGAAACTGTTCTTAACCTGAAGCACCACTTTAACTAATGGGGCTTCCTGCTGCCGCCGCGCCGCCACAGCACGATTTCTGTTCTTATCCTGAAGCAAAGTTCTTAACCTGAAGCACTATTTCTGGCTTAGTGGAGTGTGTAACCTCAAGCGTATGTAACCCGAGGTACCACTGTAAACCTACATTTTAAAGGCTATGAATATATTATATATTTTTATTTGTGAGGTGATTCTTCAGCCAGAATCAGAAGCAAACCCTGCACCCTTTTAACCATTAGATTAGAAACATGACCTACACCTGGGATCAGGTACAGGCAATATGTCCTTCCGAATTTAGTAGACCAACATAAATGCCCATAATCAGGTTATTATAGGACAACAGTTCTTTGAAGACTATTGCCTGAAATACTGAAACAAATGTAGCTAACATTTGCTACAGTATTTGAGCCGTTCATGTATCCTTCTGAGCTGTTTAGTGACAACTGAGCAGCAATAATACATTTGCAGAAGATGAAGGAATAGCACAATGTTATTTTATAATCTTCTACTTTGCAATACTTCTGCACTGAATATTAAATCCCAAATTAATGTTTCTATAAAGAGTTGAAGGTTAAGAGGTGCAGGGTTGACAAAACGTAAGTAGATAAGGATATAACCCTAGAAACACTTACCTGGGAGTAAGCCCCACTGAATTTAAGGGGCTTAATTCATGCTGGATTGCGCTGTTAGTATGAAGTATTGTATTCACTGACCTGGAAGTGTGGATGGGGAGAAATTTAATTCAGTTCACATTTAAAGGTGAACCAACCTAATTCATACATTGCTAAACAAATTTGTAAACCGAAATACAGCCATCCTTTGAAATTCACACTTCTCCAAATTTTGCAGTGTAGTTCTCCAGGCAAGTAATATGTACCAAGATACATATACTAGGGTAAAGTGTGCATAAAAATAATATATTAGTGAAAAATAATATACAAAAATGCATTATGCTGGGGGGAAATTCATATGCAAAAAAACATTATATTGGGCAAAATTGCATACAAAAATGCATATCTTAGGGAAAATTTGCACTATAATTCTGCTTACTTTTCATAAGAACTTTTTAAAAATTGCAAACTGATATCAAAATATGGAGAAATGAACTTAAAATTGGAAAAATGAGAAACCAAAATACAATTCCACATACAATCTGGGAGTAAGCCCCTTTGAACACAGTGAAACTTACCTCTGAGTAAGCATGTGTAACATGTTGCTGTTAGTTATGATTTATTTTCATAATATTTAGTGTATTAGTACTTAGGTGAGCCAAAACAGTTCTAGACACATTACAAACTTTTAGCAAAACTTGATTTTGGTTTAAACTGGAGACAGACAGAATGAAGCATCCCAGAGAAGCCTAAACTCAGAAAAAGCTTGATTCAAAATATCACAGTCAGTTGACTGGGACCCTCAGAATCCATTGTGAGTGCAACTACATAGCGTTTCCTCAATGCTCTTGGGGTCTGCCTCAGTGACTGGCAACTAGACATCTATTAAAGAAACTCTGCAATGAAACAATGATATTTTTGTTCTCTTAAACTGAACTTGCCCCCAAATTAAGGCTGCCACAATACAGCATTTTGTAAACGAAGGCGGCGAGAGAGAAAATGCGTTGTCCCAGAGAACTGAAGTGAAATTAAGAAAGGTGAAAAGAATCAATCTATATGTACACAGTGAAACATCACGGTCTAACAGAGCCTGCCTCCTCTTCCAGTAGCATCTGAACCCAATTCACACCAGATCCAGCCCACATATTAAAGAGCAACATCAATGCCAGTTCACACACAAACATCTGTAGCAATAGCCATGTCATTTCCCAATCCGCCACAACTTCTAAGGTTGCGTTTTATGCTCCCTCAGAAATCAACTTTGGTGTTTTGACATGCAGAAATCTGAGGCTCTGTCCCCCCCCAACCCCACACACAATTCATTATTCATCAGTGAAAAAACTAATAGGAATGCATATTGGTTTAAGTTAATAGTTATTCATTACCTCGCAGAAAGAGGGGCAAACAACCCCTCTGCAAAGCATTAATATTTGAAGAGAAAACAGTCAAGCCTTTGGAGAAATTCTGATAAAATCCATTACAACTGTCAGAGTCCCCCTGCCAACCCCCTGCCTCTGGTATGTGAAGCTGCTGGCTGAATGTTCTGCCTTGTCAAACCAACCGTACAGTCTATTCAGTTACCCTGGAGTTGTCATGTGGAATCAAGCAAACAAATATCTTCCCTCTGTTTCTCTCCCCAAACTCCGCCACTCCAAAACCAGATTAATTGGTTACAAAACTTAAGTGGCCGGAGTGAAAAAGGCAACAGGAGTAGATTTGCGCCTTTGAATCATTACGGTTCTAATAGTACAGGGTTGGGGTTCTTTGTTTTGTTTTTCTCCCTGAAAGAGGAGATGAGTGCTTCTCTATTCAGTTAATGAATAAACTGCTCAACGTAGCAAAGAGCATTTTTTAGAAGTTAATATAAGTCGTAGGGCCTCTTATCAGGGAAAGAAAAGTTAGGAGACTGAACTTTCTCTCTCTCTTTTTTTTTTTTTAGGAATACAAGAGGCTAAAGAAGGATTGTGAAGAGCCTTTCAAAAACAGTACCTGGCATTGCACCAAACCCCCAATTTAAAACTTAAAGTGTTATATGGATTTATGCAAACGCTGGATCCCTGGATATGACAGACTGTGTTGGCATGACCTATATAGCCCTAATGGGACTGGCTTCTGAGGGCAGCCAGCTTGAGCAACTGTCAGATGCATTTATGGGAAGGGCAATAGCTTAAGCAGTACAGCATTTCTCTTACAAGCAGGTCCCAGGTTCAGTCAATGGCATCTCCAAGTGCGGACAATGGTTGACGTATTATAAGGCAGCATCATTTTTTTTCATTTGGCAAAAGATCCAGTGGCCATGAAATTAAAAGACGCCTGCTTCTTGGGAGAAAAGCAATGACAAACCTAGACAGCATCTTAAAAAGCAGAGACATCACCTTGCCAACAAAGGTCCGTATAGTTAAAGCTATGGTTTTCCCAGTAGTGATGTACGGAAGTGAGAGCTGGACCATAAAGAAGGCTGATCGCCGAAGAATTGATGCTTTTGAATTATGGTGCTGGAGGAGACTCTTGAGAGTCCCATGGACTGCAAGAAGTTCAAACATCTTCATTCTTAAGGAAATCAGCCCTGAGTGCTCACTGGAAGGACAGATCCTGAAGCTGAGACTCCGGTACTTTGGCCACCTCATGAGAAGAGAAGACTCCCTGGAAAAGACCCTGATGCTGGGAAAGATGGAGGGCACAAGGAGAAGGGGACGACAGAGGACGAGATGGTTGGACAGCGTTCTCGAAGCTACCAGCATGAGTTTGACCAAACTGCGGGAGGCAGTGGAAGACAGGAGTGCCTGGCGTGCTCTGATCCATGGAGTCATGAGGAGTCAGACATGACTAAACGACTAAACAACAACAACAACAACCAGTGGCCCTGTTCTCGTTTTGCCCAAGACACCCAAGAAACTCAAAGGCACTATGCGAAAATTCACACATGAGATCAGAAGGGGTTCCTTGGGTGTGCCTTCTCCAAAGCTCCCCCGGCGCAAATATCCTGGAGCTGAGCCCTCATTTGAGTCTCCTGATTTCCCCTGCCATGTCTGCTCATTAGCATTGGTCCTGTCCGTTTCACTTTCTGATTCCTACCAGGTGGTTTCCTACTAGGTGATTCCTAGCCAGTGTGGTTACTGTGTCAGAATAGGACCTGGGAGATCAGGGTTCAAGTCCCTGCTTGTCCATGATGCTTGGGCCAGTCATTGTCCCTCAGCCTAGTCCATCTCACAGGGTTGGTGTGGAGATTAAAGGAAGAGGGCAGGGGGAAAGCATGTGTGTCACCTTGAGCTCCTTGGAGGAAAAGGTGGGGTATAAATGCAATATAATAATAATCAATGTCGTAAGTAGCCTGTAGCCATCAAACACAATACCAACAGCAGGTGGATACAATCAAGGTGGGCAGGTATGAGAGATTTCCTTTGTTTCAAGGATGTTTTTGTTTTGGATATGAAAGAAGGGCCAGCGGGAAGAACTTTCCCTCTGAATTCAAATAGCATTGTTGGTAAAGGGAGCCATTTTCATTCTCTGCAAGGTGAAGTGGGAGGGATTATAAACCTTTCCCTCCCCACCCCTTGCAGTCCCAAGGGTGCTCCCCCTTCACATGAAAGAGTGAAGCAATGATTCTTCAACACCAGCTTCGCTGGACTGGTCATGTTGTGCGGATGCCTGATTATCATCTTCCAAAGCAACTGCTCTATTCCAAACTTAAAAACGGTAAGTATAATGCTGGTAGTCAACAAAGAGGTTCAAAGACTCTCTCAAGGCAAATCTTTAAAAATGTAGTATAAACACTGACAACTGGTAGGATTCGGTGGGAAAAACAATACACCTGGAGGGGGAAGGGTAAATCTGTGAAGGGATTACCTAGCCCGGGGGTGTAGTTGTGAGGTGCCCAAGATAAGCCGCAAAGCCAAGATAACAAAGAGAAAGAGAGCTCAAAGTCTGTTCTGGTAGAGGGTTTAGGCTCGTGGTCAGAGGAAGTAGAGCTTGAAGGGTTAGAGAGAAAACCCATAGCAGAACTTTGGAACCAGAATCTTGAAAGAAGCCTAGCCAGAAAGAACAGTACTGAGAGGCCTGCGAGGACTCCAATTGGAGAACAAAGGTGTCATGGGCTTTGAAGACTCTTGAATTCAGGACAAAAGGGAGAAACACGCTAAGAGGAAGGCACACTTGGCAAACCCTCACCGTGATCAACTCCAGCCCGGAAACCTGTGTCCCCACTGTGGAAGGACATGTGGATCCAGAATTGGTCTCTATAGTCACTTACAGACTCACTGTTAAGACATGTTCATGGAAGAAAATCTTACTTGGTTACAAGTGATCACCAAAGAAGACGCAAGTGTGTGTGTGTGTTTGTGTGTGTGTGTGTGTGTGTGTGTGTGTTAGCTGCATTCACACAATTTTGTTGTGTCATATTGAGTTTGGCCCTTAGACTGAAGTTTACAGCATGAGTCAGTCAGATATATAAGCATATGCTCAACAATCCACTTGACATCAACAGGACTTAAAAATGCTTAACTTGGCTGGACATTTCCCATTTATGCTAAATATAGAAACAGCCTCTTGGCCCCATTTTTGCACAGTGTCTCTTTTGTTCCCCTGTTCAGGAATGAGAATGCTTGCTAGCAAGCAAATTATGATAATTACTTGGTCTGCTGCATCCTTTGCCTGACTAGCTAGCAAGAAAAGGGGAACAATCTGTGTACATGAATGCAATTTTAAATTCACTCCAAATGCTGCTGAGATAGTGATATTGAGAAAGTTTTTCTTTATAACCTGGTTGGATAGGACTCATAAATTAGTTATGCTAGGAGTATTAGCTACTGTGGTTTTGGGATATGAGAAATAAAACACCCGCATATTTGTTTTAAGGTGGATTTGCAGCTGCTTATGGCTAAGGCAAATAATTAAAATAATTGATAATCTCAGAAAGGATACCACAAAATTGGAAAAGGTGCAGAAAAGAGCAAGGGAAATTATCAAACACTTGCAACTCTATTTGTTCTTCTATAGAGAGTTGCAGTGTTGAATTTACTGTCCTAGGGCTGAAATAAAGAAACTATTTTACCTAGATGTAATTATGCACTTATAGGGAGAAAAACGTTTTGGTATTCATGACACTTAATCTAAATGAGGTATGTTAACTACTTCTCAAAGAATGCATTTTAATTTTTATAATGACAATGCTGACAGTTACAATATCATTTTAAACTGAAACTTGCTTGTAAATAATTAACCATTATGGTCTATCAATTGAATATTTTAATTTTAAAAATCAGCTCTGTTGATTTCATATAAGTAGGAAATCATACTGGAAACATATAATCTTGAAAGAAAGAAAAAACACCATACATTGATGCATGCTATCAGATATAAGATTATAAGATAACACACAACAAGACCAGAACTGGGTCTCTTTGCATTAGGGCCAAACCAAACAAATAAATGAAATCACATTACAAGCGAAAATGTATACACCAGACTATAGCTAGTGCTTCCCCCCCTAAAATATGTTTAGGAGTACTCTCATTTTCCTACTCATATTGAAATATTGCCCCTCAATGAGGCCAAACTTAAGTTCACAAAATGTTTAGGGGTATGGGTACCCCTGCGTCCTCCCAGAAAAAAGCACTGATTATAGCCTAGCCAAATCTTAAAAGGGTTGCCTCAAGTTGATTTTTAGTTGAGATGTAGCCCATTAACAAAGTAGGAAATTTAGCAAAAACGCCAAAACATATAGTTTTTGAGCTATTTTTATGGGAAAACGGCACTGCTGACATGGGCTTCCATACGTCAAGATATTCCTGGACCCTGAATTCTAAAGGGCAAGTCTCTAAATCATACAGAATGTCAATTCAGCAAGATACAGGGGATTAAACAATGTTCTGAAATTGTGAGAGTCAGAGGGATGATTTCTGATAGTAAGTTTTGAAGTTCCAAGATGAGGTTCCAAGCCACCTTCTTGTACAACCACATTCCTCTATTCCTCAACTGAGTCATTTTTTTTTATTCAAAATTTACTGTTGTCCACATTATGTATAGTTGTGTGGTGGGAATCCAAACTGCACCATTTCAGACTGCAGGTGATGTGGTGGAGCATACAGGTATGTGCACCAGATGTGCCAGGTCTGCTCTCTGAACAGGTCTGTTCAGGGATCGTGAAAAGGGGTGAGTATGCATTAGACACATAGCTGTCAACTTACAGATTTGAAAATAAGGGACCAGCAGCCTCGAAAATAAGCGATCAGCAGCCAAAATAAGGTATTTTAGTCAACCAGCTCCTTTCCTTTCCCCCATAACAGTCAATCGAAGGAGCCTCCAAAACAAATCCAAAAGCCCCCCCCACAAGATCGCCGCCCACCATTGTACTCAACCAGCTCCTTTCCTTTCCCCCCACCATGTGCCCCCGCTCCAGACAGACCTTTTCCCCGGCAAGGGTGAGTGGGCCGTCGATGACGTATCCATCCGATTCCAAGCACAGGTATGTTCAACTACTGACCCCCTCCAAGCCAAAGGCAGAAAGCCCAGCCAGCAGCCAAACGAAGCCTCAAGTGGTGGTTCCCACAGCGCAACAACCCGGCAAAGGGGATGCAGCAAGGAAAACCACCGTCACCTCTCTGCTGGGAAGCGCTGAGCAAAGGCAAGTCCCCGGGCAACGTGGCCGATTTGATCGGCACAAGGCATGCAAGCTCCACTCCCCCAGTCGTTCTTAGACTCCTTATTGGGTGAGCAACGCAGCCAAGCAACACAGTTGGAGCCTCCCTCCTCCCTGGCCGGCAGAGAGGGAGGGAGAGGAGCTGCTTCCTTTGAAACCTGGGAAATTTAAGGGACATCATCAGTAAGGGACGGGAAGCGGCGCTGGGATAAGGGAGTTTCCCGCCAAATAAGGGACGACTGACAGCTATGATTAGACACCTGGCTTGCTCAGCTGCCGTGAGAAGTGGCAGTAGGGAAGAAAGCAAGCAGACAGAGATACTGGCAGAAGAAAAACACCTGGATGGATCCTGACTGGATCTGCAGTGTCTGCCTGTTTCTGTATCTGGAAGTGGCGGTGGCCATGGGTGACTGTCTCTGTCTCATGACCCTGTCTCTCCCTTCTTCTTCCACCACCCACCAAGCTCACCACCTTTTGTGGAGACTCTCTAGGACAGGAAGATAAAGAAACCTTCCTCTGCTTTGGTCAATCTCAGTCAGCTCATTTTCTGGTTAAAGATAAAGATCATGAAAATTGACTATCTCTTTGCATATGCCTGATTATCACTGCAGCAACAAATGGTATTTTGTATCTCGTTTTTTAAGTTTCTTAGTTTAGTTGTTAGTTTAAAAAGTTTTAATTTATTTAGTTTGTTTGATGAATTAAAAATAGTGTCATTTAGTATTGAGCATGAATGTTTGCAAAATAAAAAATAAAAATCCCCTGGATGCACACCCTAATGAAATGTGTTGTGCATGCCTATGGTAGAACGTCTCTTTTCCATGCAGAAGGTCCCAGGTTCAAACCCTGACATTTACAAGTAGGACTGAGAAAAGCTTCTGTCTGAAACTCTGGAGAGCTACTGCCAATCAACAGTGAGCTAAATAGACCAATGGTCTGACTCCGTATAAGGCAGCTTCCTATGTTCCCTGCTCATAGTAAATTAACACGAATAATCTCTGACATGTTAACAATTTCTTCCGTGGGAAAACATTTTTTTAAAGGTATATATTGGTTGATTATGTTAGCCGCTGCCTTTGCACAAAGAGGTTCGAAATGGACTGTAACACACCTATGTACAATAACCATAAGTAAAACAGAAAAGCACAATTCAAAACTATAATTTTAAAATATAATTCCCCACCTGCAATTTGAAGTGGTACTATCCAGAATTCTACCACCTGATTCCATGCAAAGTGTAGATCAATTCTCAGTAAGCCAGGGGTGCACAGATCAGCAAAGGAATGGTAAAACTGAGCAAGTATCACGGTTGGTATTTCTCATCCCCATCATACAAACACGGCAACTGTTGTTAATGGATAGGCTGAAAATTTAACTAGTCATCCATCTTCTAGTTGGAAGATCAAGTTACATATTTTAATTTTCAACCTGCATGGATTGCTAATTGAGCTGCATATTTTATTGGCCTGGAGAACTGCATTTCATGTCACTATTGTTACCAATCCAGGGAGCTTTGCTAATTGAGTTGCATACTTGATGAACTCTGGAGCACTCTGTGCTAATTGAAGAGCATTACTGAGCTGCTGAGCTCCTAGGTGATGCTTTGAACTCACCGAAGTATGAGGCATGGTTGGACGTGCCATTCGAGATGCATACTCCACTACTGGAGTACCTGACCAGTTCAGCTGGCAAAATGTTGCATACTTTTCTTAATATATTTTAAAAGCTTCAGGAGTTGCACTGAAGACCACCTGCCTTGAACAAATACGTCCCAAGTATGACTAAGGTAAGCAGTACAGTTTAATTCAACTTTAAGAGGAAGGTACTTCTGCTGTATGACTGATTATTTCTTATTCAGATACTGCACTTTGAATGCCAAAAAAAGGTCTCCAAACTATTTGGGAGAGAGGCTCAGCATAGAACACCGATTCTGCATGCAAGAGGTCCCAGGCATTAAAAGTTATGGGAAAGATTCTAGAAAACATTTGCCTGTTAGACAACACTGGGCTAGATGAGCAAATAGACTGAGCCATAAATCTGATATGTGGCAGCTTCTTACATATTATTACGAAAAAGGGGATATGGGATTGAAACAAGGGCAAACAATACTTTTCTTCATCTGTCTGTCATCTTGTATATAAAGATCTTGGCCCACCACGTGGGAATCAGAAGTCAGAGGAATTGTCATGATCCACTTGTAATAACAGAGCTGATTTATAAAATTAAGGATTTGATACTACTTCAGAATTTAATTTTGATTTATTTTTTCAGTGCTGGACCTTTTCAGATTGACTGTTGAAATTTGCCTTAGAAGAACCCCCATGTAACAATGTAGGACCAACAACAAAAATAATAGTGTTAAGGATGCAATGATTTTTGCAAGCCTCCTAAATTCAAGAATATCTGTAATTTCTAATAATGAAATAGTTCAAATATGGAGAAAATGTGCATTAAATATCATGGGAGGATTAAAAGTCCATAAAAACACATTTTAGTTGTAATCATTGTTTTAGGCAGTAGGAATGTCAAGGTTTCTTTATGTTGCTGCCACTGCAAAAATCAGAGTCAGGTCACAAGGCTATGAACTATGATACCTATGATTTATGATTCACCAAATGTTTAGCTAACAGCATTGTGACTTAACTGAGAGGCCTTTTATGGAGTTTTTACACCTTTCCTCACTCCAGTTCTCCCTGTACTCTGACCACTGGAAAACCAGTTTAGCATGAGAACACCTTACTCAAGGCTTACTGTTTTAGTACACTGAAACACACCATAGATCATGAATTGCCACCACTTGCTGATTTTTGATGTTGTTAACTGAGACATTTTAGATACAGTGGTACCTTAGGTTACATACGCTTCAGGTTACATACGCTTCAGGTTACACACTCCGCTAACCCAGAAATAGTGCTTCAAGTTAAGAACTTTGCTTCAGGATAAGAACAGAAATCGGGCTCCGGCAGCGAGACAGCAGCAGGAGGCCCCATTAGCTAAAGTGGTGCTTCAGGTTAAGAACAGACCTCCGGAACGAATTAAATACTTAACCTGAGGTACCACTGTATGCTGATCAGAAATCTAGGTTGCATTCACAAAGTTCCAGCTCTCCAGTCCCTATCAAAATTAATCAAATACGATAATATTTTACAAGTATCTTAATCACATGATCAGGTAGTAAGGTGGGGAAACACTGAGCTTTTACTTAAAATTACAGTGAGGCAGTGGAACAAGCAGCAAATGACTGGCTACTGGAAATGGCAGAAGATCTCTGGATCCTGGCCATACTGGTTATTACAGTCCTCCCATGCTATCTTTATCCTGTGTCTCATTACTCTGCTATTCAATAAAAAAACCCAAGTTAGTTCAATATTATCTCCCAAGAAAGAGACCATTATTTTAAAATGATACACAACTTCTAGTAAGCACTTGAACAGAAAAAAGTCTCACTAAACTTCTACAATATATTGTGGAGGATCAATTTTTTCTCTCATAAGGTTAAAAAATTTAAACCAATAATCTCTATTATATAAGTCAACACATAGTCCTTTGCGTTCACAATATAACTTGGTAGCGCTGTCCCCAAGGTTTGAATTTATCAAGTGCCCAAGCATACACATTGCATAAAAATTGAGAAGCAGAAAATTGAGCACTGGCCTTTCAGCCCAGCTCAGTAGTAAAAACGATTGAATTTTGCTGTCAAGTACATTAGGGAGAGAGATCGCAAAATGGAGATAAATCAGATTAACACTTTAAAAGATAAATGGTACTCTAGCCAAGTTTAATCTTACTTTTGAAATGTGCAAACTCATCACAAACCTTTATTGTAGATCAAAAACATGGTGCAGTGCACTAGAAGTCACTATAGGACACGTAATCACCCTCTCATTGTGTTCAGGGCTTCCCCTGGCAAATATGGATACGATTAGTTCGCTACATCACAGGAATGATGCACTGGTGGAGGAAGAGGAGTGCGGGGGGAGCACACCGCCCCAGCAGCGCATTCCCGGTTGAGTGCCATTGCGGCTGACCCCCAACCCGCCATGCCCCCAGGACGTGCACCCGCCCCTGCCTGCTCTCCGCCCCCAGGTGCCAGAGCATGAAGCTCCACCACTGGAATGATGTTCCAAAATCCAGGTCAACCAGTAGCCACAAATACCTTTTCTTCCCCCCGGTCCTTATATTGTTGCCTTCCAAGCTCTGCTTGTGGGCTTCTTGGTGACATCTGGTTAGCATCTGTAGGAAAGAGTATTGGATGAAATGGACTGTTGGTTTGATTTGGCAGTGTCCTTCTTAGAGTCACTTGATAAGAAAAGAATTACGGTGCATTAAAAAATAGCCTTAATTAAAAATAGAAGGACT
Source organism: Podarcis filfolensis (assembly GCF_964270895.1). NCBI lineage: Eukaryota > Metazoa > Chordata > Lepidosauria > Squamata > Lacertidae > Podarcis > Podarcis filfolensis. The sequence goes on along the minus strand of NC_139608.1, from coordinate 20,777,063 downwards.
TTGAGAATCTTTTTTTTTTATAATACAAGAGAAAGCCGTGCCCTAATGTTAAGAAGAGAAAACTTTATTGGTTGAATATGTTGGTTCAAGACCTAGACCTTCCATTGCCTACCCTGGTGTCATGCATAAAGTGCTCTGTTTGGGTGGAAGCAGACTGCCACTGACTACCGGGGTTTGAATTAGGAGCTTCATGGTCTGAAGTTAGACTTGTCTTGGTGGACTACCTGGGACAGTACATGCACAGGTCTCAAAACCAGCTTCAGGCACAGAGGGGATTAGTGATATGGAATACCGCCACCCCACAGTTGGGAGCAAGAATTGACCAAGTTTGCTGTAGATGCTGGGAGTTTGGCCCTTAGCCTTGCTTACCCAACAGACCAGAGCAGTAACTTCTGCCTGCTGTACTACAACAGTTGACCACTGATACCCTGGAGAAGACACCTATAAGGTTTAGATTTTGACACAACTACTTAGGGCCCACACTAATAAAGAAAACAGAACTACAGAATAGCTGAGATGATGGTAACTATAATATGAAAAACAGGGCTTGAACAACAGGCTTGGGGGAACTATCAGTTTAGCTATCAGCATACACAGAATTGCAGCAGTATTCACATTTTGTCTGTTTAAAAAATACATCAAAGTTGCAAGAAGCTCATAATTTCAGAATTATGTATTATTCATTTTGCTATTGCATTGCAGGTGAACCAAATCATCTCCATAAATACGTAATGTTGTATCCCACTTTTCATATTTATTAAACGTAACTCACATTACAAAAAATAACATGACTTCATTCAAATAGAATGAATGAAAATAGCTGCCGTGTAGAACACTGGTTTAGATGGAGTTCAGGATGAACCTTGGCCAGTTGATGAGTTTCTGAATATGCTGAATTTGGAGCTGTCATTCCACATTACTCTGCACCCATTCCATGTCAGCTTCTATGCAGTTCCCCTAAAAACTCATTATAATTAAAGGCAGTCTGGGTCTAATAGGTAAAGGGTAAAGGGACCCCTGACCATTAGGTCCAGTCGTGACAGACTCTGGGGTTGCGGTGCTCATCTCGCTTTACTGGCCGAGGGAGCCGGCGTACAGCTTCCGGGTCATGTGACCAGCATGACTAAGCTGCTTCTAGTGAACCAGAGCAGCGCACGGAAACGCCGTTTACCTTCCCACCAGAGTGGTACCTATTTATCTATTTGCACTTTGACGTGCTTTTGAACTGCTAGGTTGGCAGGAGCAGGGACCGAGCAACGGGAGCTCACTCTGTCGCGGGGATTCGAACCTCCAACCTTCTGATCGGCAAGTCCTAGGCTCAGTGGTTTAACCCACAGCACCACGGTAAGAACCTAGATTGGTCTCTATTTTTGAATAGCTTTGTTGAGCTCACTTCTGGACCTGGGTCAGGTCCTTAAGGATGGCTTTGGGTCCATCGTGCAGATGTTGTTTGGAGGACTGCTCATGTTTTCCATCTGCCTCGTGACGCCATTGACTGTGCCTCCTCTCCATGCCCACTAACAATTAAGGGCCTTTTCTGATTCCCTTTCCTTTCCCCATCCCTTCCCTTCAGTTTAAAATCCATTTACTATATCCATTTACTCTATAGATTTACCAACTGCAGATGCTCAAGAAAACTGGAAGCCATTTCCAGTAGCGGCACTGACTCACTGCTCATGTACTTTAAAAAATGTGTTAGTATCCAGATTTCCAGTGAATGAATGGGGAAAAAGACCCCAATGATTTTCACTTATGAGAAAGCCTATTTCATTCACAACTCTAGCTCCTTGAGTAACTATGCGAGTAGCAAGTAGTAGGGCATGTGCTTTCCAGACAACACAGATGAGGTTTGAACAAGTAATCAGGAAATTTAACAGTGCCAAGCAAATCTGCTTCACTGCCAAAGACAACAGTAGGCAATTGACTGGGCAGTAATTAAACCAGAACAAAACACGTCCCCCAAGCTTTTGATAATTCATTTCAAAAATGCCATGCTAATCTTTCAGACCATAAGCTTACAGAATTCCTTAGTATCATGGACACTATGTGAAGTGCCTTGTTTAACTATCGTGCTACCATATTTGAATTTGATCAACTGTGTCTGCCTGGTAGTCAGCTTCTGTTCTGACTCATCACAGAATCATGGGAACTGTAGTTTACTCCCACCAGTGCTACAATTCCCAGCGCCCTTAACAAAGTACTGTACAGTTCCCAATATTCTTCGGTGTGTGTGCTTTAAATGTATGGTGTAAAGGCAGGCTTGCTCAGTCTGCTGTCCAGGTGATCATTAGTGATGGGCAATGCTAGGACCCCTGCTCTCTCCTCTTATACCTCTTATCTTTAGATCAGACAACCCTTCTCTTATTAAACATGGGGGGGGGGAGAGAGAAGAGAAGCAAAATTGTATGGGTGGATCCCCTAAACAAACTGTGGGAACTACTGCAGTAAGGAAGATAATTTAAGCAACTTTTTACTTTGGGTTTACTGGGAGCAATAGCAACTCCTGATTCCAAATGTGTTCAAAGATGTTACAAAAGGATTCTTAACTTGTAGCATCCTAATAAAATCTCAATAAATGCTAATTTATTTTTATTTATGAGGGGACTTAGCATTAGTAAAAGAGTTTGGCTGGATACATAGATAAAAGCCATCTGTTTGTTCATAGGACAGAAGCACCCCAACAATTGGAGAGAGATGAATAAATTATTCCAGTAGACACTTTGCATTTTCCTTTATACTTTGGATCTCAAATGTTTGACTGCTTCTTCTAGAGACTGAGGTGGTTCAGTATTTAACCACTGCTAGAGCTCCATAGTAGGTAGGAAGGCAAAGTTGAGGATTATATTGATGTAGTAAGTAGAAATAATGTTATTGGTTTTGATAGAATGTCCTTCCACACAATGGATTTCAGGCTGGAGTGTTAAATTGCCAAGCAGTTTTCAGAGGTGAGCTTAGTATCCATTGCCTTACAGTGGTTGCTAGTGAGCTATTCCATTTTCAGTTGTGTTTTGCATTCTAACAGAATAGGACAGACAACAGAGTTCTTGTAATTCTCCTCTCTCTATAAAACAGGGTTGTTTTTTTCGCAGTTTTTTCATACAGCACATTCATGATTTCTGGACTTGCTGTGACATAATGTGGAAGTAACCAATGGTATAAGGGGATTCAGAGATTGCTGCTTTAAGCTAACAACAACAGGCAGTGTGGGGTAACTACCTCACCACCTCAGTATTCCTGATCTCCTCTCTCCCTTCCATACCTCTTGCCCAGGGGAGCTGCCTCCTCATGTCTAGACTAACTATGCCCCCCTAAAGCTGTAATCCTGCACCCACTTACCTAAGGGTAAAGGTAAAGGGACCCCTGACCGTTAGGTCCAGTCACGGACGACTCTGGGGCTGCAGCACTCATCTCGCTTTACTGGCCGAGGGAGCTGGCGCACAGCTTCCGGGTCATGTGGCCAGCATGACTAAGCCGCTTCTGGCGAACCAGAGCAGCGCACGGAAACGCCGTTTACCTTCCTGCCTGAGCGGTACCTATTTATCTACTTGCACTTAAGTGCCACCAAATTCAATGTAACTTACTTCTCAGGAGGCATACATACACTTGTGCTGCAAGATACCATTTAGGGGCAGTCACCACCTTCCCCCAATCCATGTTATATAGTCCCCATGTGATTCTTACTCGTAATACAACTGTGGCCAGCTCACTGGTTTTAGAAACTGAAAATTAAGTGGCCCACGAAGTAAGTTTCTGTTCATGAAAGCTTCTTCTCAGTAATGTCTTCTGAAACTTTGCAGCTGGTTAAGGACCTGATTCAGAAACATACTCTTCAGAAAATCCACCCACCTAGCAAACCATTTAATACATTCTTTCAGTGCATTTACCATTCCCAAACAGGCATGCCCGCTACCCACAATCACAGCTCCGTTCAGCCATGAATGCTATAGTACTTGTAGGGTGACTCACATCAGATCATATACTGTGATACGTGGTTTCAGAAACCAGGCTTTGGGGAAACAGACATTGAGCATTCTGATTGAACTAAGGAGACAGTGTCATCTTGCTCAGCTAGTTAAGTCTATACACTTACCTGGGGATTAGTATACCGTAATTGAACTCAGTGGGATTTATTTCTGACTGTGCTGTATAAAAGCTTTAGCAAACCAGGTCTATCTGAACCAGCAACCTATTACAGAGTACAATTCCACATGCTTCAATGAAACAATTGTCAACAGTAGATCAAAATGGCAAAATTCTCTATCTGCTGTCAGTCGTTCACAACTTTCAACATTTTAAAGTTTAAAATTGGGCATCATTTCAGATTTGGGATAGTGGTAGAAGTTTTTAGTAAGAGGTGCAAGATTAAGCAAGGTCCAAATTGCGACTCTTGGAACTGCAGGATATGGGTATGTACTTATTGCATGCATCCCCTTCTTCATGAGGGTCTTTTAGTTTTGACAAGGCTATTCTGGAGCCATTGCATCTTAAACTTGTCGCTGTTACGGCACAGCAGCTTTTTAACAATAAAAATTTGTAGCTACTCCAACATTGCTCTAGCTTTTATAATAACTCATAGTGAAGACAGCTTAGTGAGAAAACTGCAGGTGCGGCAATTAGTGGTGTATGGTAAATGTAATTTATCACATGATGTTATTCATCACACTGACGGCATCAAGGCTACTAAGTACAGTATACAGTACTGTACTGACCAAACAGATATCCAGCAGAGGGCAGTAGTATGTAAGTGCAAAGCTATTTATTAGATGGTGCCTTGCTTCATTCATAATAACTAATATATAGTACTACTGTTGCATTGAATTTCTTTAATAAGAACTGAAGGCAGCTTTGCACATGTATTTAACATGCTGATGTTAATTTTAAAAGATGTGCAATGCTTGCAGATGTATAGACAACTGGATGTTCAATCAAAGCCATTCTTAAAAGAAGATGCTAATGAATATTTTGGATTGTGATACAGACTGTTATAAAGTGTTTGAGGAACTATAAAACTCAATGCATGGTGAAACAGAAAAGCCTTTGCTAACCTCAGAGAACATTGGTTTCCTCACTCACTGAGATTACTACTAGAACTAGTGCCATCAAAAATAGTTAGGAGAACTCCTCTGAGGCCAATCCACAGAAAGTATCCTTTTCTCAAGCTAGCCGGTAAGTGATATGTGGCTTTATGGCTAAACCTGCCAAGTGGCTTTTTCAGATCAACTTTTCAGATATAAGTTTGCAGGGCTACAAGGCAATCTTCTTTTCAGTGCAGCTATATAGCTGGTGAAATAAGCAGCAGGAAAGTAAGCAACAACTCAAGATCTATAAGGTTTCAGTCCTAAACACAGGGTAAGTCCGAGTGAAGTAAGTCAGACTGAATTTGCAGACATGCAGTTCTAAATAAACAGGAATGAAATCAGGATACCTGCAATGAACGTGGATGGAAAGTTTTTGTAGATTTCCCCACCTAATCTTACTTACATTTACTATTGAAAACACGGGACTCCTGTATCACGTTCTGCAGTAAGAGTAATCTGGCATCCAATGCCAATTTTGTGCTGGCAGATGCTTGTTTGATTTCTTTTCTATGAGTGCCTAGTGGGAAACATGGATCACAAATACAACTGCGTGTGTTGAAACATTGCATTCGAAATATATTAGGATCAACGTAGAAGAGGTACAAAACAGCTACGGTAAATATGTAAAATATGGGGGGGGGGTCCCTTAAAGATGATTTAGGTGGTAAAGGGAGAACCACTAGCCTTACTTCATTTCCTAGCCTTGTGTAACTTCCCTCTACCCAGGGGAGATGACTTTGTGGAGGCGATCCCTGCTTGTAGGCTAGCACGCTCAGGCCGGTATTATAGTGTAACCCACATTCAAAACAATTGCGCCCTCCAAGTGTGACCAGATGGTGCAAAATTAGATGAACTCTTTCCATTTTTTGTGATTGCACAGGGGAGGGAAATTTTGGCAGGCGCCGGGGTGTGTGTGTGTGTGTGGTGGTGGTGGTGAAAAGAAAGCATGCTCCATTAATAATAATAATAATAAATTGTATTTATACCCCGCCCTCCCTGGCCAGAGCCGGGCTCAGGGCGGCTAACACCAGTTGTGGAACCAGAAAGCATTTTCTATTGTGGAACCATAATAGAAATCCTAATGGGTCCAGGTGCGAATTGAAGCAACCGTACAAGGTTGCTGGAAGAATCCAGATTTCCACACCTCAGATTTTTCCTGAGAAATAATAATAATAATAATAATAATAATAAACAAAACAACAACAACAACAACAACAACAACAATAATAATATAATTCATAATTCATAATAATAATTTAGAATAATAATAAAGTTATTATTATCATCATCATCATCAACAACAACAACAGCCGTTCTTTGCAATCCTGTGGACTCCAAAGGAAGCCCCTCACGACGACCGACCCGAGCAGGGCCCTAGGCCGCCTCCTCCCTCGGAGCCCCCGCGGCCTTTCCTCTCGTCCTCCTGCTCGGAGGTTTCCCTCAGGGAAGGCGGCCAACTGTCAGCAGAGGGAGCTGCAGGCCAGCCGGCCAGCCGGCGCCATCTCCGCCTTCTCTCCCGCAGCTCCGGGCTTGGACAGCAGGGAGAGGAAGGAAGAGGCCTGCCTGGGCTGCCGGCCCTCCTCGCCGCGCTCGGTCTCAGCCCGGCTCAACGGCAACGGATTCGGCCGCTGCAACGAAGCCTTTCCCGGGACCGGCGCTCTCTTTCTCTCTCTCTCTCGGCTCGCGGGGGTGGGTGCCTCTCCTATACTGGGGGATGGGCTGGGGTAGGGGCTTCATCTTTAATGGAGTTTTAAAAATATATTTTTCTCCACAAAAGCTGGAGCCCGGTTCTCTTCCTGGGTGTAAAATAAACGGCATTGTGGTGAGATCTCCGTTGCGTCTAGAGCAAACTGTCAGAAACTTCCATCGGCCTGGATTGATTGATTGATTGATTGATTGATTGACTGATTTACAAATGTTTTGTTTCTAACATCTTGTCTCCGCACAGGCTGCGCCCTCGTGGAATGTAACGTGTGAACGCCCGCAAATCAGCTGGGGTTGAGGGTTTAGCATCTTCCTGGGATCAGATCGAAAGGTAAAGAGCCACCCCTCTTCCTGTTCACACGCAGCCCTACCGGGGTGTGCGTGTGGGATATTTGGAGAAGGGAGGGTTGACTTCACACCTGCTGCCCCTGTTTCTGACCTCCTGGGTGCTCGTTCAGAAGATCAAATGAATGTGTGGAGCTTTGGAGAAGGGAAAGCAGGCGCATCCCCCCCCCAAAAAAATCAATTCACTGTTCATCCAAAAAGGTTGACGTTAACTTCTTTTCTGGTAGGCCAGTGAATAGGTGAAAAATGTAAACCCAGCAAGAATTTCTTAATCCCAGCACCTCTGGGTGCCTTGTGTTTATTGTGGGATAGGTACACTCATACATTCTTATTTATTTATTGCAGCATCCGCACAACACCATTGACATCTAAATGCCAGTCTATACACTCATCCCTCCCTTAAACTGGATGTACCCTTTCCAGCATCTTTTGATAAGTAAATAATAATAATAATAAGAATAAGAATAATAGCAACAATCCTGTTGCCAATGTTCTATTTCAGGTGCGGGGTGGGGACTATATTCACAGTAAAAAAAATAATAATACAGTAGTTTAAAAGTGGTGGGATGATCCTGATCACACAGTGTCACCAAAGTTTTAAGAGCTATCTATGTGTTTACTTACCACCCATGTCACTGCAGGAATGCTCCCTTTTACCAGAAGTGAGCCTCTCTATTGCTTATCTCCCCTTGCATTTTGGTAGTTCTGGCCTGTTTTTGGTGTAGCTGCATATTGTTCTTAACAGCAGAATCCTAAGCTTGTTCAGAAGCACCTTTCTGTTAAATGTGGTTTCCTGCCAGGTAAAGTGATACAGCATTGAAGCTAAAGCAAGAAGTCTTGAATTTCGAGCCTGCTTGATAAGCCCTTGAAGCTGACCCTATGTAGGTGAAGTGCAGGATTTGGCAAAAAGCATCTAAGTGTCTTGACCAGCTGACAGGTTTTCTATGAAATCTTTTAGCTGATACTAAGCATACTGCTTGACAATGGCTGGTGTTGCATAAATGTTAACTAGCAAAAGACAACAGAATAACATGCACCAGAGGAGATGTTGTGCAGCAAGGGGCCAAAGGCCAGACCTTCAGCCTCCAGAGGATTGTCAGCTTACCTGTATAATTCCTTTTGAACTGCTTGCTTCCTATAATAACTGGTGCTGGTTAACGTCCTGATGTGTCAGGTTAAACATGAAAAGCAAGTTACCCAAGATGACTGTAGATATTTAGCTATCCTTTCAGTAAGTACTGAGTAGTACCATAATCAAGGTATTCACCTGACTAAACCAGAATGTACTCTCCCCCCCCCCCACTTCCAGGTCACATGATGCTAATTCCCAACAATATTAACTGCTAGTTTGATACTCCAACATGTACCACGTTGTGTTGTTAGAGCTACCACAGAGGCCTCCCAGGGACATGCAAGCCCCGAGGTAATGAAGTGAGTTCTGCTTTAATAATGCATTGCATTGATTTTTTTCCCACTGTATTAGTCTTTTAGTTTTATGGTTGTTATCTTGGATTTTTTTTACAGTTTGATTTTTCTTTGTCTCCATTTCAAATTTGAAAAGAGCCAGGGAAATAATACAGTCTGGTGGCGCTTTTTTTTCTTCCTTAATAGGTTGTTGCCAATGCCTTTAATGTGTGGCAGAGGGGAAACTTTCAAAGGAACGAAGGTAATAAAGTCAAGTAGAAAGGAAATATGTAACTATCTTTGTTTACATAAAATGGGATGATACTTTATGTACCTTTAGATTTAAAAGTAGGGTTGTGGCACCTTGGGTAGATCAGGGTAGATCAAATGGGTAATTTGTAGCAGCTCGGTAACGAGTTCTAAGTTCCAGTTTTTCCATATGCCATATGATTTGTTTGCAGATGACTTTGTGTCAAAGCAAGCATTGTCCCACAGTTTCCAGTACATTCCCCCCCCCCCCAATCACTTTCCATATTGCAAAAAGTCTGGTTTATGGGGAAAGGGGGTTTGTTGCACAAGATTTCGCAATCAACCCATGGAGGACATGGAATGGAGATTAGCCTCTTGGTGTGTGTAATTCTTAGCTAACGCTGAAAAATCTCAAGAGAATGATACAGTCCCATGCTATATCCTTCTCGTCTGCTAAACACACTGTGCTGCAAATCAAACTTGTACCAGCAGCCCCCCTTTGTTTTCCCACCCCTTCATATGGTTCTATATGTGCTAATTATTACACTTAAGAGACAAGACTCAAATGTATTCAAAGTTTTGTAATAATATTTTTCCTCCATAGTATTTCGTGAATTTTAGAGGGTACCAGCAACATGGCATACTGCTGTTACCTTCCAAAGCACCTTCATATTTTATTAAATAAATTCTTGAACTCTGGAGATTTAGATGAAAATCCTAGCTTTAATTTGCAGTACAAATTAGTCACATAGGATGCAGATAACTCTATAAATTTTACTCGTTAAAGCCCTTGAACCAGTCTATACAGTACTTAACAGTTAGTCTGGCAAAAGGTTGGGTCACAGATAAGGGATATGTATCCATATCTGTAGTTGCAAGCATGGGATCAGTGACTGCCAGTTATTCCGTATTACTTAACAAACAATATAAGAATATGGTGCTTAGTTTTAATTTCTTTTGTTCTGTAGTACATATTCACATCACAAATGTTCTACCGTTTTTCTTTTCTTTTTTCTTCTTCTTTGCTTTAGGATTAATTGTTTTAATAATAAAAACAATTAATCAAAGCGTTATTTAGACAGCATGAAGACATATACAAGAAGGCTGTAAATGAGAAGAAACTGAAACATTCCAAAACAAGTTTACAAACCCCATCCAAGTCATATTGACTGCATCAAATATTGCCTCCCAATTTAACGTTTAAAACTAGGGTAACAGTGGCAAGTCAACTGGACTATGAGCCATGCAAGAGTATTGTAGCTGCTGTTTACTTCAACAGGGCTTGTACTGGAGAATTTCCAGATGGATTGATCCCTCTGTTATTAGCTTATGAAAAGTCTTGGGGGCAAGGAAGGAAATGAAAAATACAATCAGTAAACTGCTGCACCCAGGCAAATATGAAGCTTCTCCCACCGCACCCCCATGTCATTAGTGTTAAATAATGACATAAAATGGAATTTACGCAATATGCAATGTAGCAAATTATATTAAGGAAAACCATTATAAACAGTTCAACACTTGTTTTTCCTTCTGTTACTCTAATGCAGTTGTTTGTTTATTTATAGTAATACATCCCGTATATGAATGTATCATGCTTTCAAAGGTGCAGAAATGTTAAATTACAATTTTGCTGTAGTGGACACTTTAGCAGGTACAACTATATTACTGTTTTTACAGTTCTCCGACTGTCTTATGATAGAAAGGTAATGACACTTAAGAAACTGCGCCCTGAGATCCGGTATAGAAAAGTGGCCCATTTCAACTGGCATAAGAATACTCAAATGCTGAGTGGGTTAACATCTATATTTTAAATTTTCTTTCTTGCTTTGGAGTTTGCCTTTCATATGTGTCCAAATAGAATAATTAGCTGGATTTGTCTTTTAAATTGATGTATGAATGCTGGATGTATTTTATTTTCTTTGAATTTGGCAGGCCCTCCTGTGAGGTTGGAAACAAATTGTTGTACCCAATCATCCATCTGGATGTGGGAGCTTTGAAGGGGAAGAGAGAATATTCAGAACTGGTAAATGGATTTGCATGGGGTTCAGAACTGAGCCAACTTCTGAAATAATATCCCTCAACTTGAATAGATGGCTCTTCAGCAGCCTCCACATGCTTTTAATATCTCCCCAGTCGCGGATAGGAGATTGTGTCTAAATGGAACACCCTGGATTTGGCATCTCCTGGAAGAGTGTGTCGGGAATGCGTGGGAGTATTGGAGTGTTGTCATAGGCCTGATCTCCATTGTCTGCTTTCTGTTTGCTGCACTACCGTGAGTTTAAAATCTTTAAGTACTTCTCAGATTCATACATGAGTAATCTTGCCTGAAGCTCTTCTCAGAAGCTGCCTCTCTCTCTTTTTTTTTAGGTTCATTCTTTGATGCATTTCTGTCCCTATCTGCATCGAATAAATAGGATATGCCAGAGCAGCATGTTTCTCCTGTTTAAAGCAATATTTGATGGTTGACAAATTAGCTTGCTGCACTCTACTGTTGTGGTGACTTACGCTAATCTTTGCTATTTGGAGCAAATAAGAACACGTCACCCCCTTCTCCTTTGATCTCTGCATCATTAAAACATGTGCATTTCACACACTTAAATGGAGAGGGCAGAGTACATTATTATTGTTGTTGTTATTATTATTATTAAAAAATAATAATTAGTAATAATAATTTGTTTTTTATACCCCGCCCATCTGGCTGGGTTTCCCCAGCCACTATGGGTGGACCCCAACAGAATAATAATAATAATAATAATAATAATAATAATAATAATACGATAAAACATTAAAAACTTCCCTAAACACGGCTGCCTTCAGATGTCTTCCAAAAGTCAGATAGTTGTTTATTTCCTTGGCATCTGATGGGAGGGTGTTTCACAGGGCGGGTGCCACTAGCGAGAAGGCCCTCTGCCTGGTTCCCTGTAATCTCACTTCTCACAGTGAGGGAACTTGCCAGAAGGCCCTCAGAGCTGGACCTCAGTGTCCGGGCTGGACGAGGGGGGTGGAGACGCTCCTTCAGGTATACTGGGCCGGGGCAGCATTCTGTCCATTCTGTTGTTTGGTTCAAAGGACAAGCTGCCACACCTGTGTTGCTTCCCCCACCCCGACAGCAAGAAGACTGACCCACATGTGGTGGTGGTAAAGAGTAGATCTAGGAGTGTGTAACATAGTATCCCGGAACCAGGTGCGCTCAAGATGCTGTTGGAGTGTAACTTTCATCCTCTCTGGCAACCACTGAGTGCAGAGGAAGATGTGCTGCTTCCCCCTCTCCACCAGCCTGCACCTGTATGCAATTCCGCATCACCTGTGGTTCCAGGCAGGAACTTAAATACAATGTTGTGCTGCAGTTTGTTTTCCCAGTACATACATCACTTGCAGTAACAAAGTATAACAATCTAGCTGGTTGAACCTGAAGGGGTCACAGAAGAGCTTTAAGTCACCTACTGTCTTGTCTTAGAAAAGAGCAACCAACTTTTCCCCTGGTATCATGATGTAACCCAGGGTAGGAAATGCCCACCAGGTGTTTTGGACTGCAACTCCTGTCCTCCCTGAACAGTCGCCACGCTGGCCAGGACCGATGGGAGTTTGGGCATAAAGCAGAGAGTCTTGGGTTTGGAAGGCTAGGTTCAAAAAAGATTTCATTCAGTGATGTATTCGCTCTCTCAATTCCTCACTTGTACAACAGGAATACCAGAGACCATCGCCACAGGTTTATTGGGAGGGAAAATGGGAGGTTTGTAAAACACTTTGCTCAGCAAGTGAAAATGGATACAGCCATTATCACATACCAAGAAAGAGAGGGGAAGAAGAATGTGTTTTGCCCATTGATATCACTGGAGCTTACTTCTGAGTAGATATTTAGCACCGCAGCTCCCCTATTCTTCCTTCTGCTTTCTGCCAATGTTCTCTCTAACCTACAGAGCATTGAAATTGTTCAAAGCAATCCATATCCCATTTGAGACCAATGGCAAAATTCCCATTGATTCTTTTCCTGGATTGCCCCCATTGTACCACTTATTGCTTCTCTTTCAATTGCTGGTTAGTCTCTGTGCATTCATTTCAAGTATGTAGGTTGGCAATAGCAGGAACAGAGCATGGAATTCTCCCAGCAGGGAGGAAATGGCTGAAGTTAAGTGGGATTCATTTTGAAGTCTGTTATCTTGGGGAAGCCTGTAACTTATTGAACCAACTGTCTGGAAATTTGTGCTGAATAAAACCTGTGTTGCAAAGCCTTTGAGCCCCTTGGGTTTTACTCAAAAGGGGCGTCGTCATTAAAAATGTCACTTTTTGTAGAATGGGATTTTTTTTTATGGGTCACTTTTGGTAATGAGCTCCATGAACAGTTTAACAATTCAAAGGCTTGAATAAAGCTCTCAAGTCTGTTATGAAAGCTTTGTGTGACCCTAGCCATTTTTAAGTGTGAATGTGCACTTTTTCAGGATTACTGAGCATGACAACTGAAGCATTATAAAAGCTGTTGCTCATAGCTCCTTCTTGTCTTTATTTCTGTGCTGTTAGTATGTATGATACGTTTGTGTATTTTTCATTAGGGCTGATTAGCAAAGTGTAAGAACTATTACTGTGCTATTCATTTTATGTATTATTTATTAATTAAAATTCCCAACCCCACACTTCTTGAGCTAGTGAACTCGTAATGATTAGCAGCACAGAAATAATCAGAGCAGTATTAGAACATAATATGATCAACACTTATAACTGTTTTGAACATGTTTGGTGTGAGCTTCCTTGGGGGCTGCCCACTTCACATCTTCTGCACTTTGCACTTATTTTTAGATTTTATTTGTGTAAAATGCAGCGCATCCTTTGGATTATTTTTTTTCTCCCCCAGTCAACTGTATGTTGCCTATCGGAATGGAAAAGTGGATCAAGCACTTTCATTGGGCTTTCTGCTATGCTGGATTGCTGGAGACCTCACCAGTTTTATTGGGTGCTACTTGACAAATCAACTTCCAATACAGGTAAGTAGTCCAAGTTTTAAATACAGTGGTACCACAGGATGCGAACGGGATCCATTCCGGAGCCCCGTTCACATCCTAAAGGGAACGTAAGACGCAACTGCGCATCTGCGCGTGCACTGGTCATGTTTTGCTGCTTCCCCACGTGCGTGTGACGTCATTTTGAGCGTCTGCGCATGCGTGAGCGACGAAACCTGGAAGTAACATGATCCATTACTTCCGGGTTGCCACAGAGCGCAACCCGAAAGCGCTCAAACTGAACCACATTCAACCTGAGGTATGACTGTATCTGGCTTAGTAGAGACCTGAGGCCAATTTTGCCTGTTTTTTTTTAATTTTACCAACTCAACAGGAGTCATTAACCATGAAAAAGACCCCCCCAAAAATTTTTTCCACTCAGTGTTTCTTTTAAGCCAGTGCTCTATTAATGCTCCCTCTCTTTGTACTCCATAGCACGCGTTCTCTTCCCTCCCTCCCTGCACCACCACAGATATATCTGAACCCCTTTGTTAACCTTTCCTTCCTCTTCTCTTTACGCCTCATTGTGTACCCTCTTCTATTTCTCTCTTCACTCCCATCCGGTTGCCAATGAGAGAACAAAATGCTGGGTTTGCTGGGCCTTTGGCCTGGTTCAGCAGGCCTCCTCTATATTCTTATCTCTGTCTTTGTCTCACTTCTCTCACACAGATCTCTTTGAAGTTCATCTCTGTAGCAACCCTCCCTTTCTCTCTACAACCCACAGAGTACTCTCCAACCTCCTGGCCTCCTATCCTTGTTACTCGCTTCCTGCCATTTTTCTCACCTCCGCTCTTCAGCTTTTTTGCTCTCCCTTCACCTCACACTCTCTCTGTTAAGAGATTGGGCCACATGGTGTAGTGGGGCTGGTTGGCTGCAACAGGCTGGGAAGTTGGCACCCAGTCTGCCATAGATTTCTGAATACGCAGAAGGAAAGGAGCAATGTGGACATAGTGACATAGTCAATCCTTGCCCCACATTTCATAGCCTTCCTTTGGCCTTAATTTTTTCCCTCAAAGAGGTGGGAAAGGACCACAAACAACAGAAGTTTGGAATTCTTTTTTATTGCCTGTTACCTTGATTTGCATAAAAGATAAAAATGGGATATAAGTAAAGATGCTATTTTGCCTACTTTGGATGTTTTGCACTAAAGTATGCACCGTTCTTTTCATCTTTTTCAGATAATCACTGCCATCTTTTACGTTAACATGGACATTATTATGATATCCCAGTTTGCCTATTATAAGCTAAAAAATCAGAAGGCGACAAAATGTGAGTCTGTTATTGGAGACTGCAGCTGGATGTAATTTGCTGCTGCTTTTAAAAACAAATTCTTAACACTTAGAAACTGCTTAAACCCTGGGTGTGTTTTTAAATAGCGTGTTTGCACTAGATGGCTTAGACTCGAGATGCCTTAAACACTAAATGTTTTTGCAGTTAGGATGCAATTACTTCTAGAAAAAGTTGCATTCCTGAATTATGATAGTCACACACATTCTCCTCCTGGCACTAAACAAGGGAAGAACTTGGGACCAGCGTTCAAAACTCCCATTGTTCTAGGAGCATTTTGTGACAGGGAATTTCATTAGCAGTTTCTGAGCTCTGGGTGCAGTCCTGCGCCTAAGATTTCAGATTAAAACTGCACAGTGGAAGGAAAGGGGAACGTTTTTCTGCCTCCCCACTTCCAGCCACTCTCTGGAGAAGACTGGAGAAGAGATCTTCTTAAGAATATTAGAGGGGCAGGCAGGGGAAGCACGGCTTTATTTTTTGCAGTCTTCAGATGAGGACTAAACCATGTGAAAAATGAACATAATATTTTAGCTGCAGTTCATTCATTTTCAGCTTTGTAGTCTTGTTATAAAAAAGTCTGTCTGGACATTCTGTTGTCGCTCCCATAACCTACGTTTAAGGTGCCATTTAGCTTTCATATGTCAGTTTCTAACACTGCTTGGGACTCATTTATTTTAAATAGATATCCTGGATAATGATTGGATAGTAAAGAGGTTGCTAAATCAATCCAGAAAATATGCCCAGGTTTAGGCTACAATCCTAACCCCCCCCCCCACTGAGTAAAATACCATTGAACTCAGTAAGGCTAACTTCAGAGCAGACTGGCATAGGATTGCACTGTCCTGCATTCATCTGTGTTCCATGGTTTACTACTTTTAGCATGATAGAGTTACCCTTAGACATTCCTGTGCAGCAGAACAAGTTCCTTGTATAATTTGCTAATAACGCTCAGCTGCTTTTCGTAGACAAGCCTTTGTGCTTTATGGGATCCACTCCAGAGGGCCCCAAGCTTGGAAGGCAGTTTTGAGGGAGGGGCTGGCATTTGAAAGGAAGAGGGGGCTTTTTTGTTTGGTTTTTTAAAAAACCACACTATTGCCACCAGTTCAGATGCTGGCCTGAAACTATTGGTATCACATATTATGTCTCTGTATATCACAAACAAATGTTAGATTTCTTTAAAAGCAATAATGAAGTACTTAGTTGGCCCTGATTTTCATTTGCTTTTCAAGGTGGCATAAACTTGAAAAACTGTTGTGTCATCTGGGTCTTGATGTGCATCCTACTCGGTTTGATTTTACCTGGTCCGTTACTGCTGCGGAACCAAGTCCAGAATACTCTTTCAGGAACAAGTGAGGTACAACTTTTTAATGTTTCTATTTTATTACTTTGCTTGTGCTGTTCTTGATACCGATAGTAGTGTGGTATAGAATTTCCAAGTACTTAAAACCCCAATGCTAACTAGCAGACTCAGTTTAATACCACTTTTTCCCATTTATTTAAATGATTTCTTAATTAATTGCATTGACTGCTGTGCATAGGTTAGGAGGCAATGCTGCCTTTTGTGTTTAAACTTCTGTCAATCTCGAAATTATTATTTCTCTCTGTGTGTGTGTGTGTGTTTTGTTATCTTCAGAAGTCTCATGGCATGATTGAGATGTCAGGATTTGTGTGTGGCTACATATCGTGTCTCTTTTATTTGGGATCTAGAATTCCCCAGCTGTATAAAAATGTAAGTATTTTATTACTTATTTCTAAAGACAGTGCACGCCACATGCAACATTTATTGATCAAGTTGGGGTCAGCTGCAGAGATTGGGAGCACTGGATCGTTCAGCATTTGAGGCTAATTTGAATAAATTCCTATAATTCCACTAAAGGTGACAAAGGTTTAATAGGTTGCCTATTAGGTTTATGATGCTGTGTCTGTAAAGGGACCCCTGACCATTAGGTCCAGTCGTGACCGACTCTGGAGTTGCGGCGCTCATCTCGCTTTATTGGCCGAGGGAGCCAGCGTACAGCTTCTGGGTCATGTGGCCAGCATGACTAAGCCGCTTCTGGTGAAACCAGAGCAGCACACGGAAATGCCATTTACCTTCCTGCCAGAGTGGTACCCATTTGTCTACTTGCACTTTGACGTGCTTTCAAACTGCTAGGTTGGCAGGAGCAGGGACCGAGCAATGGGAGCTCACCCTGTCGCGGGGATTCAAACTGCCGACCTTCTGATCAGCAAGTCCTAGGCTCTGCGGTTTAGCCCACAGCGCCACCCGCTGTATCTATAGTGGCCTGTAAATTTGGGAAAGTATTTAGTAGTGTAAAGCCTGTTTTGCATGCCAAGGTCCTAGATTCAATTCCTGACATCTCCTGGTAGGGCTGGGGGGGAATCCCTTTGTGGAATCCCGGAGAGCTGATCCCAGTCACTATAGACAGTATTGAGCTAGATGAACCAATAGTAGAAAGTTGTTCCTGTGTTCCTTTCTTTCTTTCTCTTAAAAGGTTGCCAATGAGAAAGACATGTGGAGGCCAAGATAGTTATCACAGGATTCCTAATTTATTTCTGGTCATGCATGTAAAGAAAAAGAAAAAGAAAAAAGTATGTGTACTTTTGCTATAACACTGCTTTTACATTTATTTTTTAGTTCCAAAGAAGATCCACAGAAGGCACCTCTTACCTGCTTTTTGCTTTAGCCATGATGGGAAACTGTACCTATGGTCTAAGCATTGTCTTAAAGATGCCTACGACACAGGATCTCGTAAATCTTTATTTCTGGCATCATCTCCCCTGGCTTATTGGGAGCTTTGGGGTTTTGTTTTTAGATATTTTTGTATCCTTTTCAGATGAAAATTACTAATATCACTGCAGCCTCCTGGTAAATAGCATTTTGCAGGCATATGATGAAGTAACAGCTTTTAGGTGAAAAGGCCTTCAGGGCTGTAGTAAGGAAACAGTATTCAGTAGGCTACCCTGTCATCAAATCTTTGCCCAGTTGGCACAAGTTTACTAAGTTTAGCTTCAGGTAGGTAGCTGTGTTGGTCTGATGCAGTCGAAATAAATAAAAAGAATTTAAAAATTGTCCAGTAGCACCTTGGAGACCATCTAAGTTTGTTCTGGGTATAAGCTTCCGTGTATCTGAAGAAGTGTGCATGCACACAAAAGCTTATACCCAGAACAAACTTAGATGGTCTCTAAGGTGCTACTGGACAATTTTTTAATATTTTTATTTATTTAGCTGTTATAGCACGCACATTTGTTCAGTTTGCTCAGTTGAGAACACATCTTTGAATGCGTTCAGCCTATATTTGTTGTTATATGGGATTCAAATAGGTATATCACATCCATCTGTCCATATACTGTATGATTATACTTGAAAGTGTGGCTTTGAAAAACTGTCAGAAGGAAGAAGAATGTTTAAGTCTGCAATCTTATGTACACACTTCCCTGGGAGATAAGCTCTACTGAACACAGTTGAAATTTAGTTCTGAGTAAACATGCATATGATTGAGCCCTACGTCTGCTACCCTGTATACACACCAAGTCCCATTCCATAGGATTGGGCTGTAAAATACATACAATTTTATATAGCATGTAGCACACTTACCATAAGGTTTTGTGGTTACAAGTTGATTAATAAGTAATTGATGACAACCTTAAATCACGGGTCTCTAGCATAATTTGCATCAGGAAGCGTTCATTAAATAAATGCTGCACCTTATTGGCTTTGCCTGTGCTGTTTGTTTCTGGTTTTGGTTTGGCAAATTGCACTCTGTCCCAGATAAAAGCTTATGGTTAGTCTGTAAAGCCATCTGCTAAATGACACAAAATGCTCCAGAATGAGAGGAGGGGGGAGGAATCTTTTCACCAAATTGTAGAAATGTGGTTGGCTTCACATTTCATATATGTGCTTCATGCCCACTCTAATATAGAAAGGAATTGTTTCAGATAAGCCTTAATGTTGTTAAAGAAGCACATTTTTTAAACAGCTGGCATTATCTATCAGAATACTTGTTCAGATTAAAGCGCCAGGCTGGACTGTCAAGTCTTTAAACCCAGAAAAAGAACATTTTATTCCACCCCACTTTATTCGTTTGCTAGGGTAATAATACGTATGTCTAACAATCCACTCCATAACACAGTTCAGTGACATTACTCCACTTCAGTGGGTTATATTGACTTTAATGCAACGGGTTTCACTTAACCTGAGTGAGCTGCACCTTGAGCTTTAAATGTTGCATTAAAGCCATCTCCTATCCACTAAAGGTAAAAGGTAAAGGACCCCTGACAGTTAAGTCCAGTCATGAACGACTCTGGGGTTGCGGCGCTCATCTTGCTTTACTGGCCGAGGGAGCCGACGTTTGTCTGCAGACAGTTTTTCTGGGTCATGTGGCCAGCATGACTAAGCCGCTTCTGGCGAAACTAGAGCAGCGCACGGAAATGCCGTTTACCTTTCCGCTGGAGCAGTACCTATTTATCTACTTGCACTTTGACGTGCTTTTGAACTGCTAGGTTGGCAGGAGCAGGGACTGAGCAACGGGAGCTCACCCCGTTGCGGGGATTCAAACCTCCAACCTTCCGATCAGCAAGCCCTAGGCTCTGTGGTTTAGACCACAGCACCACCCGCGTCCCTTCTCCTATCCACTAGATAACAATAAACTGCTAGCATAATTACCAAAAGGTTAATTAACCAAAGGTGGTTGGGAGGCTAGGTTTTCATTTTTGATAAGTTAAAGCAGACTTGATAACATGGCTATGGCAGATCAGCCAATATTGTGTTTAAGTGTGCCCTGTCAGGAGAATAATAGAAGTGCCAAAGGGGGTGGAAGCCACTTAGTATTGGTGTAGAAAAAGCTGCATGTGCCCTGTGATACACTTAGTGCATTGTTCTGTGAATATGCACAGCACCGGGAGAACCAAGACAAATCGTGACAATGCACAAGAACTGAGGTCACATAGGCCCCTCTCTTTTAATTCGTACTTTAATTGAAACGAATCCTAGTTAACAGGCTTGAAGTAGTCCATAATTCCCACTGTAGTACAAAAACGGTGTTGCCTGCTGCTGTGGTCTTTTTGCCTATTGGCAGCCTTCTGGAATGTATGGCTTCTAGCCATAGTTTGAACAAAAAACATTTTATTCCCCCAACGGTGAAAACCATGTCTGGGTCTATTTGGCTTTAGCTGGAAACATAACACTGGGAGGATTTCTCTCTCAAAAATCTGCCTCTGACCATGGCGGTGTATTTCTTGCCCATTTTCTAACGTTGTTTTATGGCACTGAACTTAAAAGGACTTGAAAATCACTAGCCACAAAGTTCTCCATGAGCAAAATGGCACACAATTCCCTGGCCACAAATATCTGCGCAGATTATTCTGTTGTGTGTCCTGTGTGAAGTCTGAATTGAATCTTAACGATGGATGATATCCAATTGTGGTCATCTGTTAGTAGGATGACTTTAAAGGGGGGTTAGTCAAATTCATGGAAATTAAGGATATTGGTGGCTACAATTCTCATGGCCATATTTTGTCCAGTAACGGGGGCAGTTTGCCTCCGAATACCAGTTGATTGCTGGGGTTTATAAGCAGGAGAGTTCTTCTGCGCTCATGTCTTGCTTGTGGGTTTCCACTCTTCATCTGATTGTCTACTGTGGGAGCAGAATGTTAGACTTGATGGGCCTTTCAGGGTGCTTCTAATGTCCTTCTGGCTGCTTAATTTAAACATTCACTTTTGTTGCTCACAACTCGAAAGCGATCGCTGTATAAATTGTCTTTCTGTCTCAAGTGACTAATAATTTCCCTGACTTTAACACCCAGATAACTGCACAGTTTATTTTGTATCGCAAGCGGAAGGAGAGAAGACCCAGCTTGGTGGCCTTGGAAGTTGAACCTCTGCTCATAAATGAAGATTCCTAACCTCCATATTTTTGCAGCGTTTCATTCTGAAGTCTGGAAGGCTTTTCTTAAGCGAGGGGTGATGCTCATTAAAGACTCAACACACCATCAGGTGCTTACGCTTGGACAGATACGATATCACAAAGGAGGGGGAAAGCCAAAGTTAAAGTTCCAGGATATTGTTTGCGCTTCGGTTACTGGACTTCAAGAAGAGCTAACTCTTAAGGGGATTATCCATCCCAGGAATAAAGTTATTTTCCCCCCAATATTAAATCCATAGTTGCAAATATTTCATTTACTTTTTAACTACTTGGTTCATTCCTGCAATCTAGAGCTGCATTTCTTTTCTATGTGACAGTGTGATTCTAGTGATATCCTGGCTTTAGTCATTGTGGTTGTCCATTGTGCTGTCGAGGCCGTCAGTTCTTGTTTAGGGAACTAGAAACAGTGAGTGTGTTAAAAGCAACAGAGATGCTTGAGTTGTTCCTTGGAAAAGCAAGTACAAAGCCTGTATTATTTAAGATGCTTACGACTCTTGAGAATTTTGGGAGAAGTGGTAGTTCAAGAGTTATCAGTGTGGCATCCACAAGTGCACATGCAAATGTGCCTTGGAGACCGCTGGTTCCCCAAAGCTCCTTGTTAAAATTTGACCTGAAAGAAGCATTTAGTTGCAGCAAATAGAATAGTTTGTGGTGTGTGCCCATGACAATTTCTCTGGTTTGCTCTTGGTCCCATGTTTGTGTAGCACAGTATAGAACTCGATGGAGTACCAGTCATTCTCAGTCTAAAACATATTACAGTGGTACCTCTGGTTACGTACTTAATTCGTTCCGGAGGTCCATTCTTAACCTGAAACTGTTCGTAACCTGAAGCACCACTTTAGCTAATGGGGCCTCCCGCTAATGGGGCCTCTTCCTGAAGCAAAGTTCTTAACCCAAGGTACTATTTTTGGGTTAGTGGAGTCTGTAACCTGAAGCGTATGTAACCCGAGGTACCACTGTACTACTACTTCTTCTTCTTCTTCTTCTTCTTCTTCTTCTTCTTCCTCTTCCTCTTCCTCTTCCTCTTCCTCTTCCTCTTCCTCTTCCTCTTCCTCTTCTCCTTCTCCTTCTTCGGCAATCACTCATAGCTGAGTAAGATTGTCTTCCATGAATGTGTTCTTAACAGTGTGTCCATAAGTGACTGTGGAGGCCAATTCTGGATCTGCACATCCTTCCACAGTGGGACCATAGGTTTCCAGGTGGGAGTTGATCACAGTGAGGATTTGCCAAACATACCTTCTTTGCTCACTTCTCCCTTTCGTCCTGAGTTCGTGTTTCTTCAAAGTCCATGATGTCTTTGGTTAAGGCTGTTCTTCAGTTGAAGCACTCGCAGGCCAGTGATTCCAGTTGTCAGTGTTTATACTGCATTTTTAAAGATTTGCATTGAGAGCATATTTAAAGCTCTTTTGTTGTCCACCAGCATTACCATTTGGGATACTAAGGTTCTCAAAGTGTGAGATGGGCCACCTTAAGGACACAGTACAATAGAACAGGCACAATCTGATGCCTAGCCCTGATTAAAAATATGAACATGAAGAAACAGACAAACAAAAGTTCATAAAATTAAAAAATTGTAATGTTCAGATCCCCCTCTCCATATATGCAAAATAACTACAGCCCGACCTCCCCAAAAAACAGGCCAAAAGAGGAAACAACTCTTCCTGCAGCCAAACAAAAAAGTTATTGCCTGTGAATCCCATGATTCCCATGTAGCAACCAAGTGAGTTTAAGACATCAGAGCACATCTTTTAATCTCACATGGTTCGTGGGATTTTAAAACTTGGAATATTCCTTTCCCTGTCCAGTTTTTAAGTCAAAAGAGAGTATTTATTGTATATATCCCTCTCCACTTGGGTGCTGCATCTGTGGATCAGGTCCATGTGTTTGCTGTATACATATTTTACCATGTGCAATGTTTGTTAATTGTTCCACTGTATGGGGGGTGGGGACACCAAAGTTTATATGGATTTTCTAGCTAGAATCTGATTTTCTGGGGTGGGGGAGTACAGTACAGTCTAACTTGGAGACAGATGTTGTTTCGGTCATTGCTATTTTTCTAGAAAAAGAGGTGCCAGAACTCACCATGAAAACCTCCCTTAATCTCTTACAATGCCAATGGTGCCCAAATGAGAGGTGCTAGTACTGAGTTTCCGCAAGTTCCGGCTGGGGGAAAAAAGCCCTGGTTTTGGTTGATCTGGGCTACCCAATTAAGGTAGTGGGTTAACTTTTTGAACCAGATCTACTAGGGCATTTATTCACAGAACCACATGGATTGTGATCTGACCATTTGCCTCAGGCAATTCAACTAAGAACCATGCTCAGTGTATTGTAGAAATCTTTTCAGACTTAGGGTATATTGAATGATGGTACCTTCCTATTGTCTCAGTTCCATACTTCCGTTGTGTGAAGGTTTTAGGATACAGGCATACCTTAGACCCCGAATGCCTTGGTACTCATAACGCCACAAACTCGGGAGTGTTCTAGTTTGTGAATGTTCTTTGGAACCCGAACGTCCAGCGGGGCTTCCGCGGCTTCTGATTGGCTGCAGGAAGCTCCTGCAGCCAATCAGAAGCCGCACTTTGGTTTCCGAACATTTTGGAAGTTGAACGAACTTTCGGAACGGATTCTGTTTGACTTCCGAAATACGACTGTACTTTCCTTATAAAGAAAAGCTAAAGAAATTGTGGAGGCTCACTTTTGAGTGAGTGAGTGTGTGTGTGTGTGTGTATAAATATATATATATATGAGACACAATATAGTTTTATCACATTATGAGCAACATGGTGAGAGTGGAAAGAAGGAATCTTAGAAAAACTATTGGTATCAGGTTTTTGGTGTGATCCCATGCTGCAGATATCCCTCCCTTCATTCCTCACCATTGGCCATGCTGCCTGGGACTGATGGTAACTGAAGTCCCAACAACATCGTGGGAGATCCCTGAACTAGAGCATGACAAAGACAAGCCCTAATAATAGGATTTCATTACTATGCTTATCTGGAAATGAGCCTACGAGGTGCGGGAGCGGAACAATGTAGTCAGATAACGAGGGTTTGGGGTGACATCTTTTAATTTAGCTTTTAATTTCCTTATAATGCAGGATTTACACTGCAGCCCGTGGCAGCTCCTTGCAGTATCACGGTGAACCTGGGATGCTATGATAATTGGTAACTATTACATCTGATGTACCATAATGACTTGGCATATCACATTGCTAGGTCTTGTGTTAATTTTCCTGGTCCACCAAATGTTGACAAATGTCAAAGTAAACTTGTGTTCCCTGTGGATTTCATTTTTCTTTTGTAGATTTCTAAAAGCATAATAACTGTCATGAAATCTGGCAGCCGGGCACTGGGATATTTTTAAGTCTCTGGTTTCAGGCAAAATTCCTAGAACGGATCAGATTCCATTATCTGAAACTGACTCTAAAGCAAGAGACCTCATTACTAGGAAAGAAAGAAAAAAAAGACTGTTGTGCGATGCCTATGAATTCTGGTTCATGAGTATTTCCAACCAATTCTTTTGACATTTAGTGTAACACTGAGTTTCTGTAGAACAAGAAAAGGTAACTGTAGCTATCTGCGTGGAGCGTTCATGGTGATGCAGATTGTTCATGAATAATAATTCTGAGCACAAATTCTTGCTCCAGAGATGCTATCTTCATGCATGGTTCCAGCAAATTAAGAACCCCACATATTATGATCCAAGAATGCATAGGGATCTTATGTTTCAGATCCCTGATCTTAGCATACTTGGGTCCGCATGAATCAGCTGTGTTGATATTGCTCAGGCTGTTGGGCCTCTGCTCCTAAAACTAACACAGGTGAGCTGTATGACCTGCCTATCAAACATTAAAGGATGCTAACCCGCCAACAGGTCATGGGCCATCAACCACCCTGACTTGAACAGGTTTTTTACTGTTTACTACTAAAGATAGCTGCTGCTGTTTTTATCTATTATTATTTTTTTGTACCCCACTGTTCAGGTACCTAACAGCAATAAAATATTGACACAATTGTTATTTGTTTGTTTGTTGCAGTTTTTTTTATTTTTTACCCTGCTCTTTTGGTTGGGGGTGGGGAGCATCCTGAGTGCCTTACATAGATCAGTGGTAAGATGATCCTTGCCTCCAAGCTTACAATCTAAGAGTGCAGTAGGACGCAGGTTCAAGGGACGCAGGTGGTGCTGTGGTATAAACCACTGCGCTTCTGGGCTTGCCGATCAGAAGGTTGGCGGTTCAAATCCCCGCAATGGAGTGAGCCTCCGTTGCTCTGTCCCAGCTCGTGCCAACCTAGCAGTTTGAAAGCATGCCAGTGCAAGTAGATAAATAGGTACTGCTATGGCGGGAAGGTAAACAGTGTTTCTGTGCGCTCTGGCTTCCGTCACAGTGTTCCGTTGCGCCAGAAGTGGTTTAGTCATGCTGCCCACATGACCCGGAAAGCTGTCTGTGGACAAACACCGGCTCCCTCGGCCTGAAAGTGAGATGAACACCGCAACCCCATAGTCACCTTTGACTGGACTTAATCATCCAGGGGTCCTTTACCTTTTACCTTTACCTTTACCTTACCCTTTGGTTTCAGATAGTACATGGGTAGACGAGTCTAAAAAGCCCAGGACACAAATTTTCATGGCCCTCTAGCAGCTATGGTGGCTCATTTACCAGAAGTAATGTATTTAGTGTTAACTCTGGAAGTGTAAACTCGATTCTGCAGCCGCCTAGAGCAAAATATACCATATTTCCCCGTGTATAAGACTAGGGTTTTTTCCTAAAAAATAATGTCTAAAATTTGGGAGCATCTTAGAAATGGGGGCCATCTCCCCCCATTTTCTTAAATCGGCATCCCCAAAAATAGGGGGCGTGTTATACATGGGGGCATCTTATAGACGGGAAAATACGGTGCAGTGGTACCTTGGGTTACAGACGCTTCAGGTTACATACGCTTCAGGTTACAGACTCTGCTAACCCAGAAATAATACCTCGGGATAAGAACTTTACTTCAGGGTGACAACAGAAATTGTGCGGCGGTGGCACGGCTGCAGCAGGAGGCCCCATTATCTAAAGTGGTACCTCAGGTTAAGAACAGTTTCAGGTTAAGAACAGACCTCCAGAATGAATTAAGTTCTTAACCTGAGGTACCACTGTACATACATTTGTGTCCCAGGCTTTTTAGACTCGTCTACCCATGTACTATCTGAAACCAAAGGGGCGCATGGGTTGCCAGGTATGAAGTATATTGACATTATTTTCAGCTCTCCTACCCCACTATAAAAGACTTGACACAAGGGGGGGGGGAGGCTGGGGAGGGAGGAGGAAGAAAGCAAGCTCATGCATCAGTTCTTAAAGTGACCTGCTTGGATGGGAAACAGTTGAGGCAGCCAGATGGAAAAGCTAATTTCAATAGTCACCTGGGCACCTGGGCTGTTCCATCGCAGGTAGCAAAATGTGTTTGACTGACCTTGGGAGGAGTGCCTATTAACTCTCTGCTAATGCCTCCAGCTAGAAACATGAGGAAACAACATATGGTTTGGCCCTCTCTGGTGTTATATCAAAAGGAAAAGACACATACAGTCAGATGTTTTAAGATTCTTCTTTCATTTTCCGCCCCCACTTTCATAATTTCTGAAATAACATTAAAAAAAAATGCAACCAGTAGTGGAAATAAACAACAGATTTTCATCTCTTGCTTGCTCTTTTCAACAACTGTCAGTAAATCAATATTTTAAGGTCCTCCACATTCCATTAGATTTACAAAAGGCAAGATCTCCATTTAAAGTAGCGGGGAAATGTAGGTTTTCTGGGTTATCGGCAAATCTCGCCTCTGACATATTGAAAAGACCTCGGTACGCTACTGAGGCAGGCTTGTTGAAGTTTTGGCAGATGAACTTTTCAGGGATGCTTTCAAAATTGCTGTGTCTAACCTGAACCTTTCAAGTTGGTTCAGTAAAGATGTGCACCCCCAGGGATATTCCCAAACACCTTGCACTGGTGTAATCCTGCTGAACCTAATTGAACTAAATCAGTGTAAGCAGCCTGTTCAGTGAGAATTTTTGCTGCTTATTCACTTAGCAGGCTTACCAATGTAACAGGCCATGTGTTTTTTTCTCTTCTTTTGTACTCCCGGGACTTTGTTAATAAGGAGCTTATGATAACTGCAAGATCATTTATTTTCACAGGAACTCGCCAGACAGTCTCTCTGGTCCCTACTTAGACGTTTTCTAACGTTGCTTACCAATTTCTTAGTGTCTAGTAAATTTGTAAGCAGTTTTGCAGCCGTCCACAGGCAAGGCATCAAACAAATTTCCTTCTGTTTAGCCCATATTCTGACATGATCCTAGTTCTAGCGCCCAGGGAATGGAAAGAGACGCTGCAAATCTCAGCAACAGTGAGTGCTGTTTGATGGCGCTCTAATCTGAATCCAGCTAGATGCTATGATGAGACATCTGGGGCACCATCAGTGGGAGAGTTAAATAGGGACAGCGCAAGAAGGATTCACTTTTCATAAATGTTCTCAGCAGCATGAAACAGCACCCCACTTTTTAAGTAATATTTTAAGGGCTGCATTAAAAGATGAAAACGTGCAGTTGTACAGAATGACGGCAACAAGTCATCTAAGTGTCTGGATCCTCCATATGGACAATCTGCTTTCTTTCTCAGTCAACTTCACTTGTCGTTAGTGACATCACATGGCCAAATCTGAATGGCTACATAGCACCGTGGTGTCATCATATATATACAGTGGTACCTCAGGTTAAGTACTTAATTCGTTCTGGAGGTCTGTTCTTAACCTGAAACTGTTCTTAACCTGAAGCATCACTTTAGCTAATGGGGCCTCCTGCTGCCGCTGCGCCGCCACTGCACGATTTCTGTTCTCATCCTGAAGCAAAGTTCTTAACCCAAGGTACTATTTCTGGGTTAGCGGAGTCTGTAACCTGAAGCGTATGTAACCTGAAGCGTATGTAACCTGAGGTACCACTGTATATATACTGCTGATTGGCTGGGATAACTCTATGAAGGAGAAAGAAACCCCAAGCTAAGTAATAATGACACCAAAACTAAGAAAATAAAGTTGAACAGTAATCAATAGGCTTGAAGCAAAGTGGTGAAATATATTTTCTGACACCACTTCAGGAATCAGGTGGTGTAACAGATAATACGTATTTAATGCAACATAGCTTAGTCAGTACATTTATTACACTTCTATCTGTTTGTCTTCTGGGGGTGTCGGAGCCATTTAAGTACAAGACAGTAGCCGAACAGTAGAAGAAACTTCTTAACAAGAAGTTCAGTTTGACAAATGCTTTGGGGGGCTGGTGTCCTGTCCTTCATTGAGGGTCTTCAGACAGAGGCTGGACCACAATCTGCTCTAGCTCTGTCATCAAGCTCAGAGCTAGACTAGATGGCTCTACCTCCCATCTCTATGATTCTAGATGCATCCTCCTATCAAAGCCAAACCCAATGATAACCAGCAGTTGAAAATGAGTCCCTTATAGCCCCCAACATTTTCTGCAACATATAACTGGCTAAACTATCACTGTTCCATCCACCAATTCCATCCATAATTTGCTAATAACAGCTAGATTGTGCCTATGATGTTGGGAATCTGCGTACATGCAGCTACTCACACAGAGTCAATTAAGGTTTGGCAGACAGACAAACGGTCATGTGAAGGAGTAAGTCTGCCTGGTGATACAGAAGGCATGGAGACTGCTCCATGATTGGTCAAGCTCTCTCAAGGGAGTGATAATTAATGGCCTACTAACTGGAATGTGTTAGTTCAGAAGTTCAGTGGTTCAGTGAGTGTAGGAGTTGTGAGTTGTGTATGAGAGAGCTAGCTAAAGATCCGTGTTCTGTTCCTGTAAATACTCCACTGTATATAATAAACACCTAACTACAAGTTCCTGGTTCCTGTTTCGTCTATCCTGTCTGCAGCCAATTGCTTCCATGGATTCTGCGTTTACTCTGCTAGGTCTGGCTAAGATCCTGCAACTAGTCAGAAAGTTGTGAAACACCAATAGGTTTTGCCAATATATGATTCCAACAGGGCTACTTTTAAAAATAATCAAGTAATAAAATAATTATTATTATAATAGCAAAATTTAGAACTTGCTTCTTATGAAGAGGATGGGGTGGGGGGTGAGGAGAGAGAACGCTAACCCAGCAATGGATGGCTTATTCATATGACTAATTTGTGAATGCTATCATTCAGGAAAGGTCCTGAATATCCAGAATGCACTTGCTTCCTGTGGGTCACGCACACTGCCCTTGCCATCTGGACCCATCTTTAAGCATGCCAAAGGCCAGCATTTGCCAATACCTACTGATGGGTGAATCCTGCACACAGTTGCATGAAAGGTGACCCCAAGCAAGGACTCAGGATGCTCTCTTGACCACTGTGTCCATAACTGTCCAGTTAAAAGGACCTGTGATGGCTTTAGGGGTTGCTTGTGCGTAAGTTACCACCGCTCTGGGCTAGGTTGCCTGGTTAAACCTTTTCTCTCTGGACAGCCATCCACTCCGTGGCTGTTCAGTCGTTAGCAGAATCCGTCAGTGGGCGTTTCTTGAACCTCTTCCAGCAAAGAAGTTCTTTGACGCCAAGGCGCCGCCTACTTTCCCTGCGCGGAAGTCTTCTGCGCAGGGTGGGTGTGGGCAGCGGAGGACCTGTGCTCTCCTTGCTGGTCTCCTGCGAAGAGTCCTGGAGCCTCCTCTCTGCTTCCCCCATTGGCCCCCCTCTATCCCTGGTGTTGCGCTGATTTTCTTCCCCAGCCGGAGACCTGCCTCTCTCCCTGCTTGGCCCCTCTCCAGCATCGCTGTGGAGCCTCGCCTCCTCCTCTAGTTCCGATGGCAGTTCCCTGACAGGACCTTAGTAGTGTTATAGGAATTCTAAGGTCTTATATATATATATAAATTAAATGTTCATAAATGTACAAGGTAAACACATACATAAGTATATAAACCATGTGTCTGAAATAGTATGGGAGAGCAACCCTGAAGCCATTTTGACTCTTTCAGTTGCTCAGTGACCTCAAATATTCCTCTGCAGTGAGGAAGCCTCCCCATCATCTCTTTACTCACAAATCCTGTCTTATGGGCATATTTGTGCATGAATAGGGGGAGCCTGTGACCTGGATTCAGGAACTAAGTATTTAGCATCTCACACGGAATGGCCAGGCTGCCCAGGTAAAGCAATCAGTGACCATTACCAGGTATCCTGACAAACAGGATTTCTGTTGCCTCCTTCTGTGATGTATGTATAAAGTTTTTTGGGGTGGTCTTGAGCTACAGGGTGGGCGATTTCAAAAGTCTATATACAGGCTTGCACACCATTGTTCTGGGTTCCTCCTCCCTCCTGCATGTGGTGAGTGAGGGCCCTGTTGCAACAGTTTAATAAAGATCAGGCTTACTAGCTGCTTTGCTTCTCAATATTCTCTGGTTGGCCTCTGTTATTTTCTCCTTCCAATAGGGAACCTACTTAAGGACTCTATACGGGCTCTTGGGTACCCCATAAGGGAAAAGGAGCAAATCTTCGTGATGTGCCTAAGATAGAAAATAAGACGCCTTACTAGATGGTTGGTCCATCTAGTTTGGTATTATCTCCTTTGCCTGGTTAGGGGTTCGTCGGGTTTCAAATAGACGTTTTTCTGAGCCTCACCTGTAGATGCCAGCAACTGAACCTGGGACCTTCCTCATGCTTTGTGTTCTACCACTTATTGACAGCCCTTACCCTATCACTGTGGACAGTCAAACTATGGAAACTGGAGGGCACGAAAATTGAACAAGTACATAAATTTAAATATTTAGGAATTTATTTTCAATATAATTTAGGGTGGAAAGCGCACGTTGAATATCTTCAAAACAAGACAAAAGCCCTATCACACTCCCTCCTCCATTTTTTCTACTCTGAGGGGGCCTTATTCATCCCTGCGGCCTTGAAAGTGTATAGCATCAAAGTGATGGCCACAATGGCCTATGCTGCACCTTTATGGGCTGCCTTTGCAAATCATATGCCTAAGCTTCCTTGAACTACACCAGGCACAGGCAAACTCCGGCCCTCCAGATGTTTGAGACTACAATTCCCATCATCCCTAGCTAGGGCCAGTGGTCAGGGATGATGGGAATTGTAGTCCCAAACATCTGGAGGGCCAGAGTTTGCCTATGCCTGAACTACACTGATAAAGGGCCAGATTAGCCGATATACAGATTTCCCCAGGCAACTAATACTAGTGGAGAAATTACTTCGGTTCCATCCCAGAGCTACTTCAAGCACCATTAGGACACTTGCAGTGGGCAGATTGCTGGTTTTGTGCACGACACATTGATTTCTCATATGTAGTTGAGCATTGTGATTTTCAAGCTCCTCTTTCCACCTGATGTCATTTTGAATATGCTTGCAGAAAAGTTCTTGCATCCAACTTTGAATTGCCTTTTCAAACAGGTTGCCCATTCTGCGGAAAGTTTACCTCTCTTCCTGCAGTTGATCTTCTCGAATGGCAGTGTTTGCATATGTTCTGTTTGTGTGTTCCCTTCCCCACCTAGAAAGCAAATAAAGTTCTGAAAACGCCTCTCGTAGTTTCGCTATCTTTGTCCATATGTTTGACTGCTTCTGCAGAAATCATCTGATGTGTTGTTTGAGCATCAGCACAGAATCTGACTTCCAAGCTTGCAATACGTAGAGTTTTCAGCTCTCTACTTTGTGGTTAGACTGTCTCTGGCTTCTCACCATTTCCCTGGGTAGTTATTTCTTAGATGCCTGTCATCATTTTGAGTCTGCTGGGGTTAGAGTTACTGACATTGAGGCTATGCAGTCCTAGGCTTGTAAATTCCTCTTCACATGCCTCTGGACAAGAGGACTAGGGATCGAATACTCTTTATTATTCCTTTGCAACCTATAAACCAGGACTATTCCAAACCCTTGTTAGTGCAGATCCCGCAAATTATCCCGTCTGTCCACAGAACTGTCTACAGAGAACTGATCATGACAGTATGTGTGATTCTGATTTACAAATTTGATTGGCTAGGATGCTGACAGAGGGTGGTATCATAGAGGCATCAGATGATCAGAGAGTAATTTCCAGGTCAGGGTTTGTCCCCTGCTGGGGAATCACTGTCAGCAAGAGATCATTTGGAGCAAGATGGGGAAGGGCAAAGGGAGAGGCAAGCTTGAAGCCAGAATCTATTAATATTATTGTTTATTAAATTTATATACCGCCCTTCCCCCAAACATCACCGGGTGGTTCACAATATAAAAGTATAAACAAAACAATAACAAACCAATAAACCTCCCTTCGACAAAAACATTTAAAAATACCTAGAATATTTAATCAGCCAAAGGCCTGGTTACAAAGAAACATTTTTGTCTGGTGCCTGAAGATATGTAATGAAGAAGGCAGCCAAACCTCTCTGGAGAAAGCATTTCACCAATGGGGGGCCACCACAGAGAAGGCCCAGTCTTGTGTTGCTATGCTCTGGACCTCTTGTGGAGGAGGCACATGAAGAAGGACCTCGGATTACGATCTCAGGGCCCAGGTCAGTACATATGGGGAGAGGCGGTCCTTGAGATACTGTGGTCCTGAGCCATATGTTTTAGGGGAGGAATAGATGGACAAACTAGCTATGAGTCTGCACACAGACTAACAAGCAACTGTGCAAGCAGAAGTGTTTTTCCTGCACGCCTGGGATCCAGCTCCTAGTTTCCAGAAGTGTCTCACTGACACACACACAAACACTCCAAGCTGACTTCTCAGATTACCACCAGTTGTGCATCATCTTACTTGTTTGGATTTACCGTGCTGCATTAAAATCTGCTAGACAATACTTGGGATAAAACACAACTTCTGTTGCCCAAATGAAACAAGTGATAGGAAGCTCAGTGTCTTAATTTTGGTGGCAGAACCAACATGGAACTGCTAAACTGCATTCCTCCTCAGTGCATACACACACACAAACACTTGAGACTGACTCTTTTTTAAAAACAACAACCCACAAACCTGTGATTTCAATAATTATAATTGCAGAAAGTTCATAAGCCGTAACGTTTTATTAAGATACAAAGACCGACTGATGTTTGCAAAAGAAAACCATTAACCACTAGATGGAGCACTTGTGATTCTGAAATGAAATATCAGGCCATAAAGAGCTTAAAGCTGTTTAGAAAAGGGGGGGGAGCTATTCTGCCTATCAATCTCCAGCTGCATTAACAAGAGGGACCCCATATGCCTTGAAGACTATTCTTTCTGTTCCCTGCCTTGGTACATTTTTCTACCTCCCCTTGGGCCAGGTCAGCTGTGCCTTGCCACACACATTGGGAAGTTGCTGCCTACCTATGGTATTTTTTTTCCAGCTGGCCACATCTTAATGTTAAATGACTGACTGATATCATTCACTCCTTGACGATTTGCTACTAGCTACACAGCTGCACAGCTGATCACATAATCATAACAAGTCCTACCACCACTACCACCACCCAGGATGCAATAAACAAGCCAGGGTGGAAATAGACATTACCCTTGACATGACCTCCACCAAGAGGCCTCTCTCCATCCCTGCCCATGCCTGCATCTGGCTGCAATGCTTCTGATGGAGAGGAGCAGCATTCCAGGGTCTGCCTGTGAAGATCCCTCTACCTTCTGGGCAGAGCTCCAGAGAAACCATCACCCAGTCCACTCCACTCTGCAGCACCTCTTTAAAAACGGGCATTGAGGAGGTGATGGCCTGTAAAACGCTCCATTCTTTGGATGTCTTTTTGGACCACTTACTTATTTGTGGTACGGTTATGGGGTGTTTCATTTTTGCTGTTGTTTTTTTTAAATAGACTTGATGTTTAAAATGTCATTTTCACTTTGTTTAGCCTGGCCTTGTCCCTTAAGCCATTCGGTCAACGCTGGTGGGGGGGGGGGACTGCTAACTGTTTCCATTTAGAAAAGCACAAGAATGAATGAATCTTCAGAATAATGAATGGGATTAGACAGATTCACAGAAGACAGGCAGCCAATTGCTACTAGCCACTGTCAGAGACAGTATGCCTCTGAATACTAGTTGCTGAGAATCACAGATGGGCAGACTCGTGTTGTGCTTATGTTCATCTTACAGGCTTCCAATGGGCATCTGGTCAGCCACTGTGGGAACAGGATGGTAGACCTGATCCAATAAACTCATTTTACATTCTTCTGTGGCATCATTAAACTGTACATTTCCTTGCCCGTGCTCCACATCTTTGATTGGTTGTGGAGGTGAGATGCACAATGTGACAACAGTGGTAAGAAGGCCAATCTTCTGGAGATTCTCAACACAAGGTTGCCATTTTCCTGTTAGCAACTGATTTGAATAAGGCTCACTGTTTCATTATCTGCATCCTTTGAAATAATGATAAGATACCCAACCAAACAAAAAAACCGGGGGCCTGAATTAACCGTTTCTTCATTTCTTACTTGAGGTGTGTGGGGTAGAAACTCTCAGTTCACATTTAACAGACTACCTGATTGGCCACAGTCAACCGATACAGACCGAAAGTTTAAAATCTGTGGAAAAAGTCAACAAAATCAAAATTGATCATACCAAATAGTTCAGGCACTCCCTGTACAGTGTTCCTCAGAAAGACACACATCGTTTAATTTACAATAGAAGTAATTAACCCTTGTCAATTACAGTGTAATTACTCAGTGACTTGAGTGTCTAATTGACACTGATAATTAACTTTTCACACAATTAGGTGAAATGTGATTTAGTTTTTCCTGCGCGGCGTTGAATAAGTCATTTGAACCAAAGTGGACACACAGATCAGCCCATAACATGTGATCACCTTATGTGTTTAATTACTAGAGTGCAGTAACTGAAGGAGTATAAATATTATGACACATGATTCATCTTTTTAAATTTTAATTTGTGTGGTGTGTAATGAGTCAACAATGGTCACTGACTGCAGGATCAGAGCCCCACAACCATATCTATTTTGGTTTCTCTCACACGAGCATTATTTCATTTAAAGCTTAGATTATTCTTCAGGTTGAGATCTTTGAAGTATTGCTTCATTTAGGAAATTCCAGACTTCTCTCTCTCAGCTGATTTTGCTTCATTGTGAAAGGAGGCACCTTCTGTTTCAGCCTTTAAATGCCTGCAGAATGCTTTTCTATTCTGCCATGCTTAGACTGCATTCAAACAGCAGTTTAGTTCACATTCTCGATGTTTCCCTAACTGTTAATTTCCACATGATGCCTATTGGAGCGTTCACACGATGTAAAAACCATTTCTGGAAATATAATGGAATATACTGCAAATTCAGTGCTCCTTTCCATGTTATTTGCTTCTGGAAAAAAATCTGCTTGCAAATAACACAGAAATAAGCACTAAAATTGCTCAAATATAACGTGCAAGTTAACAGTAAGGGAAATGGAAATAGCTTCTGTGCGACTACAGCCTTATGCAGGCAATTAAGAATACATGTTTCCATTACAGTTATTTGATAGTCCCTGATTTTGGTTTTTATGTGTTTTTATTCTATATGGATATTATTCTAAATTGCTTTGATTTTTAAAAATCATATAGCATTGTATAAACAATTGTATAAAATTAAAATAAAGGAAAGGAAAGGGCACAAGGACTCTTGAATACTTAGCTCTTCAGTGCATGAATCTGTCGGTTTGGGTTCTCTCAGTTTCTCATCTTTTTCAATCTTAAATTCAGTTTTCCACATTACTGCAGCAATCTGCGGTATTTTTTAAAATCCTTATTAAAATTCATCAGCATTTTAGTGCAAATATCTCCTAAGAAACACATTTTTTTAATGCAGTTTTGGCTAATGTGTATATTTTTGCAACCAGTCCCGCCGAATATAATGTTGGAAGCCTCCCAGAGTGGCTGGGGCAACCCAGTCAGAGGGGTGGGGTATAAATAGTAACATTATTATTATGGAACGGGATGTCCCTATTTTCATCGGAGAAATGTTGGAGGGTATAGGTGACGGGACCAAGAGAAGGGCCTGCCCCAAAGATCTTAATACCTGGACAGATTTGTACGAGGGAATAAGGTCTTTCAGATAGCTTGGACCTAAGCCATGTGGGACTTTATAGGTCATAACCAGTACTTCAAATTGTGCCCGGAAACAGATTGGCCTGGTTATGACCTATAGAGTCCTACACGTCCAAAGCTATTCTGAACACACAGAGCTCGTCCCATAGCTTTCCAGATTGCTACCTTTCCTGTCATTACTTAGTTAGAAAGGTAGGCATTGCTAGATACAGGAACATGTTTACTATTCTATAGTGATGTGTCAAACTGTTCAAGCCCAACTAATACTACACTGTTACACAAAGGAGATTGAGGAGTATCATGGTTTCAATCAGCATTAGGGTTACATTAGGGTTGTGCACCCAATTTATCCAAGGTACATTATTTAATATAAGAGCTTGGTCGTGTAAATGATCACGTCAGTAATCTGCTGGAAATTACCAGTTTTCACATAGTACGTTATAAGCAGCTATCTATGGAATGTACACCAGTAACAAGATGATTGATCTCATCTAGAAGTATTTCTGCAACAAGGGAAATAACACTGGATCAGTAACTCAAAATAATAAGGGAAGTTCCTATTATCAGTATTAGTACATAGGTGGGAGTAATCAAATATACTCCATTATCTTTCTACGTTCTTTCAATGCACGGATACACTAAGTCACTGCTGATAAAATCCAGAATGAGATATAATATCACATCATGAAACTATAGTTTGTTTATTAGATCTATTGCTAAGCCACATTTTACAGTAGGTATCTATGAGTCCAAATTTACAGATACTCCTAACGTTAGGGTGGTTTCTCAGTAGAAAGCTTTTTGGGGCAATCTGAGGTTGAGTGGTTCCTGCTTACTCTCTTGAAATATTCTGCTAAGTTGCCCTTTTTGTTGTTGCTTCATTTTTCTTTTGGTCTAGTTTATTGTGTATTTTTAACTAGGTATCTCACTGATTCTAACATCATTTTAACTGATTTTAATATTGCATTTTTCTTTTGTTGATTTATTTATTTCTAAAAAGTATTTCTGTGTCACCAGCTCATACAATACAACATGCTAGATAAAGTACAAAACACCATAAAACCAGTACAAAATGATCATTAACTTGACTGGCTGGTGGGGGCAGGGAAACTAAACAGTTGCATGCATGGACTTAGAAAGGATTTATGCTGGTGGGTGGGCAGGACCCACCCGTCATCAACATCTGACTCTAGCAGATTTGGAATGAAATGTTTTAAATTACTTTCTTTTGAACCTAAGTGCTCAGAAAAATCTGTCAAAATCTTTCTACAGTTTCTACACTTAGTCAAGTATTTTTATTTATTTACCTGATGTGAGGAGCAGCTGCCCCCCTATCCCCTGGCTATGCCCATGGTTGCATAGGACTAACTACATAAAAAGGTCTTTGAGAGGCATCTGACAGTCAAAAGTGACGGTGCCTGCCAAATCACTGCTGGAACAGTATTTCACAGTGTGGGATGTTAAATGTTGTAACCCAATTAGTAATAACAGTATATTATTACTATTACTATTAGTTTACTCAAGTAAAGGAAAAACCTGCTCCTGGCACTGAGCAACATGATTTCTTCTTTAGTTTAAATAACTGATATCTAAGCAGCTCAGAAAGATGCAATACAAAAAATAAAAATCAGTTCAAACTATAAAACCAAACTGGAACTTCAACAGGGAGGGAGCCTGCCTGACCTCAACTGGAGTCCCATAAAATGGGGACTAAGATACTAAACACTTAGCCCTAATGATTGCACTCAAAGGCTTCATATAGACGTTAAATATCTGACAGGGACCTCACAGCCAGAGGATGGAGCAATGGGCACCGCAGTATTTTTATTTTACTTCTTCCCACTTGCCATAATTAGAGGTGTTTTGATCTTTAAAAGTCATCTGTAAAAGAAACAATATAGTTGAATGCTATACTCCCCCCCCCTTGTGCAGGTCTTAGATTGTTGGGTTCTCTCCCCCACCCACATCCCTGAAAAGGATATCCTTAAGATATAGAAATAATATCTGAGATGACCTGCCAGTTTTCTGAACTGCTGTAATGGTTATACTGTAAAGAAACTCTTGACAATGATGAATAACCGCTGAAACTTCAGAATAGCAGGCTTTGTTTATTTTGCCATCTTGTTGCATTTATGTCAGGTTTTTCACTTGGGGCTACACTTATTCTTTGAAAGCTGAACTGGTTCTCTGTCATTTAACATTCTCTTCCCCCTTCCCTCCTCTTCCCTCCCTCCCACCCTACCTTACTTTTCTGAGGCATTACATGGAAAAATGATGGCTTAAGATGTTGCAATTTGGACTTTCACATTGATTATCTGCTGCTTCAAACCTTTGAAAAGGCTCGGGCTAGGCCCCACGGCAGGGCTTCTCTCCACGAGAAGAGGACTCAGTACGTGTGCATTTCTGGACTAGAAATTTCAAGCACTCCTGTTCTGCGCTGCTAGGCTGAATATGTTTCTGCTTGATGGCTGCTACCCTCCAACCACTGAGAACTTTTTGGTTCTTTTGGCCATGTGTACATAGTTGTCAAATGTGTCCTTAACCTGCTACCTGTTCCATGGGGTGAGCCCCAAAACAAAAGCAGAAAACTAACCACAGAACCTCCCCTTATTTTGAGGAGAATAGGAAAGTCTCATCCATAAGGGAAATATCAGTGGTTCAAGACAACTGTACATAGAACCATACAATAAATAATG
This sequence comes from Podarcis filfolensis, assembly GCF_964270895.1. Taxonomy (NCBI): domain Eukaryota; kingdom Metazoa; phylum Chordata; class Lepidosauria; order Squamata; family Lacertidae; genus Podarcis; species Podarcis filfolensis. Next base: position 20,738,365 of record NC_139608.1, on the reverse strand, counting down.
TATTAAAAAGTTAAAACAAGAAATCAGAAAACCAAAATCAGATATGAAACAAACAAATATGCACAGAACCACCACCACCCACATTCAGTGAACGTGTGAGGGATTAGTGCGATTGTGTCTTAATTGTCATGCCCTTGATAATAAACATCTACCGGTATCTGACTTTTAGAAGACATCTGAAGGCAACCCTGTTCAGGGAAGTTTTTAATGTTTGATGTTTTATCGTGTTTTTAATATTCTGTTGGGAGCCGCCCAGAGTGGCTGGGGAAACTCAGCCAGATGGGCAGGGTATAAATAAAAAAATATTATTATTATTATTATTATTATTATTATTATTATTATTATTATTATTTACTACTACTACTACTACTGGTTGGCCATGCCCCTTCAGCCACGCATTCAACATTCATGTGAAATCCTCCTCCCATCTCTTCAGCTTTGCTATCCAATCCGGAACATTGCTTAGCTGAGATTCCCAATGGCATAGAGGAGCTCTACTCACATACATCACAGCAATTTGAGCCTGAGCATAGAAGGCCCCTTTCACAATAATGCTGTACACAGGGCATCCAACCAATCTGTGCTGTCAGAGGCAGGATTTCTACCTACTCAATGGGACTTTCCTGCCTCTCCTTCCTCTGCACTCTCCCCAGAGGGTTGGCGGAAGCCTTACAACAGATTTAGGGGTCTGTGGGGGCGGAAATGCATTGTGCTACTGGAAATCCTTGTGCTGATGGGACACACACTCAGTGCTCCTTTGGAAACAAACAACCCAGGGTCTTTGGGTGTGTAGCCAGCAAGTGTGTTAGCATGGAGGTGTGGCCAGTGAGCAAGACTTGCTCCTTCTCCCTGACGTGTTCCCTGAATACCTCACTGCTTGATGTAGTTTCTCAGTCTACCAAGGCTCAGAAAAAAGGTACCCACTGGAAATCAAATTAGTAAAGGTAAAGGGACCCCTGACCATTAGGTCCAGTCATGACCGACTCTGAGGTTGCGGCGCTCATCTCGCTTTATTGGCCGAGGGAGCCGGCATACAGCTTCCGGGTCATGTGGCCAGCATGACTAAGCCACTTCTGGCGAACCAGAGCAGCGCACGGAAACGCCGTTTACCTTCCCGCCAGAGTGGTACCTATTTATCTACTTGAACTTTGACATGCTTTCGAACTGCTAGGTTGGCAGGAGCTGGGACCGAGCAACAGGAGCTCACCCCGTCACGGGGATTCGAACCGCCGATCGGCAGGTCCTAGGCTCTGTGGTTTAACCCACAGCGCCACCCGTGTCCCTTAATCAAATTAACCTTACTTTAAAAAAATGAATGAATGAAAAGCCTGCCTGGCTTTCTCAGGAAGTTCTTGTTTAACGCCCCCTCACTCCCTTTTTCAAAAGGAAGACAATTTCACCTCATTTAATTTGGCCAAAGAAAAGGAAAAACAAGTATCAATGAAATGGTCTGAAGATGCAGATTAAGTTTGGTGGGTTGAAGCGTGCTGAGATGCAAGGAGGTCAGTTTTTGAATTGCAATTGGCTCTGAGGCAACAACTTTCCCTCACCCACATTGAGCAAACAAAACAGCATTGTGTGTGGAGATGAGGAGCCAAATGGCCTGGCCATGGGAATAAACCCAGAGGGCGAATGGCATGGCAACTTAAAATAACACAACACTGTATTTGAGTTCCAGACCAAAGGACTAATAGCTCCTTCTGATAAAGCTGTGGTAATTAATACCTCTGTGGTTTATTACAGGACCTCTCTTCTTGCTCTGCGCTATTGAAGGGTGTAAGACGTGACCCTGGGTGGTTTGTGGAACAGTTTGATTTCTGGTGTCTGAGGAAGAGAAGATCCAGTAAGCCTGGAAAAAAGAGAGTTTCCAAGAAAAAGCATGATTTGGCCTGTCACCTTCAAACCCGAAGGTAAAAATCCCCTGGCAGGAGGAATATCATATGGAATTTATATTTGGGCTGCTGCATTCTTACAGAGCTCAAACACAGGTACTGCTACACAATCAATACAGCACATGGCAATTGGCAAGTGCGGCGGCGTTGTGTAAATGCTACAAAGAGATAATCCAGTGCTGTGGGCAAGTGGCTGTAGCCAAGCTACCTCTTCATTGCATTTAATCCTTTTAACTGCAGAAGGACAACAGCATCTTTCTAGGTTTTTTATGACCCTGGATTAAGTGGCACTATTATTTTCAATATGGCCTTTTCATTTTGCCGCAGTGTCTTCCCCCTTCTCTTCCACACTATCCTCAGTCCTCAGGACTGCAGATTTTATAAATCTGGAATGTGCAACAAAGGAACTTTGTTGGGTCTGGTAAATTTAGAAACTCCCCTTCACTAAGCGTTATTGAAGGCACAATTTCCTATCTAAAACAACTCACAAAGAATGATGTGCAGCTTCAGAGCAGCGGCCATATTGCCAGTAAAATCATTGAAATCTAGCATAACCCATCCAAACGCAACTCAGATCAGGTATAAAACATGCTGGAACAGTTGCCCAACTTTTAAAAAGTCGTTTTCTGGTAATGAAAAGTTGTAAGCGAAACTTTCCATTCTGGTAATGAACTTACCATTCTGGTAATGAAAAGTTGTAAGCGAAAAGTTGCAGGCAAGCTACTCTGGGGAAGGCAACGATTGTGTTAGGCACCCATGACTGAGAAGGCCACCCTCCTGGGTACGTCTCTGCACATAACAGGTGATGTCTGATGGTAATCCTACTCAGAGTAAACCCTTTGAAACCAATGACTTACTGGAATATTACCCGATAAGTTTAATTACTTGACCTACATCTAATGCCACAACAGCCATTTAGTGGCCAAAGTCCTATTGGAAAAAGGAAGTATTTGCCTGCTGGCAAAAGAAAAGCAGACAGGAGGCCAGTCTACGCCAGATGGAAGAGAGTGTCACAACTGGGAGCAGCCACCAAGAAGGCCCTCTGTCACGTCCTCATCACATGTGTCTGTGAAGGTGGTGGGACTGAGAGAAAAGTCTCCCCAGAAGAGTTCAAACATGGGCAGGCTCATGTAGAGGAGATACAGTCCTTCAAATAGCCTGGATCCAAGCTACATAGGGCTGTGTTGGTCATAACTGTGCCTGGAAACAGTTAATCTGCCAGCTCATCCCACACCTGATGCCAAGTGTGCCCACCCAACTCTGCCCTCCTGGCATTAATTATTTGCCTAAATTTGTAGCTCTAAGTTCTGAGAGGGCATGCCACAATTTGGTCTGGTGCTCATAAAAACCAAGCTGCAAAACTTTCAAAACGCCAATAATAATAATAATAAACACAAGTGTCTAAATCTGAGGCCTCCTGTTGAACTTGAGGTCCAAGCCTCCTGCCCTCACCCTGGGCACTGGCACCCTCCACTCAGAGGGCTAATGATGGCTTCTCTTACCAATGAACCCTTTAAGCTTCACTAGAACTTCGAAAGAAACCTTGACAGGATCACAAGCAACCATTGAAAATATTCCGCTATATCCTGGACAAAGTACAATTCTCCTTTTGTATTGTTTCTCACTCTTCTTTTTCTTGTTTTCCTTTACCTTATTCTTAAAAGTTTTCATTCACTGCTAATTCTAGAAGCTAATGTACTGCTAATTTATTTAGTAAAGGTCAACCCTATTTTCCTGTTATATCCCATTTTTGTTGTTTTGCTATTTCTGTTTTGTTTTCTAATAGTACATCAGAATAACTGATATGGTCAGGTAAGTTGCCCAAGCCCATGTCTAATTAATAGTAATATTTATATTTTAAAGGATCAATACCAGCGCTTGACCTCAATGTACAATTTAAGCTATTACTACATCACTAAATATGAAATGAACTATAATACATTTGAGAGGCAAACCACTTATATCGAACCCAGTTAATACTGATGACGATCTTTTATTATACCAAATGAAAGTGGTGTGGTTCAATTTAAATACAACAAATAAATGAAAGGGTGCATTGAAAGATTTTTCCATAGTTAATTTACTGAGGAGGAGGCTAACCGGGGCCTTCAATATGCATTATCCTTCCCAAGGAAGAAAAACAAACGTTTCCATGTGATAGACCATACAACCTGGACTGACGAAAATAGCTCACTAATGTATTCCAAATATAGTGCTTACAGTATATAGAAGAAACTATAAATTTTGGTAGGAGAATAAAAGCAGACTACAAAGCACAATGAAGGAATTTAATTTCAGTTATAAGATGCCAGCCGGTGTGTTTATCACAAACACTGTTAGCTGACTCAATGCAGTACTCAAAAGCTATTTACTCAAGGGTGTGAGATAACTTTTTGACTCATGGATTTCCCCTTCCTCCAACACACACTGTACATTTACACAATGTAAAAAGAAAATGTGTGGTTATATTGACTGGACTATGTTTAAAGGTAAAGGGACCCCTGACCATTAGGTCCAGTCGTGACCGACTCTGGGGTTGCAGCGCTCATCTCGCTTTATTGGCCAAGGGAGCCGGCGTACAACTTCTGGGTCATGTGGCCAGCATGACTACATGAATGACCACATGGCGAACCAGAGCAGTGCACGGAAACGCCATTTACCTTCCTGCCGGAGCGGTACCTATTTATCTACTTGCACTTTGACGTGCTTTCGAACTGCTAGGTGGGCAGGAGCAGGGACCGAACAACAGGAGCTCACCCCATCGCGGGGATTCGAACCTTTGACCTTCTGATCGGCAAGTCCTAGGCTCTGTGGTTTAACCCACAGCGCCACCTGCATCCCTGGACTATGTTTACTCAAGAGTATATTTTCATCAACAGGAAATAAGAGAGTTAGACCCACTGAATCTAATGGACCCAAGTTATTCATGTCCATTAATTTCAAAGGGTCTATTTTGAGTATGAAGAATATTGGATACAGCCCTTACAATGAACTGGTAAAAATCAGAATGACTTCACTATCAACTTCTGCCATTGTGTTCAGAGTCACTACAAGGAAAAGCCACTCCATCTAGCAACTCTGGTTCCAAAGGAAGGTCTCCAAGGAAAGAGAGAGAACGTCCTAGAAACTGGGTCCAAGTTCTTAAGAAATATCATTGTTTTGTTCATTTTGGCAGCTGCTTAGGACATTCCTGAATAGCTGGGAATTTACTTGAGGCTCTTTTGCAACACACTGCCACAACTTACGACATTTGATTCCTGATGGCAGTGTGCCAGAGTTGGACGCACTGGTTGGTTACCTCTGTTCCTTTCACTTCACAGCACTCATAAACACTGGTTTTTTCCTGCCCACGGTGCAACAACTTCTGCAATATGTATATGAAAAGAGTCCATATGCTCCTTACATGGAGGACAAAATTAGGTACTTTGAGGGACTGTAGCCAGTGTGTGCTGGTCCTAGAGCAGTCCTGGAGCGGGGTGACTATTGTTGATCAAGATCTTCTGAGATTCCCACTTCTTTTAGGAACCCACAATGTCACTTACCATGTCAGGCTCCACTTCTATAGAATGAATTCAATGGCAATGTATTGTACCACTAATCATTTATCAGAATCATGGATCATTTCAGACAATCCTTCACTATGGGGATCCTACTGCATGGTTGCTGCAAAAATAGCTGCTGTGGGGTGGAGGGAATGTTAGTCACCACTAATGTGATAGATCTGATATAATGAAGAGTAGTGAGCAGAAGCTACCATCCTTGCAGACCTGGGTTTCAATCTGCATGAAGTGAATGAGAGAGTGAAGGAGCTCAGAATTATTGCATATCCTTCTCAGGAGAAATACTGCACTAAGTCAGTAGACCCACTGTAATCAACAGACTTAAGTCATGGCCAGCTTAAGTGCAATGGGCTGGATTCAGCTAAGTTGTGCTAGCAGAAGCCAGTGTAATGAATCCAAAGTAGCCCAATAAGACTTTCTCCCTTTTGCTCCTCCACATGATCCCCATGTCCTCCCCAGATCTCCTTGAGAGGGTTGGAAGAAGTCCTAGACCATGGTGGAGCTGGGAGGAGAGGGAATAGCTGCAAGAAAAGCTTGCCCTGACAGAACGACCACCTTAGCGTGACGTCAAATTCTACCCATTGGTTGCAATGGGTTTACTCTATGACTCGATCAGAGACGTCCCATCTTTTATCATATAAGATTGCCTTTAGAAATAATTGGCCTGACTATAACAATAACATTTGTCGTGAGCATAAACATTGTAATGAAACCTTGGTACGAATAAGAAACCAAAGAACAGACTGTAGAAAAATGATCTAAATAACAATTGACAAAGAAAGTAATTTAATCTCTCCCTTTCTCTCTGCCGCCCTCTCTCTAATGCGTTAAAGGTTTGTCATCAATAACATACTCCTAATTAACTGTAAGTTTAAAAGTTTTTTTCCCTACCACATGGGTAAGCAATCTCTCGGAGTAATATAAAGGTTGTCAATTATTCTTTTATGTTCAAAACCCCCTATATTGTACTGTAGGTCAATGAGAAGCCACAAAAGGTGAAAATTGTTCAATACTCATGGCCTAAGGTCTGCAGAAATTTCCATAATATAAAAATGGAATCTGCTGGGACAAGAATGCTAAAATACAACCCTACTCCAGGCGATTGGTGTTCTGTTGCTTAGTGTGCCATAAACATTTCTAATGAACCTTTTTTTCAGAGGTGGATTTTAAAAAAACAAACACACACAGTGTTTGTAATTAAAGCATTATCTCTGCAATAGTACTTCAGCCATAAAATTAGGCAGATTTATCAGAGAATGCAGTTTCATGGGGAAAGCATATGACCTTTGGGGGGAAAATATTGGGCATTTACATAGAATGTATTCCTTCCATTAAATGAACAAAGGGCACCATTTTAAGTTTCAGACTGGAAAGTGTGGGAGGTACTTTCACAACATGGTTCAAAGGCCTAATCTTCAAGAGAGACTCCCTCCCTTAACCCCCGTGTATTTAATGGAATTAGTCATGGTTGCATTTTATGTTTGCTGGTTTGTTTGTTTACAAATCTGTGCCCTGCTCTTCAGCCCTGAAGGGTTCTCAGAGTGGCCAACACAGCAATCAATTTAAAAACAGCCCATCATTGATATTAAAGCAGCAGACCATTAACAAACAAGCTAGGAAGATATTTTTTTTTAAAGCACATTATCAACAGCAGCTAAAAGGCCTTGACAAAAATAAAAGGGGTATTCACATGGTGCTTAAAGGATAGCATAATCAGGGCTAGGTGAGCATCCTTTGGTAGGGTATTACAATAATGTAAAAATACATTATTATGGATTGTGAACAGCCTCACTACAGATGGTGGGGTAACCTGTGAAATACTGATGAGTCCTCCACCTCCTTCAGGAATGACCGCTCCCAGCTTAAAACGGGGGGCGCCCTTTGCGTGGACGCGTGCAGCCCCTAGATCTGGAGCAGCTCCAACAGCATAGGCTTGGCTTTGCCTTCCCTCAGGTGGGATACCTGGAGGTCTCCGCCTACCTCAGTCAGTTGTCCAATCCCACCTGGGGGAAGCGTTGCCAAGGAGACCAGGCCAGGTATGGGAGGGATTACCTGCCCACACAATAGAGGGAGGATCTTACCTGGGAATCCTCACTTGGCTCCAGAGCTTCTCCCACCCTACCCACCCTCAGTTAATGTCTTATTTTGCAGGTTAACTTTTCTTCACAGGTTTTGCAGGTTAACTTTTCTTCACAGGTATGCGGGCGCTGCTACGTTAAGGTCGCTGTTAAAGGGCCGGAAAGGAATTTCCCTGCATTGGCAGCTTTCGCCTTTCCCGTAGCAAAACGTCACAACTTTGGCGGTATCAGGCCTTGGGCGGAATCCTTTTGTCCATCTTCCTCTTTGCGGCGGCGATACCAGGGTTCCCCGTTAAAGGGGTTTTCTGAAGGGAGGCTTTGACCGTACGCCGAAAGGTCGTCATTGCTCTCCCCTGCGGCGGCGGCGTTACGGGGGCGGCTATCTCTGCTTGAACATATGTTCTCCAGAGCCGGCCCATCCCCCCACACACACACTGGATAACCCTGATGCTCCCTAGGTCCCCGGCTGGGGACTGGGGAGGAAGAACACCCAATGCCTGAGCCAAGGTCTACCCACATTTGAAATTTAATAAAGTTGTGGCCAATTTAATCCCATAGCACGTTGTCTTGAGTCGTTATTCCACATGACGGGGGGACCGCGCGGGATCTGGGGACTCCGCCTGTCCACGCAATGTTGATATGTCTGAAACACAGGGGCAAGAGAAGTGTTGCCCTAGCCTCCCTAAATTCCTGCCTTATGCTATTTATTATTTAATCTATGAAGACTGTGTTTGAATGCATTGGCCACTCTTGTTTTCTTACATTTCTACCCTGCCTTTCTTTCATCATGGAACCCAAGGCAGCATACATGTGGTTTTGAGGCAGTCATCCATCCAAATACTGACCACAACCAAACATTGCTAAATTTTGTCATGCACCTTGAGACCATAACCAGGGACTATCCAATATTCTTTATTAGGTAGGGTAACCTAGTTTGTTTTCATCATTCATTCAGCCACTCATTCATCAGAGATAGCATGATATTCAGTTGAAGATGATGAGCAATTGGAGGAATTACCCTTAGTTATATTTGTAACGTAGTCTTTGAGACAGCATCGTAAAAAGCAGAGACATCACCTTGCCAGCAAAGGTCTGTATAGTTAAAGCTATGGTTTTCCCAGTAGTTAAAGTTATGGTTTTCCCAGTAGTGATGTATGGAAGTGAGAGCTGGACCATCAAGAAGGCTGATCGCCGAAGAATTGATGCTTTTGAATTATGGTGCTGGAGGAGACTCTTGAGAGTCCCATGGACTGCAAGAAGATCAAACCTATCCAATCTTAAGGAAATCAGCCCTGAGCGCTCACTGGAAGGACAGATCCTGAAGCTGAGGCTCCAATACTTGGGCCACCTCATGAGAAGAGAAGACTCCCTTGAAAAGACCCTGATGTTGGGAAAGATGGAGGGCACAAGAAGAAGGGGACGGCAGAGGACGAGATGGTTGGACAGTGTTCTTGAAGCTACCAGCATGAGTTTGACCAAACTGCGGGAGGCAGTGGAAGACAGGAGTGCCTGGCGTGCTCTGATCCATGGGGTCACGAAGAGTCGGACACGACTAAACGACTAAACAAACAAGTCTTTGAGAGCCACTGGATGGCAGAACAATGAGAAGGACCACTTCCACTGATCTTAATGTGTGATAGAGAGTAGGGATGGGTGAATCTATCCATTTTGGTTTCTTTCAGTTTCTCATTTTTCCACTCAAAGGTGCAATTATCCACATTGCCACAATGTTAAAAAAAAGGGTCCTCATGAAAATTCGCCAGTTAATTTATCCTAATATACACACATTCACATGCAATTTTGCCTAATGTACATGTTTTTGCAAAGCAATTTCTTCTAACATAACTCAGTTTTAATATTTTCACTAATATATGCATTTTATCTTAGCATATGCATTTTTGTACACGTTAGCTGGCTGAAGAACTGCAAAATTCAGAGAACTGCGAATTTCAAAGGCTGGCTGTGCTTCAGTTCATGGATAGGTTGGTAAAGCAAGAATTAAGTTGGTTCGCCTTTAAATGAAAACTTAAATGAATTTCTTTCCCCATCCCCAATAAAGAGGCAGGTATTCCTTCAGATATCTGGGCCCCAAGTCATTTAGAGATCTGCATGTCCATGTAAATATCTTAAATGGGCTCATACCAGCAACAAAGGCAGGCTCCACAGGACCAGTCTTATACGATCTCATCTGGCTTTGCCACTCATTGTCATGTTGAAGCAGGAAGGGCAAAATAAGGGAGGCTATTCTCAGTATAAAAATATTGAGGACTCCTCCCTCAAATCAGTAAGCACAGTGCCATACTAACAACTTAAGACGGTGGCAGTCTCTGTTCCTCCCAGGCAAATATTATCTTCCTAAGCCTTGCTTTTCTCTGCCTGTGGTATAAAATGAGGGGGTTTCCCCCCCCCCCGCATGTACCATCCCAAAGGAAAGGTTTGTGAGTGAATGCTGATCATTCCTCTTTAGTTTAAATTAATTAAATGACACTGCTATCTATTGTATGATATAAATGGGAATCATTTTACATCGTATATTGTATAGAGTGATTAGGAAGTATTGGAAAACAATGTAGTTGAGCTTGCTAGAACATGGTCTATAGAGTGCAGGGGAATGTCTTGCAACGGCTTGTAAGCAGCAAGGCACCGTAATCCATCTTGGCTTAATAACTAACATGACAAATATATAATCTGGAGTAATGTACAGCATTGAAAGTACAACTTGCATGTGACTTCGACTTCATGCAAACCATGTGTTAGTGGCCAACTTCCGTGCGCTGCATTATCAAAAAAGAAATACTGAACCGGTGCCAAGGGTAACATTTATCAATTGTCTTGTGAGCTGTGTAACTTTGTTAATGTGTTCAGTCTGTGCTAAATTAATTACACAATGTGATTTTTACATTATTATTATCCAGGCTGAGCCAAAACTACTAACTCATTTCAGTGAATGTTTTTGGCAGCACCAACGAACGCCTTGTTTTTTTTTGTCAAGATTTCTCGGCACAATTGTTCACTTATTTATCGATTTTATTTAGTAGACTTGCATCCTGATTTTCAGGATAGTATCCTCACAAAGCAGCTAGAAAAGTACACAAACTGAAGAAACCATAAATGATAGGATCATCAAAAGGCGAATATTCATAAATATTGTTTCAGGAGCTCCTGTCATTAAAGTAAATAAGGCAGCTTGTGAAAGCAGTGAAGCTCCTGTTGTGAGTGAATATTTGTTTTGGTGAATGCAAGAAGGAAGCATCCTTATCATGGACTGATGCAAAAACTTGGACGACTCAAATTTGCCCAGCCTGAACATCACCCTCAGGAATTCAGGGTGAATTCAGATGCAATAGCCAATACATATGGAGACAGCCGTGTTGTATACAGTTGGTAGGTGATACAGTGATGGGGATCCAGTCCAGTATTCTTGGGGTGATGTTCTTTAAGCTTCAAGCTCTCCTGAGAATGATCCACAAGTCACAGAGGCAACAGGCTTAGTTATTGTAGCTTGTATCCACCATGCCTTCAGGCTCCTATTTGGATAATCATGAAGCAATTCATAGCATTCTCATTTTTCATTATCTAACTGCAAAAGTGTTTTAACACTCTACACTTTTTATTTAATATGTTATTATATCCCCCCCCCATTTAATTGTGTAACTTCTATTGCACAGTAAATTTATTTATCTGAAAGCTTTGTTTTCTTTTAAAAAATGATATGGTAAGATTGCAATGGAAGTTACCTGGAAGTAAGTCCCACTCAGTGGGACTTGTGATTTTTTTCCTGAGGAGACACATATAGGACATTTTTGCCTTTGCAAATCTCCACAAACTTGGTCATTAGAAACTTGGCCCTGGCTTGGCCTGGCCTCGTTCTTTCTATTTATTCTGAGGGCAGAAGGATGGGGACAATCTCAGTATGCCGCCTTGAATGAGTCAAGTTTGGTTAAACTGTTTTTGCATGAAACATTCCAAGAGCCACCAAGAGCTCTGTGTTTACACATATATATCCTCTGGTTTTTAACTCTGTGGACATTTTTAGTGGTAGTAGATTTGGATCCACTAAAATCATTTGGATGGATACTGTTATAAGACAGAAGAATCGATACAATCATTCAGCCAACACAGAAACATTCCTGGCGAAACAATGTTGGGATCTAGAAGCATTCCAAAAGCTTTCTTGGCTATAAATAGTAGACTAGGCTTTGTGAAAAACTGATGTACCAGATTAGCAAATAAGAGTTGTACTATATACTTCATAATGTCAAAGCCCAGTGTTGAGGTTCTTTCAGAAGCAATGTAAGCCTGTTTTTGGTATTGATTTCCTGGCTAGTGATAAGATGATATGGTATGGAATTTTAACATCTGTAAACTTTTATCTTGTAATTGGTGCATAATATATACAACCTTTTCACATGTGGTCAGCCACATGATGTTTGAATGAGGCAGACTATGCGCTGAATGAATGAAATCAGTATTTATTAATGGTTTCTAACAATTTCCAGTGGGGTAGTCATGCTAGTCTGATGCAGCAACTAGTCATGAGGCACCCTGAAAACTAACCAATTTAGAAGGGCAAGAATATTTGTGAGCCATAATCCATTTCAACAGATGCACGGTGCATCTGATGAAGTGGACTCTGGTCTGTGAAAGCTTATGGCATATTATTATGTCTACTAATATTCCGGGGTGTATGGGGCATTGGGGGAGGGGTAGTACTTCTAGTGAGGGGACATGTCATGTTCCTTCTGAAGTAGTTTGTCCACCTTTGGTCCCCAACCTGAACCCAGCTCTCACCTGTGGCTCACAGAAGCTGTCAGCATGTGACAGCAGCCACTGTCGGAATCTAAAGCCATATCAGTCAGAGGAATTTGGCCACTCTCCAGGTGCCCGGCTTGGATTCCTTGTTGATCTCCCCCGTCAGCGACTCCCGGCAAGACAAGGCGAGATCCCGGCGATTCTCCTCCAACGTGAGAAGAACACACCTTTCCTCCCCCATCCCCAGGGAGGGGAGAGAGACAGACAGAAATGTATTTACATGCCTTTATTTCTGTCTTTCCAGCAGTGCAGAGAAAACATGTCTGCACTCTCTTTCAACAACAGCAGAGAGGGAAAAACTCCTCCCATGTACTTCCAGTACAGGGTCATGTGACACTCTGAGCTAACATCCGGTGCTCAGTGCACATAATAGACTGTTCCTTATTCCCACGGTACAGTCCCAAAACATCAACATCCTGTTTGGCTTTCCAGCCATCTGGAGCACTCAGCAGCATTGCTCCTTTTTCGTAACAGCCACACCCTGGAAACAGCTTTGACTGGCCGGCTAAACCAGGTGAGGGTAACCAATGGGTCTCAAACCCTTGGTGAATTAGAGACTTCCCCTACATGCAAAGACAGTGGATTGAGTGGATGGGATCAATAGTGGGTCCAATAATCAAGAAGGCACTTTCTGTATATGCTGAAGAGGGAAGTGAGGGGCAGATGGGGCTTGTCAACCTGGGAAGGTGTCCCATCTAGAATGAAAACTCTGATCGTAAACCTCTGCTGCTTTGCGGGATATCTTTGGGAGAAGAAGAGTCTAAAGATTAAACCCTACACAAATCCAGAGTGGAGTCCCTAAGACGGTTGGATGGTGTCTTGTACGCCTTCTTTTGGCAGCTCCTGCAGCCCCGCTGGTGCCAAGTATACTGCTCTCATCTACAGCAGCAAGGCTGAGAGGTGGGACTTGTCATTTGGGCAGCCCAGGACCTCCATACACACTGCCCAGCTTTGCGCCTTGAGGAGGTCACGTTGGCGCTGCTAGCACAGCGGTTTGACTTCACCCCCGGAGGTGAACTCCATTGTTGCTCTCATCACACCACGTTCAATGACAGAAAGGTGTTGAGGTATCGAAAGATACATTTAGAATGTCTATGCTGCCTCAAACATTCCCTGGCAGCTCATAGAACAGCAGCTTATGAATGCAGAGTTGGAGTTTACACAGCCTTGCCCCAATCCAGCTCAGAAGATCTGCATATGGAATCAAGCTTCCTCATGGACAACTGCTGCACATGTTTCCTGTTAGGTGTGCTGCAACAGAGAGGGGAAATGTCCCAAGCAGTTTTTGTCAAGAAGCGTAACATTTCCCCCTTGATAAAGAATTTCCTCAGAATGCATTGGGAACTGTATCCATCTGTGCAGCTGCCTTTCCCGCCCCCCGACCCTTCAGTGCTTTTAAATTGAATTTGAGTTTTTATGTTTTCAGTTGGAATGCTCATTTTTATTTTTATTTTTGAAGAGAACTGGCTCCTTGTAGAATCATAGGTATCCTGGACCTCTTAGAAAAATGGGCATCATTGCAGCAAGTGGTTGGCCTTTGTTAGGGAGATTGCTTGCTAATAGCCCAGAATGGTTGGTTACAATTTTCTCAGTGTCTGGTAACAGATGGGAATCTCATCTGCATGTTTTGAATGAGATACGCATCAGAACTTAGAGACGGTGACACCCAGGGCCAGCCCAAGACATTTTGCCATCTAAGGCAAAGGACAAGATGGTGCCTCATTCCACCTACAGAACCTGATACGATTGGAAGGTTCAACATTGATGACAGGACGACATCATCTACTGTACCTGAAGCAGCAGGACAGATTACGGGTCCCAAGACAGGCTGTGTGGCAACAGAGGGGAATGGCAGGGGAGCTCAGAAGAGACACAGGAGTCTGCTGCTGTCCCTTGCCCAAGTATCTGCAACCTAAGGCGAATGGCTCATTCTGCCAATTAGTAGGGGCATCCACAGTGACCCCTTCTGTAGCTACGTGGGGAGAGACTGCTTAAAAGTGTCACACCTTAGAGACCAACTAAGTTTGTTCTGGGTATAAACTTTCGTGTGCATGCACACTTCTTCAGATACACGAGAGCTTATACCCAGAACAAACCTAGTTGGTCTCTAAGGTGCTACTGGACAATTTTTTAATTTTTTAAATTTATTTTGATTGCGCCAGACCAACATGGCTACCTACCTGAATGCTTAAAAGTGTGTGAGAGACATAGGGAGAGTAAGGGCAGATACAGCAGCTTTTGCAGAACATTGGGTAGGGTTTTGGGCTGCCAACACAGGGACAGCTTTCTTGGTAGAGCATGAAACTCTTAATCTCATGGTTGTGGGTTCGAGCCCCATGTTGGGTTGGACTAGATTCCTGCACTGAAGGGGGTTGGACTAGATGATCCCTTTCATCTCTACAATTCTGTGATTCTGTGACTTTGGGGCAGTTTACCAGGGACGTGGGTGGCGCTGTGGGTTAAACCACAGAGCCTAGGACTTGCCAATCAGAAGGTCGGCGGTTCGAATCCCCGCAACGGGGTGAGCCCCCTTTGCTCGGTCCCTGCTCCTGCCAATCTAGCAGTTCAAAAGCATGTCAAAGTGCAAGTAGATAAATAGGTACCGCTCCGGCGGGAAGGTAAACGGCGTTTCCGTGCACTGTTCTGGTTTTCCAGAAGCAGCTTAGTCATGCTGTCCACATGACCCGGAAGCTGTGCGCCGGCTCCCTCGGCCAGTAAAGCGAGATGAGCACCGCAACCCCAGAGTCGGCCACGACTGGACCTAATGGTCAGGGGTCCCTTTACCTTTACCAGGGTTCCACTCAGCAAAATGAGCAGGAGTTTCCCCAAACATGGCAGGGCTGGATTGGCACATTTTCAAGCAAGTGAAGTTATACAGGTTACCGTTTAAAGAGGGGAGCCAGTAAGACTATGAAATCAGGAGTCTAAAACGACCTTGCGGCACCACTAGCATCTGTAAACAGAGCCCATATTTTTAAAAATGCAATAAAAACTGTCTTGAGTGTTCTCTAAAGGAAACCAAACCCGGGTCACTCTGCCTTTGGAAGTTTTCACTGCTGGGTGAAGTGAGGAGCACACAACAATATAAATATATATATAAACTGGTTTGGTACTATAGGAAATGTAGTTAAGCATAAAAATGTAAGCATCACATACAGCCGCCGGCCCTTATTTACTCAACCATATCCCCTTAGAAAGTTTATCGTATATGTTCTGCAAGTTAAATGCATTTTCAAAAGGTATGCTGAAATAATAATAAAAAAAGGATAAAAGGATAAACCACCCTTTGCATTTCCCCCCTCTTTCCGCCCAGGCATAACGTTGCATTGAAAATGAGCTACTAAAGGACTAATATTGAACCTTGTAAGCAAAAGCAGCAGATCCAGTCAATGTAAATACGGGCTTGTGCGACACGTTTCAAATGAATATGAGTTGATGAATCCTTTGCTGCTGACCTGTTCGAAAGAGCCCCAGTCGCAAATGAATGGACTGCTTCTCCAAGAGAGGTAGACACCAGTTGCAGCCTGGGGAAAGAGGAAACACATAAAAGCAAATCTAGATTTGCCTTGCAATGACAGCTGCATATTAATCTAAAGAATTTCTCAAAAATCAAAAAGACATTTTTCAGCAAAATACACCCCTAGAGCCTCTATCATAAAGCAGGGGAATAAACTTGAAACGGGATTGATTTCATCTTAAAGGGAATATCTCTTTGAAACGCTACCAGCTGCAGTTGTCTTATTTGGTTTTCAATACTATAACAAAATTATGCCATATTGTGTCAAATAAGGAGATAATATAACAGCTTTAAACAAATTTTGTAATTATGGGATCAGTCAAAAAAAATGAATTAGATTTGTATGCATTAGGTAAGTAATGTCACCGAATATTGAATAGATCCAAACACCAACTTCCCCCCCCCTTCTCTTCCTGCTTTGAAGACCTGTCATTCTAAATATGGCCTTTTAAAAATAATAGAATGACAACCATAAAGGGAGAAAAAGGTACATGCAAATTTTAACTACTGAGAAGTTCAATGCAATCTTTTGCCAAAAGATCACAAACAAATCCCTTTTTGTTAATACAATGAAAGAGAAATACTGAACATGATTTGTACAAAAAAATAAAAAAAAATCCAAACAGCCCTTCCCCTTCTGTATTTTAACTTGCAATAAACCGGTATTGCTTGGTTTAGCTGCCACGGCAGTGACTTGGAATTTACTCACTGCTCATTTTGTATACCATCTTCATGCTAGACTGCTAGTAAGTTGTAAGAAGAGTAAAACATTCTGTTCACGTGTGATGCTTACTTTTCCTCCAATTACCTGGAGTTGAATTTTAGCATCTGGTGTTTAAAAAACCCTTTTATCTGGAAACTGCATATCGCCCAGACACAGGTGATGTGATATCTCCCTTCCAGGTGGGACTGAGGTGTAGAGGGAACAGGAAGCATGGGGGATTTCTGCTTCCTTTACCCTTCAGAACACCATCCCGTCGCAAAAGATCTGTTGAACCAAGAGCCAACCCTCTGAAAGGACACAGGACTAAAAAAATGTAGCTTGCCTTTTCGACTAAGAAGAACTCACCTTAGGCTATAGGCTTCTTCACATGCTATTTGCATGAGGAAGGTGAGTGTGCTGACAAGCAGGGGTCTGAATTTGATTTGAACGAATCCCCAAACAAAGCAGGCAACTCTGGAGAGACGTGAGAATTGCCTCAGCTGAAGTGGGAGTTCTCTGAAGCATGCTGGACCAAAGCGATTCGGAATGATTTGGACATTTGCAAAAACTGCAGATATTTGAAACATTTGTTCCCAAGTTTTCCATAAAAGGTAAATATGAAGGGGAGGGAGCTCTTTTGTGACTGACATGCCTAGCTTCTAATCACGCAGAATGGTTTTACAATAGCTGTTCAAACACAGCGCTCTGGGGAAGGGATATTGAAGTAGAGTGTAGCAGACCCACCACCTAATACCACCAACTAATAATGGGGCGGATCCAGTCCCACTAACTGCCCCCAATTAAATATAGTACACCCACCTCATGGTACACCAATTACACAAATTTCAACAATTTACCACAGATTATCTAGTGGGGGACTTGTGTGAGGGAAAACTTAGAGTGCCAGGCTTCTAGAATATTCAGGTTTCTAGAACAGATGGTAGAATGCTCAACTCCGTTTCTGTCACTTAGATATTACAATCAAATAACTTTCAACACCATACTGCTTCCTTCACAGCTGAAAACTTTGATTCATGAGTGAGGGGCACTTATCCTCAGCTACCCACTCTCTTAACAATCCCACACCTGAGGTCTTCTAAATGGTATAACAGACTCACCCCTTGTTACTGGTTTGGGAGTCTTCTATACCTAGAAGAACTCTCCCTTCCTAGCTATACTGAGGCCCAGGTAGCCTGCATTCCCACAAGATCTACCTCTCCCGGTTCAGTCACAGCCCTCCCAGAACACTCCTGTCTGTATATCTGTCAGGATGCTGTCAGCAGCTCCCAGCTGGTTGCTCAGGAAAGTATAAAGACAAGGAAAAGTTTCTTACCGTCCTTTTTTCTTTCAGTCTTTACAGAGAGAGGCTATAGGACCCAGCCTCTTAAATACAGTGGTGCCTCGCAAGACGAAATTAATTCGTTCCGTGAATTTTTTCGTCTAGCGAATTTTTCGTCTTGCGAAGCACGAAATCCCATAGGAATGCATTGAAAATCAATTAATGCGTTCCTATGGTCAAAAAAAGTCCAAACAAAGCCAAATTTGGTACAACAAGAGTTTATTAAGTGCTCTTTAAAGTCACACATACTGTAAAGAGCATTTCAAAATTCAAACCCAGAAATTTTTTTAAAAAACAGCAGAGTGGCCCAATGGTCACAGAAAATCATAAAAATGCAGAAAAAAGGCACAAGCTTCCAGATTCTTGCAAACCCCTCCCCAACTGTTCCCCCAGCCACCCAGCACACAGAACTTCAAATCCAGAAATTTTTTTAAAAAACAGCAGAGTGCCCCAATGGTCACAAAAAATCATAAAAATGCAGAAAAAAACACCACAAGCTTCCAGATTTTTGCAAACCCCTCCCCAACACCAAGTCCTTGAATTCCAAACACCCCAACCCAAAATCCAAACCCCCCCAAAAAAGTTTTAAAAGCTTAACTTACCAAATGGCTGCAAAAGAAGTTTTGGTAAAGCTTCAAAAATCACCAAAGTCTTTAAAAACCTCAAAAAAAGGCTACTATGTACACTGCGTTCTATGAGTTGCTCCTCGAAGTCAAGTCGCAACTGTATTAACGGTGTTAAGAAAAAGGAAACAAACTTGCAAGACGTTTTCGTCTTGCGAAGCAAGCCCATAGGGAAATTCGTCTTGCGAAGCAGCTCAAAAAACGGAAAACCCTTTCGTCTAGCGAGTTTTCCGTCTTGCGAGGCATTCGTCTTGCGGGGCACCACTGTAATGGCATTGTCCCGAGTGAATCTCCACACACACCCCAACTCTCCCACTTCCTCATTCATTGTTCTCATCATCTCCTCTATGGGTGCTGCTACATGCCCTTTGTCTTTGAGCTTTTTGCCCTCCTACTTGTAAGGCTCGCCGGGTTCTGGAAGATGGAGGGTCTGAAATACTTTCTAATGGCAACATGTCAGCCAGGTGTTGTTTCGGCTGTCTCATGATTTCCCAGCTTCCCCCCTCATCTGCCTCTGAGCTGCTACCTCCCTCAAACCCCTGTTGCAAATCTATACTGTCTTCCTCTTCCTCGTCCATGGGGTCAGGATGGGGACGTGGTCTCCACCATTCCTCCTGTGTCCAGACAATACCTTCCCCAGACCCTCAACCCAGTCTCCTTATCCAAGCTGTGAGGCTTTGTCATCTCGCTTTGGATAGTCTCCTCAATGTGTATGCTTAACTTTACTCAGAACCAATTCTCCCTCAGTCAAATCCTATCCTATGCCTCAAATCGAGCCCTATCTCCAAAACCTAACCCTCTCTAATCCCCTCCCTCCGAAACTGCTCCTTTTATTCCCCACCCAACAAAAGTGCTGTTCTTCCCCTTGCTTGTTGACTTTGTTGCCCATAACCAAGAGGCTCCAGCATTCTGGTGGAGTTTCAGAGGGAGTGCATCACCAGACTCTAGTGTGGCTCTGCTGTCCATCACACAGAGTATCGCAGCTTGTTCTTGCCTGTGCTGTACTGTCATCTTTGCTTGTTCTGGTTGTAGGTGGAGATTTCAGGCACAATATATATACAGTGGTACCTCGGGTTACATATGCTTCAGGTTACAGACCCAGAAATAGTACCTCAGGCTAAGAACTTTGCTTCAGGATGAGAACTGAAATGGTGCTCCAGCGGCGCGGCAGCGGGAGGCCCCATTAGCTAAAGTGGTGCTTCAGGTTAAGAACCATTTCAGGTTAAGAACAGACCTCCAGAACGAATTAAGTTCTTAACCCAAGGTTCCACTGTATATATTTTTGCTGTGCTAGGAATTCTTGTCTCTTCAAACCTGGAAGTCCTTTGGTAGAGCTGAAAAACTTCCTATTTCCTAATTGTTATATATCTACATGGTCACATAAGCACATACTGAGCCCAGAGTTTTATTAAGCTGAACATAGTATTCTCTATATTTTTCATTTTCCATTCTAAAGGAAAGGGGAAAATCTAGTTGATTTCAATGGGAATCGGAGTCAAACCAGCGCTGGCTTTATCTGAAAATTCCAGCTGTGGCTCAAGGAGCAATAAAGCCTTCTGCTGACACGGAGCTGGAAACCCATTAATCCTCTTCCCCAAATTTCTTCCAAGAAGCTCTTGAACAATATCAAGTCTGCATTTCAGCACACAATTAAGTAACTGTGTGCATTTCAGAGGATTTACATAAACACACACACACACACACAGAGAGAGAGAGAGAGAGAGAGAGAGAGAGAGAGAGAGAGAGAGAGGCAAAATACTGAGATTTCAAACATAATGGTAATAACATCTTGGGTGCGGGGTGGTTTTCCTGTCCTGGTCATTAGTTTAAAATGATACTTTAGTGGTGTTATATGATCTTGAGTAGCCTTTCCTGGTCGGCTGTAGCTCCCATCAGCTCCAGGCAGCATGGACAATGGACAGGGATGATGGGAATTGTAGTCCAAATCATTGGGAGGGTACCAGGTTGGG
The DNA here is from genome assembly GCF_964270895.1 of Podarcis filfolensis. Classification (NCBI taxonomy): domain Eukaryota; kingdom Metazoa; phylum Chordata; class Lepidosauria; order Squamata; family Lacertidae; genus Podarcis; species Podarcis filfolensis. Next base: position 20,717,871 of record NC_139608.1, on the reverse strand, counting down.
GGAGACCTAGGGAGGTTGTGGGCTCTTCTTCACTAGAAGTTTTTAAGCAGATGTTGGATGGCCATCTGCCATGGATGCTTTAGCTGAGATTCCTGCATTGCACGGGGTTGGACTAGATGACACTTGCGGTTCCTTCCATCTCTACAATTCTATGATCGTGAGTATATACCCTAGGAGAGAGGTAGATTTGCCACATTATTTTACCCCTAATTCAAGGCAGCACTTCACTTTCTAAAGGAGTATTGACATAGATTTTATGCCTGACCAAATTTTATGCTCTCTAGATGGGCAGTAACCGGAGCAATCTCCCAGAAGATACTATCAATCGGACATTGTTATGGCTTTTCTAGGTTGAACCCAATGCATTTTAAAGACACCAAATAACAAAATAAATAAAAATGATTACACTATGTTATCCAGTCTCTGCCGGGATTAATCCTCGTCAAAAAATAACGCAAACAATAAGGTTCTGCCGTGCTTTTGGAAGATGCTTGGGTACCAACTTTAGCTAGTATCCAGAGGATGGGAGTTTGGAAGCAGCCACTGAATATGCATTGTATATGTAATGTTGCAATTTTTGCATGAAATATATTACTTGTTTTCTTAATGCATTTCATACTACTCTGTGGGACCTGCTGTCAGCTCCATGTCTCCAGCATAATACCGTATTTTTTGCTCTATAAGACTCACTTTTTCCCTCCTAAAATGTAAGGGGAAATGTGTGTGTGTGTTATGGAGCAAATGCAGGCTGCACAGCTATCCCAGAAGCCAGAACAGCAAGAGGGATTGCTGCTTTCACTGCGCAGCAATCCCTCTTGCTGTTCTGGCTTCTGAGATTCAGAATATTTTTTTTCTTGTTTTCCTCCTCCAAAAACTAGGTGTGTCTTGTGGTCTGGTGCGTGTTATAGAGCGAAAAATACGGTACTTCATCTTCACTTTCCTATCACTCCAAATGCTCTTTTCAGAGGCTTCAGTGCTGCGATTTCCTCCTCCAAGTTGCTTTGTGTTTAAGCAGCACAGCTGCCTTCAATGCTGCTAACAGTTTGAATTTCCCCCTTGCTTGGTTCCTCAGATTTCTACACTTGTTGTCTAGCCTGGCTTTTCTTTATTGCCTAAAGAGATAAAGGAACTGAACTCACAAGTTTTAAGACATGCTTTGCCAGACTCGAGGAAACACAGAAGTGAATTCCTCCCTCCCAGCTGTAATGCACTCTGTGTCCAGTTGAAAGAAAAGGGATAATGGGTTTTGCATAGAGTAAAATTACATCGCGCTAGAGAAAATGCAGTTGTGGGTATTATCTACAGCATGCATGCCAAATAAGCAGACTTAGTCTTGTTAAGAGTTTAAAGTTAGGTAAAAGCACTGCCAAACAAATTCAGCTATTTGGGCAGTAGAATAAATGGTCAAGCATCTTAGATATATAGTAAGAAGTGATGGTTGGTTTATTCTTTTCTCCTTTTTAAGGAACATCAGCTTCAGGCAACAAAAGGCCAATATGAAGTCCACAATTTCACTTGTACGTAGCATATATGATAGCAAGAATCAATGGCACACAATGGAATAAGACAAAGCAAAAAATCTTTGTCAGAAGAGGAGAGAACTTCACAGACACTCTTAGCAGAGAATTACAAAGCATAAAACAGCCTCTAGTCTTTTTTACCCCACAGTTACTCAAATAGCATTAACCTCCACAGTTAGCTTTTTTCTGAAGTTATAATTACCTGGGAAAACCAAGTCCAGTATTTACTAGTCAAACTAATTACTGTCCAAAGGCAGATAATAAGGATCACCAAAATCATACAGGTTTCTGAAGCAGTTGGAGAAAGTGCTTTTTAAAACCCTTAGGGCTGCTGGTTTTAATCCATGGTTTTGATGTGGCTTATGAGGGAAATGAACCAGGGGAAAAAAAAACAAAGATCGTGTGTGCAATATTTCTAGCTTGCCTTTTCAGGAAAAAACCCTCCCAAGGCGGCTTTCATAAAAAGGACAATGCATAATTTCAATAAAAAGAATCAAAACAACAGTTAAAATTGGTAAAGGTTTTCAGTGCTGCTGTGGTTTTGCTATGCTTATTTTATTTTATTTTTCTACTACTATGCTGTGTTAACTGTTATTTTTTAATTTGTGTATTTGTGGTCTAGAAACACCATTCATAAATATCTTAAGCAGTGGTGTAGCACAGGTTGCTAGCACCCGAGGCTACATGGGGTGGGGGTGGGATGGACAGAGTACGCATGCACATTCAACTGCCTAACAGTTGAATGTCACCTGTGTATGTCACCAAGGAGATCGCAACTGCAATTGTCTGTAGATGTTACTTCCTGGTTTGCACAGAGAAGCTGTTTTCCATGGAGTCCAGCGATGGACGCACACAGGTGTATTGAGTCAGCACTGGGTGTTGAAATTTTGCACCCCTGACAAATTTGCCCCCAGAGCAACCACCCCATGCTACACTCCTGACCTTAAGTGCCACCTGATTCCTTACATCCCTGCTCAATGAATGAGGTCTTTGGGGATGTCACTGTTCATGGTTCCCGACTGCTTAGACAAATAGCTCATACCCACCAAAAGCTATGTGTTCAGTACTGTGGGCCCAATTCTGTGGAATTCCCTCACAGCTGAGATCTGAGAGGCCCAACGCTTGTTGAATTTCAAATGCTTGGTGAAGACCATTTTATTTCGGCAGACATTTTAAGCGCATTTTTCTGATTTTAATGCTACTTTTTACTGTTTGTATCATTTTTGTAACCTTATTGTAGATAAGTTAATAACTAGGTGCAAAGTAGTATATAAACTGTTGAAATTTGCATTGCACATGGGTCGCTTCCAACTCTACAATTCTATTACTCTATTATTCCATGAAATAAATATGAATTCTGTTTATTCCCCTTCTAAAGATATCTAAGAGACTGGCCACCACCACATCTCATGACAGAAAAGTCTATAAATCAATTATATCTTGTAGGCAGAAATACTTCATTTTGTTGGTTCTGTGGCCTGATTTTGGCCAGCAAGCTCAGCAGTAAATTCCTGATTTCCCTTCCCTCCATCAGGCCATTCCTGTGGTTAATGTCAGTGCCTCCCTTTCCGTACCTGAATCCTACTACTTTGCAGGCTGCAGAAAGCCCACTTGAAGTAAAGTATTAAATAAACATTATTGCACGCTAACTTGCTAGTGCATACAATCCTTTAGATCGGACACGCCTCCAGGTTCACGATATGTTAGAAAAAGAGATATGACCTTTAATTGATCTGTGTCTCTGTTTCACTACGCAACCCCCAAATTTAAACAGAAGTATGCAGTGGTCAAACTGATGGCACCGAAAAGCTTTCTCTCTCCTCTAATTATCCCTGACATTTTAAGGAGTTAGAGACTAGAATTGCAAAGCACAACTATGGATCAGACCTGCCTCCCCAAACCCGGAGTTCTTTTCAGCTTTTGACATAGCAGAGGAGCAGTGGAGAAGTTCAGCAGCGCCCACAGTTCAAGGCGTTGCAAGCGTCTGTATTCAGGTTCGCTGCTAATTTGTAACCAAAGTGGTTTTTTGCTGACCTGACATTTACTTGAATTTTATATCAAGTCAATATTCATGCGGCCCATGAGCCACCTGCGCAATCTAGGTCTTGAGTGAGTGAGTGAATAGAGGAGAGTAACATTTTTTCCCATGCTTCTTTTGCATGTAATGTGTTGTGTCTGCTGCCCAGGTGTTTGGAGTCTAGGACGTTCTGGGATTTAGCCATCTAAGGGCCTTCTTCTGGAGATTTAGAACAAATGCGATAGCTCCATCGGTAGAGCGTGAGACTCTTAATCTCAGGTTCGTGGGTCAAGCCCCATGTTGGATGAAAGATTCCTGCATTTTAGGGAATGGGACACGATGACCCTTGTGGTCCCTTCCAACTCTACAATTCTATGATTCTATGCTGCTCTAAGTGTTCCAGTGCAGTCAAGGCAGTAGAGCAGCCTTTCTCAACCTGTGGGTCCTCAGATGTTGTTCAACTACAACTCCCATCACCCCTAGCTAGCAAGGCCAGAGCTCAAGGGATGATGGGAGTTGTAGTCCAACAACATCTGGGGACCCACAGGTCGAGAACCGCTGCAGTAGAGGCTCTTCCTACCCATTCACTTCCTGGTTCTGTCATCTGCTACCTCCTGCACCTGATGTGTAACATAACTGGAGACCTGCTTGCCCTGTCAACTGAGGATGGCAGGGCAGATGAAAAGGTGGGAGCTGTCATGTGTGCCTTCGCACCCACTGCACTGTGTTGTTTAAAGGTGTCCATTCATCTAGTGTGGGAAGTGAAACCCCTAACTTCTCTCACCAGAAACCAAGATGCACAGGATTGGGCTGAAGGGGAAGACTCTTGACCCATTTATCAGCAGCACAGTTACTTCTATTAGTGCCCCCGTGTTTCGGCTCCATGGTTCGGTGGTTCTTTTAAAGGACTTTTACCTGGCCTTCCTCGGGGCAGGGAGGAAATGAGGAGATTTGGAAGTTTCCTTGGTTAATGGATACTTGGAAGAACTTAGGGCAGTGTTGTCCAAACTTGGGTCTCCAACTATTTTGGGACTACAGTCCCCATCACCCCTGACCACTGGTCCTGCTAGCTAGGGATGATGGGAGTTGCAGTCCAAAAACAGCTGGAGACCCAAGTTTGGCCAACATTGACTTAGGGCATTGGCAGAGTTGACCCTAGTTTGGCTGCTGATCACAGGTGGCCTTAGTTCCAACATTGTGTGGTACCAGTGACCCTAGTTTGGATGATAAGAAGAGGCATCCTTAGTTGTGGCATCGTGCAGAGTGGGGATGCTGAGCAGACCAGACCCTAGTTTCGTGGTGAATCAGCCTTTCTCCTTCCATGTTGCCATGATTAATAAAAAGAGCACTGTCGTGGTAAGGTTTGGTACCATTCTGAGAACCAACACAATACACATGACCAGAGCCCATTAGTGAGAGTGAGTAGTAGTAAGCAGTAGAAAAAAGACAGTCCTTTTTTGTAAACTTAGTATTAGAAACTGTACCTTTGAGTCCTCAATCCTTTATTACTGCACTTTGCTTTACCAAGGTTATAATACTTCAGAATTTTTGGGAGTTTTAACCCCCTTTTTTGAATTTTGGTCATTTAAGGTTTATGGTTTTTCTATTTCCTTCTGAGGAAACTGAATAGTTCAGTGAAATGAGGTTTGTAGCCAGCATCCCGTTAAGGCTTTGTACAATTCTAGGTTTTTCTAATTTTTTCCTTAAACTTTTTGATTTTTATTAGTTAGATTATTTCTATAAGATAATATTTCTAGTCGATTACTTCTCGTTTCAGGGATTTTCATGGTATTTCATTAGTGAGAGTGAGGCAGCCACCTCAGATGTTAACCCCTGCAAAGAAGTGCTGGTCTCCCTGGCCTCTAGGGGCAGAGAAGGATTGGCAGCAAAACTCTGAGGAACGCCTCCCCTTCTGACGAATCAAGATGGAAGAAGCCTGCCAAATTCCCACCACTGGGCAGGATCAGGGGATAAAGGTGGAATTATGGCAGCAGGACCAATTCTGCTTCACTGGGTGCCGAGCTTACGGGGCACTGCAGTGCGTCACAAATATGACATAGTAAATTGAGCAGAACAGAAGGCGAGAGGCAGGAGGGGTGCCGAATTTTGGTCTCACACGGGATGCCACTGAAATGTGAAAGACCAAAGTCTGCAGAGGATCTGGAAAAGACATTTCCCCCCTCTCCAGCCAGGCAGTGTGGTGGGGCTTCATAGGAGCAGCAGCAGGGTGTTTTGCCTCCGGGACCAAAATGCCTTGGGCTGCCCCTGTTTTTGATGATTTTTGTTTGTTTCTTTATAATACTTACATTATACTTCATAGCCCAAGGAGGCTCTCATAACATCTCAGAAAGAGTACTACTACTACTACTACTACTAATAATAATAATAATAATTTATTACTTATACCCCACCCATCTGGCCGGGCCTCCCCAACCACTCTGAGCGGCTTCCAACAAAATATTAAAATACAGTAGTCCATCAAAAATTAAAAGCTTCCCTAAACAGGACTGCCTTCAGATGTCTTCTAAAAGTCTGGTAATTGTTGTTCTCTTTGACATCTGGTGGGAGGGCGTTCCACAAGGCAGGTGCCACTACCAAGAAGGCCCTCTGCCTGGTTCCCTTAACTTGGCTTTTCGCTGCGAGGGAACTGCCAGAAGGCCCTCGGCAATGGACCTCAGTGTCCGGGTAGAACAATGGGGGTGGAGACTGAAATAAAATCACACTCAAACCTAGTAGGTGAACAGAAAAGGCGTGGTGTCCAGTTGGAACCAAGATCATGCAGGCAGCATTTCTTGCTGCTGCTCTTCTTTTCCTCCAATTTCATCCCAGACGTCTCCCACCTTAACCTTCTGAAGCAAGGCAATGGGGCCTAGCAGTTGGATCTTGCTCACACTGCCATCTAATGAACGCAGACTAAGTTCAGATTCTTATTTCAACTTCTTATTTCTAAGAGCCCAACACTTCTGAATATATATCAGGGAGGTGTGGTGAGGTAAGCTTTATATAAGAAGGCCTGGTGGATTTAAAGGTTCTGACCTTACATAGTCAGTTGAAATCCTATATAAAAGTAATACATTTCACAGTTTGTTCTGCTTGCTGAGCTTGTGGTACCTCCTACATCCCAGCAAGGCAGAGTGCTTTTTGAGGGGGTCGGGGTGTTTAAAAATGTTGTTATGTATATATGCACAACATTTCTTGGTTCAAGTGCAAAGAATAACATTCTAATCAGCTGGTTTCCTCTCACTTAAACCTAATTAGTTTGACATAAGCATCCTGAATAAGCAAGTACTGAGCACTTAGTAATCATTAGGAAAAAGACAAATCACACACAGAGCTTTGCAAACAAAAGATTAAGAGGGAGAACATTTATAATTTTTTACAGATGACACACTTGATGGAATGCACGTATGATCTCCCTCAGGAAGCCTCAGACAACCCTGGAATAGAGTAAAAAAATAAAATAAAAGGAAGGCACTATTAAAAATTTCATTTTAATGAGCTTCTGATATATATATTTTACTCTGTTTATAAACAAGTTTAATGGGGTGCCATGCTGTTAGCAATACTGATTAAATTTAGATAAGTTACCATCTCATTGGAAGAAATTCTAAAGCAAGGAGGAAGGGTGGTCCTTCACAAATATGAACTGCACACAGCACATTAACATTTATACTATATTGGGTATACATTTCACCAAAACGGTGTACTGTAGATTTCTTGATTCTCCAATACGGCTTTCTTTTGTCATTCTAAAAATAACATGGAGAAATGATGAGAGCTTCTCTGCTTTTCCTTGCCACAGAATTAATGACCAGTGGGAAATGGGGGAAACAGAAGAAGCAGACTGGTTTCACTAGTCAGCTTTTTCTCCAGGGATGCCACCTTTCCAAGATGCTCATTTGCACTATGGCCTCCCTCTGCGCATAGGTGGCCTGGGCAGCTGTCAAAGGAACCAGACCATCATGGCCTCCCATAATCTTTGGTCATTCCCAGTTAGCGATGGCCAAATTGATCAGTTTCGCTCAGTTTCTCATTCTTCTAGTCCTAAGTTCAGCTCTCTGCTTTTCCAGATTTATTTGTTTGTTTGTTTCTGTTGGAAGTCCAATGGCTAGAGAAGCCCAGTCAGATGAGTCCCCAAAAAGTATGTATGTGGTATGTATGTATTTAAATACATAAATAAAAGTCCTCATGCAGATTCATCAGTATAATGGCGTGAATTTTTCCTAATATACACATGCTTCTGTGCCATTCTGCCTAATACAGTACAGTGGTACCTCAGGTTAAGTACTTAATTCGTTCTGGAGGTCTGTTCTTAACCTGAAACTGTTCTTAACCTGAAGCACCACTTTAGCTAATGGGGTCTCCTGCTGCCGCCGCACCAATGGAGACAGATTTCTGTTCTTAACCTGAAGCACTATTTCTGGGTTAGCGGAGTGTGTAACCTGAAGCGTATGTAACCTGAAGCATATGAGGAACGGCTAAGGGAGCTGGGCATGTTTAGCCTGGAGAAGAGGAGGTTAAGGGGTGATATGATAGCCATGTTCAAATATATAAAAGGATGTCACATAGAGGAGGGAGAAAGGTTGTTTTCTGCTGCTCCAGAGAAGCGGACACGGAGCAATGGGTCCAAACTACAAGAAAGAAGATTCCACCTAAACATTAGGAAGAACTTCCTGACAGTAAGAGCTGTTCGACAGTGGAATTTGCTGCCAAGGAGTGTGGTGGAGTCTCCTTCTTTGGAGGTCTTTAAGCAGAGGCTTGACAACCATATGTCAGGAGTGCTCTGATGGTGTTTCCTGATTGGCAGGGGGTTGGACTCGATGGCCCTTGTGGTCTCTTCCAACTCTATGATTCTATGATTCTATGATTCTATGATATGTAACCCGAGGTACCACTGTACATTTTTGCAATACATGCTTTCCCTAATATTTTAATATTTGTATTTTCCCTATGCTTGTATGTTATTTTCACTAACATATGCATTTGTGTGCATCTTTTACCACGCTACAGGCATTTTGGATTCTTTTATTTAAAAATGTTGACATATAATACAGTAAAAACCAAACTGGTCTGTGTGTTTTGTGAGTTTCCCAACAGCCAAGCCTAACACCTGACAGCAAAACCAGCCCTGTGGAAGTCCTTGTTCTGTCCCTAACCTCTTCTTACTATTAGGCAGCGTGAGGTGGCATTTTGAAAACCCACCCACCTCCCATCTCTCCAGCTTGAAGAAGTGTAAATGGCTTTCCCCCCATCATTGCTAATAAGCTGATGACTAGCTCACTCTAGTCCACCATGTGTTTGCCTTTAAAGTGTCTTCATGACCCCTTACTGGGTTTGTGACAGCAGACTAAGATGGCTAACATAGGAACCTGTTACTCCCAAAAGGTGTTCATGAGAATCACGGAATCATGGGAATGAAAACCATGCATAACCTTGCAGGATTAGTTTCCTAAAATGGCAGTCACATTCAACATCAGCTTGGATATGATAATAAATTCAAGATCACTTTGCATTGTCATTGTCATGTGCCTACTGCATAAAGTCTCTGTATCCACCTCTGGCATTGTAGAGCTGCAATGGGGATTTTTTGGTGAGTCAAGTCTACAATGTTGTGCGATGGGTGTGTAAGCCTTCCGAGGTCTAGGACTGATTCACACTGTTGGTGTTATCTCCTTTGCAGCCAGAGCTGTTTGAAAATCAAGGTGGGAATTGTCATTTAGCTGTGCTTTTCTTAAAATAAAAAAACACAAAAATTACATCTCAAACATATTCCCCTAAGCTATTGAATTTTTGAAGATTGAAGGCTTTCCCTTAATAGGAATATAAATTAGGATATTTCACTTAAAGGTCTCTCTGGAGCTTTTTTTAAAAAAAACACCCACTAGAAGGAGTATTATTCTAAGTGAAAACTTAAATTATGGTCCAAGTAACAGACTACAGTGGTGAAATGTCCCATGGATGGAATACATCTCTGACTGCTCATTATCATGTAGAATATTAACTTGCTTCAAAGAAGAAAACCCGCATTTGCTCTCATAGGCAAATGAGCCCCTCAACTTGCTACGGCTGCCGAGACGTACATGAGCAAAACATATCAGTGCCGGGAAAGAAATCCCCACCATCATCACTGCATTAGCTGCAGCTTGTTAACCAATTAACGTTTTGTGAGGATGCCAAGAGCAGCATTTGTTTTCCAAATGCTTCCATCTATTTTGCCCCGGCTGTCAGTCTTCATCATGAATGCACCTGCTTTAAGCGAACAGAGCCAAATCAGCATTAATAGGCGTTTGTATAGAGGGCAGAGATCATATTTATTAAATCAGTGTTATCCACTTGTCCATCACCCAGTTGCCAATTTACCCCATGTTGATTGATTTCACACTTCATAAAATTAGCCCCAAGGTGCCATTAGAGAATTTTTGTTGCTGTTGCCCCGCAGAGTGTGCTTTAGATCTATCTGTCTGTCTATCTAAGCGTGTCATCTATGGCCTGGATGTTTCCGCCTAAGTGTGCGAACAAGAAACCAGTCCAAGCCTACAACAAAAAGTAAGGGCTTAGAGGAAGTCTTCCAGCCGGAAGCTGGCCTTCTGGGTCATAGCTGTTTCTCTTAAAAAGGCCATGTGACAGATATTTGGTTCATAATGCATACATGACACCTCTGACCTCAGAGACAACTCTGACATAAGAGAGAGAGAAACCTAATGTTGGAGCCTTCCTCTCCGATGATGATGCCCTGGACCAACTGATGTCAGAGATCCAAAACTGGTAGGGTCCAAAAGGGAGTATTCTCTTGGTTCAAAGCTCTCCTGGTCCCCAATTGGGGGCAAATTTAGACATGCTTCTCAGTGAATCTAAACCTCTCCCTCTCATTTTTTTGAATGGAAGGGAAGATGAACAGCAAATTAAAAATTAAAGGCTTGAAATGGACAGAGGAACACAAAGCAAATCCTGTCCCCTCACTTTGACGCCCTTGGCAGCATTGGGAAGGATGAACCTTAAAATTTAATTAGTGTCTGAAAAATGCAGCTATATTAAAGTTTGGACAATATCCAATTTGTTTAAATCTAATCACATTGTTAGTCAGTTTGAAGGCATATATTAGAAATAGACATTAAGCTGTTGATGCTTTGGTGGTGAAAGATCATGGGCAGTTTAAAAATCACTGTTAGCCACCATCCTGCTGTTGCTAGTCTGCTAGAAGTGCCATTTATTATTATTATTATTATTATTATTATTATTATTATTATTACCCTATATAATAGCCATCTTGATTCCACTGTGTTGATGAGAACAATGGTAATTGTGATCAATATTATTGAAGAAGGACTTTGGTACTAGAATCATTAATGAAGTCCTGGCAATTCATTTTAATGCTGCAAAGGAAAGCTCTTCCATGTGGTCTGGTGGCAGCTGCTGTCACCTAGGCACACTTTCCCAAGAAAACAGGGTTCCTGCATCTGTAATTAGAACTCGGCCCTTTGTTGTTAGCAATAGCCACACCAAAGCATGAGATGCGCGGAGAAAACTATGGCACAAGCTAACACTCGTTTGCAGAAGCTGGGATGTACCGTTACCTTGTCTTCCAACCTGCAGCTGGTCAGTTGAATAGTTTTGCAGCTTGTTGTATAAATAGAATGTTTGTTCTACATAATGGATTTCGGTGTGATATGGTAAATATCGACTCCCGGGTGGGCTGAAATGCATAATTCATTGTGCAGCACATTCCGACCACTCTGCCTCTTGCATGATTAACATGGGAGGAATACATTTCACTTTTTCCAGGGACGTAGAGACTAGCATAGAAAGTTACGGAGATGAATGCCTAATGCTCAGATGTGCTGCAGAAAATTACCCGGCTCCGTTGCAGGATATCTTCGGCACCCAGCCACCTCTGTCACTTCCAAACATTATCATTAAGGCAATGCGGTGATTTTAAGGATTCGGAGATTGAATGTGCCTCGGTCAGTCCACCCCAAAACAGTTATCTTGGCCACATTGCACATATTGCTCTCTGTGGTATACATGAATAAGTCAAGGTAATAGGTTATGGTTTGCATTTAATAAGAAAAAGAGCCACATAATTCATTAAATAATAGTGGGGAACGTAGATTTCCAATAAAAGGGAACTTTTCAAATGCGTTGGGGGAGGATTCACTCAAACAATAAGGTGGTCTATGATGGAAATGCAGTGTGTTTCTAAGACAGTCACTGCCTGGTTGATTTTACATTACCAACTTCTATTGGTTTAATGCCAATTTAACTTTCCATAATCTTTATTACTTTAGGCTCCCTTGTATCCTAGGAGCTCCTTCAGTCCTCCAACTGCTCCTGGGTGAGGTTTTCAGCCCAGCCAAACTGCCAACTTTCTCCTTCCTCACAGAAATTGGACTGCAAAACTCTTTAGTCCCTCAGCAACCTAACATTCTGCATCATTACTCTAATTCAACCAATAAGTGCCAGAGCCTTTGCCCCCATGAGCACAATGCAATCTTATCTCAGCCCCATATAACTTTAAGCCCAATTTATTAAAATATTTTTTTTGCAGAAGACTCAATCAATGCATAGAGGTGGTGGTGGGGTGTTAGCTGGTGCAATTCTGACCCTTGCTTGCATGCAGTGATTGCACACTGAATTGCAATCTGCATAGGGATTATATGAAACAATATAACCTTTCAACAGACAGATTTCATGAAACTATATGTTGCGTCATTTAGAAAGAGCCATTTATCTCTAACTTATGCTCAGCAGAGAAAGGCAGACACTGAGCGCTTCAAACTTCAGGATTTGAAAACAGCATTGATCCTCATTTATCTGTGTGAGGTCTACATCAAAAGCCCAACATAGTCTTGACTTTGTACCTTTTGAAATATTTGATGTGTGTCATAATTAATCAAGCTCTTGCTTAACATCCTATAGATTTCTTCAGAATTGTCCCTGTTCTTGTTTGCAGAAGATCCTAATTCACAAAGTCAGAGACTCTCCCTGCTGCCAAGTTGCACTAGTTGAGGGGAAACTGTCAGGTCCTTGTGATTACTGGATAGTTCAAGAGAGGCCCAAATAGACTAGCTGTAATTACTTGTTCCTCGAGCTTCTGTAAATGAGAGAACAGATGGTGTCAAGCAATTGCTAACATTTTCAGTACAAATAATTTCCTTTTTGCAGGAAACACCAAAAGAATTACCAGTGTTCACTCTCTCTTTCTTTTTTCTCTCTCTCTCTCCAACCACTAGCCCATTATAAGGGTTAGTGTTGTAGGGAAATAACTGGGAATAACAGTTAATCCTGAAGTCCCATATATGTGGGAAAATGCAAAAGAATAATGGCTGCCTCACTTTCTAGCAAAAAACAAAAACAAACCTCAGCAGAGTTTTAAACAGAAATATACGCAGTGTTTACAAAGCACGGGAAATATAGGTTGATAGACCCTTAAATGCCCCAGTATTAAGCGCTTACAATTGTGCTCTCCCAATAGACCACAACCTTAAGTAAGTTCAATGGTTCAATGAGGAGAGAGAAAGGAACAGGTAACAACTCTTATTTCTTCCCTCCCCCCTAGCCCCCGGAGGTGAGGGATCATGACTAATCTGAGTCTTCTCTAGCCATTTAGAACTCTGTGATCCTTAACCCCTTTCTCATTGCCAATTATGCACAGTTATGTTTGGCTGCATATATCTCCCACAGGTGTGTGTGTGTGTGTGTGTGTGTGTGTGTGTGTGAGAGAGAGAGAGAGAGAGAGAGAGAGAGAGAGAGAACTGTTATATTGTGCGTCCTAAGTGGCTTGGTGTTTTTGCAACCTATGATGCACTGAATTGCAGGGAGAGTAGTTTTTAAGTGGAGTACAGTGGGACCTCTGGTTGCGAACGGGATCCATTCCAGAGGCCCATTCGCAACATGAAAAGAGCGCAATCCACAGTGGCACGTCTGTGCATGTGCGGGCTGTGATTTGCCGCTTCTGTGCATGACGTCATTTTGCACTTCTGTGCATGCGCAAGTGGCGAAACACGGAAGTAACCCTTTCCGGTACTTCCGGGTTGCCACGGGACGTAACCTGAAAGAACATAACATGAAGCGGACGTAACATGAGGTATGACTGTATATGTTTTTAGCTTTTTAAAGAGCTTTGTTCTGTCATATTATTTCCTATAGACATGCTAAATCACATCTCTGAGATGTGTTTGCTCACATGATTGCTTTGATAGTGACTTTCCCCTGTATGGTGCTTTGTAGTGTGTGTGTGTGTGTGTGTGTGTGTGTGTGTGTGTGTGTTTCTATGCTGTGGCCCCAACCCGAAACGCCATGTGGAAAACTGTTTTTGAAACCGAAGCTGTGGGAAGGATGAGCTTTTTGAAGGAAAGCAAGTTTTCAAAAGATCAGAACTAAACCGGGCAGATGCCTCTTGCATGAGCCTAACTGGCTCTCTGACCCATTTTACTTATGGTATTTGGAATATAGGAAGCTGCCTTACACCAAGTCAGTCCATTGGTCCATCTAGCTCAGTAATGTTGGCACTGACTGGCAGCAGCTCACCAGGGGTCCTTCCCAGCCCTACCTACAGACACTAGAAATTGAAACCATTTGGATGCATAGCATGTGCTCTCTAGTACTCAGCTGTAGCCCTTTGGAATTGACCTGTTTTCCTCTTAGTCCAAGACTAGATTTAAGTCAAGTTTTTCTGCTACTTTAGTGGGTATTTGCTTCTCTTCCATATTCTCTTTTTCGCTTTTTCAGTCATGTAATGGCAGCATAACAAAAAGCCATCTTGGTAAATGAAAGAAATGTCATTCAGCAATGCAGTTTAAGGCCTCAATAAGTCAGATGTTAAACACCTAAGGGGTATCATCTCCTTTTAATGTGAGCACGGTCCCCATTAACATTAATGGGGGTTATTCTGGAGCTTCAAAAGGAAATGGTGCACCTAAAATTGCAAATGATCCCTTACAAACTCCACTGATAAATTATTCATGCATATCATTAAAGCCAAGCCACGCCTCCACAGGCCGCGGCAAAACCAGCCTCAGCGTTCCTTCTTTAAAACAAGAGGGAAGCTATGTTCTAGCAGGCAAAATGAATTTTATGTAAATATTGATTGATTAATGAATTAAATTTCTATCCTGGCCTTCTTTCCCCAAAGAGCCCAGGTTAACAAACAACACAAAAGCAAAACCATACTTTTAAAAAAATTAAAATAAAATAAAACCTTGGAAAACACAGAAAACATTTGAAAATGCTTACCTGAGCTCTGATGGGCTTAACTTTTGATGCTAGGAATACATATTTAGAAGTAAGACTCACTGATTTAACAGAGCGTTCCAAGCTCCCAGGTTCGCGAGGTAGAGAGGTGGCTTACTCTATAGGCATTGCACTCCTCTGGAACAGAGTGGGTATATGGCTTGGGGCTCCTAGATTCAACATTGTCACGAGAGGCTTGGGTAGTTTCGGTCGCTACGACTTTCAATTTCAGCTTTGGCCAGTTCAGCAGCTCCAACCCAATTTGGGCACAGATGACTTGGCCACCGTACTATGGTGTGCTCCAGATTAGGCTATCACAACACGCTGTAGCATGAAATGCTGCTCTTGGAAACCACTTGGAAGCCGCAGCTGGTGCACAACACAGCAGCCAAGTTGTCAATGGAGATGGCTGTGAGAACAAACCATTTGTCCATGTTTAAATAAGCATTTGGGACGCGGGTGGCACTGTGGTCTAAACCACTGAGCCTCTTGGGCTTGCCGATCAGAAAGTCGGTGGTTTGAATCCCCGCAACGGGGTGAGCTCCCGTTGCTCGGTCCCAGCTCCTGCCCACCCAGCAGTTCGAAAGCACGTCAAAGTGCAAGTAGATAAATAGGTACTGCTCCGGTGGGAAGGTAAACAGCGTTTCCGTGTGCTGCTCTGGTTCGCCAGAAGCGGCTTAGTCATGCTGGCCACATGACTCGGAAACTGTCTGTGGACAAACACCAGCTCCCGTGGCCTATAGAGCAAGATGAGCACGCAACCCCAGAGTCATCCGCAACTGGACCTAATGGTCAGGGGTACCTTTACCTTTACCTAAAAAAGCATTTGATATGTCCCCTATGTTTCACTCCTTCGTGGATCACTGCCTTGTCGTGGTGAAGGGGCTTGAATAACTCAGAGAAGCTATGAGCTATGCCGTGCAGGGCCACCCAAGATGGACAGGTCATAGTGGAGAGTTTTGATCCAGCTGGAGCAGGAACCGGCAAGCCACTCCAGTATCCCTGCCAAGAAAACTCCATGGACAAAAACAACTGGCATATAGAAGTTATGACGCTGGAAGATGAGCCCCTCAGGTTGGAAGGCGTCCAACATGTAGCTACTAACATGAGTTTGACCAAACTGTGGGAGGCAGTGAAAGACAGGAGTTCCTGGCGTGCTCTGGTCCATGGGGTTACAAAGAGTCGGACATGACTAAACAACTAAACAACAACAATGTTTCACATCTAACTGATTTTCAGGTTGCCTAATCATCAATATTTGTCAAAATTGCAACTTCTCTCCAGAAGGCAACCATAGCCAGTGGCATAGTGTGGGGGGGTGGACACAGGGGCAGTCACCCCAAGTGCAAAATGGTTAGGGATGCAAAATTGCTGCCTCAATACAGCTGCCAGCTTCCTTCGCTGTGCTCTGTTGAAAACATCTTCTCCATGAGAACCAAGAAGTAACTTCTCCAGACAACAGCATGATACTTCTTATCTCTACAGCTGCGATCTCCTGGGTGACATAGACACCATTAGGCAGTTGAACGTGCATGTGTACTCCATCCATTTCCCTCCTTCCTATCCTCCTTCCACACGGCCTTCCACACGGCCCTAGGCGCCGACAACCCACGCTATGCCACTGCCAATAGCAACTTATCATGTTCTTCACCAACAGTAACTTTTCCTCACAGGAGAGTTGCTCCAACCCCTTGTTAATTTTGAATGCCTTCTTCTGAACCTTTTCCAGCTCTATATGCTTTCTGAGGTGTAATGACCAAAACGGTATACAGTATTCCAAGTGTGGCTGCATGATAGATTCATATATATGGCCTAGGACCCTCGTACCTATGGGACCGCCTCTCCTGGTATGCCCCACAGAGGACCTTAAGGTCTGCAAATAATAACACCCTGAAGATTCCAGGCCCCAGGGAGATTAGACTGGCCTCGACCAGAGCCAGGGCCTTTTTGGCCGTGGCCCTGGCCTGGT
Source organism: Podarcis filfolensis (assembly GCF_964270895.1). NCBI lineage: Eukaryota > Metazoa > Chordata > Lepidosauria > Squamata > Lacertidae > Podarcis > Podarcis filfolensis. Next base: position 20,701,136 of record NC_139608.1, on the reverse strand, counting down.
GGAACACTCTCTCACAAGAGACCAGGGCCCTGCACGATTTGACATCTTTCCACAGGGCCTGCAAGATGGAACTATTCCGTCAGGCCTTTGGTCAGGGTTCAGTCTGATTCTTTTCTTTCTGTATAAGAACAAGCATTAAAGAGACCGCTCACAGGTCCTTTATAAGACCAGTGGTAACAGTTGGCCCTGGAGAATATTAACCACTCTCAATTTTACCCGTGGACTGCCATCTGTCCAGATTTTAATTAGCTCTGAACTAATTTTAAGATGTATTTTAATTAATTGATTGCCTGTTTTTATGTTCTTTATATACTGTATTAGTTTATGATGTTAGCCGCCCTGAGCCTGGCTCTGACCGGGGAGGGCAGGGTACAAATTTATTTATTTATTTATTTATTTATTTATTTATTTATGTTGTTGTTGTTATTGTTGTTATTATTATTATTATTATTATTATTATTATTATTATTATTATATAAAAGTATGATATTGGAAGTTTTATTTTTGAAGTTTTCCTTCTGCACATGAGAGGTAGAGGTTTGCATTCATCCCAAACCCTATTTATCAATACTGTTATGTCACCAATTGGAATCCTTGCCTCACTGACACTTCAGTGCTGTAGGGGGGAGGAGTGTTAAAAAAACAAAAACCCTCAACTTTTATGTCTTTTTTAATGAGTCTAAATTAACTAGAATGAAGCACATTCCCTTTCTCATTGCTTTCCAAAGCTAGGAAACCCATTTGAGCTTAGGGACAATTTTTTAATTATTGTGCAGATTAAGTTTAATAAACAACCAACAACGACATGTTTAAAACCCATGATACTAAAAATATGTTATCCCCCTAATAGAAGACTATTAATTAGGAAATGTTGACCTAATGAGCTGTGTTCATTTGGTGGATGATAAACATTGCTTTTAATCAGAGCTTTTACAAGCCGGCAATTGTTAACTTCAGGTTGTTAATTATTCACACTTTTAAATGTTAAGGTGGATAGAATATTTCATGAATGCTCTCTTTTTAATAAAAAGTGACACTGGGTTTTTATGAGCTTGGAATCGCACTTACTAATTTACAGTCATTTTGCACTTCTGTGCCAGTCGTTTATAATTAACTCTCTCTTTAAAAATAATAAATGACCTCTAGCTCGCTATTGTCTGTCATAATTAGCATACTGTCTTTTAAAGAGGAAAGTCTGTTTTCTCTTCATTAACAGTAATACTACCTAGGCAGACAATCAGTAAGTCCATGATCTGGAAACCGCGGTGGACGCCAAATTACCCTCTCTACCAGGACAAAATCAATTAACACCACAAGGGATGTCATTATTGTCACATTATGTCACCTGATATCCTCCAGGGTAAATAAATGATTTGTGGAATTTTTAATGAAACAAAAACACACGAGAACTTTGGCTGAATTATGCATTCTTTAGTGTGCTATGATATGCCAGAGATTCTGAATGCTGGAGAACTCTGTCCTCTTGCTATTGTGGATATCTCGACAATCCCACTTGTCCAGTCTATGCCACCCTGGAGCAGTAGAGGCTCCGCCATTAGGGCAAGTGGGGCACTGCCCCACCACCCTCGGCTAGCCCTCACCTGCCTGCCTTCTTGCTTGTAACCACTCTTTGAGGGGGGGTTACTGTCAGGAGCTCGTCCTACACTCGAGTAGGACTCTGGCAGAGACACATGCCCGACTGGCATGTTCTCTCCCTCCTGGCCGTTCGTTTGGGAGCTTCAAAAGCTTTCTTCAGCCCGAACATCACAGCGACCGATGCCAACAGACACCGGCACACTTAGGGATCCGCAGAGTGTTCACAGTTTGCGTAACAGACTTCAGCAACTCAGCATTTTGGCTAATCTACTTTATTTACATATAAACACACATGGAGCACTGCAATATGGCTCCCCCTCTCTCTAGCATCAGGGAGCAAAAAGTGAGAACAAAGGACAATAGTCCCACTTCATGGAACACAGTAACACAAAACATCCTGTCTCCGTCACTTTCCACTCTGTGGAATGAAAACATACACCATCATGTGATAAACAACAATCCTATGACCGCAATCACAGAGTGGGAATCTTAACAGTTACTGCCTGTCAGCTTATTTCCCCTCCATCTTGCTGTTGTAGAACTCAGCGGAGAGTAGACGGGGAGGGGGACAATGTTGGCTTGTTTGTCCTTGGCCCTGGCTTGGCTCCACCAGTCCTGGGCTTTGGCCCCACCTCCCAGGTTGGCCTCCCTCCCAGGTTCCATGGGCACCAACCACCTGTGAATTTATTAATTTCAGTCACAGACCAGTTCCAGCTCACATACAATATCACGGAAGTCATAAGACACGATAGTGATACATTTGAATTTGCAGTTGGGTATAACAGGGACAATACAGATATAGCAGCAGTTAAAAATATGTAAGTTAAATCTTAATCACTAAAATATAACCTAAAATTGTCATTCAAAGCCTTAGCAACCACCTGTGCAATGAAAATTGGACGCATTCCCTTGACTCCAGAAACCCCCTCCCCTTAAATTAGCATTTCTGCAAGTGAGTTAAAACAGATTTCCTTGGTATAAATTAAATGATTGGAGAGCCCCAGTCAGCGTAGACTATACCGATTTTGATGGACCAATGGTCCGGCTTGGATTTAGGCATCTTCCTATGTTCTTCTACTAGATGACTTCTTCTTCTTCTTCTTCTTCTTCTTCTTCTTCTTCTTCTTCTTCTTCTTTATATGCCGCCCATCTGACTGGGTTGCCCCAGCCACTATGCTTAACCCTACATGTTAACTGGGTGCACTTGAAAACAAAAAAGGCATGAAATACATCCACTATCACATTTTTCCTTTCTTTACCCATGTTCTGGTCCAAATTCCAGCATATTGTTACATGAAGTGTTTTCATTTCAATTGGTTTTCAATAAGATATTAAGCCGGAGTTTGAACACTGAGAAGAAACACTCCTTCTTCTTAATGGATATATTTAAAGACAAAAGGACACCATCTTCTTTCGTAGGGGACATCTTCAATATCCAGTCATGTCTTGATGTGTGAGGCAGGACCACAGCGAATCTGTCATGGGGTTGACCTCCCATTTTGAATCCCAGTGGCTAAATACCAGGAGAAATATGTCCCAAATTTCATACATAATGTGTGACATTAATCAGGGGAAGGCATATCATTAATTTTATTTGATCCCATTGCCTCCTCCCCTCCCCCACCCCCCTGCATTCGCTTAATCAGTGTGGCTTAGTGGTTGTTATACAATTTATTTTTAAACAACTACAGGACATTTTTTGCGGGGGGAGGTTGTTGGTTATATATTTTTGTTTCCCAGCTGCATTTAATAACATTCACATCTCTTTTAAAGAAAAGTATACACAACTTCTATATTTTTGGCCTACATCAGGGGGTATTTAATTAAGTCTATTCTGTCTAACATGATCTGATGTCATTGTACAAGGATATGTTCTTTGTTAGCAGCACTCTTAGTTTCAGACTCCTCTGTGTATTTGAAACCATGGTAACAGAACAGTAAGCTAAAGCCAATGAGATAATGAGATATTCTCATTGTAATTGTGTTTCATGAGGGCACACAATCCCATGGGTGGTATCTGACTGCCTTACAACTGCTAACAGAATTTAAGAAACAGGCATATATTAACATGGTACAATTTTTCACAACAGTAAACACTTCTGACATGGCATTTTTTTTTTAGTTGTTTCCAGCATGTTCAAGTCCATAATATGCCTTTATGTCGCAGGAAGCCGTTCTATTAATGAATATCAATATTTTAAAATCCTCAGAACTTCAAGGAACTTAAGGTCTGCAATGCATTAATGAGACTGAGAGATGCTGTTTTGCATTATAATTATGGTCTGGGTTCTAGCTGGTGCCCAGCAGAAGCTGTGGAGGCAAAAAGCTGGGGAGGAGGGTAAATGAATTTAAACCACCACAACTCTTGAACATGAGAAAATGCTTAAGTCAGAATTCAGATTTACAAAGAAAGAGCTCAAGCAGCTCCTTGTATCTTTATCCCACGGTTTTGTGTTCTAATTATAAACTTTGACAAGGCTTTTAATTGTACAACTTTGGGGGGAAACTGGTCATAAATAAGGCATGCGACTGTTACGTGGTTTCCCCACTGTCTGTTCAGAAAAATGAAAAAAAGAACGATGGGATTAGGTTTGAAATATTTGAAGTTTATCAACCATCCCCTGTCCACCCCCCACCCCTTTTGAAGTAAAGAAAGAAGGTTGCCACATTTTATTCCCAAGTGTGGCTAAAGACACTTTAATCCTGCTTATGCTACTGGCCCTGTATGACTTTTTTGTCCTTTAATCAATAATTTAAAATTATTTTAAATATATATTCAGAGATGATAAGAAAACAGCGGGATGAATTAAGCAGGGCTCCGGCTAATATTCTCCAACAAAGGGGTTGGATTGTAATGTCACTGGAACCACTCATGGCCCCATGTTTGTCCTTACATTAGTAAAAGAGGCTTAAGACCCTGAATTACAAGTACTCTGAAATATTTATGTGAATGTTACTAGCGAGTCTAACGTGAATTATAAGCCTTTTGGGCAAAGGGGCTCCTTTTCCTCTTCTAATTACACTATTGCACTACGAGAACTCAAAGGAAGCCCATGCAAAAGTTGGTGCCTAAAATGTATTTATTGGCGGGTGGAAAACTAACTTACCTCTTAGCTCATGTGGTTTTACATAAGAGGGACCCCGACTCTGGGTTGGATGTCTTTGTCCTACACTGGGAATGAAGATTCAACACATGGATACGGTTAAAGGTTGTGTCTGTTGACGTATAACAAGGGAAATCTCTATCAAAGCAAAGTGTGAGCAGACATAACCTAGGCTAGCAGGCCGAAAATCCCATGCATCTTGTAGAGGGGAAAACTGCCCCAGAGAAACTTCCTTACAGAAGCTACGATGATGGATGGTGAAACCATCTTTCCACAAAGGGACGTTGTAGGTGTATGACCTGGTGGATGCCAGCTACCCCTGCTGTTCAGCGAGTGGCATGCGCCAGTTCCCAAGAGCACCACACCAAGTAGCTAGACTGGTGACTGGGAGCGGCCGCCGAGACCATATAACACCAGTCCTGAAAGATCTTCATTGGCTCCTAGTGCATTTCCAAGCAGAATTCAAAGTGTTGGTGCTGACCTTTAAAGCCCTAAACGGCCTTGGTCCTGTATACCTGAAGGAGCGTCTCCACCCCCATCATCCAGCCCAGACACTGAGGTCCAGCGCCAAGGGCCTTCTGGCGATTCTCCCGCTGTGAGAAGTGAGGTTACAGGGAAACAGGCAGAGGGCCTTCTCGGTAGTGGCGCCTGCCCTGTGGAACGCCCTCCCAGCAGATGTCAAGGCAATAAACAACTATTTTACTTTTAAAATACAACTGAAGGCGACCCTGTTTAGGGAAGTTTTTAATGTCTGATGCTGTATTGTTTTTAATATTCAGTTGGAAGCCGCCCAGAGTGGCCGGGGAAACACAGCTAGATGAGCGGGGTATAAAGCAATGACAAACCTAGACAGCATCTTAAAAAGCAGAGACATCACCTTGCCAACAAAGGTCCGTACAGTTAAAGCCATGGTTTTCCCAGTAGTGATGTATGGAAGTGAGAGCTGGACCATAAAGAAGGCTGATCACTGAAGAATTGATGCTTTTGGATTATGGTGCTGGAGGAAACTCTTGAGAGTCCCTTGGACTGCAAGAAGATCAAACCTATCCATTCTTAAGGAAATCAGCCCTGAGTGCTCACTGGAAGGACAGATCCTGAAGCTGAGGCTCCAATACTTTGGCCACCTCATGAGAAGAGAAGACTCCCTGGAAAAGACCCTGATGTTGGGAAAGATTGAGGGCACAAGGTGAAGGGGACAACAGAGGACGAGATGGTTGGACAGTGTCCTCGAAGTTACGAACATGAGTTTGACCAAACTGCGGGAGGCAGTGGAAGACAGGAGTGCCTGGCATGCTCTGGTCCATGGGGTCACGAAGAGTCGGACACGACTAAACGACTAAACAACAACATTATTATATTCAATTGACAACAGGGTGTGTGTGTGTGTGTGTGTAGTGCCTTCAACCCAGCATACCTCAGGGTGCTGGCCCTTGTCTAAACCTGCCTGCACTTAATACCAAATAAACCAACCAGCCAGATTTAGCTCTATCCCACCATCAAATTCAGAGCAAAGTAGGTGGAAAAAAGGACCTCCAAATTCAGGGTGATTCCCCCCTCCCCCCAAAAAAATCCTACTCAGCAGCTGTCTAAACCCATTCTGCACCAGCCTCAATACCAGTGTCTCCTCCTGAATGGAACAACAACTTCAATGCAATTTTCAGGATGAAACCGGTGGGAGGGGAAAGAGTTAAAGCCCCTCTCTTTGCACCCCATGAACAGGACCCAGATCAGTCCTCCACCCCTACAGCTCCTATTTAACCCTCAAAACCCATATATGTTAAATGCAATTCTGCTTTTCACGTACCATCTCCTTCGGCCCCCACTTTCAACATTATCCTCCCTTATTGCCCTGTCACACTACCATGCTGTGAGCTTCATCATTCCAGCTACTTCCCTCCATCTGCAAAGTCCATCTTCCTGAAAACACAATAATAATTTAGGGGATTTCCACCAATACGAAAACCAATTCCTCATTTCAATGACGCTTCAGCGGAAGTGCTTAGTAAATTACATGTTAGATTAATAAGGAGACAGAATCACATTTTGTTTATTATCCTGCCTGTTATAACTGTGTTCAGAAATAATTATTAAGCTTAGCATTCATTAACTGGATTGTTCCCAAAGAATGATTAATCAGTTAGTTTAATTTACTTAACTGAGAGCAAAAGGCTTTCTGAATACTCAATGCAGAACCTTTCCTCCCACCCCCTTTCCTGTAGCTTCGTAGTGTGGATGTAGGAGGGCCTTACAAATTGTGAAATTCTCTTTGGTGCTATTGCTATTGCTATTGCTATTGCTATTGCTATTGCTGCTGCTACTTATTTTGTGTATTTATTTTAAGTAATTATATACCACTTTTCATCAGAAAAGATCACAAAATGGTTTACGAAGAAAAAGCAAAAAAAAAAAATACATGAAACAATAAAAATTGAATGCATCATAGAAAGCATCAAAACCTATAAAGAATACAATACAGAAAACATCAAACTCTATTTCACAGAACACTCACTCAATGCACTTATAATCAGTAGCCATGTCCACTAACACATCTGAGCTCATGTGGTGTAGTGGTTAGTGTTACGTTGTGGGTGAACATATCAGACGACACAGCAATTCTTCAAACAGCTCTTGTTTATTCACAGGCCAGAACAGAACTGAACTGAAGGGTTCAGCCAGCCTGCTTATATAGAGCTCCACTAGAACGCAACAGTAACCACTTTCTGTAACTATCCAATCACTGAACGTCACTTTCGATCCCATATTTGCATATGTGGACCTGAGTGAAAACTATCTACAGTATCCCCTGGCTGGCCCAGTACATAACAGTGTGTTGGACTAAGACCCTGGGAGCTCAGGGTTCAAGTCCCACTTGACCATGAAGCTCACTGGGTCACTTTGAGCCAGTCACAGTCTCTCAGACTAACCAATTTAACAGGGTTGTTGCAAAGATAAAATGGAAGGGGAACGACTTTGAGTTCCTTGGAGGAAAGTTGGGATATAAATGTAATAATATTGATCTCTCAGTATATCTATGTCCATATACATATATTTAAGGGGAAACATACATTTTCAGAGAAAACATGGATTTAAATGCATAATAAACTACATGTTTATATTTAAATGCAAAAGTTGTTGTTATTTTTAATTGTGGGTTAATGTCAACTCGAAAGAATGCAATTATGGGTTTAAAAAAGACACAAAATGGAAAGCGAGAGATTTGTGTGTCCATAAACCTGCAACCTTTGGCTGAATATGCCGAAGGAGCCTTAGCTGGCCAGTGTCTAGGGCAGCCCAAGTTCCTTTGGGGTAAGACGAATGTTTTCTGACATGGTAAAGAATGCTGGATTTAGACACACACTAAACACTGCATGCTATATTGCTGCTTAGACCTCCAGACAGTGGTGGATCTATATTTTGGGGGCCCTGAAACTTGAACTGTTATATGGGGGCCCTTTTTAAGCCAGCAACGAGGTCTGAGTAACCACTGTTATTTTCTTCAGTGAGGTTGTTCCACAACAGATCTCTATCATCTATCTACCATCTATCTATCTATTTTAAATAACTACTACATCTCATATTTTGATTAAAATTGCTGCATTGGACTATCTCATAGTTACCACAACAGTCCACCTTTATAACATCTGTGTTACCGACTCTCAAGCTTTGGGATTGTTGAGCTATGCACAACAAAAAATTAATCAGATGGGGCGTTCTAGACTCAAAATTCTTATGCCATTCTAGGTTAGCTTAAATCACTTCTGAGCCCCCCTCTGGGATTAGAGGCCCCGAAGTTTATGCTTCATTCGCTTCATAGTAGACCCCTACCCTGCCTCCAGCACAGTCAGCCTCACAGCCAGGGTGTATGGAAGTATCCATAAATCAGTTTCCACCAGCACCAGCTGGGGCTGATGGGAGTTGTAGTCCAAACTTTATGAAGGGCAAAGGGCCGGTGAATGATGCCATGAAGGCACAAACTCGCTTTTAAACCAATTGCTTCATTATAAGCAGTAATAAAGAAAGGGGGGGGGAGCAATGTAGCAATGCTGGTAACATATATTTGCTTGTTTTTAAAGCGCTATCTTGCTTTCCCTTTGAAGATTTAGCTCGGCGAGAAGATTTAAATGAAGGCAGAGGTTTTCATAGGAGGCTCCAATCAATCTTTAATTCTCGGCCCTTTCTTCTAGTTCAGGCTACTTATAAATAACTAAACAGCCACGACCATTTCAAAACAAAAGCTTGTTTTCTCTCTTACAGTCTTGAGCTATCTGTCTTGTTAAGATTCCCCCCCCCCTCCCTTCTCCCTTAAGCGTGTTATTACAGCTCAGGATCATAGTTCAATGCTTGTAACATAAATCTGTTATCGTAGCTTGCATATAATTAGTTCTAAATGTCTGTGGTTTTATTTTTCAACATCAGGGTGTACATTAGGCATCAGAAACACTTAAGAGCTTGGCTATCGCTGCACTTTATGATTCTGCTGTTCATTGAGCCAAAGAAACAAATATTTAATGAGACAGTGACATTAAAATATGGCTCAGCAGAATTTTTTTTTTAACGTGTTTAGCAATTTGCATTGCATGATGCAATAATGAGGCTTACATGTTAACTGTCACGTAACTCATCTCATTTGCAAGGAGTTTATAGCAGAGTGCCATGCTACTAAGACTGTGGTATACAAAAAAAGAAGAAGCTTACTTAGGGTCAAAATATACATTAAAATGTGTAACGGTGTTAAAAGGAACTCTGTGTAGTGAGTACTTTAAAAAAACAAAAACCAGAAGCAAAGGTTTCATAATACCTTTTTATTGAGTATGAATAAAACATTTTTAAAAAATAGTGAGAAAGCTTCCAAAACTATTCTTCCTGTATGCCACAACAGCAGGAAGACTCGCACAGAGATGGAAACAACAGGCTATTCTGACAACTGAAGAATGGCAACAGAAAGTATTGGAGTATGCGGAAATAGCAAGGCTAACTGGAAGAATCCGACAGCAGAACGATGAGAAATTAAAAAAAAATGGTCCAAATTTATGGTATGCTTAGAGGAAACTGTACATAAATAAATACACTCACAGGACTGAAATAAAACTCATAACGTTTATTGTAAACATTTGGTTAGACCATAAGATGTAATGCTGTAATATAATAAGGAATGTATGCTTAAAGCATAGTACAAAAATTTATTAAGGAATTACAGACATTTATAGAATGTATATATAGTAAACACGCTTAAGTAAGAGCAATGTAGAGAAGCCAGAAGAGGGGTGGAGCGAAGTTGATTCGGATAAGATATAGATTTAAAGGAGAATAATATTGTTAAGCTGTATTGTGCTTAAGATATTTGGAAAAAAATAATAAAAAATATTGGGGGGGAAGCTTCCAAAACTATCGTTGCTTTTGGACACTCCAATTGACTTTTTCTGTTGTTAAGAAGGTAACAGGTTGGGCAATACAGAAGGAGGGGCTTAACCCTTTCCATGCTGACACAAGAGCAATGCCCCTCCACCAATGGGGTTCAGGAGGCAGAGTTAACTCACACAAACACACACAGAGGGTCTTCATGAGAGGGGAGATGCAAATTCAAGTGGGGATTAGGAGCAGGAAAACAGGCAGTAAAGGTGTGTGTGTGTGTGTGTGTGTGTGTGTGTGTGTGTGTGTGAGAGAACTAGGGCTTGTTGGGTGAGAACGCTGAGGCCAGTGCCTCCCCCCCAACGCAGCGTCGCCCGGGATTCATCACTCCGGTCTCCCATCACGCTGAAGAAGAAGAAGAAGAAGAAGAAGAAGAAGAAGAAGAAGAAGAAGAAGAAGAAGAGGAGTTTGGATTTGATATCCCACTTTATCACTACCCGAAGGAGTCTCAAAGCGGCTAACAATCTCCTTTCCCTTCCTCCCCCACAACAAACACTCCGTGAGGTGAGTGGGGCTGAGAGACTTCAAAGAAGTGTGACTGGCCCAAGTTCACCCAGCAGCTGCATGTGGAGGAGCGGGGACGCGAACCCAGTTCACCAGATTACGAGTCCACCTCTCTTAACCACTACACCACACAGGCTCCAAGGACATGAGCACGTGACTAGCAGAGTCCAAACAGAAGCTGAGCCTTGAGGTGTAACATCTAAGCCTCATTTATTGCGCACAAAACCAAACATAACATAAAGAAAACATGGCTTCTCTCTCTGTCTTTCTTCCTCGGAGAGAGAACTGCAAAAGCAATAGCTATACAGAATGGAACAGCGTAGCTCAATTTCCGCTCACAAGACTCCAACAATCAGTGCTGGAATGTAAACACAGACATGTGACATGTAACAATCTCACACATCTGCAGCATGGGAGGAATGGAATTCCCAACAGGGCTACCATATGTCTGGGTGTTCCCGGACATGTCCGGGAATTGCTCAGAAAAATGGCGTCTGGGCGGATTTTTGCTGAATCGGCAAAAAATGTCTGGGGAAACCAGGATGAATGACAAGTTGGGCTATTTTTATTTTTAAAAAACCTTTTAAAATCGAAGAAAAGCCCCAAAACTATTTATTTATTTACTTACTTACTTACTTATTTGGGGGGGGGGGGAATGTCCGGATTTTCACTTTGGGGAATGTGACAATCCTAGTGTGAGCACAGATGCTGTTAATGAAGTTCTTTCCACTACTGTCCTTTTCAGCTGTGTCCACAGAGCTATCCAACAGTGATGGACCACAGGATCACTTAATGACAGCAATATTTTCTATCGCAAAGGTAAAATGTTAGGATTTGATCGTGAGTGCTCACGAGGCCTTTATTATCCCATAGAAAGGTGTGGTTGTGCTGCTTTATTGTCTGGCTTCACAGTAATCTTTTTGGAGTATCAGAAGCCTTCATGATTTTCTTTTCCTTCCTAGGAACATAGGAAGCTGCCTTCTACTGGAACAGACCATTCCATTGCTCCATTTAGCTCCTTGCTGCTCACACTAAATGGAAGCTGTTCTGCAGGCTTTCAGGCAGGGTGTCTTTTTCGGGTCTACCCCAGGGATTGAACCTGCGATCTTCTGCATGCAAATCAGATGCCCTGCCACTGAGCTACAGCCCTTCCTTTGCAAATGTGAAGATCCCATAGCTGGCAGGAAGGAAAGAGGAGAGGTGGCTGGATACTGATGTGTGGGCACTGGGAGAAGGTGGGGAGGGTTGGAGACCAACTTGGAAGAAGGGATCAGTGGTCTCAGGGAGCCTGTAACAGCCAGGAGATGAGAGTCAGAAGCAGGAGAAGATGCAGGATTGGAGAGTGAAGAACAGGTGCAGGATGAGGAAGAGATAGATCAGGCTGGTGTAGAGTCAAGGTCTTCCATACCTCCTCCTCCTGCCTGGACCTCTCCTGCTCTGCTCTCTCTCAGGACCAGAAGAGGATTGAAGAGGGAGGAGCATAAGCAGGTCACACTCAGACACAGTCTTCTTCTGCTTGCACGCAGCTTGGGTGAGGGAAAATACATAACCTGAGGCCAGGGCTGAGACCCCTCTGTTGCTGCAACTGCCTCATAGAGTGAACACATAGAAGAAGAAGAAGAGTTTGGATTTGATATCCCGCTTTATCACTACCCAAAGGAGTCTCAAAGCAGCTAACACTCTCCTTTCCCTTCCTCCCCCACAACAAACACTCTGTGAGGTGAGTAGGGCTGAGAGACTTCAAAGAAGTGTGACTGGTCCAAGGTCACCCAGAAGCTGCATTGGAGGAGCGGAGACGCGAACCCGGTTCACCAGATTACGAGACTACTGCTCTTAACCACTACACCACACTGGCTCTCTCTCATAGGAGCACATGAGAGACGTGGGACTCACAGACATGCATTTTCCTAACTTGTAAGTGTGCATTTGACAATAAATAGTGAATTCCTCACGCTGGACATGCCTTGCCTGACAGCGCTGTGACAGCGTGTTTTGAAACCCATTGCTTCCTTAATATTGGGTACTGTGCCTCTGAATCCCAGTTTTTGGGGAGACTCAAGTGCGGAGAGCTTTGTGGCACCCAGATCCTGCTTGTGGATCCTCCAAATATTTTGGATTACAACTCCAATCAACTCCAGCCCATTCCAGCTCTGCTGATGGGGACTGACTGGAGATGTACCATTTGTAGGGAACCAGGTTGGGAAAGTCTTCACTAAACAGCTACCCTAAAAATGACCTTCTCTGATATGATTCTTAAAAGGCCTCCCACCTCCAGCTGAACTGGCGTTTGTACTAATGAAGGTAAGAGCCTTTTAAACTATTTTTAGCTATTTTTATTGACCATTTCAATAGATCTTGTAAACAGCTTAGAGGTCTCAGTACAAACAAGTGGTAGATAAATTTTTGCCCAGATCTGTCTCCAGTCTCCAGTAAAACATAATGTTCTCTTAAACCAGTTCCCTGGACCAAAAGAAAATTCCGTAAATATACATGCACATAGCTCTCTGGCCATTGTTTTGAATGTGAGATTAATCAGGTGATAGCCAACTGCTTGGCATTTCAGGAATTAAATTAATGCAGGTTTTAGAAGAATCTAGGGTGGGGATCCTTGTTCCTGTGCAGTGGCGTAGCGTGGGGGGTGCAGGGGGGCCGGCCGCACCGGGCGCAACATCTGGGGGTTAGGGTTAGGGGGCGCAAATCCACAGGTTAGGGGGCGCAAATCCACGGGTTAGGGGTGCAAATTACTTGCCTTGCCCCGGGTTCTGACAACCCACGCTACGCCACTGTTCCTGTGGAGTTCTAACATTTTAGAACATGCAAGAAAAGAGCTCGTAAAGTCCCTGTAGCCTTCGCCTGCCAATGAAATAGTGCAAAAACGTATTTGCTTCTTAAATCCTTCATTGTTCCTTGCCATTATTATTACAGATTAAAAGATGAAAGAGCGCTGAAGAGCAAACTCTATTAAGTACCCGGGGTTTTATTGAAAAGTGCTTCGGGTAATAGCATTGTGAACATTCCTCAAGGAGGTTTATGCCACCATTATTCTTTGGAATTAGTTCCATGCTCTTGTGGAAATTTTAAGCTTGGGCCTGAACGACCATGCTCATTTTTGTTTATTGACACTGTTGTGCTTCCATCTGGCTAGGCTGCTTTAGCAAGAGCTTCATACGCTGCATTTTGTGGTTTCAGGTTGTCAGTGAGGTCACTCACCGATGACTCAGATACACTGGCCTGGAGGTATTTATGTGATCACCACCGTCAGCAGGAAAAAGCTGCCCTTCAGAACAAGGCGAATAATATATCCCCACCCTGGATGGCTTCAGGCTCAGAAATGGGGGCTGACCTGAAACCGCCTGTCCTGGGGGAGAAATAAAGGGAACGAAACACATGCTACGTCGATGGATTCCTACTCATCTGCTGTTAAGAAATTCACTTGAGACGCTGACGATAAAAAGGTTCTGCTGCTGGTGTGTCCGGGCAGAAAAGAAAGGAACTGTAACATGTACAAATACTTAGCTTCAGCATTGCAAACACAAAGGCACATCAGAAGGGCATGTCATGTAGAAAAGTGCTGTTAACTGGAGGAACTGCATCTACTATTCCAAGCTATCAATGGATGTTTGTCTGAATGCATATTTACAACATCTGGCCTCCATGTGGTTTACATTTGGATAGCAATCCAACAGCCATTTTGCCTGAAGTTTGGGGGTGGGTTCCCCTCCCCTCCCACAAGCTGTCCATAGCAATTGCCCTTAATCAAATATCATCTTTTCAGATGTTTACAGATGCACTGAGAGAGAAGATTATTTTAGAAATCACTCAAAAGAATGCCATCCAAGAAAGAAATATGAACCAAATGCTATTGCAAGTATTCCTTTTGGTTGTTGTTGTTGGGGAGGCATGTTAAAATGAAAAGATCCTTCTGACTGCAGATTTAACAGAAACAAAAAACCCCTTCCACAATTTTACAGTGTCCATACAGGAAACCAAAGTTTTGCTGTGCCTTTTTTTGATTTAAACAATATACACAAATCAAGTGTATTTATTAAATCAATGTTTAGCCGTTTTTACGAGGAAGCGCAATTTAAAGAACCGACATAAAAGATTTTCATCATAATGATACACATCTCTTTGGGGAAAAGTTATTTCAGGGATCCACGATAATTGCTTCTCAAATAAAACTGAAGCTAAATGAAGAAGAAAAGAGAGAGGCTTGGGCTGAAGAGCAAGACCATTTGACTACAGTGCAGACCGCCAGTTATTGACACTGAAAGTTGATGCAGTTCTCAACAACACCACAGTTTCTCAGTTTTATGTACTTTTTAATTTCCTCTGTGGAAAATCTGTTCTTCATAAAAGGGCTGCAAAAGAAAATGTGGAAAAAGTTGATTCATACCATATTTACATTCTTGCTAGTACCTGGAAATGTACCAATTGCCACACTGAGCCAAAAAGGAAGTTTCACAAGTGAAGGATGGCTCAGCAAAGGAGTGGGTCATGTGAAGTGTTGGATTGTGGGAAGTGGATGAGTTATAGTTTACTGTGCCTTGTTTCCTAGGCTGGGGGGGTCTGCCATTTTTAAAAACTGTCAGTGCTCCTCATCACTACATAGAGGGAGCAACTCTACGCACAAGAAGCTGTCACAAAGCAAGCTAGTATAAGCTAAGCCCGCATAATTGTTAGAGAGTGGGTAGACATAGCAGACGACGCAGCAATTTCTCTAAAGCAGCTCTTTATTTGTAAGCTGGAACAGAACTGAACAGCAAACAACTCAGCCGGCCTGCTTTTATAGGCAGCCGGCTGTCAACGTTGTGCTGTCAACGTTGTAGCAACAACAACCCAGGGTTTCCCGCCTAAAGTAACTGACATGGACCTGAGTGAAAACTACATACACGATACTCCTTTTGGCCAGGGTAAGAACTTCAATACATAGAGGGAGCAACTCTACGCACAAGAAGCTGTCACAAAGCAAGCTAGTATAAGCTAAGACAGCACAACAACAACAACAGTACAACTATGCCAGAGCCAAACCCCATTCAGGAGCAAGGCTACTGCTGGCTGTGTCTGCCCAAGCCTGCCAAAGAGAGAACAAGCCTTTAAAATAGAGTTTGACTTACACAATCCTCTTTGCCAGATCATGGGACAGAGCTGAACAGATTTAGCATGAGTACACCTTACTGGTCCCACCTTTGCCATGCCCCCAGAACAGCCCTTTGAGAGGATGTTTGCAGGCCTTGGCTCAGCCAACTGAGCCTGGCTGAGCCAGGGTGAACAAGTAATGCTGACATATCTTCATATGAGCAGGGGTTGGAAACTTAACACTGCCTGAGCTGAGAACCGCCTGGCTCCACCAGAGAGCGGCTGCATCCCATAATAATAATAATATAGTAATAATTTATTATTTGTACCTCGCCCATCTGGCTGGGTTTCCCCAGCCACTCTGGGCGGCTTCCAACAAAGATTAAAAATACATTAAAATATCACACATTAAAAACTTCCCTTCAGTTGTCTTCTAAATGTCAGGTAGTTGTTTATCTCTTTGACATCTGATGGGAGGGACATCCTAAGCTGCTCATCCCACCATATCTTGCCATAGCATTTAGGCCACTGGGTTGTTCTGTTCCCATTGATGAATGCTGCCAGGCTGATGCTTATTGCAGGGCCACTGAAGCTTGATAGTGTTTATTTACTTCATATACCACCTTTCATTCAAAGATCTCAGGGCAGTTCACAACATATAAAACATAGTGTGTCCTGACCTCCTCGGCTGGCTTACTGCCTTCAGTAAAGACTGGGCTCCCACTGCTAGTTTTTGAAGCCGCATTCACACAACTTGAGCCACGATCCGTAACAGTTCTGTAGTTTATGGACAAGTGCTGTTGTCTGAAGTGTTTTCCCCTTAAACAAATACAAATAGGATGCAGAGTAAGCATTCATGTGAGCCTGATATCAAGATCGCTTTTGTTTACTAGTAGGGAGACTGTCAGACTCTTTGCTGCCTCTGCTAACATGCTTAGTCTCACAACCTGACCAGGGAAGTGAAGGGGAGGAAAACCCAGTCATACATACTCGAATAAGCCCCAAAGCTAGTTCCACCTCAACAGCTACAAGTGACAAAAATGGCTAGGCTGAACAGTTCAGCCTGTAGAAAGAGACAGAGAGAAGGGAACAAGGGATGAGGAGCGATGGGCCCCCTAGATGCCTTTGGACCAAATCTCCCATCATTCCTGACCATTGGCCATGCTGACTGGGGATGATGGGAGTTGCAGTACAACAACATCTGGAGGGCCACAGGTTCCCCACCCCTGTGATAGGCTCTCTACAGAATACAGCTGTGGGATAATCTCACCCCACACTTTTTCCTTCCACAAGAAAATAGAGAGAGACTGAAGAGGGTGAGATAGCTGTAGAGAAGCAGGAAATATGGTGCTTGGAAGGAAATGCAGGTATTGGTGAGTATAGATAAAATATAGATAATGGAAGGTGGATTCTGCTCTGTTTTTCATGTATTGCTTACAAACAAAAACACATCCCCATAAAAGGTATCTTACGCAATGTAATTATATTATCCACATATTGTACTACATCAACTGAATTTCTATTATAACAATAAGGGGAAATGCATTAAGGACAAAAGAATGCAATTCAGCAGCATTTATTTAGGTGCATAAATTATGCACTCTGTGTTTGTTTAATTATGCAACTTTGTGTATCTTCTGTTAAGTTAATCCATTCCTAAATTATTCCTTCTGTATGGGAGGCTGACATTGCACATTAGGGAAGCAGCACTGCTGAGGGTTTTTCTACTTTCCGTAATGCTGGTCTGAACACAGGAGTGGGGAGAAAAGCCTCTTCTCAGGCCTTGCGTCAGAAACTGTACAAAGCTGGATGATGTTTCAGAGGTGAAAGTGAGAGCAATGGACAAACATGGCGTTCTGGATTGAATGCCTCATTTCAGCTAAGGTGGCTTCCAACAGAAAATGTAAGAGTCCAATTAGATCAGACCAAAGGCCCATCTAGTCTAGCATTTTACATGTGCATTTTTTCTTGTTTTCCTCCACCCTCTTCATTGCTTTTTCCTTTTGTGTCATCTCTTGGATTATATATACGCCAGCAGGTGACTAGTTTTTTAATGCTCTTATCCAAGCCACTTTGAAAGCCCCTCTGGGGTGGAAATGCTTTAAATAAATAAATGAAATCACGTTGGAATCCTGTGTGAAGTTCTTGTGCATACTGGGGAGGTGGAGATACAGAAAAGCACAACCAAAATGACCAAGAGGTTAGAGCAACTCTTGAACAGGGAGATGTTAGAACAGGGGTCAGCAACCTTTTTCAGCCATGGGCTGGTCCACCGTCCCTCAGACCATGTGGTGGGCCGGACTATTTTTTTGGGGGGGGGGTGAACGAATTCCTATGCCCCACAAATAACCCAGAGATGCATTTTAAATAAAAGGACACATTCTACTCATGTAAAAACATGCTGATTCCCAGACCGTCCGCGGGCCGGATCATAGCTGTCAACCTTTTCCCTTTTTTAAGGGAAATTCCCTTATTCCGAATAGGATTCCTCGCAAGAAAAGGGAAAAGTAGACAGCTTTGGGCCGGATTGAGAAGGCGATGGGGCTGCATCCAGGCCCCGGGCCGTAGGCTGCCTCCCCCTGGGTTAGAACATGTGGTGCAATAGTCTATTAAACATTAAAAGCTTCCCTAAACAGGGCTGCCTTCAGATGTCTTCTAAATAATAATAATAATAATAATAATAATAATAATAATAATAATAATACATGCAATGATGTATCAACACTCTGGATATTAAGAGAGTTTCTCTTACATTGCTAACTGTGCAGTCTATACACTTCTGCTCACATAAATGCCCCAGTGCGTTCAGTGGGACTTACTCTCGGGTAAGTGTAAATGTAGAGTTGCAGCCTAGATTCCTTTCAACAAATGACATTAGAATATTATGAATATAGGAGTCCTTAATTTGATAATGGTGGTGATGATTTGCATTTGTGAATCAGGTTCCCTCCACTGAAATGAACAGAGGAACTATTTCCTCCTGTCTTCTTTTTAATTGAAAGGATGTATAACACCATGTACACTTAACAGGTTCCACTATCAGTGTCATCATCATCATAATCTCCAGTGACACATCAGAGCTCCCAAATCCATAAACAATTACTGGATTGGGGGAACAGCCGACAATGTTTGTTTGTTGTATCCCATTGTTCCTTTAGACAGCTGGTAAGATGGGGATCCCTGTGGTTTTCCACCCAGAGATCACTGCTCAGAGTGATCTCTCACATACAAGCACTCATTAAACCTACACCTGTTCAGATTCAACAATGCTATACCATCAGCTGCCCTCAAACCAGTGCCCGGACAACATAACAATACCAACCTAGCAGGTGTGTGAATGAAGAAAATAGTTTGATTTTTCCACTGAGGCATGTAACTTTCAGTTAAAAACCCACTTGACCTAAGGAAACTATAACAAATTATATTGTCATCTTAGCTTCTATATTAGATAGCATCCACAGCTGTGTAAGACTATTTTTAGATAAAGGTGTGAGGTTATATGTAGAAGAGAAAAAGCAATGGGCTGTTTGTTCATTTCAGCTGTACTAGAAGCCGGACATTGCAATGTCAATATCAATACCGTCTGCAGACACGTTCCTTGAGCAAGATCAGTTCTCTATGCTGACATCTTGCTGTTATTATTTTGATGGAAATTAGCAGAACAATTCTGATATTTCAAGCATCACTCACTTGGCTGGCAGCGTGGTGGCTCTAATCACTGCCCGTGAAACCTGCGTTTGGTCACTAATGCATTAGAGCATTGCTAATGACATGGAGGTATGACAAGATAAGCGCGGCTTCATAATGAATGACTACACCAAAGGAAAGTGGCAAAAGTAATTATAGAATCACATGGGCTGCTGGCCTGGAATTGTCAGAGACATCAAATTTCATGTACCACTAAAACAACACTGAGATAACCTTATGTTCTGGAGAAGCAGCAGTCATAGCTCATATGTAATTCAGCTGACATTTGCTTCTGCTAACGCTAAACAATGGAACAGCCAAGAAATAACGTTAATTTCCCTTTTGTTAATTAGACAAATTAATTAAATCAGCCTTCAGTGCTGTGAATATATTTTTATATTCAACAATAGGGTGCTGTGAAGATACCGTTAAATGGTTCAAAGAAGGCTTATTAACCCCAGACTGTATTCTGTTTTTATAAAAGCACCAACTTCAAGTGCATTTAGGCAGAAAGAAGCTTTTCAAATCAGATAGCAGAGCTACAAAAATGCAGGGCATTATCATAATCTGGCAAGTGTTTAGTTTAACACTGTTGTGTCAAGAAACTGGTAAAAAAAAGAACGAGCAAAGAGTCTGATAAAAATGTACTTAAGGGATGACAGTCTTTATTACCATTTAATTTTATCTCTTCATACATTTTTTGCAGGGCGGGGAAGGCCCTCCTGTCTGAAAATAAATAAGATTACTTTAATTCTATCTGCTGTGAAAATATCAAACATTGTCTTCCTTTACCTACGGGGAGAACAGAATATTCTATTATATTTGCATTAAAAGAGCATTATCACTTTCATTCAGCTCAGTATTGCATAAGTGTTGGGAAGATCCCTACATTGCTAGAAATATATTTAATTTCAGCTTATTAGTAGGCCATGATAAAGTAACACTAATCCACACTTCAGTAAGCCATGTTTCTATGTTTAAGCCACAACTCACAACCATGTGTGTTCTTGTAAGAAGTGCTGGTTCACGCACACATATAAATTTCTCAGTAACTGATGTCTGGTAGCTGAATGAGAACTGGCTTAGTTGAAAAGTGTTGTCATTTGGGGCAACGTAAGGTAATATAAAAGTTCCATCTGTGATTTTAGATCTACAATCGTTTGGTGACGTGTGCAAGTAAGTCATCATAAGACTGTAAGAATAAGAAATACCTTGTAGTATGGAATGCGGGTGGTGCTGTGGGTTAAACCACAGAGCCTAGGGTTTGCCCATCAGAAGGTCGGCAGTTCGAATACATGTGATGGGGTGAGCTCCCGTTGCTCGGTCACTGCTCCTGCCAACCTAGCAGTTCGAAAGCATGAAGTGCAAGTAGATAAATAGGTATGGCTCCAACGGGAAGGTAAACGGCATTTCCATGCGCTGCTGTGGTTTGCCAGAAGTGACTTAGTCATGCTGGCCACATGACCCGGAAGCTGTACGCCGGCTCCCTCTGCCAATAAAGTGAGATGAGCACCACAACCTCAGAGTTGTCCGCAACTGGACCTAATGGTCAGGGGTCCCTTTACCTTTACTATCCAGCTAACATGTCCCATCAATGCAAGGATTTAAACTTGTGCGATGAAACTTCCTTCTCTCTCCTCTCCCATGTGCACCCCATGCCCTCCCCAGTTCTGTTCCAGAGATCTGGGGAAATCACTGGAACATATTTAGGGGACATACAGAAGGGAGGAAGTTTTGAAGTGCAAAAACTAAATTGGATGAAATGCCTTGGGCCAGATTCAACAAATCCCACTAGTGGAAGCTTACACTAGTGGGGTTGGAAGAACCCTCAAAACAGCACACAGCAGGAGGAGGGGGAATTGGTAAGCTGAAATGCTTGCACTAATGGAATGATTGCCATAGCGCTATACTGAATTCCTGAACGCTGAGGAAAGTGAAGAATGTGTAAAGTATTTGTCAGATGTTTTAGATCCACTAAACTTTATTTGACTGCAGCTAGGTACACACCAGCCCACTTGTAGCACAAAATGTAGGGGTTTACCCCGAATCCAGAATCATTCTTGTTTATTCTTTACATACTGCTTTCATTCTAGATTTGTGATACAGTGGTACCTCTGGTTACGTACTTAATTCGTTCCGGAGGTCCGTTCTTAACCTGAAACTGTTCTTTAACCTGAAGCACCACTTTAGCTAATGGGGCCTCCTGCTGCTGCCACGCCGCCGGAGCACGATTTCTGTTCTCATCCTGAAGCAAAGTTCTTAACACAAGGTACTATTTCTGGGTGAGCAGA
Source organism: Podarcis filfolensis (assembly GCF_964270895.1). NCBI lineage: Eukaryota > Metazoa > Chordata > Lepidosauria > Squamata > Lacertidae > Podarcis > Podarcis filfolensis. Next base: position 20,679,466 of record NC_139608.1, on the reverse strand, counting down.
GTCTGTAACCTGAAGCATATGTAACCCGAGGTACCACTGTAGATCCTGCTGTCCGCAAGGGTGGGCATGCTTACCTGATACGTATTGAATACCCTCGCAATGATTCTGTTATCCATGTCTTTTCCTCTCTGCCTATGCCTCAGGTGAATGAAGAAGGAACTAGCGATTCTGAGATAATTAGGCAAGTGTGGATATACTCGCCATCGTGGATATACTTGCCACTTACATCTGTTTTCAAATGAGTACCCACTGAGTGGTAATGCAGAAGCAATCTACAATAAGTCTTTATTTTTGGAATTAAACCAGTTTATCAAGAAACGCTTTTCAGGAGCAAAATATATGTGGTAGATCTACATTGCGTGTGGCTACATGGGGGGGGGACGACGACAATAACTTGTCTCCATTGATTCCGGAATATGTTGTCTACACACAGGTTCGATTAGGCCCTGAAATCCCTCCAGTTTTATTTCCAGAACAATAACCACAACCATGCCTGAAATAGAATGGCAATATGCAAACAAGGTGAGGAAAATCTACCAAAGATTGTATTGCTACACTCTTCCCTTTAACTTTTTTGCCACCCAACGGTAATCTGTATAAGTATTCTTGGTCGATTTGAACAACATGATTTCTTGGGCCTTGTACCCTTGAATGCAATCTAAACCCTCAAGAGTAAATTATCAATTCAGGGGTAACTGGGCTGCAACCATTAACAGAGGTCTCTGCAGTAATGTACCTCCAGGCAAAGGTGATTTGAGATGCAGAAGCCAACTTATTTGCAGCTTTGCTGCAATAGGACTGCATCCCATTGCCCCATATCCTCCTTTCATACATTCCCTATATTTATGAGGTGCTAATGGATGACAGAGACAGGAAAGAATGAGGAAGTACTGGCAGCAGCATCCCTAACCAGCGGGTTTCTCTTGACCTCATTAAATGTTCTGGGCTTGATTCAAAGGATGAGCAATAGTTTCAAAAAGTACTCAGTCTACATAATCTGTTTCATCTAGCTCCATTGGCACTTCATCATCTGCAAGACTCTTTCCTGGTCAGTTTAGTGGGATTTATTATGAACAAAATGTGCTGTAAAGTATATAATATGAAAATAAATCCCACCCACCTCCTACTTAACTGTCACTTCTTCCTTCTATAATCACAGAGTTTATAGGAATTAGATATAAAATGTCATAAAGCGATGTATATCATTTGCTTGTCCTTAGAAAACTAGACTTCAGAATGCTCGACATGAATTTCCCAGGATGCTCTGTTGTCCACGAAGCAGATTCTGTATGTTATGTCTGCTCACTTATTTCAGGTAGTGAACGTTTAACATCTATTGCAGAGGGCCCATACATTGGTAAAATGTGTTCTTTCATGCTCACTATCAAAGGTTCAATCAATGTCCAACATGTCAAGGGAAACGATACTCAACCACATGCACAAATTGTTTGGCCCAATGTCATGCAGCTTCATATGTAACATAGGCTTACATTCAACAAACATTGAAAGATGAAATTAAAAATTTGGGCCCGTGAGATTTCTCAATGTCCGTATAGGACACCGTCATCATTAAAAAGGAATACACACACACACACACACACACACACACACACACACACACACACACATATATATATATATATAGTCCAGTAGCATCTTAGAGATGACGAGAAAGGAGTTAAACAAAGGAGTTTAAAAAAGGAGTTAAACAAAGTAGATGGCAGTGATAAGACAACATAATCTAACCCCTGAAGCCACTGGAAAATTTACAGATAATGTCCTTTCCAAACCATAACAAATCTATATGAGGTAGGAATGCAGTAGGACATACAATAAGAAAGGGCAAGAGGTTTTTTCTCCCTTTCCAGCATTTATTTCTTCAAGACGTAAGAAAACCACAAAGAGGCCTATCTAGTCCACACAGTGGCCAACCAGATGTCTATGGGAATCCCACAATAAGGACATGAATCTTGCCTCTGTGGCAGCTATGACATTTGTGACTCTTTTTGCCTCAGTGTATCCATATCTGCCCAAGGTCAAGAAAGGATTTGCATAAGGTTTTGGTAATTTCATGAAGTACGTAAGAAGAGCCCTGGTGGATCAGACCAAAGGCCCGTCTAGTCCGGCATCCTGTTCCCACAGCGGCCAAACCGTGCCTGTGGGAAGCCAGGAAGCAGGCCGTGAATGCGTGATGTATAGCCAGAAACAACGTATGCCCTACATCTCAAACACCTTCTCCCCCTGTCACTGGAACAGGGGAGAGAGAAAATATATGATATATGGAGCACAATAGCTCCATTAAAGTGAATGGGAACGGTGCAAGGCTACACTGCAGCCCGTTTCTTTTTAAATAACACTTGTGCAGGATGCGTTCCAAAAGCATCATACCAATACTTATTACTTCAGTTTTAATACATTGCTCCTCTTTGCACATCTGGATTTTAATTCTCCTTTTTTTAAAAAAAAAACACCACTTGTCCAGACAGAGAAGCAGATGTAGGGAAATTGAATTAATTTACTACAACATTTGGTATTTAGAAACTCCTTTCCTCCAATGTTTTGAAGTGGGATTTTTGACCTCACTTAAATTTAATCCACACAACACTCTTGCAGGGAAGATAAATATTATCACAATCATTCCATAGCTTGGCTAAGGGAGATGCAGTCATACAAGTAGAGGCACTGAGCTTCTGCAGACCAACTTCCATCTTTACTGTGAAATTTGAGTTTTCTGAATGACACCAAATGTATTATTTCCTACTGGCTTATATAAACAGTGAAGTGTTTCAAATGTGTTGAATATTTTCATTACACATAATACACATCCTTGATGTTAGTTATATATATATATTTCCTCTCTCCACCCAAGAGCAGGAGAAACTTAGGAAATAAATCTTTACTTTTTTAAAAAAAGTTATTTCAGTTGTAATTGTTGGCATTACCGAAAATATCTTCCGATAAAAGCTTTCCTTCTCTAGGCTGATCTTTAGGGAATACAAGCTTGCAAATAAGCAATCCATAAGCTCAACAAAGATAAAACCAACTCAAAGCCATAATTGTTATAGCAATTAGTATTTTGCACAAATGGGACAGTTTTGCTTCAGTATATAGCATTTAAACTTTAATGCAGCACAGACGTTTGTCAGTGGAGCCAAATTAATATGGATGCATGCATGGAGGGAACTGACACAAATTAACACAATGGTCTGGTTTCAGTGTGTACAGTATAATGGAAAAGCCACAGTACAACTAGCAAAAAGATGCTGCCCTGTGTAGGACCATGTATTAGTACGCCGATGTAACCTTTTGCAAAATTTTACTCTGCCTTTATGTATTTTCAGTCAAGTTTCTTTACTCAAGGTCTCTTGAGGAACCTAGAGCAAAGGGCTGGTGCAATGGCAAACAAAACGTAACGCTCATATATCAAGCAATATCCTGCCTTGATCATACGTGTATATATGGATTCTACAGAAATGTCATCATAAATAAATAAAATATTAGATTATAGTCTTCATAAAGTTTTCTGCCTCAGATGGTTGCCACAAAATCTCTTCTGCTGGGCTCGCTGTCGGTTCCAAAAGTTCTCTGTGGCAGCAATTCCAAAGCTGTCTTCTCAAAATGGCTGCCAACAAGGAAATGGAACCTTCCAGGCCCTTTAAAAAAATAAATTAAAATTACATAGCCAGACAAGAAACTTATAACTTTGAGGAACTCCACAACTCTTTTCAAACTGGTAATGGAAATCTCAATACCGACCTTCTCCGAGGGCAGGGGCAGCCAACAAGGTGCCCTCCACATACTGCTAGACTACAGCTTCCATCTGCCCCATCTAACTTGGTGAATGGCCAGGAATGATGGGAGTTGTAGTCCAAAAGCATCTGGAGGGCACCATGTTGGGTACCTTTGTGGTAGGAGTTCTTGGCGTTACAGAAAGGAGGTAGCCAGGCATCCCTCTTGCCTTACCACCTGCTCCTAAACGCAGTGAGGATCAAATCATCTTTCTTTCTCACTATAGACTCCCTGCCCAAAATGGTGGTCGCTCCACACTTTAGCTCTCCACAGAGCATGTGCAGAAATATCCTCCCTCCATAATTCTCAAAGGGTATGTGTTGGTAACACTCAGCCACATTAGTCCATTAGCTCCTAGCTCATCTCTTAGGTTTATAAACAACAATATGTGGACAAAAAATTGTCCTATCTAGAGCAGGTGAGACGTCACCATAACCTGGCATTGTCACCTACATAAGATAGGATGTGGCAGCAGGGAACATGGTTCTGAGGGCCTGAGGGGTAAGGGAAGAGAAAGCCTGCCTGCACATCAATGTGCTACTGTAGGAACCAATGTGCTTCTACTGGCACGCAATGTCTTTTACCTCCTCAGAACTTGAGTAGAACCTCACTTATACCAAAATAACTGTCTAATTTTTGTTTACAAGGGCTATTGAGTATCATTTTCAGTGTGCTTTAGTTTCCTTCAAATCCATGTTTATTTTACCAGTTATTTTATTGCAATACATTTGATTTACCCATGCTCTGCTACTGTTTGTTTTCTAAACTTTACGGTTTGCCCTGTCTTATTCCCTCAGGAGCCTTCTCACTCTTGTCGGAAACGAGAAACACACTCTTCATTCCGTTTGCCTTTCTTTTGCGCGTGCACACACACTGTTTCCGTTCTATCCTTTTGGAAATAAAGCATTTTAGGTTTGCATTTTCTATCAATTGGTGGTCATCTGCAGTTTTATCGTTTTGAGGAAATGACACGAAGCAAAACCAAAATATTCTTTCTAAAATGCTGAGAAATTATCACGAAGGGGTTTTTTTTAACGCAAACATGGAAGCATGGCCTTAAGGCTGGAAAAGAGGAGAAGCTGAGAAAACACAAAATTCACCCATTCTTGTTTCCCACCTTTCTCTTTTTAAAACCTATTTCTTCTACCGTGACTTCCAAGAAAGCCAGGCTCATTTATTTTTCACAATGTAAGATACCACAACCTCCCTCTCTTCATTCCTGCTTCTCCTTTATCAAATCCTGCCCCCTCTCTTCAACTACATCCTGTCCAAATTACTTAGGTTTCACGAGTTAGTGCTAAATAAATATTAATTAGAAGCAGTAGTTGTTCCATTAGAGCAGGAGCTGAATTTTGCATAAAAGACTCTGAGTAGTTGGTTGTGATAGGGAAAAAAACCTAAATAATTTGTATGATTGCATCCATGAATTCTGTATATTTAAGCTTCTATAGAGTCCTCCTATGATCAAAATTTATAGCTAGTCATTTAAACACAGTAAGAAAATAGCTTTATTAGGACCAAGCAAAATGTCATACAATAATGACCAAATTTTCTGGAGTAATGGATCAGTCTATTTCTGGTCGGTGTCAATTATGTATGTGTTCATTCATAAATTCATTTCATCCCAATAATCTGTAATCCCCTCCCAAAAAAAATTCTGCACAAAAATCCATATTTTATCTTAAGGCATGCCTTTCTATGATCTAGTTTGCACCTGGCTCATGGTTTGTCTTTCTCCACACACACCCCAAACTGTGACCAAGATTCATTCTTGGTTTATCGGTCATGGTAGGAGGACACAACCTTCAAACTTGGGTTTTGATGTAAAGCTGAGCCAGACCATAGGTTAGCCCAGTTTAGCAGCAGCAGGACTGAAGGAGGACTGACGCAACCACTCCAAGAACCCACATATTGGCTCATTCACATAAAGCAATGGTTTGGCTTAGTGGTATGTACAAACCGAGTGCAATGTATAATCTTAAAATATGAATTTCAACATATTTTGATACAGTGAGTTTTCTTTCTTTCTTTCTTTCTTTCTTTCTTTCTTTCTTTCTTTCTTTTGGAGGGGGATTGAACTGATAAGTGTGTGGAGAGGTGCAAAATGTGGAGAATAATTAAGCTCCAATAGTTGTATTATTTGAGGAGGTGTGATTTAGCTCAGTTAGCTTAGAAATGCAGGGGTTTTTTTGGGGGGGACTCTCCTCCATTCCTAGGAAGTTTTTGGGTTCTACAGAACTCTTTTTGCAGGTGTTTCCTTCATGCCCAGATTTTTGCTTGTTAGACTGAAAAAGTGCTCCAGACGAATCAAAAACGCATATGTTACTTTGCAACATATGACTTAGTCCTATTAAAGGCTTTGGAGTCTTATGGTCAGATACTTTTCAGTCGCCATCTCCACACAGATTCTCATCCCTTTACTGTTTGCAGCGTAGGTCTTTTGCGGCATCGTTATTTTAAATAGTCATGGCTTCCCCAAAGGATGCTGGGAAGAGTGATTTGATTTGTTCAGGGTACTGAGAGTTGTTAGGAGACGCCTATTCCCCTCAAAGAGCTACAGTTTCCAGAGTGGTTTAACAGTCTATCCCTTTTCTCAGGGAAATGTAGGCCTGTGAGGAGAATACTGATCTCCTCAGCACCCTTAACAAACTGTGAAACCATTGTATGATACTGCTTTAAATACATAGTGCAGATGATGTCTCTGTTTTCCATCTCCACCTCCTCTTTCTCCTCCAGTCACTTCCTTTTGGTCAGAATATCTCTTACTCAAGACATAGAATACTTTCATTCAAATGCATCCAAAAGATTAAAAACGCTAGCCTCACCTCAAAACATGGCACTTGAACTTCGCTGAGAGTTAGCTTGCTTTTTGGTCTGGCACTTTTACCACAAATCATGTATCTCCCTCCCCTCATATTCTGAATATTGTGATTTCAAATCCCAAGATTACTTTCTCTTCTCTAAATGAAATGCCATCCCCTCCCATATCACATCCATTTATAAAAAAATATTTGGGGGCCTCCTGAGCCCTCAAGCCAACCTGTTAACATCCTCTCCTTCACACTCGTTCAACCAGACAGCAATTCTTTCCATGAAAATACAGCTGTGGAATTGTATAACTAGTAAATTAAAAGTTTGCTGTAGCTAGTCCAGCTGGCTGGCCTTATGTTAACAATACATCACTGAGGTTTCATCCCTCTGTTGATGTTTTGTCCAGCAGCCAAATACTGGTCAGAGTGGCTAGAAAGTAAGTGTGTTGCATGGCGCAATGACCCCAAACTTAATTTAATATTTAATCCTTTTTTCAGAAATAATTTCAAAACTATCATCTAGCTGAAGAAGTGTTAGTGAGAGCATATCAACAGACAGGATGAAAAACATTTTTAAGTATTGTGTTGTAGAGGCATACTGAGACTCTAGCAGATGTCTGAAAGTGAAGGAATATTTATTTGCCTTGCAGTTCTAAAAGTGAAAGGGATAAAGCAGGCTATAATCTTACAACAGAAATATAGGACTTGAAAATACCCTGAAAGTCACAGATAAGAGGTGGTCTTTGGCATGAGTGATAGCCATGAAGGACCAGTGTGTGTGTATACACACACACACAGACAGACACACACAGTGCTTTTTTCTAAAAAAAATGGTTAGGGGTACTCTCATTTTTGACTCAATAAAATCACAATTTTATAGTTCAAATTGGGGAAAATAAATACAGTAAATGGACAAAGTACAAAGATTCACAAAATGTTTACGGGTATGTGTATCCCCATAAAAAAAAAATTCCATGGAGACCCCCCAAAATACGTTATGAAAACCTCTGTTCCCATACATACACCACAACATATAACAGTATACATCTGTAAAACATGTTCTTATTAAGTGTTCTGCAAGTTAGCACAAACCTTTGGAACTGGTCTTTGGTTTTCTGTGGAATTCCTAAACAAAATAAAGCTCCACCATTCTCCTGCAAATGTATATTTGTGCTTTATTCCTCTTGGCAGTCTTAATTTGTGAGCCAATTTTCTCATAAAGACAATACACAACACTCTGTAGTACCAAGTGGTCAAATTCACACCTTTTAAGTCCTCCCAAAATGTGGCTATAATCATATGTGCTGCCACTAAGAGACATCCACCAAGTCCTGATCACATTCAAATACATATTTAGTAACACAAGCTCTGGAAACATCGTGATAAGTAATTTTACTTAGCTCATTAAAACACTTGTTCCCAAAAAATTGCCACCTTTGGGCATGACCACCACATGTGCCTATAGATGCCTCTCTCCCCACAACCTCACCAGCACATAAGTGAAGTATATTTGAGAGTTTAACTGGAGGTAAGCAGCATTTCTTCATTGTCTTCAGCATGGTTTCCTTGATGCTGGCTGAGATGGTTTTATAGGGAAACTTGCCTCACAGATTACTCCAAGATTCATCCTCTATTCTGTTTTCCATGTCTAAAACACTTGTAATCATGGCTTCAGGTTGTATAAGCACCCTTGCTGATTGCTGTTTAATATGTACCAGTCTTATAAAGTTACCAGTTTGATTCCAAGACAGCCACCCGACATTTTTCTCTTTCAATTGAGCCCTCCCTAAATCCCACCGAAGGGGCTATCATAATAAAATTATCGAAATATAGATAGAAACAAACATTTTTTAAAAACAACAACAACACAAATGTTCATAATAAAATGGCATGTGCCTGGGTAGGGTCGCCAAAAGAAAAAGGTTTTTAGCAGGTGGAGAAAACAGTATGGCAAAATTATAGCGATGGTGGCTGTCAATTGAAATATTGTGTAGGGTTAGATTGGAAAAGGAGAGAAAGAAATCCAGTTGCATCCAACCAGGGGAGGGAGAGAGAGAGAGAGAGAGAGAGAGAGAGAGAGAGAGAGAGAGAGAGAGAGAAAGAAAGAAAGAAAGAAAGAAAGAAAGAAAGAAAGAAAGAAAGAAAGAAAGAACTTTCTCTACTATCAACACCCAGTAGAGTAATTTCTCATTTAACAGTCTCCAAGTGTGCAAGCAAAACAGGTCTTCTTGAAATCAACTGAAACGCTTCTCCCCCCTCTTTCCTTTTTGTATCACAGTAGCTGAAACCTTGTTTCACCACTTCTGTTTCAAAGAAAAGAGCAGCTTTAAAAGCTACTGTGTCCTCAAATTCCTCTCAGCTCAGTGAGTTTCAGCCATCTAGCTCTGCCGTTCCATACACTGAATCCGGTCTTCTCTGTTTCACACACTCACACCCCAGCCGTCCTATTTGATGTGAAATAGTGCTTCAAACTACAGCTAACTCAAAATTATTCTTCCACAAAATTTAGGTCTCTCTCCCCTGGGAAGCCTTTCATTATTAATTTAGTTCCAAAATCTCTGCATATCTGAGCACTCTCCTTGCCTCTGAACCATTTTTGCATGTTCCAGATTCATGAATGGAGGTAGATATGCAGAGAGGAGCCTTCATTCACTTGCTTAGAAATGTGAATAATTGAGTGGCTTATGAATGCCTTAAACAAACAAACAAAAGCTTACCGAGCAGTCCTAACTATAGAAAGCTGGAGCAATTTACACCACCATAAGTTACCCCTACCCCAACTCCTTTCAAAAGGACCTGGTTGCTAGGTCACATGGCCAAGTTGACAGAGATTTGGAATAGCTGTAAATTTCTTCTTGCCCTGTCTTGCCACGCCATGCTCCCACAACACCCCTTTGGGTGAATTTAAGATACTGTAAGTTCCACTGGTTTGGCCACCTCATGAGAAGAGATGAGAAGAGAAGACTCCCTGGGAAAGACCCTGATGTTGGGAAAGATGGAGGGCACAAGGAGAAGGGGACGACAGAGGACGAGATGGTTGGATAGTGTTCTCGAAGCTACCAGCATGAGTTTGACCAAACTGCGGGAGGCAGTGGAAGACAGGAGTGCCTGGCATGCTCTGGTCCATGGGGTCACGAAGAGTCGGTCACGACTAAACGACTAAACAACAACAACAAGTTCCACTGGCTGAACCAGGGTGAGGGACTTATGTCAGCATACCTCCAGCTCAGCCAGGTCAGGGGTTTAAACTTTGACATAGCCTGGACTGAGGCCCAGCTCAGCTGGGAAAGACCAAAATCTGCCAAATCTGAACTCTTTCATCCTGGTGGATCTTGGGTTTGGATCGCACTGTAAATTAGTCAATCTTGACCACCGCAATGGGTTCTACATTCACTTCCTTGAACCTTTCTGCTTTATAATTCAGCAATCATTGGTGTTCATTGACCAGTGTCAGAGAACAGACACCTATTTGAAGGCATCCTCTGCCTGACAGCTGTCTACATCCAGCATTAAGATTAAGGACCATAACAAGGGAAAGCAGCAGGGGAATTGAAATCGCCTATCAACAGTTAGAATTTAAACTGCAGATTGAGCAGGCATAGTGAGGTCTTCCTCACTATGGTGAGATGCATTGCATTTCTATTTAATTATAAAAAAATATTAAAATGCACCTATATAAATAAATGAGGGCATGCACGTGTTATGCAAATCTGCTCCTGTTTTCATCCTCCTTTTTTGGTGATGCTCCTCTTTGTTGGTAAAGTGTGAGAAGTTGCCACCCGGGTGCTTTGCAAGCCCGTCCCACAGTAGTCAAAGTTTTATGCAGAAGCTCTGTCAAATTAGCCAAGGCTGCACACTACTGAAGGGAGTGCCTTTCTGAAGGACTATTGCATTTTACCTTGACTTAAGCAGAAGCAGGAAGGCACTGCCAAAGAAGAGAGCTCACATGGAAATGCAGGAATTCCTCTGCGCAGATGAAAATGATGAGGTGATAGGAGGAAACTAAAAGAGGGCATTGAGAACACAGCTGTTGGTGGGATTCATTATCCGATTATTTGTGGAACAGGAAGTTCAAGGCCATTAATCTCAGTAAACATTTAGGACGGCTGGTTAATTGAATTTACAACAACACACGTAAACCCTAATTAAGACTCTAGTGCAGGACTGGGTGAACACCAGGAAATGTGGTATTTATTATTTACTGTATATTTCTACTTCCTAAAAATCAGAGCTTTCAAAGCTTCCCAGCTATGACGGTTGTGAAGATGTGCTTGGCAGCCAGTGTGTGGGCAAGGCCAGTGGTCAGAGAACAAAATTTTGGTGCCCTGCAAAATTCCTGAACCTTTTCCCTGGCAGAATAATTTATGCACAACAGTAAGCAGAATACATTATCCAAATTATACAAATCTATTCAATTTGCATTGTTAATGCAGCCTGCAGGATTCAGTTTTTCTTGCCATGGAAGTTGGGTCATCCATGCTCGAAGAATTTGCTGATTTGCTTTGTGTGGTTTGTCTCTTGCTTTTTGACCAGATTCCCCAGATTGGTTCAAAATGTTTGTGACAATCAACAATTTGTTAGAATATTCGTATCTTCAAGAATAGATTGCTATCCCAGTCAGCTGTTACAGGTTATGTGACATAAGCTTTGACGTGCATTGGTGTGGAGAAAAGAAATAAATATGGGAAAGCTAAATACGACAATCCCACATAAAACTTTTACAGTGTAAAATATTACAATTTGAAACCCATGAAAGAAATAGAACTATCAAGTTCCATCGGCTGTGAGGGAAATGAATAGGTTGAACAAAAGCATTTAAAAACACTGAACTCACCACACAACAATACCTCCTCCCCTCAAAACACTCACACATTAATTTTTCTAAATTTTATGTTCCTCTAAGTATGGAAAAGTGAAGCAGCAGAAGACAAATGTTACATGTTACATTAGTCACATATTTTAAAAAACCTTGCAGAACCTTGCTACTTTTACTTTAGTTGAAGAAAGCCGCTAACGAGCCTTGGTCCAAAACATGCTCACAATCCGGGTTCAGGCCAGCACTGGTTGTCTTCTGTAAGTCACTCCCTCCTGCCTGCTTTTATCCTTGAAAGTGCTATTCACTGCAAAGTGTTGTTTCATGAAGTTTGGCTGACTCAGGGAAATGGGTATGTACTGTGCTGCCTTTGCCTGGTGGCTGCTGTGATGGGGGGGGAGTCCAGTTAAAATGCTTGTGAGAAAGGATTTGTAGTCCGAAACATCTGCAGGGGGCACCAGGTTGGGAAAGGATGCTGTGGTGATCTTCTGCTAAAATGCATCCTTGATAACAAACCTAGATGGAGTTGGCTTGTCTCTACGTACATCTTCAGAACGATTGATTCTGCCTCGCCATGTTGATGCATCTTGTGGAAGCTAATAGGGGGGCATGAGAAAAACGAGAAGGTTTCGGTTCTTAATAAGCATGTCAGCTGAATTGAATTACTTAATATTTACTTATAGTAAATACGTATCAAAAACACAAACAGCATTTCCTAAGCATAAACCACCCATTTGGTCCTCATTGACATGGATCACTGTCATATAATCACAGATCTCCCACCAAGCAAAAGCCTCATCTCCCCCTCCCTCCAAATGATTCCATATGGGAATGATTTTGCTCCCAATGGATTCAAAGAAAGGACATGTTTATCTCTCCACTTTCAGATATCAAATTTAAAGTGATGGCAAATCTCACTGTGGCTTTGCAATGATGTCATCAGGTCATTTGTAGTAACCAGTGGCGTAGCGTGGGGAGTGCAGGGGGGGCCGGCTGCACCGGGCGCAACATCTGGGGGTTAGGGCAAATCCACGGGTTAGGGGGCGCAAATCCACGGGTTTGGGGGCGCAAATTACTTGCCTTGCCCCGGGTGCTGACAACCCACGCTACGCCACTGGTAGTAACCGATCAAATGCGCCTTGAAAATAGTAGTTTGCTGCAGAAACTACTCAGCTATACAGTAGTACCTTGGGTTAAGTACTTAATTCGTTCCAGAGGTCCGTTCTTAACCTGAAACTGTTCTTAACCTGAAGCACCACTTTAGCTAATGGGGCCCCCCCACTGCCGCCGCACCACTGGAGCACAATTTATGTTCTCATCCTGAAGCAAAGTTCTTAACCCGAGGTACTATTTCTGGGTTAGCGGCGTCTGTAACCTAAAGCATCTGTAACATGAAGCGTATGTCACTCGAGGTACCACTGTAGTTAAATGCCATATTTAACCACCATAGTTTAGCATTGCATCCATTATTTCCAACACATTCTCTCTTGAAAGGAGATGAGGTGTAGCACCAGGTGCTGAAAGTAAAACCGTATGGGATATGGAAATATAGAAAGCTTTGACCACCTCAGTTTTTTTGTGTGTGTGTTTTTCTTCCCCCCACCCCCCTTTGACCACCTCAGTTAATATAAATGCAAAATTATGTGCTTTAGGCTGCACTGCCCAAGTCTGAAAATTGTATTCCGTTCTAGTCTTCATTTTTGCATCTGCTTATATAAAAGGAGAAGCAATAGCACCTAAGCTGCTCAGTTGTGTGGCTATCTGGCAAGGTGGAAAGGAAAGGAAATGCAGGGAACTGTTTAGTCTCACCTTAAAAATTAACCATGAACGCTATGTCTGCCTCTTTCAGTTCGCACAGTACTTTCCTTCTCCCCCTCCCCACTTCCAGGATAACTGAAGCAGTCAGGAGATAAGAAAGACTTAGTAAAGCTGGAACAATTAAGTACTTGGAAAATAATTCTTGGAGATTTCTCCCCTTGGATTCTCCAGGGAGCCAAGACCAGCGAGGTGGTTAAATAGATACTGTAGCTCAGTCAGACAGCAAGTATTCCCTTTCAATTACAAACCTGCCAAGGACAGTGCTTTTGTGAGTGCCAGTTTTTACCACAGCGATGACATTCATGAATCTGAGTTTACATTGTCTTTGCAAAATAATATCCCCGTCAGTAGAGTCTTTTTCCTTTTCCTTCTTAGGTTTGCTTCATTTTACAAATCATCTGTGCACTTTAGAAAACACGTTTCCCAGTTCCCAATTCAGAAGAAATCCAATGAACGAGGAAGAATTCACCTAATATAGGGATTGTTGTGACATTAAAGCTTTGCTTTAATTTCATGAAGAAGAAGAAAGAGAAAGATTCCTCTTTTTGCAGGCTACTCAAAACTATTTGCTCATTAATAAAACAACATCTACTCATAAGGAACAGATGCAAACCACAAATGCCAGAACACTGGGAAGGGATTGGGCGGGATTCAGCTAAGTAACTGCACAAGTGAAATGACTTCCACTGGCATAATGGGGCGTTGCACCCACTCCACTTTCCCCAAGTCTTCTGTGGAGGGTTAGGAGTTATAGAGCAGGCCAGTATTGATGACATCAAATCACAGAGACTGTAGACTTTGGCTGAGAGGCAGTGGCTTGACTACCAAGTGAGTCCATTGTGACCTGAGGTAGATTTGAACTCAGGACTTTCCACCATTTTCCTCTTGCCGCATCAGGTTGATTTAGAAGCAATAGCAGCAATGTGATGGCAATGGTAGTATTAGCAGCAGGATGTTCATGCACAGTTAAGATTTGTTGTTATTTGGTCGTTTTGTCGTGTCCGACTCCTCGTGACCCCATGGACCAGAGCACGCCAGGTGCTTCTGTCTTCCACTGCCTCCCGCAGTTTGGTCAAACTCATGTTAGTAGTTTCGAGAACACTGTCCAACCATCTCGTCCTCTGCTGTCCCCTTCTCCATCTTTCCCAACATCCAGGGAGTCTTCTCTTCTCATGAGGTGGCCAAAGTATTGGAGCCTCAGCTTCAGGATCTGTCCTTCCAGTGAGCTCTCAGGGCTGATTTCCTTAAGAATGGATAGGTTTCATCTTCTTGCAGCCCATGGGACTCTCAAGAGTCTCCTCCAGCACCATAATTCAAAAGCATTAATTCTTCGGCAATCAGCCTTCTTTAGCTGCCCAGAGTGGCTGGGGAAACCCAGCCAGATGGGCGTGGTATAAATAATAAATTATTATTAAATTATTATTATTATGGTCCAGTTAAGATTAATGTAGGTATATTGTCCACCCACCCAGCACCCCAAGAAGTATACCGCCTAACAAGACCATATATTTACCAAATATATTTGCCGGCCTCTGCTATGGCCATATAAGACTTACCAAATATATTTATGAGCAGGTTGGGCAGCCTGCATGCATTTTTCAGGTGTCTTGGACGCAAGCTCCTTAGAAACACCTTGCAACAAACAGGGGTTGAACAGCTGCCACAAAGAAAGCAAGGTGCCTTATGCCGAATCAGACCATGTCTACAGTGTTTGGCACCAGGTCTCCGGGTTTTTCAGTCAGCGTTTTCTCCCAGCCCTAACCAGGAGATGCCTGGGATCAAACCTGGGGCTTTCTGCATGCAGGGCAGGGTCTCTACTGCTGAGCTACAGCCCCTTCCCCAAAGGTGCTTAGTGGATTGTGCCCCTTGTGTATTGAACGGAAGTCTTTGAAGCTGCTGGATGAAATTATTTTTGCACTGCATGGCATTATTGCGACCTTACCAAATTAAAGCTTTCTTTGCTTAGTCTGTTTCCCTATGTGCCACAGAGAATGGATGCAAAATACTGAATAGTACATCCACCCCCACTCCCTCCATTTTCTTCCCCTTTTCTATGCACATCTTACCCCTGTGTTTTAGTCCTTGCACTCAAAGAATCATTTGTGAATAGGGCACTAATTGCATTATAGCTAATCCATTTAGTCAACAGTTTATTCTCTCACCTCAAAGATGAAACTGGATGTCAGTTCCGAAGATAACGTTGACATGAACTTATGTATCAGGCAAGATGACAAATGCCTGTATAATCATTTTTAATCCTTTACAGCTGTGACTGAGAAGTGGCATTTGGACTGGATTTAAACTTGGTATTGGCCAAGAAAAAGATTAACCACTGTAGCAAACCATTAGGAAAAAGTTTCCTCAGAAGAAATCAAAGTAGTGCAGCTTTGACTTTTTTGAAAAAGAGCCTTACAGCATTAATTTGCAAACAATAATATTCAACTGTTAGCAGGCTCTCTCCCATCAGAATGTGAAATAATAAGGAAAATAAATGATATCCCAGTCTTAGAAAGCACTTGAGATAACCCTCCCGCCTTTTCTTCCTTGGCAAGAACAATATATTCCAGGATTATTTTGTTTTCTAGCCAGCACTTAGCAATGCTCTTCTAATTACAGCCTTCACAAATGTTGCACGAACTGGTCTGAATTAGACAGCATGCTAATGCAGCTATACAAACAATTTGTGTGTCTGCAATCCACTGGGCACTAATAAATACGTGTGCTTGAAATGTTTATCTCCTCTCCACTAGGGAACTTCACAGGAATTGTAAGGAGGAAGGTGTCCAGGTGAATGGAAAGACAAGTCCAGTCTGAAATGGCAGGGTGCGTCAGCTAAATATTCTTATAGTAGATTCATGCAAAACTCTACTGAAACTCCACCCATAATGCCTTGCTCTGGAAGGGCCCTGCATTCCCTATTCATATTACTGTAATCTGATTAATAGCTTGTTGTGTTTTATTGATTGTTATCTGCAGGGCTTTTTATCGGAAGGAACTCTCCAGAACTCAGTTCTGGCACTTCTCAGGTGGGTGCCATTGCCATTATTAGAGAGCAATGGAAGCATTTGTGGTCAGCTGCCGTGATTAAAGAACAATGGAAGCGATTATGGTGAGCTCCGGCACCTCTTTTTCTAGGAAAATAGCACTGATCTTTTTTAGGGGTTGTAAACCACTTTGTAAGAAGATTGTTCTGAAAAGTGGTTTATAAGTCTTCGAAAAAAGAGTAAGCTTTGTGTGGACAATCCTATACATGCCTATTCAGAAGAAACCCCCATTGACCTCGATAAAGTTTACAAAAGTGGGTATAGGATTACAGCCCTAATAATACGATTATTACCTAGTTACAGGAAATAAACTTTATGAATCTGGCTTTGTAAGGGACGTAGATTGGATTTGTTGTCTAAATCCATTTCCACTAGCCTTTCTAAAAATATTTAACTCAAGGCATTGCCTTAATTAGTTAAGCCTCAGATCATCACACTTTATATCTAAATTTAACAATACCAGTGTCAGTTTGTCATTAACTAGGTCAAATAGGAATACCTTAAATTGCCTCCTAAATCTAAGGATAGATGAATTTTCAACTATATACTTAGTGCAATTTTTTAAAGGAAAGACTCTGGCACAAAACCTATTGGAACAAATTGGACTTGGACAAGTGCCCATGCTTTACACCCCAGTGGTAATCCTATTATCGAGGAGCAAGCACCAAATGGCTCTATGAGATGTTGTAGGCCAATGTGAATATTCCTTTTTGTTTGCCTGCCCATGTGGTTGCACATGCAGAAATTCAAAATCTAATACTCCCAACATATTATGTGCAAAAAAAAAACCAGGGGCAAACTTGCAGCGACTCCATCCTAATATCTAAGGTCCTCCTCCCACTATTACACACAATTTGAAGTGCTATCCATCTAGGCTTCCCATGGGATTTGGAACTCTAATCCTGCAGGGGTAAGATGGAAACCTCCACAAACAGAAAAAGCTTCCTGCTTCAGGATTTTTCCTAACATATAACAGGCTAGGGAAAGCCACAAGACCACAGAGGCAGGCCTAAACGCTCGACCACTTGGTATCCATGTTGCTCCTTTGTGCAGTAACATGTGAAGAGGGATTGCAAAGGGGTAATTTTCAAAGGGCATTAGATAAACTCAAAGAGGATAAAGTTATCTACTAGTCATGATGGCTAAATACTGTCTCCAGGATGAGAGACATGCCTCTGAACACCAGTTTCTGGGGAATAACAGAAACATCTGGTTGGCCGGGTGGGAAACAGGATGACGGACTAGATTTTTATTATAATTGGTCTTCGCTTTTTTTACAAAACATCTCAGACTTGCAGCATATTTAGAAACCCAACTTATCAACCATTCAAATTCCAAAATACTGTAGGATAAACAGGAAACAAACCAGAGAAATGCTAAAGCTCATCAGGAAGAATTAAAAGGACAAATCCCACCCCTCTAACTGATGAACATAAAAACATGCCATAGATCTTACCACATCGCGATCTAAATTAAGATCCAGAGACCTGGGATCCAGAGTAGGGATGGGGGAAAATTAGCTTCAGTGTGCATTTAAACATAAATCTATCTAATCCACACTTTCTGAAACGCAGCTGTCCTTCGCAATGCGCACGTCTCAGAATTTTGCTGTCCAAGTAAGGTATACACCAAAATGCATATGCTAAGGTAAAGTGTGCCACAGAGGTGCATTAAGATGCGTGCAAACTGCTTTGAGGTTTTGTTACAACCGAATGGTGTATAATTTTTGTGAAATAAATAGTGTATAAGTGAAAATAACATACAAAAAGGCATTATATTAAGGGAAATATAAATAACAGGGGAAATATGCTTTGCAAAGCTGTATATCAGGCAATATTGCATCTAAAAACATGTAGATAGGGAGCAATTGCCACTAAAAAGCTGTTGAAATTTCACGAGGGCTTAAAACAAAACAAAAAATACCGCAAAGGAATGTGAAAATCTGCAGAGCTGAAGTCTGGAAAAAGTGAGAAAGTGAAAGAATCTGAAATTGGCAGATTCACCTGTTCCTAGTAAACAGAAATGTCTTTGGTACGTAAAGGCTGGCAATGTTTGCACCAGGCACATTTCCCAGGGTGGGGGGGTTGCATTTTCCACAGTTGGGGAGGCATGACTAAAATGGTCTGTTCTCTCATTGCCACCTTCTGCAGCTCCCTCAAAAGAGGCATACGAAGAAGGGCCTCTGGTTTTGATCATCAGGCTCAGGTAGGTTCATATGGGGAAGAGATGGTCCTTTGTGGTGCTGGAGTCCTGAGTCAAACATGGGACTGTGATTTGATCCAGCAGGGCTCTTCTCCTGCTCTTGCATCTTAACATTCAATGTGACTAAATAATGTTTTCCATATTTTTCATTAGGAGAAATGCATAGTTTATTAACAACAGGCTGTTGTTCTACATGACCTTGAATAAACATGGTATTTTATTTCTGTAATAAAATGACTAGTATTTTTAAAAATGTGAATAAAACTCTGGCTGCCAAGTTCTCCCTTTTTTAAAAAAAAGTGAATTATGTCCTGTTCTGTTCCCCTTCCTGAATTTAGTGCTTGAGTATTTCCAAGTTCTTAAATCTCTTCAGGAGACATAATAAATACTTGGTCCTCGCTCACAAATTTCCACTAGGAAATTAGTAATTATGTTCTAACACCGCTAGCAGTGTTTATTGCCTTTCCTTGCTGTACAGCACAACATACAGCTAGGAAAGGTTTAGAAATTGGTTTTTTTAAAAAAATAAAAATGGCAGCATTTTAAAAGCATTCGTTTCAGGAAACAGACAGCACAGGTATAAGGACTTTGTACAGCTTTCAAACTTTAAGGGACAGTTTTTCAAGGATGCAGCTGGGACATAAATGGTCGTTTTGCATTAATAGGCTGTTAAAATTTAGCAGCTTCTTTTCATTCAAGTCTCTTTGGTATCCAGGAAGGAAACATGCTGGAGCCATGCAGACTGCTGCTCCATTTTGGTTTCAAGCTTTGCTGTCCTGAGCTTCTGAGAGGAAGGCTGAGAGAAAAATGAGGCCATCATCCAGAACAGTATTCTTCAACCTTGGGTCCCCATATCCCATTGAACTACAATTTCCAGCATCCCTGACCACTGGCCAGGCCAGGGGTGGCCCATCCCATTTCACTGCCTGAGGCAAAACGGGAAGTTGCAGCTCCCCGCTGCCACTCCACCAATTCTCCTCACTTCTCCAGCAGCAGCAGAGATAGCACCAGGCAGAGCATCTGCAGAGGTACTGCCCCATGGGATTTCGCCACCTGAGGCAGCTGTCTCAATCCACCTCATGGGTGAGCCGGCACTGTCATTGGCAAAGCTGTCTATGGATGATGGGAGTTATAATCTAACAATACCTGTGGACCCAAGGTTGAAGAAAACTATTCATGTTGTTATTATTATTATATTTATATTCTACCGTTACTCCCAGGAGCTCAAGAGTGGCTGGGGAAACCCAGCCAGATGGGCGGGGTAGAAATAATAAATTATTATTACGATGCCTTACAACCTGCCCACAAACAAATCAGAATGAATGCTCGATAAATAGCCACATTGTCTAACCTTCCTGCAAACTTTGTGTCAGGTAATCAGGCTGAATACTCAATAGGCAGCTCGCCTGGAATGGCAACCTCTATTTCACCTTCAGTGGCTTAGCAGGCTGTTTCTCAAGCTTTTTAATGATATTCTGCCTCCAAATCCATCTGTATTGCTGATGCTGGCCTCTCCTTCATGGGAGGTTAAGTAGAGGCTGGATGGGCAAACTCTCAAGTATGCTCCAGCAGTGGGTCTACTGTATCAGCAGGAGGTGGGACAAAGTAGCCTTTGGGTTTCCATCCAGGTCTGTGATGGCCATGTTACGGTCTATTTTGGCCCATTTTCATGTCACTTTCCTTATTGCAAACAGTCTGAGTTGGGGGCAGGGGCAAGTTTGCACTAAGACCCACTTTAATTATCCAACCTGAACTTGCTGGTACATGAACTGAATCCCACTCTGAAACAGTAGTGGCATGGAAGTGCGTGTGCTGTTTATTTCTCTTTAAGAAACCTACTGAAATTCTCGGCTCAGTCACCCACCATGTCCAACAATGAACTTTGCATTTCTGTGTTCCTCCCATGTTTGTGTGTATCTTCTCTGTTGCAGCTGCAGCTGTATCATAGACTACCTGTGCGCTCCACAGACATTGTCCTGAGCTCCACCGAGGAGTGGCAGAAGGTCGGTTTATTAAACTGACTTACTTTACTTTATTAACTAAGTAAAACAACTAACCAGGCAGAAAGTAGCAGCATTGAGCCAACCATTATTATTTTTTTGTGCCTCACCAGCTCTTGTAGCCATTGAAGGTGCCTTTTGGGAGAACAAATTCATATAAGAGAGGGTTCTGTACCATAGTCTAAAGAGGTGAAAAATCTGATACCACAGTAGGGAGCCATACTTCATTGTAAAGAGGAAACATTTCCAGGAAGGGCATAAAAGTTATTAGTTCAGCTAAAATCAACACTACCCTGTCATCAATATTCATATAATTCAGACAAAACATCTCATACTGTAGCTGCTCATAAATCAAATAGAAAGAAAAGCAGAGGGTGGGGGGGAGAAAGGGATTGATATAAAGGAAGGAATAGCATAGGGACGGGATGATCACAAGAGGGGACTCCATTCATTCAGCCTAACATCTGCTGTGTCTGAAGTGGAACCACCTGTTAGTTTATTAAATTGTACAATTAATTTGTGTGGAAGGAAGGGAAGACCTTATCTCATCAAAATCTTCCATTTTATCCTCATCATCTAAAAATAAGGCTTTTAAAGGCCGGCAATTTATGCAGCAGCGATGGCGGAGACTTCTTTTATATCTGAAATTATGGAATCCTTCCAGAGCCTCGGCGAAATCTGTTTATTACCCAGCAGAGTGCTTGTGGTCCATTTATTCTGAGTCGCGCTCCTCAGAGTGCCATTCTTGTTACCGTAAAGCCACAGGGTAGTTTGCATGTATCCCTACGTTGTTTACGTATTTATGGTTGGAGCGAGAACTTTGTTTGGAAGCCCCAAGGTAGATTTTCTTGGTGGAAATGATCTCTTTCATTTTCTAGCTCGGGGGGGGGGGGGGAGGTGTGGCAGGTGGTGTTGAAAGGCTAACTTTCTAATACAAAAATGTACCTTCTAAGATCTCTCTGCCAGAAGGCACCTGAGTTTATGGACAACATTTTAAAGAAAGTAAAACTGTAAGCAGCGCAACTCTATGCATGATTAGTCAGAAATAAGTCCCATTTTGTTGCTTCTGTCCCTGTTAAGGAGGTAGCTACAGTTAGGCTCAAGCACTTGCAATTGCCCTTCCAACCATATCCTAAGACGCTATCTTCATTCTTAGTTCTGGAGCAAACTTTTTTCTTTTTTTTCTTTTCTTTTTTAGACATACATGGCCTGTGTTTGCTTTGCAGAGTTACCACCATTTACTTACCTTTAATCAGTTGCATGAACGGGATCAAGATGTTCAAATGACAACAGACAGCTGAGGTGTGAAAAGTTTAATTCTTTTTGCACAATGGCAGATAACTGAACCCAGAAGAGCTGATAAGTGGACCCAGATTTTTTTAAAAAAACATGATTCCACTGGAAGAAGGAGGAGAAGAAGAAGAAGAGGAAGAAGAAGAGGAGGAAGAAGAAGAAGAAGAAGAAGAAGAAGAAGAAGAAGAAGAAGAAGAAGAAGAAGAAGAAGTTCCCTTCATGTACAAAACGATATAGGAAATGGTACAATTTTGATTTGCTGTGTGTGATGCTTTACCAGATGGAGAGAACTATTACTGTTCCTATCACAAAGGTTCAATGCATCTCTTTGGAAGCTGAACTTTCAAGAGAAAAAGGAATCACACATAGTTTGGCATGAACCATTTTTCCCCCTGCCATGTTTAACTCTCTCTCTCTCTCTCTCTCTCTCTCTCTCTCTCTTTGCTGTTCCTCAACACCATATTTAATGGCCTACGTTACACAGTAAATGAAGGAAGAGGGTGATGGGATAACTTCTTCAGTCGACCTTTCTGCGCACCTTTTGCACATGTTCTCTTCCACATTGTACCATAAACAATAAGTTGCCATTATATGGTCCTAGCAGTGGGGGTCTCTTTGTCACCGCAGGGGGCCCTTCCTCTCACTAGTTTATTGAGTTGCGTTCTATGATACTAAGATCAAGGGGGGAACATTAGGACTGGAGTAGCCATGTAGCTATAAGTTACCTTTAGAAGTTGTTGCTATGGGTGCCTTTGTGTATGCCTTTACCCCCTCTTGCTATGTATAATCTGCTCTTTGCTTTTCCACAAAGTGAACAATAATGTTAACTCTCTGTGCACCCGTGGTCTTCCGTGGGCCTTCTTTCCACGCCACTCTCACCATTTCTTTCCTTGTGTCGTGTCAGAAAGTCTTGTTCACTTTTAACAAAAGTCTGTTGAGCAAGGTTGGTTCTTAAGTTACTAATTGGTTGGTTTTACATCCGTAACGTTCAAGAGCTACTCTGTGCTAAGAGAAATCTCAAGGGACTGGCCAATAACAATCCTATTCTGCCATCTACATTGGTTGCCAGTCAATTTAAAGGGATGGTATTAAATTTTAAAGCTGTAAATGGTTTGGGACCAGGTTACCTGAAGGATCGCTTCTTACCACATATACCTATCTGGACCCTAAGAAAATCTTCTGAAGTCCTTTTCTGGGTACCCTTCAGCAGTTGACTACTAAAATAGAGGGCATTTTCAGTGTTGGCACCCCAATTACAGAATGTCCTATCCAGTGAAGCTTGTTTGGCCTATACATTGTGTTCTTTTTTATCCAGGTGAAAACTTTAAAATAAAAATTCCCAGGCTTTTCCTTGTTAAATATGTATTGCATTGCCTGTTAAACTGATGTCATTCTCTGCTGGTGGTTTAATTCTATTGTTTGTTATATTCTGCCATAGATTTTATTTTCACAGAGACATACAGAAGGAGTTGGGCAAATGAGTAGGATGGGGTTTTGCACATAAAATCTGGGCTGTGACTGTTTCGTAAGCTAATTCACAAAGTTGCCGAATAATATTCCTGCAAGTGCACGACCTTTAATGAGCAGACATAAAAGCTCAACATGCGCCAAGATCATAATGGCCTCATTCACATGACTCAGAAACCAGCACCAGGCAAACAGACAGTCTCCAGGACAGGACCTCATTGCCACTTTGCATCACTCCAGTCTCATTTCCTCCATGCTGCTTGGCTCACGATGTCATCCTAACCCAGCTCACTAACCATGAGCTGTACTTTTTGTGCTTGTGAGTCGGGCCTCAGGCTTTGGCTGGTAGGACAGCTGTGACAATTCTTGGACCAGGATAGCTTGGCTATAGTAGTCCAAGCATTGGCAACATCAAGACTAGATTGCTATAATATACTCTATGTGGGTGTTCCCTTGTAGTTGGTCCAGAAACTGCAGCTATTACACTTCTGTTGAAAGATCTTCACTTGCTGCCAGTTTGTTACTGGGCTAAGTTATATACTATAAGTATATAAACCCTTTAACAGCTTGGGACCTGTTTACTTGAAAGATTGCCTTGCTACATGCACGCTATCCAACTGTTCAGATCTGCGAAGCTTCCCACATAACATTTGTTCCTCAACTGTTAGGAGTCAGTCCTTTAGGTGTGGCAGCACCTATGACTGGAAATATGATCTGGCACCTTTGTTTCAGATGCCTGTTGCAAACTTGTTATTATTATTCCAACCAGCCTATCCAGGGACATATAATTTAGTCTTCATTCTTAAACTTTGCTGATTTTATATGCTTCATTATTATTTTACATTGTTTTATGTATAGCACTTAGAAACTTATTTATATTTTGCTTTAGTGGTTTATATTTTTTCTAAATAAAATAAGCTAAAGTTTGTGAACTGAACGTGGGAGACAACGCAGTCCAGTGGAGTTAGAATCATAGAATCATAGAGTTGGAAGAGACCACAAGGGCCATCGAGTCCAACCCCCTGCCAAGCAGGATATTTATTTTAAATTTTTTTTCACTCCCTTGCTTTGTTTAATTACTTTGTGTGTGCTTCGGTTTCTGGAGAACACAGTGTATCTAGAGTAGCCTTCCTCACCCTAAGGCTCTCCCGATGCTGTTCGGACTCCAACTCCCATCAGTCCCAGCCAGCATGGGAGTGGTGGTCCAACAACATGCAGATGACACCAGATTAGAAGTTAGATCTAGAGAGTATTTCACAGCCCTTTCAGTATTTCTGAGTTTTATGCAAATTCAGTTCAGTTTAAGGTTCTTGCCATATAGTTTATAGACATCCTTAGAGATGATCCTTTGTGCCAATGCATATGGGGGGGATTACTATCATATACTGGTAATGTATGTCATTACTTCTTTGAATATATTCATGCTATACCAAATAGAAGGTTTTTAACTAAGAATATATAGTACTGCAGTTACATGGACTGCTACTTCAAGAGAAATAATCAGACAAGGCAAAGACAATTTAGGAGCACTTTCTTTTTTAAGGCTAAGCCTCGCCTTACCAGGGGTAGCCATCAGGGTCCACTGCCCATCATTCCTGGTCACTGGCCATGGTGGGGCTAGAGTTAATGAAAGTTGGAGTCCAAAGTTGGAGTTGTCTCCTGTGGATAGGGATGCCAGAAAATTCTGACAGAAAACAGATAAAAAGAGCAGAAATTGCCAAATTTCATTTATTATTCCCATGCCATCAATCTAACAAATATGATCAGTATTCACTGTTGCTATTTCAGCCTGCAAACAATGGAGTGGAATAATGCAATGACAATGTAACTTGAGCAATTTATGTATTTAATTGTGCAAATTACATATATTGCGTGATTTTGCTACAGTGGATAGTGAGACAGATAACATAGTATGTTCTGGCAGGAGGTGAACTGCAGCAGAAGGTAAACAATGCTGCACACAACAAATACAGGGATTTCATCATGGAGATAAAAACTCTTTTCAAAGCAGAGGGAGCAAGGCTCAGTGGCAAAACACATGTATTGCCTGCAGAAGTTCTGAACTTCAGTTCCTTCAGTTTGAACTTCAGTATCAGTTCAAATAATTATGTAGGTGGCAGATGATAGGAAAGTCTTCTGCCTGAGTCAAAGAAGGCAATGCTAAATTGTTGTTGTTGTTGTGTAGTCTTTTAGTCGTGTCCGACTCTTCGTGACCCCATGGGCCAGAGCACGCCAGGCACTCCTGTCTTCCACTGCCTCCCACAGTTTGGTCAAACTCATGCTGGTAGCTTCAAGAACACTGTCCAACCATCTCATCCTCTGTCGTCCCCTTCTCCTTGTGCCCTCCGTCTTTCCCAACATCAGGGTCTTTTCCAGGGAGACTTCTCTTCTCATGAGGTGGCCAAAGTATTGGAGCCTCAGCTTCAGGATCTGTCCTTCCAGTGAGCACTCAGGGCTGATTTCCTTCAGAATGGAGAGCTTCGATCTTCTTACAGTCCATGGGACTCTCAAGAGTCTCCTCCAGCACCATAATTCAAAAGCAAATACATGGACAAATTACCTCAAATGGTATAATGCAGAGTCCTATGTTCAAATAATTTACATACAGGCAGCAACCTTAGAATAAAGTGTTTCAACAGGGAACCTGAAATTTTGCATAAATCACATTGGTTTGATGAACAAGAAGCTGCATTCAGCCATAGGTTAGATTAATGGTTGCATTTTGGAAGCCAGAGATGCATTTGTGCAATTATTTTGATTTAAAAATACATTATGTTTAGAAGGGAGACGTTTTTGTAGATTTAATTTTTTAAGGACTTCAAAGAAGTTGATGGCTGAGCTGACATGCCAGCCAATGAGGTTCTTGCTTAAAACAAACGTTGAGATTCAAGTAATTCTAATTAGATGGATGTCAGGAAAAGGTTTCTGCTCGAAATGCACAAAGTCCCATCACATCTTTATCCAATGACATAATTATTAATACATCAACAAAATAAAATGAAATAATGCCCTGGGCATTTTTTTATATAAAAAAGAAAAAGAGAGACATTATGGCCCTGATTCTAAACCACATTTAACTTGAGAGTATGTCCAAAATTGAAGAAGCATGCTGTTCAACAACTGGAAGTTGAATGCTTGTATTTGCATTTGTGCAGTTCTAAGAATGCTTGCTAGGAAATGTCCAACTGAACTCAGTCAGAATTACTCATGAGTAAACCTGCCTGTGCCAGTTGTAGGCCTGTTCATGAATAAATCTGCTTAGGGCATAAACAGATTGGGGTTTTTTTCCCTTCACTGTTGGTTTTTGTTTAAATGTACAGTATCTACAAATATTTAAAGATGGCTCATTCTCTCAACATTACAGACTACGAAGAAAAATGATGTAGGCTGAATGACTCTTACTTTCATCAGGGCCATTTGCAGCCAAAAATCTCTGGAACCTTGAGATTCTTCCTGCAGCAGAAGGATTGTAGAAGGAAAGAAAGAGAGGAATGAAAGGTGTGTGTCTATATATTTAACATCCCAGGGGTATCTTGAGATTGAGACCACACTGTACTGTGCTAGATAAATCTAATAAGACTTGGCCAAAGTTGCTTTCTCCATCTAACTCGTTTTGTTTTAACATACCATTAGTATTTTTAGACAAAGACTGTCAAAGGCTCTCACACTTCCATTGCTGGGCGAGTCAAAATGCAGGAGCAGGTTAGCACATATCCCGGGAAACTGATCCTTCTGCCCTCCTTTCCATGGTGCTGTTTCAGTTACCTGCTATAATGCAATTATCATGTAGTGGAGCAATTTTCAGGGAAATGACTTGACAAGAAGAACCCTGTCATTTTGTAAACAAGACTTAAAATGTTGTAATTGGATCTTAATTACACAATCCCTCCAAGAGGTTATTTTTATTTTCTGTGTTTGTTCATGCAATTATTTAGCTTCCCTATTTTAGCCTTGACCTTGCAGGAAGAGGGTATTTTCCAGTCAGCATAATGCTTTATCTTTGAAAGGTACAATCAATAAGGATAATTAATGATGCCTGCTGCAGTGATAGCCTCAGCAATCATTATCCCACATTAATCCCCGCAGTCAGACTGGGGTCAAGGCCATCTAAATCATTCACCTAGGGGTGGAGAAATTCAAATAATTTACCAATTTAAATCCTAGGAAACAAATCCAACTCCAGTTTTTCAAAGCAATTCAAATGGCCTCGCTTCCCTCAGTTTATGGCAGTCTGTGCCTCATTAACTCTTTGTACGTATCAGAAAAAAACATGCCTGGTTTGTGTGTGTGTGTGTGTGTATGTGTCTGTATATATTTAGATGTGTGTGCATGCTTCATAATAGAAATACACATACACACAAATGCTTCTTTTGTGAAATTCTAATATGGAAATCAGCTTGTGATTGCTTATAGCCCAGCGCTCTGGTCTGCCTGGCCCAGAAGCTGGGCTGGACACCCACAGACGTTCATATTTGCCGGATGCATTTTCTCAAACTTAATTGGAGATGGATTTCTGTAAGGCAGGGTGCTGATTCTCAGCAAGGTTTAAAGATTAAATTTCAAAAACACAGCGGATTTTAAGAGCATTGGTTGCAGTTGCTTTTTATATACATCACAACGATAGGAATAATAACAAAGGGTCTTGTGGCATCCAAAAGACTAACAAATGAATTGTTCATCTTCAAGAAGGCATTAAGTCCCTTTGTTGTTTTTGCTGAAATAGTTCCCCCTCCCCTGGAAATTATAGCAGTGCTGTTGGCAAACTTTAGCAGCCATCTCCTATTTTTTTAAAAAAAACAACAGAAGGTGTTGCATTACCCTACGGATACAGATCCACTGACTTGTTTAGGACAACAGTCACATATTGTGTTGACCTGGTGAGGTGCTCTTCACATACATATCTAGTAACATGGGAGCTGCTTTGCCGTGGCAACCCCATTCTGAAAGGGCACACTTATTTTATTTAACGTCTATTAAGAAATACCACCAACTCACATGAAATATCAAGGCAGGGTGTAAGATTTCTCTCCCCACCTCCCTCATGGGAGTGACAGTCTGGAAGAGAGAAAGTGTTGATCCCATGGGAGAGAACCATGCTCTTGGTCCCATCCACCCAACAATCTGTATGAGCAGCATAAGAACATCGTGTGCTGACCACCTTGTTTCTGGTGACGTTTGTGGAGATAATCTCGGATGGCCAGGCAGAATTGATCCTGGAAAGTAATCACTTGTTGTTTGCAACATGATGGGGGAGCCCTCCACAAACGGCACCAGAACTTGTGGCTTGTTGTATCTGAGCATAAAGGTGTGTTGGAAAGATAACAGCCCATGGGTGGTTTGAGTCGCTGCCATCTGCAGCAGCAGCGTGCTGAGACTCTTGTGTTACCCAGCTGGTCAAAGCATCTGTGGAACTCTACTGAGTTCTGGTTCTTCAACCTCATTCTTCAACCTTCAGGTTTAGCTGATATTCCTGCAATGCAGGGGTTGGACTAGATGACTCTTGGGTCCCTTCCAACTCTGAGATTCTATGATTCTGTGATTCACATTGAGGAATCCCCACTTTGTGCTGGAAGGCCACAGGAAACTCAGTTTCCGCATAAGTTATTCATCAAACACCATTTGCATTTTCAGAGACTTCAGGGGCTCAGCCAGTGCATTTTATAAGTGCTCATACAATAAGGTTGCCAGGTGTCCTCGTTTCCCGGGAACAGTCCCCAGATTTACAAATCAGTCCCCTAACAGAATCCATCCATTCCGACTGAGGTTGAAAAGTGTCCCTGGATTCACTGGGGGAAAAACCTGGTAACCTTATCATACAAGCCACAAAAGTTCATTGTGCAGATACGTGCTCTGTTGATCTAGTACATCTTAGCTTGATGCTGTCCAATTGCTCTCATCAGCTGTACTGTTTCCCACTCTGTGCAGATATTTTGTTTGATGCAATGAAACGACTCACTCACCAAGCACTGCCTCACTGATCATTTCCCACCTTCCTAGACCCAAGATCTCAGAACAAAGCCTGTACTCACCATCTGCCTCCCAGTAGCTCTCTGCTCAGTCCTCCGATGAGACAATCAGGAGGAATGATCAGCTCAGAAGTGTCACCATGTGACCTCGGTTCATTCGTGTAGAGACGGATCAGTCAGCAGCAACAGGACCCTAAGTGAGTGAGACAAATCAGGGTGTCTTAGCAGGTCATTTCAGATTGCAGAGGTCCTTGCTATACCATAAAGCGGATATGTGAACCTTTCCTAAACCTGACTAGTATTGATCCCCATCAGCAACAGAATAGAAGACAAGGTACTTGTCCAAGGACTGTGTACATCAGGAATGGGGAATTTGTGGTCTTCCAGAGGTTGATGGGCTTTAGCTCCCATCCATCCACTCCAGCCAGTATGGCCAATGGCCTGGCATGATGGGAGTTGTAGTTCAACAACATCTGGACTGTCACAGGCTCCCCATCCCTCAGGTGCATGGGTCTTCCTTCGTACATTTTATCCACTCAACAGCTCTGTGAGGTAGGTCAGGGTGAGAGGCAGCAACTGGCCTGAGTTGCAACCCAACAAGCTTCATTTGTGAGTGAGGATTTGAATCTGAGTCCCTCTAGTCCTAGTTGGACCACTACACTGTCTTGGCTCTCTGCACTTATCTAGCTAATGACTAATAGAATCGTCAAGTGCCTAGATTACAAGCATTGTCAGGAAAAATGAATATGTGTTTCCCAACGTCAGTCCTTAGTCTTTTTAATTCAAGTGGTTAATTTGGGGGGTGGTTTGGTAGCGGGGGGAACGTGTAGGGTTTTTAAAACCATAGATTGTTTAATTATTTCCTCCAACCACAGGTTAATGATTTGGGTGGCCTTGACCCCTGGTTGACTTCTGGGATTAATAGGAGATAGATGATTGCTTTTGCCACAATACAGCAGGCAACATTCTTTTAATTAGGATCCTGTAAGTCAAGAATACCAAATGTTACTCGGAGAAACCCCACACGATTTAATTGCACACACATCCTTTTTTTTTTTTTTGGCAGAATGGGCCAGCCGCAAGTTGCAGAGTAGCAGACCTGGAAGGTCCTGAACTGGCAACCCTGTTGCATCTGAGTCCCTGCAATTGTATTCCTGTCAGGAATGGATCTCTGAGTCCCTGCAAATGTAGTCTCAGGCACAGAGTTCTGCATACAGTCTCTCTTCCCAAGCTCTTTCCTATGATCTCTTCCACTCTTCCAATCAAGTGATCCTGAATACTGGAAGAGAAACCTCAGCTGTGAAAGGTGCCATCATATTTGGCCAGGCCTCCTCTGCAAGTTGAACATCGCAAACAAGGCAGTACAGTGGTACCTCAGGTTACATACGCTTCAGGTTACATACTCTCCAGGTTACAGACTCCGCTAACCCAGAAATAGTGCTTCGGGTTAAGAACTTTGCTTCAGGGTGAGAACAGAAATTGGGCTCCAGCAGCGCGGCAGCAGGAGGAGGCCCCATTTGCTAAAGTGGTGCTTCAGGTTAAGAACAGTTTCAGGTTAAGTACGGACGAATTAAGTACTTAACCTGAGGTACCACTGTATTCATACCATGTGTCAGGGAACTGACATCGGAGCCCAGAGTGGAGGTAGGGCTCTCCGATGATGCAAGAGAAGGGACCAGCAGGGAGAGGGAGAACACTTCCTTTGGGGAAGGAAATCGGCGTGACACCAGGAAAGAAGGGGAGGAGGGAAGGTCTTCGGAGAGAGGGCTCCAAGACCCTTCCACAGGGTCCAGCGGGGAGAGCCCAGGACCTCCGCTGGCCACGCCCACTCTGCGCAGGAGACTTCCGCGCAGGGAGGCTAGGAGGAGACTTGGCGTCAAACAGCTTTTATGTTGGAAGAAGTTTAGGGAACGCCCACTGACGGATTCTGCCAGTGACTGAGACAGTCGCCTTGTAAGGGCTGTCAAATCAGGGAAAGGTTTAGCTACCCCAACAGCTGGGAGCAGTTTGGAATTTACGCACAAGCAACCCCAATTCCCATTACACCATGCATTTACAGTGCTATGATGCCACTTTAAACAGCCGTCGCTTTCCCCAAAGAATTCTGGGAAGTGTAGTTTGTTAAAGGTGCTGAGAGTTATTAAGAGACCCCTATTCGCCTCACAAAATTACAACTTGCAGAATAGTTTAGTCATCAGTCCCTCTTACTCTGCAAATTGTTCTCCTCACAATTCTCATCACAAAGCTACAATTCACAGAATAGTTTAACCATT
This sequence comes from Podarcis filfolensis, assembly GCF_964270895.1. Lineage (NCBI taxonomy): Eukaryota > Metazoa > Chordata > Lepidosauria > Squamata > Lacertidae > Podarcis > Podarcis filfolensis. The sequence continues at coordinate 20,647,991 of NC_139608.1, read as the reverse complement.
AGTCTCTCTTACTCTGCGAACTGTAGCTCTGTGAGGGGAATAGGGGTCTCCTGATAACGCTCAGCACCATTAACGAACTCCAGCTCCCATAATTATTCGGGGGAAGCCATGTCTGTTTAAAGTGGTACTGTGGTGCTTTAAATGTATGGTGTGCATGAGACCTGAGTCTCAACAACTAACGGTCACAAGGTTTATCACATAACACCTTGCCAATCGCTCTTTTCAGCAAGACCCACCTCCATTCCCAACCTTGCCGGATTGTGTGACGAGGTCTAAAGAGGCTTCTAAATATGTTTGTCAGAACATACTTGCAAGCCTCACCCGCTATTGGGAACCCTGTGTGGTAAGGGTTTCCAATCTTGGGGAGGCCAAAAGACCTATCCAAGGGAAATACACTAAAAATCCACCTTGTTTGGCTTGAGAAGGTATGACTTATACCACACCCTCCAACGTGTCCCAGCAGAAAACAAGGACACCCGTCTTCTCTGGGGCTGTGCTTCCTTGCAAGTCATGTGACCCACACGAGAGCATGGCCCCATCAAAAATGGGATGTACCAATTTAATCGGGACAGTTGAGAGGGCCCCACATGCTTCCTACATGCCTATACATTTATAACATCTTATGAGGGTTCTCGAGCTTCCTTACGTCATAAGCAGCTCTTGACCGTAGGTTACAAAGCTTATATAAAGACAGAGGTGAAGGAAAAGGGGCATGTGTGTAATATAAATATATATATTTTCTCTCACCTCCATTTCAGTAGCTGAAATCTATGGCTCATTTATGCGTTTATATTTAACTGAGGCCTGAACATTTTCTGGTCCAAGAATGTGTTAGTGATTGTGCTGAAAAGGTTATGAATGTCTGTGTGTTGGTGTTTAATTATATCAGGAAGCCTATGGGAAATGCTCTGGATTCCTCTGAGAGAATTCTTTTCTTCCTCGCGTCCCCCACCCCACACTCACCCCACACTTTCCCTCCATCTTCCCCTTCCTTGGCAAAGTTGAAAGTTCGAGCTGTCTACGGACGTAGCTGGGTTAAAGGACGTGAGTGAGTGGGGAACTTGGCGTCAATATCTCTGACCAATGAAATATTTCTCCCTTGTCTGCCAGACTTCTCACACAGAGGTAGGACTAAGGCCACTCTTGTCTCTAAAGCAGCCTTCCCCAACCTGGTGCCCGCCAGATATTTTGAACTGCAACTCCCATCAACTCCAGGTTGGCATTCTCCAGAGTGCTAGGATTGTAAAAGTTTGGGTTCTTACATTCCTTCATTGGCATGAGAGCTAGTGAACAGCTGCTCCTGTGTTATTGTAGCAATTTGACGTGTCCCAGCCCATGTAGAATGAGCCCAAACTGTGTCTCCTTCCCACACCAACGTGGAGTAGCTTAGCACACAACACAGGCTGCTTGTGCATCAGCCTGGACTTCTGGTATTACCCAGCCACACAGGAAAGCATATAAGAAGAGCAACATAAACCTCACCCTCAAAGCTAAATATTACAAGATTTGTAATCAGTTCAATCAGCTAAACCAAGAATGGAGAGCCTGAGGTCCTGTAGATGCTGATGGACTCTGGCTCCCATCATCCCTGACCATTGGTCATGCTGGCTGGAATCCAACAACATCTGGAGAACTACAAGTTCCCCATTCCCAGGGGGGAGGTTTCAGCTGGAACTCACCAGAACTCAGTTCCAACACCTTTCAGGTGGGCACTTGAAATATACTCGGAGTTGAGAGTGGATTTCATGCTCTTTATTCAGCTCGTAGTGGTAAGGAGGAATGAAAGTTCCCCCAAAATATTTGCTTTATATACATTATTTACACAATGGGCTGCACGTGATTGGCTTCTCCTGTAGGCCAATCAGGTTGTGGATTCACTTCCACCTGGACCTGGATTGGGTGGCTCCTGTGGACCACTCATACTGTTGCATTGTTCTAGGACCAATCAGACTGCTGCATTCTGAATCCTATTGTTCTAGGACCAATCAGACTGCTGCATTTTGGATCCTATTCAACTCTGTACATAACAGCACTATTGCCATTATTAGAGAACAAGGGAGGCACTCGTGGTGAGTTCTGGCACCTCTTCTTCTAGAAAAATATAGCACTGCCCATTCCTGAACTAAATATTTCAGACCAAGTAAATAGCAGCTGTATTTGTCTATGTCCTGGGCTGATCACTGATATGATCTAGGGGAACATTAGTAGTAGTCCCCACCACAGACCAGAAGCATGACTCATGTCAAAGTAGGAATCATATCTTCAGGGAATGGGCCCAACACTACAGAACTCCATCCCACTACGAATCAGGCAAGCACCGTCCCTGACAAGTTTCAGACCCCTGTTTAAAACTGTTCTGGTCCAGGAGGCCTGGGCACCATGAAGGCTGCTCTGATGTTTTAATCTCCAGTGTATGGTTTACCTTTTGTGGGTTTGTTTGTTTCTTGTAAGCTGCTTGGGGACCCAGATGATTAAGGTTGTGGATATCGCTGCAAATACACTGGGTTTGTTTGTTTTATTTGTATGTGTATTATAATGATCTCAAGCAGCAAAGGGCAGGATCTGATTTCAGGAGGATGAATCTTATCCCGTGCTATGCTTCCTGGAAGGGGGATGAGTGGGCCTTCCATTTGCAGCTTAAGTGGATGTTGGGATGGGATGCATTTTCGTAAGGGAGGAGCAACATAGACAGCAGGATTCTGATGGTAGGGCATGTCAAGAGAAGAAAATCACTGGACAGCTGCCTCCCTGCTTGGAGTCTGCCGCTTACCAAGCATTATGGTTAATTCGGGCCTGTCTGAGGTACGCTTCCGTTTCAGTATGTGTGCAGTGCTCTCCCTCCACCATCTCCCTTTTGTTAAAAAGCTCTATAAAGAAGGGATGTCACTTCCTTGACATCTCCATGTTAGAAGTTAAGACATCTCGCAGCCTGCCCTGTCTTGGAGATAATAGCTGGGCAGCTGCCAGCTCTGTGATCCCCTACCAATGCCTTCCGACACGCTGAATTGGCATTTCGAGAGGCATCAGGAAGGGATCACAGGGCTGGCAGCCTTCCAAAACAGATATTCAGGACAGCGCAGAGCAGAGGCACATTTTCCCCAATCCCACCTGCAAGCCCGGAACCTTGGTTTTAAAAGAAAACCATGTCTCTCCTCTGTAAACCATTTCCCCTGCTTCTCATTTCAAATGCTCGATCACAATCTTCTTCTCAGTTTAAAGCAGCCTTCCCCAGCTGGTTAGGAGACCCCTATTCCACTCCCAAAACTATGGTTTCCAGACTGGCTTTGCAATCAAGCCCTGTTCCCGGGGAACTCTGGGAATTGTAGCACTGTGAAGGGAATAGGAGTCTTCTAATCACCCTCAGCATCCTTAACAAACTACACTACCCAGGAGTCTTTGGGAGAAGTCGTGACCCTTTAAAGTGGTATGATGCTGCATTAAACGTACCGTGCGGATGGGAGCTGGTTAAGTGAAATATACTCGGAGTCAAGAGTGGATTTCATGTTCTTTATTCAGCTCACAGTGGTGAGGAGGAATGGAAGTTCCCCCAGAATCTGCCTTATATACATTATTTACACAATGGGCCCCAAGTGATTGGCTAATTCCGGGATTCTCCTGTAGGCCTATCAGGTTGCAGATTCCCTTCCACCTGGAGCTGGATTGGGTGGCTCCTATGGACCAATCAGACTCCTGCATTCTGAATCCTATTGTTCTAGGACCAATCAGACTGCTGCCTTTTGGATCCTGTTCAACTCAGTACATAACATTAAGTCTGATTGGAAACTCTGTAGGGAGCAATTGTGAGCAGGCTTTAAGTTTCCTGGTTCTTCCTTTTTTTAAAGCCAAACCTTATCTGCCCCTCACCTAACATTGCATATGAAATCAGGTGCAGTTGGGCACAGTCAGCAGAAAACAGTCTTGCGGGCCAAATTACACCCCCTGCCAGGTCTTATTTGGCCTGTTGGGCAGAGGTTCCTCACTCCTGGTGTAAGCTAATGGCTCTTAGTACTGGGTCAGTTATTCCTGGGCAGACAGATGGGCAAAAAATAAATAAAAATAATAATAAATGATTAGGTAACATTCTGCAGATGAGTCCACCTGTTGAGAATTTTTTGTTGATCACTCTGTAGCGAACCCCAATTGTGATATAATTAGAGATGATGTGAATTATATGAAGGTTATGCTGCCGATGCCCAATGCAGCTGTTTCACAGATTTTGAGTGAAGACATGAAACCAGTTTGGTTTGTGCAAATTTCACTCTGGAATTCTCCTAGTGAACAGAGAGAAACATTATTGAATAGGATCCAAAGTGGGGGGGGGACTACATTCTGCTATAGAATAGGGAAAGGGACCCCATTTAGGCCACCCCCTGCTATACAGGAATCTCAGCTAAAGCATCCATGTCAGATGGTCGTCCAACCTCCGCTTTAATACCTCCAATGAAGGAGAGACCAAAACTTCCTGAGGGAGTCTATTCCACTGTCAAACAGTTCTTACTGTCAGGAAGTTCTTCCTGGTGCTGGATGGCTATCTGTCATGGACGCTTTAGCATCGCAAGAGGTTGGACTGGATGACCCTTGAGCCCCTTCCAATTCTAAGTTTGGATGTTCCAATTCTATGTTTCATCAGACTCTCCTTCCTTGTAACTTGAAACCATTGGTTCTGGTCCTACCCTCCAGAACAGGAGAAAACAAGCAGTGATGGGGAAAACTACCTGTGCCCCAAAAGTGCCTGGCGTGCTCTGGTCCATGGGATCACGAAGAGTCGGACATGACTAAACAACTAAACAACAACAACACCTGTTCCCCAAGACCCTTCAGTGTCATGGACTGGTTCCTGACATTCAGCTTCTTACCGAGAGTCTCAGAGTCTCTTATGATGTGAGCCTTAAATAGCAGATTGTAAATAGTTTACAATAATAGTTGTTATTATTATTATTATTATTATTATTATTATTATTATTATTAATACCCTGCCCATCTGGCCGGGCCTTCCTAGCCACTCTGGGTGGCTTCCAACAAAATATTAAAATACAGTAATGCATCAAACATTAAAAGCTTCCCTAAACAGGGCTGCCTTCAGTTTAATCTTTATTTAGTTTTTAATGTTCGATGTTTCACTATGTTTTACTATGTTTTTATATGTGCTGTAAGCTGCCGAGTGGTTTGGGGAAAACCAGCCTGATGGATGGGGTATAATTATAACTATTATTATTATTATTATTATTATTATTATTAGTCCCTTGCTATATGTTAAAGGCTGTGTCTGGCTGTACCCCCATGAATCAACAGGAAGGGGTTGTGGTTAGTTGGCTTTGTAAGACTTTGTAACTTCTCTGCCATATTGTGAATCTTTGCACCTGGAAGATGTGACATCCTGTTACATCTGCACACTGCTGCCTCTGTCCCCTCACTAGGGAGTCCTCTCACTGGGGAGTCATACATTTATTCCTCCTTTGGAGAGTGGCAGGGATCACTCAGTACACTGCCTCTTCCACAGTCTCTTCAGTGTGTTCTGAGGTGTGCCTCTACTGTCCTTGCTCCCCTGACCCAGAATAACAGCTCTCTGTCAGCAAATATATGAATTAGAGACCAAAATTTATCCCATACATCTGGATCCCGAAAGGTTAGTTCGTTACTGCCTCTCTGGTCATAATTAGGCAGGCATTTGCAATGTAAACAATTTTCTAAATCCAGGGGAGCCCCTGTTTCTTTATTCTGCTGGATTTTTTCACTGACCAGTTATGAATGACCGCCTGCAGAACATCTTCTTTCTAGAAGAAGCATCATTGGAATTTGAACTTTCCCTCTCATTCACTACCTTTCCAAGTGTGTTTATTAATCCATTGTTTGCAGCCTTTTCCTCCCATCTGTGTTGTGGGGCTGGGAATGTGGAGTGACAGCTTGTAGCCTCCAGAGTTCCATCAAAATGTGCCAGGTTGGGGCTTGAACAAATTAGATTAGGTGACAGACCAAGATCTCGAAAGGTAGCAAGTCGGTTTTCAGCATACTCATCCACTATTAGTAGCCTTGGATCGGAAGGGGTTAAGTCAAGAATGGAAAACGACTCCTCCTGAGCATTCATATTGGTGTAAAAGCAGGTCTCTGAGTTCAAGTTCCAATCTTGTTAGATGCCATTTAATTGTTTAGATACTGAATCATATATATAATTAATCACCACCTAATTATCTGTCAATGGAGTCTCAATAAGAGACATAAAATCAGCCACGATTCCTCCCTGGAAGTCCGTTTAGCTACTGAATCTGATAGAGAGCTCAGATCTATCCTAGCCTTGATGCACCTTCAAACCATCACCAACATCAGTTTCTTTGCTGGAAAGTCTGCAGGGCTGCACTCACAATTTATGTCTCCACTAACCCAACCCGTGTACTAATTACGGCATCAAAACCAGAAACTTCAGACTCAGCTACATTAGTCAAAAAAACATTTTGAATTTGATATAAACATGTATCACTAGATGGTACCAGAGAGCAAAAAAAAATCTAAGCAATTTTTACACAGCGATTTTTTTCTCTCTTTTGTTATAACAGTTTAATTTAAGGGTGCTGTACATCCACCCTTCCTTTTCCAATGTGTTGATTCTACCAAAGATTCCCTCTGCAGCTTGTTTTGTAGAGACACTGATCATGTAAAAGTTGCTGCTGTGGGGGAGTTTCAATCTCCGTTGTAGCCCAAGTCTATTATGCCCAAATTGTTATTACACATTGTTGAGGTTTCATTATATGGAGGAAGCTGAGGTAGCCTGGGACCATATATATCAGCTCCTAACAAGTCCAGATCAATTGACCAGTTAACTAAGCTTTCATTAGAGCAAAACCTCTTACTTGGGATAAGGCATTTTCGGCCCCATTTCTTGCATATGCACCATATAAAGAACCAGGGCTGCCCATATAAGATAAATTAACTACATCTTGCCGCAAATATTTTGCAATTGCCTCCGCCTTCCTTGCTCCAGCTCCTCTGGTTGCTGATTCACAATAGTCCAGCACAGATTTTGGTGCTAAATTTGGCAATTGAGTTCTGGACAATTTATCTGAAGCACTGTGGGTCTGTGCTTGTGTGGTAACCATATTAAGATTGTTAACGACTGCAGAGTCTCCGTCCGCGGAGATGAGTTTCTAATCTTTCCTTATCAGCTGAGTCAAAACAGCTGCTCTCCCAGCGCCTGTCCTCCAATTAAAATATACGACTTTTAAGCCCACGTAAAAGTGAGCCCACGTTAAAAAAATAAGCATTTGGAAGTTGGAAAGATGCCTATAGATACAATTTAAAAATGCACAAACCATTGAGCTCCTTAGTTTCTTTAGACAGTGCCTCTAAAGTGAGGCTATCACCCCATGCTGTGTTTCAAGTCACATTTTTACATTGTTGTACACACCAGAGAGGGGATGGGGATGGCTTCAACAGATGCACATTACCTGATTTGTTCCCCTGTGCCTGCAGCACCTCCCAAACGCCAATTCAATGAAGTTTTCATCTGAGCATGTGCAGCTCCTGTCTGAAGTGTACACACCTCATCTTAAACACAGCCTATATTTTCAGATTGGATGGAAGCTGCTGTGAGGGGAAAATGCATCAAACAACAGTATTTCTCAAGAAGTTACAAGACAGATAATGCCATGAGTACTTAGTTTCACACACCTACGGTGGGGGTGTACTGAAGCTGAACAGTGATGTGTACACAGCCAGGATCTACAAACGCTTCCAGTCATGTTGCTCTTTTGGAGAAGCTGTTTTATGTGGGCCTAAGGCTGGATCTAGACATGTCAAAGAAGCGATGCAGTTAAATGCATTGCAAACACATACAGGGAAATCCGGTAGGGAAAGACGGGACTCCACAGCGCCATCTGGTGTCGCAGTGTTATATCTCATATAAAGTCATACCTCGGGTTGCAAATGCTGCGGGTTGCATGTTTTCGGGTTGTGGACCGCGCCGAACCCGGAAGTACTGGCATGGGCTACTTCTGGGTTTCAGCGCTCATGCATGTGCAGAACCACAAAATGACGGCACCCGCGTGTGCAGAAGCACCAAATCTCATCATGCACGTGTGCAGACACGGTGCTGCGGGTTGCGAACACTGCAGGTTGCGAACGTGCCCGCCCCACGGATCACGTTCGCAACCCGAGGTATGACTGTACAACACATATAAAACGCTTTTTCTTTACCAATCTAGCTGAGTCCCAGGTTGCTTTGCTTCATTCCCACTTTCCAGTGTCACTTTGCTTCATTTGCATTTCCCCAAAGTACCTCTTAAAATGCCTCGTTGGAAGGGGAACAGGACAAAAAAGAAGTAGAAGCAGTTAGCAAGAGCTGTAATGCAACCCTGCAAGCAATCTCAGGCATTTTCCCAGGAATAGCTAGGCCAGTGGCAGTTCCATTGCTAGCCTACTCTTCGTCACAAAGGCTTCATCAAGCAACAGAGTTTCTTTTTCCATATACCAGTTTCAGACGTTTTACTTCTGCTTTGTTTGCCTCCCATTTCATTTTAAACCGATTACAAAGTGCCCCTGATTGGTTTCTGACCTGAGTCGAATCTTAAGCCATTGCTCAGCCCAATTTAGTATAAGGCTTGCTATCAGTAATGAAAAGTGTGTTTGCTGTTAGGATCGTCCTACACTTGTGTAGGACCCTGGTAGAGACACATGCCTGACTGGCATGTTCTCTCCCTCCTGGTTGGTCAGGAGCTTCCAAAGCTTTCTCCAGCCCGAACATCACAGCTACTGATACCAAGAAGCATCAGCACACTTAGGAACCTGCAGAGTATTGGTGGTTCACGTAACAGACTCAATAGCATAGCATTTTGGCTAATCTACTTTTATTTACATATAATGCACTTGGAGCATTCTGACTTAGCTCCTTCCTCTTTCTCATCAGACAGCATAGAGAAAGAGACAAAGGACAATAGTCCCACTTCACGGAACACAGTAATACCAAAACATCCTGTCTCCGTCACTTCCCACACTGTGGAATGAAAACATACACTGTCGTGTGATAGACAACAATCTCATGACTGCAAACATGGAGCAGGAATTGTGTGTAGATAACAAGGAAACAAATGTGGATATGACCGGGTGGGGGTTTTTTCTTCTCCTCCTCCTGGTTAACATTCACTATCAGAAAAGCGAGAAGCAAAAAGTAACGTGGGGAAGTGAAGAGGTCAGTCTACATTTACCAGCATGTATTGTCCCCTCTCTTCCTCTGGCCACCATGTAAATAGCAATCTCATTTCTCTAAGCATCTGATTTCAGTTGATGGATGTCGCCCATGCCATTCAGATACATCCAGTTGTACTATACATGCCTCATAATGCTCTCAAGCAATAATGGACAGGATCTGACTTCCAGGAGGATGGGATCTTTTTTCATTAAAGTGCAATGCAAAATGCTCACCACACAGGAGCACAATATTATGTTTCATCAACAGAATCTGGAGGTCAGGGCACAGTGCTGCTGAGGCGGGTGGCCATTGGGGCTGCACTGGATGAACATCTCAGACAACTGGAGCAATATTGCCTCCACATCTGGCTCCTTTACTCACATGAAGCATGAGCAGCAGTGGGGAATTTCAGTCCTGGGGGCTAAATTCAACCTTTCTGTCTAACTCTTAGGATTCTCCCCAGACTACAACTTCTCACATAAAGACACACCCTTCACTGGCCCTGCATCCTGCCTGAATATTTTGGCCTAAAGTGTCCTTGAAATCTGGTGATGCCCCCTTGCTTATCTGGATGGAGGAAAGGGAAGTGTATTTGTAGAAACTAGTCTACTGTACAAAATGCCTGTCTTCGCTTCTGGCCCTGCCCACCATTGTCATGTGGCCCTCAGAAGGTTGCCCAGAAGGGAATATGGCCCCCAGGCTGAAGAGGGTCCCATTCCTGCTTTAAGAATGGGGACTACTAGATCAAAGCAATGGCCTTTCTAGTCCTGCATTCTGTTTCCTGCAGTGGCCAATCAGAGGCCTTTATGAAGCTTATTACAGACCCTCCAAGTGTCCCTGTTTTCCAGGGACAGTCGCGGATTTACAGAAGCTGCCTCGGTTTCTGATTTGACCTCAGAACTTCCTGCTTTTCCTTAGGACGTCCCAAAATTGGAGAAATGTTGGAGGGCATGGAGTTGTGTGACCCCTGAGCGAAGGAGATAAGTAAATACAGTATACAACCTTTAGAAGACATCTGATGGCAGCCCTGTATAGGGAAGCTTTCTAATGTTTTACAGTGGTACCTTGGGTTAAGAACTTAATTCGTTCTGGAGGTCCGTTCTTAACCTGAAACTGTTCTTAACCTGAGGTACCACTTTAGCTAATGGGGTCTCCTGCCACCTCCATGCCACCACCTCACGATTTCTGTTCTCGTCCTGAAGCAAAGTTCTTAACCCGAGGTACTATTTCTGGGTTAGCTGAGTCTGTAACCTGAAGCGTCTGTAACCTGAAGCATATGTAACCCGAGGTACCACTGTATTATGTTTTTATATATGTTGGAAGCTGCCCAGAGTGCCTGCGACAACTCAGTCAGATGGGCGGGGTATAAATAATAAAGTTGTTGTTGTCGTTGTATAGGACGTCCCTCTTTTCATCGGGGAAATTTTGGGATGTATGTTATCATAACCTGTCTTGTTGCTGTTGTTTCCCGACATCTGGCATTTAGTGACATGCAGTCTCTGAGCATGGTTCTAGAAAGCTGCCACCAAGCATAAGAACAATAGAGACATCTCTCCTTCCCTTTTAAAAACCTTCTGAGCTAAGCCATTGTGACTTCTCCTTCTGGCAGTGATTTTCATATAAGATAGCAGTGGAATATTTTTAAAAAGCAGCAACCTAAAATTAGCCCAAATATATAGAAAAGTGGGAGGGGTGTGGGAGGAGAGAATTCTTCCTCCTCCTTCTCCCCAAAGGAAGGGAAATTCGAATTAGTGTTCATTTATAACTGTATTATGAACCATTTGATATTTTCTCTAAATTCATTCCCCTTGCCCGTATTAAATTAATTCATAATGGAATAAAGTGCAATTTCTACTCTGACACACATAATAAATTATGGTCCAACTATATAGTTCTACATGTATAATTAATTATATTAAGTATCCACAGTTTAAACCTACAATTAGATAACCCTAAGAGACAATCCTGTTAGCATTTTTTAATAAATACTTGTGTTTGAAGCTGTTTAACAGAGCACCTGATAACTGATATAGCAGCGTTAACATCTGTTCCATTATTTCCAGAGAATGCTAGTTTTAACATAATGCTACTCACATAAAATATGCATTTGTTCTTGACTGTCAAGTGCCTCTATTATTTTATTAAAAAGTTTAAAAAAGAGAATATAATCAGACTTCATAATTTATGTCTGACATTTTCATTACAGAAAACTTTATGCAAAATTGAATTCTAAAATTTAATTTCCTGTGATGTTTAAATTACTTACTATCTGGCTCCTCTCCAAACATTGTGATCATTTGAGGCCCCATATGAATTTGATTATGGATACGTTTAACTGCTGCCAAAATGTACAGGGCAGTTTACTGTATAATTCCAAGAATATGAGGGTTACATTTATTTTGTGCTGGTTTAAATAGTATTTCTTGCAAAGGGAAGAAATGAAAAATACTTTTTTTAAAAAAACCCTTGCATGCATTCTTTTTTCTTTTTCTTTTTTGCTCTTCTGCCACCTGCTTCCAAAGTATGGACTTGTCCCAGTCCAAAACATATTTCATACTACAATGGTAGACTATGGACAAAGTTAGCCATTATATGGTACCTGTCTCCTTTTCCTGCTGATCTCTCTGCCTCTTCCATGCATGACATTCTACTCATGATTACACCTTTCATTCCAGAACAGTGAAATACTTTATCCTTTAGCATAAGGAGGTGAGGAATATGCAGCTGCTAGTTTTTCACTGTTAACTATAAACAGCTCATTCTGTGAGATACTTAATCTCCACCACCCTGGGGAATCGTGCTGTGTGGAATCTAGTGCAGAATTCCAGATGTACATAGACCTCCCTAGTTTGGGAAGCTGCAAGTAGCAAAGGCGTACATCCTTTCCCACTGCCTAACAATCTGCAAATGCTTTGTTCCCCAATCTCTTCCCTCCTGTTTATGGCTCTGGTGAGCCTGCATACGCCATGCCACAATTGTCACTGTTGCACATGGGATAGATAAGCAAGAATAATGTTAGTGTCCCTGGGAGACATCACACTGGCGAATGTAGCAGACTAATGACTTGCTTATTATTTATTTTGTCAGATGCTATCTACACCATGGGCTGGATTCAAACAACCCAGTCCTCTAGTTGAAGCTGGTAAGAAGGACTCTGGCTAGCACAACAAGGCTTTGCCCCTTTCTCTCTCTCTCCCACCCCCCATGTATATCTGCCCCCAAAGCTGCTCTGGAAGCTCAGGAGAATAGCCAGAACAGCATATGGGGGCAGAAGAGGGGAGATTGTTCTGGCAGGCAGAAATGTTTGCACTGACAGAAGAATCATATTGGTGTAATGCTGAGTTCCATTCCCTACATTCAAAGCACTGTTATACCACTTCAACAATCATGGCTTCCCCCAAAGCATTCTGGGACATGTAGGATGCTGAGAGTTGTTAGGAGAACCCTATTCCCTTCACAGAGCTACAATTTTCAGAGAGGTATAACAATCTAATCCCCTTGGAATATATAGCCTTTTGTCCCTACCCTCCTGGGCAGTTTATGACACTTAAAATTGTGTGTGTGTGTGTATCTCTACACCAACAGACAAACTTCATTAGAAGAAGGTGGGGGGAAATCACTCAGTTTTTCACATTTATAGTTTGGTGGCAGTATTTTAACAAGGGTTCCCTAGGAGCCCCTCCTAGGACAGGAGTGATAGGAAAAGTCTTCTCCTGTTTTTAGAAACCAATTTGGCAGTCCTTTCAATGATACTGCACTTGGCCTTTTAGCCAGTCATCTCCCATCCAGGAAAGCCAGGCCTATTAAGTGCTGATATAGTGCCGTGGGATTCCGATTGAGTGGATTCCTTTTAACATGTTATATCCTTATCTTGAACTGACATTACACGCCACTCATCAGAAGCTGCACCAGCACCTGCCGCAGCGTTATCCTTTGGGGTGAAATGTCTCTTAGACTGAACACGAATGTTGTTTTATACCGGTATCAGATTCAATGGGATTCTTTTGCAATTATGTTGGGGAATGAACCACTGGCGCTAAGATGAATGGGCTTAGCTGCTGCATTCCTGCAGAATGAAAGAGGAAACTGCAGCCTAAGTAAGATTAGACCTTACAATTCATATATGTGGCTGGTAACTAGACTGATCTGTGAGCAAAACTGTTAGAGCTAAGCTATAGGCATAGCTCACTGGAAGGACAGGTCCTGAAGCTGAGGCTCCAATACTTTGGCCACCTCATGAGAAGAGAAGACACCCTGGAAAAGACCCTGATGTTGGGAAAGATTGAGGGCAAAAGGAGAAGGGGACGACAGAGGACAAGATGGTTGGACAATGTTCTCGAAACTACTAACATGAGTTTGACCAAACTGCGGGAGGCAGTGGAAGACAGGAGTGCCTGGCGTGCTCTGATCCATGGAGTCACGAAGAGTCAGACACGACTAAATGACTAAACAACAACATAGGCAGCTCTCAAGAGTAGACCAGAACCCAGGACCTGTGGTCACTGCCAGGGAGGGAGAGGGAGAGGTCATACCAGGACACACCCCTCAGTACAGAAGTCATCAGTATGGAGTACTGGCAGTTCTTTTTCTTTCCTTTTTTTTGCTGCCATGACAGCCATTTCGTGCTTGCACCCACTGCACCAGCAGCTCTATCACCAGCAGCTCTATTTTATTTTATCTTATCATCTTATCATATCTTATCTTATCTTATCCAAAAAAGGCACTGGTCAAAGCAAAGGAAAAAGCTTGGAATCAGTGCCACGAAAGAGCCAAGCCAAGCAATCTGAAGCACAAGCACAGCAGAACCAAGAGCTGCCCTTTGGTATTGCTGCACAAAGCCCAAATCCCATCAGGAAGACTGTTTAGACTTGGGGTGCCCAACATGGGGTGAGCATCACAGAAGGGTTGGTTCCAAAGGACGCTCAATGATAATTTTCTTGCTCAAAGGCTCATCAAAACATTGCCATCTAAGGCAACCCTCACCCTAGGTAAGACCATTAAGTCCGAAGTTGAAAGCATCTTTGCCAACCTGATTCCATCCAGATGTTTCAGATTACAACTCTCATCATCCCTGACCATGGATCAGACCTGCAAGAGATGATGGGAGTTGTAGTCCAAAACATCTTGAAGGAACCAGGTTGGGGGAAGAGTAGTCCAAAATTACCAGATTGTACCATGAACTTCGGCTCCATTGACTTCAATGGAGGTCAGGAAAGTGTCTCAATTAGACCTTGTGAAAACGTTTGGTCACACATCCATGAGTGGCAGAACCTCCAGCTGTTTGAAAACCCAGCCGCGTTTGTCTCCTTGTGTGGGCTGCTGCAAAAGCAGGGAGATTATCAAGTACCAGGAAGACTGTAATTATATGCTTACAATACCAAGTTCAGCACCAGGGCAACTAATTGCGCATGCTAAAGTTTAGGCGAAAATATTTGCAAAATCCAGGGTTTTCCTCTTCTGCATAGTCCTTTGTTGGAAAAGTCATTACAGTGCTGTAGCACATGTGGTAACAAATCTTTTTTTATGGTGGTGGTGATATTTCAGGAGACGAGTGGTTGGCAGTGATGGTAAAACTAAGAAAAAACACAGGTTTCTGGTAATGGTGCTCCGGTCTCCACACATGTTCTCTGGTTTCTTTAGCCTCCTTTCTTTTATCTATTTCTTTATAGTGGGTTGGTGTGTTTTTTTCCATAGCAGATCACGATGGACCAATGGGCTGACTCAGTATAAGACAGCTCCTTATGTTCCTACGTTCCTAACAGCAGCCTACAGCTCAGTCAAGACAGATGGTGTCTGCAGATCAGACAGTAATTTCCTGTGCTACTACTACCGTTGCTGGTTGGAAA
Organism: Podarcis filfolensis; assembly: GCF_964270895.1. Taxonomy (NCBI): domain Eukaryota; kingdom Metazoa; phylum Chordata; class Lepidosauria; order Squamata; family Lacertidae; genus Podarcis; species Podarcis filfolensis. The sequence goes on along the minus strand of NC_139608.1, from coordinate 20,632,967 downwards.
TGTAGGGTTGGGACACGGTCCATAATACTCCTAGCCCAGGAAGTCAGGTGAGATCTTGGGACCAAGCCAGAGCCTCTGCTGGTCATTGGCCTGAATAACTTCCTCCTTATGACTTTCCATCTGTCTGCGTGGCCTTGGGTTTTAGTACCTGACACATGAGATAGGTGGTAGCAGTGCATGTGGTGGGGTGAATCCACCCTCATAACACCACCGTCGCTGCTGCTTAACTAGACAGGCCAGGACTGCTCAGATGCTCCAATGAGACCATCAGCTTGGCAATGACAATCCCTCTGGTACAAACATGTTGTCCCTGTTAGAATTCCTGATCCATGATTGCAGTCCTAAGATTGTTGTCTATCACATGACGGTGTATGTTTTGACTCCACAGAGTGGGAAGTGACGGAGACAGGGTGTTTGTGTTACTGTGTTCCGTGAAGTGGGACTATTGTCCTTTGTGTTGGAATCTGAAGCCATATCAGTCAGAGGAATTTGGCATTCTCCAGGTGCCCGGCTTTGATTCCTTGTTGACCTCCCCCGTCAGCGACTCCCGGCAAGACAAGGCGAGGTCTCTATCGGCCGATCCTCCTCAAACGTGAGAAGAACACAACCACTCCTCCCCTCTTCCCTGCCATCCCCAGGGAGGGGAAAGAGACAGACAGAAATGTCTTTACATGCCTTTATTTCTGTCTTTCCAGCAGTGCAGAGAAAACATGTCTGCACTCTCTCATCACCAATAGCAGAGAGATAATAACTCCTCCCATGTACTTCCAGTACAGGGTCATGTGACACTCTGAGCTAACATCCGGTGCTCAGTGCACATAATAGACTGTCCCTTGTTCCCACGGTACAGTCCCAAAACATCAACATCCTGTTTGGCTTTCCAGCCATCTGGAGCACTCAGCAGCATTGCTCCTTTTTCGTAACATAAAGATAAAGATAAAGATAAAACGTTCTTTATCTCTTTGCTGTCTGATGCTAGAGAGAGAGGGAGCCATGCTGCAGTGCTCCGTGTGTTTATATGTAAATAGATTAGCCAAAATGCTGAGTTGCTGAGGTGTGTCATGCATGATGCGCAAACTCTGCGGATCCCTAAGTGTGCCGGTGTCGGTTGACATCGGTCGCTGTGATGTTTGGGCAGAAGAAAGCTTATGAAGCTCCCGAACGATCAACCAGGAGGGAGGGAACATGTGTCTCTGCCAGGGTCCTACTCGAGTGTAGGCTGAACTCCTGACAGTCCCAATCTTTCCCCTTCCAGGGTAAGCATCAGGAATCTCAGTGTCGTGAGGGTGGCTCCACCCCACGTACCACTATTGAACACTGAAATCATCTCAAAGGCATTTTCTTAAGATTTTGGGTTACAGATGATGGAAGTGTAGAGCTGGTGTTAAACAGTGCATGCTCACTGACAGCCTCCTTCAGGAGTTACAAAATCCAATGGCAACGGTTCATAAATGTACATTGTTTTCCATGTCTCATTGGCTTCAGTATGATCTCCTTTACCTAAGGCAATATGAAATATAGGATGGAGTTGAAAGGAGTTGCTAATAATATTTTGGGTAGCTGGAGTGTTTTGCTTCACAAGTATTTCTGCACTCGAGGCTGTGGGCTCAGCAAATCTTTCAAAATTTCCCCGAGGAATTTTTAACCGGCCTTCCACTTGGGTAAAGGTGCAGTATGATTACTTCCAACAAATTGTGCAACAAATGTTTGAGAGCTGAGGCCAAAACGTATACTGTTCTACTAACCGCAAAGAATGCAACAAGATTACACAGCACTGCCACCCACCTCCAATCAAAATAATAAGGTTTGAGATCAATATAGTTGGGATGTTGGTCTTCTCTAGTTTCTGAGTCTTTTTCAGGAATGGCATTTCTAATCTCTTGGGGTGGGGGACTGCAGACGGACATCCTGGGAATGTAAGTGTTAGCTAATAGATGCATTCAAGGTTAAACTGGTGGGGGATGTCCCTTTTAGGAGAATATTTTGCAGTTAATTTTTATCTCTTTTCATACTTTGCAGGGGTAACCAGCCCTCCAGACGTTTTGGACTACAACTCCCATCAGCCCCAGCCAGTATGAACAATGGTCAGGGATGATGAGAGTTGTAGTCCAGCACAGTGTTGGGTATCCCCACTTCATTGGAATTTGAACCCCTTCATTATAATGGCACCCAGTCCACTGTCAGGCAGCAGAGGAACCAACCACCACGGCAGGTTTTCAGGAACAGACAAGACAAGGAAAAGTCCTTACCATCTGCTTTCAATATTCGCAGAGAGAGGCTTGGGAATGCAGCCTCTGAGAATAATGGCATTGCCCCAAGTGAATCTCCAGCCCCTCTGTCTCTCCCACTTCCTCATGAGTCATCGCTGTGGGTGCTGAAAAGGGCCCTCTGCCTTTGAGCTCTTTGCTCTCCTACTTTCAAGGCCCGCCGTGTTCTGGGAGCCGGGGTTCTGGAATGCTTTCTAAAGACACTGAGTCCATCAGCTGTCACTCTCCTGGTGCTTCTTTTTCCTCCTCCTCCTCTCCCATTATTTCCCAGCTTTTCCCCTCATCTGTCTCTGAGCTGTGACCTCCCTCAAACCCCTGTTGTAATTCTTCGTCTCTCGAAGGGTCAGGCTGAGGAGGCGGTCTCCACCATTCCCCCTCTGCCCAGTCCCTGACATCCACTGTCCACACCAATGCATAACGGGGGAGCTGGGGCAGTTATATGTAGAAAAATTGGGCTGTATCCATGCTGAGAGTAAACCCACCAAAATTGATAGACTTAAGTTAGTACAGTGGTACCTCTGGTTGCGAATGGGATCCGTTTCAGAGGCCTGTTCGCAACATGAGCAAAACACAACCCACGTCTGACCATGCACGGGTCATAATTCACCGCTTCTGCGCATGCGCGTGACGTCATTTTGCGCGTCTGCACATATGCGAGCGGCGAAACCCGGAAGTAGCCCTTTCCGGTACTTCCGGGTCGCCGCGGGACGCAACCTGAAAACGCTCAACCTGAAGCAAACATAACATGAGGTATGACTGTAATGCCCACTAAATCCATTCAGTCTACCCTGAGTATGGCTTAGCTGGAGTCTGCCCAGCATATTTTGAAAACCATCCCTATGAAAGCCTGAGGACCAGTGTGGTGTAGTGGTTAGAGTGTTGGACTAGGACCTGGAAGACCAGGGTTCAAATCTGCTCTCAGCCATGAAGCTCACTTGGGCCTGTCACTGTCTTTCAGCCTAACCTACTTCACGGGGTTGTTGTGGGGATTAAATGAGGAAGGAAGAGAACCGTGTACACCACCTTGAGATCACTGGAGAAACAAGTGAGATATGAATGCAACAAAGAAATAAAACTTGAGATCATCCCTTCCCTAGTTGTTGTTATTGTTATTACTATTATTACATTTATCAATACTGGTAGCTTTTTTGCCACGGGCCAAGAATGCTGAGGATTGTAGTTTGTTAAGTATAATGTAGCTCTGAGAACCATTACATAACACTGAGCTCCTGGGATGAAAACTCGGCATATAAATTAAACAAACAAACAAACAAACATAAACAAAGAGAGCCAGTGTGGTGTAGTGGTTAAGAGCGGTAGACTCATAATCTGGTGAACCGGGTTCGATTCACCGCTCCTCCACATGCATCTGCTGGGTGACCTTGGGCTAGTCACACTTCTCTGAAGTCTCTCAGCCCCACTCACCTCACAGAGTGTTTGTTGTGGGGGAGGAAGGGAAAGGAGAATGTTAGCCGCTTTGAGACTCCTTAGGGTAGTGATAAAGCGGGATATCAAATCCAAATTCTTCTTCTTCTTCTTCTTCTTCTTCTTCTTCTTCTTCTTCTTCTTCTTCTACATATATAAAAACATTTACTTGGTTTACATGGGAGACATTTAGAAGAACTCCTGCATAATATAAAGCACTATGAGACTTTTATACATGTTTTCAACAACCAAATTTTCTTCGTGTAAAAAGATTACTAAAACATCATTTACTAAAAACGTAATAATGATTAAGGTGGAGAGAACTGAGACGAAGCGATAGAGCAGATGTGCTTTTAAAATCATAATTTCCTATTGCATCAATTACTGTGGTTGTACTCCCATGGATTAACTTCTACTATTCTCTCACCTATTCAGATTCAAAAGTTATTTCGCTAATGTTCCTTGATGAGAAAAATGTCGACTGCCTTGGGACATTGTGTGCGGCTCTCAACTTATAGCCATGACTGGTCATCCAGAGTAGGCCATAAAAAACAGAAAATTAAATCTACAAAACTGCCTACTTTAGAGGTTAAGTACAATTTCGAATGTACACTTCAGTATATATGTTTCACCGGTGACATACCGCAGTGTCTTTAAGTTTTACGACATTTTGAGTTGCACTCGAAACCAGTTGAAAGTGAACAAAAGCAGCTCCGTTGGGTTTTCACAATGAATATCATGGGACCAAACACATACAATTTCCAAATGCCTGTATAATCCATGGGATATACAGAGTCTGGCAAAAACTGTGGTATTTTTAATAATAATAATAATAATGTTCTATGCCCATCTCATGTGTGGTTTATTTGATTGTTCAGCTTTTTGCCATCAGGGACACAGATCCCATTTAAGAACCTGCCATAGAACTCCTAGACGTTGCAGAGGATCCTAGAATAAATTATAAGTCCAGAGCATCCACTGAACAGCACTCTCATCAGGACCGATTAGGTCTCCCCATCATCCTGTGTGAATTGAGAGTACCCTGGTGCACCCAAAACCCTTCTGCAGATGTGCATTGCAGGGAAATAAAATTTGTAGCTGGCAAGCTGTATTTCAGCAAAGGCAAATCCACCATTACAGATCTTCTCCTGAAGACACTCCTACATAGCAAAATAGGAAACTGCCTTATAGGACAATGGTGGGGAGTCCTTCTTGGCCCAGGGGCCACATTCGCTTTAGGGCAACCTTTCAGGGGCCACTAGGAGCACCAAGTATTGGGGCCTCTGGGTGCCTGAGCACCCACAAAAATTTTGTTCTGAGTGCTTAGCACCCACACTGCAGGGCCCCCATTCAACTTCTGAGATCTCGCAAGGCCTCAGACAGCATCTTTGAGGCTTCAGAGATGCTTTCTGAGGCCTTCTGAGACTACAAAACTGGCTTCCAGTTCCACCAGAAGTCAGGTTCCGAGGTCTCACAAGATCTTGGAAAGCACTTTTCCGAGGCCTTCCAAGACCTCAGAACCTGGTACCACCAGAAGTCAGGTTCTGAGCCCGGGGGCGTGTGTGTTGTTGTGATGTCATGATGTCATGCACGCTGGCACCCATAACCTGGTGCCCAAGTTGGCTCATCTGGGAGTCACAGTGATTGGAGGGGTTAGACACAAAAATGTTCAGAGCAACGTGTCCAGAGGAGGGCAACCAAAATGGTCAAAGGCCTGGAAAGGATGCCTTATGAGGAACGGCTAAGGGAGCTGGGCATGTTTAGCCTGGAAAAGAGGAGGTTAAGGGGTGATATGATAGCCATGTTCAAATATATAAAAGGATGTCACATAGAGGAGGGAGAAAGGTTGTTTTCTGCTGCTCCAGAGAAGCGGACACGGAGCAATGGATCCAAACTACAAGAAAGAAGATTCCACCTAAACATTAGGAAGAACTTCCTGACAGTAAGAGCTGTTCAACAGTGGAATTTGCTGCCAAGGAGTGTGGTGGAGTCTCCTTCTTTGGAGGTCTTTAAGCAGAGGCTTGACAACCATATGTCAGGAGTGCTCTGATGGTGTTTCCTGCTTGGCAGGGGGTTGGACTCGATGGCCCTTGTGGTCTCTTCCAACTCTATGATTCTATGATTCTATGATTCTAACAGATCTGATTTTCCCCCTTTCGCAAAGTAAGCTAGTTGCTGTTGTTCATGAGACTCAAGTTGCTTGTTTGTGTGTGTTCTTATTAGTCATTGGTTCATCCCTCCCAATTAGAATAGATATTATTATTATTATTATTATTATTATTATTATTATTATTATCATCATCATCAATATTAAATTTATTCGTAGCTTTGTTGCCACAGGAAACTCAAAGTGACTTATGTATGTAAATAAATTGATAAATATTAGAGTGGATTAAATGGCTATAGGCAGATCTACACCATACAGTTAAAGCACATGCAACACACATTTAAAGAACATGGCTTCCCCCAGAGGAAAGCTATCCTTCTGAAAGCTGGCAGGATTCATTCCCTCAAAAGGGTCTACCACACCTGGAAATTTTATCGAATTCTCTCTCTCTCTCTCTTTTTTTTTTTTTTTTTGAAGAAGAAGTTATAAATATTTCCTAAAAATAAAAAAACCCAAACATTAAATGTGCCCAATACAAAAAATATCTGGGTTGTAATTTACCTGTAATTCAGCAGGCTTTATCTACTCTGGAGAGGTCATTATGCCTGCAAATTTCATCCACTTCTGCCAAAGGTGGGGGAGTTATAGTCTCACTTAAAAAATATATATATCCAGTAGTGAATAGGTGGAAACAAAACCTCGTTTCTCTGACACAAACTCAGACCCCAACCCAAATGTGACAGCCTCCAAAGCAGTTCAGAATGAAGTAGCCTGTTCTCTGAAGTACCAAATTAGTTAAAGCCTAATTCTAATTCTAATTCTAATTCTAATTCTAATTCTAATTCTAATTCTAATTCTTCTTTATACACAGCTTCCACTGACTGTGAATATTGTACAATGCTTTATGCAATTGCATCAGACCCTCTCTGATGTTATTATTGAACTGGGGGTCTGAAGTCATAAAAACCCCCGGGACAGTGGCAAGCAACTCAGATTGCATTACCACGCTTATTTAGATGCAAAACTACTAAATGTTCCCTAAGATCTGGCTGTGATACTCTTCTCTGTCATGGGAACACAGGTGTCTTTTAGTGAATGGAGTCTCAATTAAAACATATTCTAAGTGAGCACAACTTTTCTTCACATAACTGCTACTGAATCTAGTTTTCCTTATTTTTTTATCATATACATTCCCTGTAGTTCTCAAATGGGGTGATGAGAAACACTTGAAATTTATTACCAGCCAGTTAATTTATTTATTATTGAGCACTTTATTAACCTATACATTCCACTGCATGAACATCTTTAATGGGTTTATAGTAGGATTATTCATTTATCCCTCTGCATGAAATAGAACCTCTATAATTCACATGTGGCATTGCTGGTTATTAATTTTAGGACTCTGGGCTCTTCTTGAATAGTGGAACCACTAACTGTGGAGATGAAATACATTCTTATTTCAATGGGCATATACTTTCACAAGTGTTTCCAGGAACCAGTGACAACCCAGGTCTTCTTGCAATTTTATAGAGCTCAGTTTTTAATATTACAATTATATTTTGTATGTATGTGTGTATGAATCTGATTTAGCTTCCTAACTGGGTCAAAACCCATTAGCAGGACATTAATATATACCGAATACTCAGCGATAAAGAGGATAAATATCTCTATGTGCTCAATCACACTTGGTTTACTGGAATTGTGTAGAAATAGATTTTTCAGCATCAAAAAGAAGACATAAGTACAAGGGCACCAATAGGATATGGCAATAATAATAATAATAATAATAATAATAATAATAATAATAATAATAATATTTATACCCTACCCATTTGGCTGGGTTTCCCCAGCCACTCTGGGCAGCTTCCAACCGAATATTAAAAACAAGGTCAGCACCAACACTTTGAATTGTGCTCGGAAACATACTGGGTGCCAATGAAGATCTTTCAGGACCGGTGTTATATGGTCTCGGCAGCCACTCCCAGTCACCAGTCTAGCTGCCGCATTCTGGATTAATTGCAGTTTCTGAGTCACCTTCAAAGGTAGCCCCACGTAGAGTGCATTGCAGTAGTCCAAGCGAGAGATAACTAGAGCATGCACCACTCTGGCAAGACAGTCCGCAGGTAGGTAGGGTCTCAGCCTGTGTACCAGATGGAGCTGGTAAACAGCTGCCCTGGACACAGAATTAACCTGCACCTCCATGGACAGCTGTGAGTCCAAAATGACTCCCAGACTGTGCACCTGGTCCTTCAGGGGCACAGTTACCCCATTCAGGATCAGGGAGTCCTCCACACTGTCCCCCAAGAACAGTATTTCTGTCTTGTCAGGATTCAACCTCAATCCGTTAGCTGCCATCCATCCTCCAACTGCCTCCAGACACTCACACAGGACCTTCACCGCCTTCACTGGTTCTGATTTAAAAGAGAGGTAGAGCCAAGGTGTGGGCAGCCCTATCTTCCTTTAGCTGAGATGGGCTACCAAATCTGCTTGCAATTAAAATCTATTCAGAGGGACTATATCAACATTTGTTGGAAGGGGGTAGCCACTCTAGGCCTCTGACAGGTTCCGGACTGTCTTCTGCTGAGGTAGGAAGGAAGAGGAACTAGAGCTAGACTGGCAGAGCAAACCTCCCACCACTACTCTGGTTGTTGAGCCAAAATCTACACTTCCGACATGGGCTGCCATAGGTCTGGATTTTCCTGGACATTTCAGCAACGTTCCACCCAGGTGTTTTTTACGAGGACTGAATACTGGTTATGCCTGAGAAATTCCTGTGTACTGGTTGTCCAGAAGGCCTCAGTCTAGCAGAAGAAGAAGAAGAAGAAGAAGAAGAAGAAGAAGAAGAAGAAGAAGAAGAAGAAGAGGAGTAGTAGTAGTAGTAGTAGTAGTAGTAGTAGTAGTAGTAGTAGTTTGGATTTGATATCCCACCTTTCACTCCCTTTAAGGAGTCTCAAAGTGGCTAACATTCTCCTTCCCCTTCCTCCCCCACAACAAACACTCTGTGAGGTGAGTGGGGCTGAGAGACTTCAAAGAAGTGTGACTGGCCCAAGGTCACCCAGCAGCTGCATGTGGAGGAGCGGAGACGCGAACCCGGTTCCCCAGATTACGAGACTACCGCTCTTAACCACTACACCACACTTGCAGGCCATGTGACGGACTCCCCTCTTATAAAGAGCCAATGCACAACAGGTTTTTCTTTCTCCCCAACTGGATTTATCCAAGGAGAAACGCACTCACACTGGAAATAGCATTATTACATCCACAGTAAGTGAAGGTGGCAGAGGAAGAATTTATGACTTGGCAAGGGGAGGGCGGCACAGATCAGATTCTGGTGCTAAAAAACACTGTGTCAGACTGGGGAGAGACGGGGAGGTTGTTATATCAAAAGTAAACATATATAAATAGAAATAACTTTATTCTCCCATATAGCCCTTAATGTATGCCTATAAACTGAAAGGCACAGACTTCTCCCCATTACCTTTCCTCTGCATCTCCTGCAGATCCGTCTGAGCTAGACACACTGGTGCCAGGTGTCCTTCAGTTACATATCTGTGCAGCAGCAGTCATAATGCTTTAATGAACTAGGCTGTGTGTGCGTGTGTGTGTGTTTGCAAAAAAATTATCTAATATTGCTGTCTTTCCCCAACAGTTGTGTACCTGTGCCTGTCCAGTAAAACCCATTATCTCTATTAGTCTGCCAGCAGCAAATCAGTAGAATTGCTTGTTCCTTTAATTGATAGAACACACTTCTCCTCCTACTGATAGATTACCCCAAGCTAACAGCTCAGCGGCTTATTCCCCAGGGCATGCCTACCATCCAATCCAGAGCAATCGGTTTATACTTTCGGTGATAAATCCTAACCTATCAATATATAATAGCCTTTAATAATCAACAGCTATAGACTCGTGTCTGCTTCATAAGACCTCTGCAGACTTAACCATTTTTTTTATACGCCTATAATTAGCAGCAGTCAAATAACATTTGCGTGACACGGCACAAACTTCCTGACTGCGCGGGGGCGATAACAAATTTTACATGCGTTCAAACGTCGACTCAAATCTGGCTATCTCTGCAACGTGTCTCAGTGTAGAGCAGAGCAGACGCCCTGAGAATGCGTTGTAAATATAAATGCAGCCGGGAATTGTGTCTTAAATTGGGGTATTAAGAGGGCTGCTGCAGTAGTTCCCCTTGCTTAATCAGCAAAGGCACCATCACAGGACAAACATTTGATGTTTCAGTCTGACAAGCAATGAATTTTGCATGCATAGCAGGATCTTTAATTTTACATATGTCTTGTTCACTGATTACATCATAATGCGTGGCCCCCATGTTGCTTGTTTACTCTAGCGTAGTGGAAATCACAGAAAACCCCACCTCACCCACAAAAAACCCATACACTACTCCTTTGCTGGTAAAGAAAAGAGGTTGTTGCTCTGTGACAGAATGCATATTTGCATGCAAGAGGACCCACAGTCGGTCTGGGATCTCGAGGACTAGGGAGTGCTGTTGCTTGAGATCCAGAAACACTGTGAAAGACTGGAGGAGGCACTATTGGGCAGGAATTATGGACCAATGGTCTGACTCCGTCTATTAGAGCTTAGAGCATTTGTCTAAAAGCAGTTGCCACACTGTGGAAATGCTCAGCTTAAGAACATGAGAAAAGTCTGCTGGACCAAGCCAGTGGGCCATCGACCCCAATATCCTGGGCTCACAGAGGCCAACCAGATTCCTATGGGAAGGACACAAGCAGGACATGAAAGCAGCGGCACTCTCGCCTCCTGCGATTTCCAGCAACAGGTATTCAGAAGGACACAACCTTCAATGGTGGAGGAAGAACATAGCCATCAGGTTAGCTGCTCTTGATTGCCCCATCCTTCATGAATTTGTCTAATGCTTTTCTAAATCCACCAAACTTGGAGGCAGTCACTGCCTCCTGTGGAAGAGAATTCCATAGTTTAACTATGTGCCATATGTGAACAGCCACAGCAGGTGCTGTAACTCTTCAGCGGTTTGATTACACAGTCGACGCTCGGGTTACGAATGTGATCCATGCGGGAAGCACGTTTGCAACCCACAGCATCCACAACCCGCAGCGCCACATCTGAACACGCACAGGTTGTGATTTGGTGTTTCTGCACATGCGCAAAGCATGATTTAGTGCTTCTGCGCATGTGCAAGCGCCGAAACCCGGAAGTAACCCATTCCAGTACTTCCAGGTTTGGCGCAGTGCGCAACCTGAAATCACACAACCCGAAGCGTCTGTAACCCTAGGTTTGACTATACTCCTGAAGGCGTACTCTTCCATTGTCTCCCAAGACAGATGGATGCCAACTAAGTGAAGTACTTTATTTGTCTATTCCAAAACTTCCAACACTCAGCTTCTGTGGATATTCACACGTTCTAGTGGTATGAGAGAAGAAGAAAAGCTTCTCTCTATCCATTTTCTTTATAGCATGCATGATTTTATATACTGTACTTCAATCATGCCACCTCTTGCTTGACTTTTCTCTAAACTGAAAAGCCCCAAAGTTGTAGCCTTCTCATCTCTCAATATTGCCTGGCGTATTTTCCCTCCTGAGTGAGAGAATCCAGCCAAAGTTTTCTGAAGAATGAGGTGAAGGCATATTTAGACAATGGAAGCCAAGCAGATATCAGTTCCGAGAAAGCATGGGATGTCCTATTCAATAATAATAATAATAATAATAATAATAATAATAATAATAATAATAATAATTTTATTATTTATACCCCACCCATCTGACTGGGTTGCCCCAAAAAACCTTCCCTATACATGGCAGCCTTCAGATGTCTTTTAAAGGTTGTATAGTTACTTAGGAGTCGCGTAACTCCGTAACCCCCAACATTTCTCCAATGAAAATAAGGACATCATAAGGAGAAGCAGGACATTCCAGGATCAAATCAAAAACTGGGAGGGCTTCTGTAAATCCGGGACTGTCCCTGGAAAATAGGGTCTGCAAGGGATACTGGAGCTGAGCTGTATGCAGAAAGTCTTCCTTGCGCGTGTGATTATCAGGAAGAGGAAGTTTTTTTAAAAAAAGACATTGGCCAATTATGTTGGGAAGGGCTGGAAGAGCACAGCAGATAGAATGGACTGGGACCTGGGATATCTCTGGCATTTGTGGCTAAGATAACAAGGCTCCTAGAACTCACCGTCACTCCACTGAGATGCCATACTAAGAAAGGGCGAGAACCACTTCAGGAACACTGGGAAGATGTAACCCATAACACAAAAGTAGTTGCACTCCAGTAAACTAGGTTTATCATCCCCATCCATGGTTATGGGCTTGTGGCGGCGGCGGTAGGGGTCTCTTCTCAAACTTTGTGGCATCCCTCCCTCCTCCCCAAATGTAAATTGCTTCTTTGTCAAATAATAATTTAAAAAAGCAACTGAGGGGACAAAATGGTCAGGTAATTTATTCACAATGAATAATGGCACTAGGTCTAGTTAACAGCTTATTTTCCAGGCAGATAATATATTTGTTACAAATCTCCTCAGAGATGCATTTGCGAGCGAAATGAAGAAACTGTTATTGAAGCAATATCAAGCTGGAGGCCGCTGCAACTCGGGCCACGCGTGCTATATTTCATCCTTTAAAAGCTATCATTTTACTTAGCGAGCTGCTTACTACAATTATACAATGTTTTTCTTGGCCTCCAGCTACATTAAACATCCATTTTATAGTGCGCACTGTATTACTCTGAAAGCCTAGCTCCTAAGAAGGTTTTTATAAAGTGGCTATACTATAAAGTGGAACACAGTTCCCTCATTAACTTTATAGTTTTATTACCTGGTTTTAAAGCACCTTTTCTTCCGTACCTCTCACCACATTCTCCCCCCGCCCCCGCCAGCTAAGTGCTTTGAATGACCTTATTTGAAAAGGCGACATAATTCTCAATATTCCTATAGCATAATGTTTTCCTTCCAGTCCAAAATCTCAAAGCATTTTTTTTAAAGAACTAACTCCCAACAACCTTGTGAGGTATTTTCCCTCCTGCTATCTCATAGGCTGCTATTATGTAGTAGGGAGCAGAGAACTTAAAGATTTTATCACCCAACACACAACCAGGGTGTGTGTGTGTGTGTGTGTGTGTGTGTGTGTGTGTGTGTGTGATTATTACAGCACTATCCTTATTCCGTGATCAGTAGTTGAAATCACTGCTGTCTGTGGCTGAGTAAGGAAATATGCTCTCTGCCATCTCAGGAGATGTTGCCCTCTGTGCTGCTTAGAAAGTGGATTAAACTTTCGAATGCAAATAATAATTATTATAATTATACACTGAAAAGGCTTCAGACCTGGTTTTATTATTTATAATGGTGATGACATACACATACTTGAAAGGATATTGCTTTTACCCAACCAGTGTAAAAAACTGAAGGCAGAATTAAAAGCAAATGCTTATTGCAAATCTGAACGTACTTTGCACGCTAGGGAACTTCAATTACTATGAGTATTGATACTACCTAAAATGTGCACGTTGTAATTTGAAGCAAATGTAGGTGTTTTTTAACTGAAATCATTTGTTTAACCGGAATCGTTTTGTGCCAATTTTCAGAAAATATTGATAGCAACATTCAATAAACAAGCAGTATGGACCAAGCACAGCCAGTCATGAAAGTTTTACAAAATGGAACAGGCAAAATATGCCCACCCCTCCAGGAGCACAGCTGCAAAGTGGTCTAATCTGCACAGACCACCTTTAGGACTTTCGGATGGAATTGGTGCTGATCACGGCCTTTAAATTGCTTTCTTTCCTCAGAAACTACTTCTCTTCCAAAGTCAAGCAACCGCTGCTACAACCAATATCTTGAGCTCGATGTAACCTTAGCTTTCCAAAATGGAGGATATACACAGATTACGTAGCTGCCCAGTCAAAATGTTGCTCATTCCTCTTGCCCTGGCTCTTAAATAACCTGAACTTGACGACCCTCCAGACATTTCACAGAGTTTACGATTCGGCTGGCGGGGAAGTGTGAAGTGGAGTTTTCTTTTGCTTGAGTTGACAGGCTGAGTTAATTTGTTAACTGTTTATGACTTTTTCATACCGCTGCCTGGCTACGTTTATGCCGTACATATAAGACAAAGCTCTAATGCAGCTGGATAGTTATTATTATATTACGCTGTCCCTGCATTAATTAATTGTTTGGGCACCTAGAGTTCCTTGCGTGAGCAGTTTTATTGTTGGCATAAAATAACTTAATAAAAATAGAGGGTCACACTTATGAAAGCTTCGAGTATGGGAATGCCTCTGGCCAGCAGCCTCTGTCTGCACCAATCGGGGGGGGGGGAGATGAAGAGTGTTGTGGGTGCTGTATGTCTTTTTAGAGATATTTCGTGACCTCTCATATTTAACAGCTGCCAACTCTTACACACTGCAGAGACAAAAGGCTGCTTGGACCGTCCTTATCCCATTCTGTTGTATGGTTTTGTATGCTTTGTGGGTGGGCGTGATTGGATCGTGCTAGTTCACCCTAGACTTGTTGTGTCGTTTATTTCTTTCTTTTAGCCTTCTAGCTAGTTGAGGAGATAACTATTGAGACCACAGATCTGAAAAGGAACTGTTTACCTCTCCATTTCTCTTCAGGGAGGAAAATGGAAGCATAGTTCTCTTCTCAGTAATACACTTGCTTTGTCTTCATTGACACAGAGGCTCCGTTCTAGGCTCATTTCTGAAAATACAATTCTTAGTATGCCTCAGTAAAGCCTCCTCAAAAAACAAAGGAGAAAGCACGGTGTGGATGTTGTTCCCCTATATCATTCCAAAAAAACTCCATCCATGTTGATATTCTGCATAAATTACTCTTCCAGGTCTCATCAGTGGTTGTATAACATACAGTCCACTAGGGGGCTCCATAGCAGCAGGAAGATGTTTCTAGGAGTCTTATTCCTTACCATAGCTCTCTCTTCCCCATAGAATAATGGATGGTGTTATGTATTCAGTGATCTGTTTGCCTAAGCTTGAGTCTGGACTAAAGATTCTGATATCATTCAATACATGATATCCAATCACAGAACACTTCAGGATTTGCGCCACTGCCATTGGCCCTTAAACTCTGAGGTATGATTCGCAGTTTAGGAGTTTCAGCAGCCAATCATGTTGAGAGTGGGAGTGGCCCAGGCCTTCAGAAATGCATATAAGCAGTTGCTTTGCCCCTGTTGTCCCGTTCTGTTAGTTCAGTAAAGGTTCTTGCTGTTATCACTGTGTCTTGCTTCGTGGGAACCCACCTTCAGATGATCCCATCCAGAAGTGGTCCTCTGTGGCAGCACCACAGTCACATAAGCAGAAAGCACAGAGCAGCTTCTGAACAATAACCATGCACTTCAAACAAATTAGAGCATCAATGCTTCCATGAATTGTAAGCTTCTTGGAACAAGGACCTAATTTTGTTGCTTGTGCTGTACCATAGCTGTCAACTTACAGATTTGAAAATAAGGGACCAGCAGCCTCGAAAATAAGGGATCAGCAGCCAAAATAAGTAATCAACAATTACTTTGATAAAATACATATTTTGTTGCATGCAAATGGCTTTAGATACCTATTAGGTCCATAAATTACCATATAGCATATATTCAACACACACAAAAAGCAACAATTTGTTGTTGACAAAGGACAGCTGGACATAGAAAGGGCCCCATTACCTTCAGTAGCTTATTTAAGGGACATCATCAATAAGGGACAGCAGCGGGACATGGCGCTGGGATAAGGGACTGTCCCGCCAAATAAGGGACGTTTGACAGCTATGCACTGTACTGTAGTAATAGTAATAATAATAATAAATTATTTATACCCCGCCCTTCCTGGTCCAAAAACCGGGCTCAGGGCGTCTAACAACAAATTTAAAACACTTAATTATAAAAGCAGCATAAAATACAGTATAAAAACATGGATAACCATAAAATTCTAAAATCAATTTAGGGGAAATAAGCATTAGATAATCCCCAGGGCTAGCTGGCTGAATTGGTCCTCCTTGAGCCAGCGAGGAGGCCAGGGGAGAATCAGCTGTGTGGTCTCAGAGCTTCATAAAAGGGGAGGGGGAGGGAAGGGAAGGGAAATAAAAGATCAGGCTGAATTCAAATTAAAGGCCAGGCGGAATAGCTCTGTCTTACAGGCCCAACGGATGGAGGTTAAATCCTGAAGGGCCCTAGTCTCATGGGACAGAGCGTTCCACCAATGTACCATGTACATTGCTCATGCCATATGGACAACAATCCAACATCGTTGGAAAACTCACCTCCTTCATTAGATGTTGCTTCTGTATACTACCGCAAATTAGGGTTTCTCAAGCACTGTGATGCAGGGCTGAAATTGCCAAATAAAGCACAGTGCTCTCCTTTCTGGGCTAAAATGACCAGGTACAGGTACTGCCCTAATATTTTTTGTTGATCTCACAAGTTAGGGGCAGTGAACCTTTTTCAACTTGAGGGACACATTCCCTCCTGGGTGACCTTCTGGGGGCCCACATGAAAGCAGTGGGTAGGGCCAGAGGCAAGAGCAATGGACACAGCGACTAATATTATTGTTTTACCTTTATATAGTAAACTAGTTTCTACACACTCACACACACCCCTCTCTGTCATCCGTACAGGGGCACAAGAGTCATATAATAATAGAATCATAGAGTTAAAAGGGACCCAAGGGTCATCTAATCCAATCCCCTGCAATGCAAACTTCTTTGGGGTTTTAACCTTTGAATAATAATAATTATTTTTGTTTGTTTGTTTGTTTCCCGCCAATTTGGCTGGGTTTCCCCAGCCACTCTGGCCTGCTTCCAACAAAACACTAAAATACAATAACCTATTAAACATTAAAAGCTTCCCTAAACAGGGCTGCCTTCAGATGTCTTCTAAAAGTTTGGTAGTTATTTTTCTCTTTGACATCTGGTGGGAGGGCGTTCCACAGGGCGGGTGCCACTACCAAGAAGGCCCTCTGCCTGGTTCCCTGTAACTTGGCTTCTCACAGCGAGGAAACCACCAGAAGGCCCTCGGCACTGGACCTCAGCGTCCGGGCAGAACGATGGAGGTGGAGACACTTTGAATGTTTTCACAGGCTGCCTAAGATGTACATACAGTTTCTTTAAAAGCACCTCTCATTGTACAAGCCCACTCACCTACTGAAATAATATTTGAGAGACCCTTTTCCCCCGAGTCCCTCAGATTGGTAAGCAAGAACACCTGGTGCTTTTGGGTGGTTGCCCTAATGATTGCGGCATTCTGGCTACTAAAGCAGTTTGGATTTTAAATTTAGATTATTTTTGGATTAATCTTGCTGCATTAATAATAGTGTTTTTTGAATTATTTTGAGAGCAACATTGGACATTTCAGAAATATGAGATCAATATATTTTAAGTACATTAATTCATTATTATTATTATTATTATTATTATTATTATTATTATTATTGCAGTTGCTCATCCTTACCAGTTGCTGGTTCAAACTAGTGAGCTACATGAGATACCTTTGCTTTCTGTTGACGGCTAGATTCCAGGTGTCCTTTCTTATAAAGATAATCTGATAGCACTTGAAGAATAACTATTTGAATTCACAGTGAAAAGTAAGCTCAACAGATTAGAATTCCAGATGCCTCCTTTACTTTGTGGGTTTTGGGGGGCCTTTTCAAACTTGGGGGTGGGAAATGTTAACTTTGCTGTCTGTGTATGCACATAATGTAAAATTTCATCAACCACAATATTTTAAAAGACAGGAATCCTGAGATATATCGCATCTAAATGGAAATATCATCTAAGCAAGGTACCATTTATCAACATCACTTTGAAATGCAGTGGATGATGTGATGGGATTATGTAGATCTCAAATATCTGTGGGTGAATGAAATTGGGTAACCTTAGCAACCCCAGGTACATCGGTGCAGCTATAAATCAAATGCCAGCACTATGAGCTATGCACAAAATAAAGAAATAATTCTTGAAATATTCATAACAGAATGCAGTGTATTGTTTTATAACTCCATCCCCATTATATATATTACAAGCCAAGCAGGGGTAGAGGAAGCAATAGCATTTACATACTGTCACTGCTACCACCTCAATGTACAAATAGTTATAATTGAAGCAATATCTATCTATATCTAAATTTGCCACTTTGATAGTCTTTTCTTGTTTGGAAAAGAAGAAAGCCAGGCGATTCCCACCAGGTAATTAACTGGGAATAAAACATAAAATATTGCAAAGTAGATTGTTTATTAAAGCACGCACTGTATTTCATAAAATCAGATATAGATGTTTTGCCTTACATAATGTTAATTACATTTTAGTCTTCCATTAGCTCGTTTGAGCAGAATAAAAGGAGGCAAAGTGGGGGGAAAACTCACTTAAAAATTTATGAAGGCATCAAAACGAACTGGTATCTGTAAGTTACTTATTGGCAGTTATGATCTTCTTCAGGAAGGCAAGGTTTCCAGATGAACTCAAAAATGGATGCGGTCAAAAAAGGTGAGGGGTTTAAAAAAATACTTTTGGGAAAGAGACAGTGCTGAGATTGAAACTATTATGAAAGGAAAACGTGTGGTTAAATCCCCGCCGATTCTTATTATCCATGTTTGTGGGTGATAATGATAAAATTGCATGTACAGATTTGGTTCTGTTTATGATAGTGGCAGTTCACCTGCTGGTTGCATTAGAAAGATGCCTCTGGACCGTTGATAGACAAAAGGCCTGCTATTCAGTGGAGGCTCCTGCTCGCAGAAAAGAGAGTGAAACTGATTTTCCCTGGTTCTCCCTTCCTCTGCAACCTCCTGCAGCAGCTCCCACTCTATTCTGGAGGCTCCACCAGCCCTCCAGGTTTGGGGCTGACACTGTGAGCTGCAATGGAAACCTTCTTCCATGAGCAGAAGCATTTCATGAATAGAACTTTGTTTATGGTGGGTGGATGGTTTCAATTGATGATCAAATGCATCACCAATAGCTGCATGTACCTCTACAGAGACATTGGACACAATCCAACGCAGAAGCGAGTGTTTATTCCATGGAGATGCACCTTGCAGAGATATACAACTGCAGAACTGATGTCACAATGTGGAACGTTGAAAGACTGATACAGTGGTACCTCTGGTTACGAACTTAATTTGTTCCGGAGGTCCGTTCTTAACCTGAAACGGTTCTTAACATGAGGTACCATGAGGTACCACGTGATTTCTGTTCTCATCCTGAGGTAAAGTTCTTAACCCGAGGTACTACTTCCGGGTTAGCAGAGTCTATAACCCGAAGTGTTTGTAACCCAAGGTGTTTGTAACCTGAGGTACCACTGTATAGCAATTCTCGTTTACTACATCACAACTCTCTCCTTCCACTGCCTGGCTGCTGTCCAGCAAAAGGTCTGGGCATATCTGATTCCATTGAAATAACCACTCCCAGAAACTTCTCGTAGTGGGTTTTATGTCAAACCGTTCTAGCTTTTCCAAAATTAATTACATCATTAACAACTTTGTTTTGGTTTCAATTGTTTTTCATTACATTCAGCAAAGGTAGAAAATAGATATTACTCATCTGTTTTGTAGCCAGTTAGCTCAAGCAATCACTCATTATAAGACAGGACTAGGGAATACTCTCCCCCCTCCCTGCACTGCAACCACAGGTATGTTCCCACCTACGTTGAAGCAGCTCCTCTGCTCTCCATTTCTTGCAACCACTGATTACATTTTTTTAAAAGCAAAACTCTGGAGTAAAATTCAGAGCTCTCAAAGCCTGCACCACGATTCCCCCTAAACTTTACTTATTTAAACCTCCACAAACTAACCCTGTAGCTCATATTCTTTTATATCTTGATACCTGTGGCAAATCAGAATTTTTTTATTTTAAAAAAAAACTAAATGGAAAAAAGAAGGTGGTTTTTCTTTTCTATAATCAAAACTTTCTATAATCAAAATAAGGAGCCCCTCTTGGAGCATATCAATTGCTTTGCAGAAATTACTTTGCCTCTGGTTTGATGGGGATACACAGGCAGAGCTCTTAATACTCAGCAGATCTGCTGACAATTTTAAATAATATCCCTGTAAACTTTAAAAATGGGGGTATTTTATTGTCTACATGTTCTGCCTATCTTTTAAAGTATGTTTTTTTATAAAAAAAAATCCTTCTGGGCTTTTCTCTCTCTGCAGTACTATACTGCATCTCTGCCCCCACTAACTGAGCCCCAGGTTGTCCTGGGGAGCTATAGGACTTGTCACTGCCCCAAATAAAAGCAAGGGCAGCAAGGGGCCTTTTTCAGCCCAAATGCTACATTTGCTCTTGACCAATTCTGGTAAGGGGGTTGGATTCCAGTGACTGGTGCGGCCAAGGCAAGAATGAAGCTTGGGGAAAACATTGTTAACTCTATCCAGGTCTCACTTTCAGAGTGGAGTAAATTTCATGAAGATCTAAGCTTGGGGGGTGGGGTGGGGCTCTCTCTCTCTGAAGCGCAGCTTAGGGTCCTTTCCACTAGGGATAGAGGAGCAATTCGATTTGGTTTTCAGCGAAAGGCAAACCTCCCCAATTCACACCTTGCAAAACAACTCATACAGTACCTCCTTCAGAACTGGCACTTTGTCAAGTCATGTGCACAAAAATGCTCATACAGTGGTACCTCGGGTTACATACGCTTCAGGTTACATATGCTTCAGGTTACAGACTCCGCTGACCCAGAAATAATACCTTGGGGTAAGAACTTTGCTTCAGGATGAGAACAGAAATCCTGCTCCGGCAGCGTGGCAGCAGCAGGAGGCCCCATTAGCTAAAATGGTGCTTCAGGTTAAGAATAGTTTCAGGTTAAGAACGGACCTCCGGAATGAATTAAGTACTTAACCCGAGGTACCACTGTACTAGGGTAAAGCTTGCATCAAAATGCATATGCTGGAGAAAACAACATGAACAAATGTATTGTATTAGCAAACAATCAGCTGCCATTAGGCTTGAAAACAACCTTCCTTTCGCACCAATAGAAGGCTGTTCCCAAGCCTAACTGCCATGCAGGGAAAGACAGATTGAAGTGGAGCAGGGATGTAGCATTCAAGGATGGGGTGGTTATTCCTTCCCTCCCCAGCTGGGGAAAAAGCATTCCATTGACTCCAATAAAAGATTGTTCTTTTCTGCCTAATTGCTATAGGGATAGGCGGAAAGCAGGGGATGCTATGAGTTTTTGGAGGATGCCTCACTGGCCACATCAAGCCCACAGACTGCCAGCTTCTTGGCCCTGCTTTGTGTACATCATAGCAATGATGCCACAACATCAGAGTGTGGTGAGACTTGTTTAGTAACACCAACACTTTCTTCTGCCTCATAGCTGGCTGCTGTCAACAAGAGGGACACAAATTTCCACTGAAAGATAAAGCAGTTCCCAAATTTCCCAGTTCTTTGAATCAATTTATTTCCTTTCTGCAGTGATAAACAATAAATGGTTTGGCCAATTTTATGCAACCACCTAGGGCAACTCTGCCAAATGAAACATGGATTATTAGTCCTAAATGGCCTTTGGTGGAAACTAGCTATCTGTTGATGAGCATATTCCTTTCCCCAAACCTTAAGGATAATCAATAAACCATCTCTTCAGATCCATCTGTTGACCATTGACCTACCCCTACAGCCAAGGCCTCCCACATGCAATATGTCCATCTGCAACAACTTCATTAGTATGTTGAGGAAACCCTTGACCAATATTTCTCTTTAATTATTCCCTGGAAACTCAGGACGTTCTTCAAGAGTTGTTGTGTTTTTTTTTTATTGCTTGCCATTTCAGTCCTGATTCACAAAAGGAGACCAGTTCCTTTACTTCGCTCGGCATTGCTACAATTTGTTTCTTGTGAGATTTCTCCTGAAATAAGGAAGGGGAGGGAAGGAGCAAGAAAGAATACTAAGCTGATTCTAAACAGTCTAAGGGTGCATTCCTAACCCTAGTTTGCTCAAGATGAGGAAGTTATGATGTGGCAGGTCTGCAGCTCTCCTGGTTGGTTCCTGTGCTACAATGGGATCCTTCCCCTATCCTGGCTCAGCCAGGGCCCAGTGGGATTCATGAAAAATAGGCATTCTGAGGGAGCGATGGAGCAGAAGAGGACTTCTACTGAATCCTACCTCTGTTCAGCAGGGTCACATGACCTGGCAACTCAGCCGAACTTACACTGACAAAAAGTGTGGTGTATGCTAAACTCTATTTTAAAAGCTTGTTTTCCCTTTGTCTGGTTTAAGTCGTCTCAGTCAGGCATAGCCCTGCTTCTGAACAAAATTTGACTCTGGCGTGCTTTATGCCGGTTTAGCTCAAGCCAGTTTAATTTCTGTTAGCTTTTCATGCTTTTCATTGCATACCCTCAAAGATTTATCTGATGAAAATAGGGATGTCCTATTCCATTGTTGTTGTTGTTTCATTATTTATACCCCACCCATCTGACTGGGTTGCCCCAGCCACTCTGGGCGGCTTCCAACATCATCATCATCATTATTATTATTATTATTATTATTATTATTATTATTATTATTATTATTTTGGCACCCCAGATGGGCTTCCAACATATATAAAAACATAATAAAACATTAAACATTTTCTAAAAAAAAATTCCTTGTGCAGGGCTGCCTTCAGATGTTCTCCTTGGCTTCCTAAGAAAAAGTGGGACATTCCAGGATCGAATCAGAAACTGGGGTGGCTTCTGTAAATCCAAGACTGACACTGGAAAATAGGGACACTTTGAGGATCTGGGATTGCTTCCTAAACTGCTTGTTTTCAGTTTTGAATCCGGGTCAAGGCAATTTGCACTCATTTCTGGGATGTATTTGCAATGGTGGATTGTACCTCAGTGCATACACACACACACACACACACACACACACACACACACAAAGACAAACACACACTTACCAAAACAGACAAACCCTTGCTTGTTTGTTCATTTGTTCATTTTGTTTTCAACCAAGTGTTGTTAACTTGTGGTTAAACTTGGGATTAAACTTCTGGGTGAAAGGACATCTCTTTTTGGTATGCTTGAACCCTGACACCTTTTCTTTCAGAAATTGACCATTTGGGCCACTGGTCCCATTAGGGCAGGACTTTAGGGCACATGGCCAGGTTCAGCTGCATGAACAGGAACCCTACCACAAAGACACAGCAAGACTCTGTTGCCACATTTCAATGCCAATAAAGTACACTAATGCCTTTTACCATATAAACATGGGGAACCATGAAGTTCTGAGTCCACGCCTTACAGTACAGACACCAGGTTACTGAAGGATCAAAATGTTGATTTATCAGCCTCCTGTCAGATACCCAGGTGTGGCATTTCTGCCCAGAAATGTTTTATCCTAACTCTTTTGATTTCTTGGATTTCTTGAAGCAATAGGCAGCTTTCTCTTAAAGGACGCAGTGTAGCAGAATGGGACCCAGCCACTTCGGTCACTTTATTATTAGGGAGGAGGGCAGGGGAATTAAAGCTAATAGTTTTCCATCAATGTGCTGATCCAAGGAGCAGCGTCTCAAACGCCTTCGGGATTTCCATTATTATTAAACCCAAATGTACAGTGACATAACTAAATTTTAAATCGTCTGCATGTGGCTATTTGGACTGTTCCAATACATTAAAACTATGTTTTCATTTTATATATACACACACACACACACAAACAAACCTAAAAACACCACCACATAATACTAATTTGACAGATTAATGAGGACTTTAAATTGTCCTTCATTTGATTATTTTGGTATAACTGTTCTAAAATTAAACTTCTATTTTAAGGAGCATACTTCACATTATTTATTTCTGAAACGGGACTGAAAAGATTAGCCGCTTAACCAGAGAAAGGAAGTTAAATAAGCAAGTCTTAAAAAAAAGAGAAGTGAGGGGGTGGGGAACCAGACCAAACCTTGTTTACTTAGGATCACGATTTCCTATTTCTCCCCAGTACAAGCTGCATTAATTGTTCGGGACCTCGAGCACATGCTTCAATGAAAATAAATTACTTTATTTCTATTATGCCACCGATGGCTGTGTAACTTAATTTCATTAGCCCGAACCTGTTGAGAGGATTCAGATTTCCATAGCAGGACGCACTTGAAATGAAAAGGCGCTTTCGATTCTCCAATTAACAGAATCGTTCCCCTTTCAACTGAAATGAATGTTATTGAAACCAATTAGCATAGACTGGAAAATCTCTCATTAATGAGGGGAGTGTGGGTGAGTAAACAGCAATGAAAAGATGAAATTAGAGAAGAGGCTCGTCTTGTTGGCCTGAATAATTACATGCTTAGTTGCCTAATTGTCTGGTGAAAAGCAGTGCGGTGATAGTAACAGATTGCCGTGTTCATTAGGCTGCAAAAGGCCACCTGCTGCTGAGGCTCATTTTCCTACAGTCTATATACACGTGTTTATCCCGGGGGATTGATATTTGGACAGAACACTAGCTGTGAAAAGCAAATGAGCTTGCCAATATGCTGCAATATTGTGTCCCTTTATGCCAAGATACAGAAGCTTAATATGTCAAATATAATGAATAAAACCAACACCGATAGGGGAAGTTTACGAGGAAGCTGACCTTCTAACATGTCCCAGTCTCGAACTCTTAAAAGTGTCCAGATCCCCGGCTTTTCAATACAGATGTTCCTCTCTGGCCTGAAACTGCTCCAAATTATATCGTACAAAAGATAAATTACAACCATGATGGCCCGCACAATTTTTAAAGACAATGGCATAATGAAAGCCCACGATGTTAACTGTTAAAAAATTGGAAACAAATGTTAAATACCAAATGCTAAGAAGTGTTCATGAAAAACAGCATTGTTCCTATTTGCTCAGCGGTGGTAATAAACATCAAAGAGCCAAGGCCTCTTTATGCAAGCCCTTCCTTCTCCATCCGATCACTTCATGTCTCATAACTGCTATTTTTATGAGTCTTTTAACTTTAGTTTTATTGTTCGGTGTCATATGTACAAAATATCACTATCAGCGCAAACTACGGCGTCTATCCTTTTCTTTGTGCTCAACCATTGGTAGCGTCAAAGGACCCATTAAAGACACCTATTTAATATCATGGGCAAAAAGAAGGGGAAAAGAAAAAGGTGGAGGAACAGATTCCGACAGAAAGACAGATATAAACCAGCATGCAAAGCAGAGTGGGGATTCGGGCTGCAGCCTCTAATCTTGCATGCACAATTTTGCATTCATTATTTCCACATGCTTAAAGGGAATGGCACCTGTGAAATTAAAGGCTGGTTTCAGGCCCCTTTGAAAATCTGGCCATCTGAATATGATCTACTGCAAACGGGTTTTCATTCTTTTCTCCTTTTTGGCAAGGCTGATATACAGCAAAAACATGAATGCAAAACTCGGTGAAAGCATTTTTCAAACACATTATCTATTGTACCAAGCTAGTACATTTTCCATGTTAAATTATTAGGTTTGTACATCATAAATTCAATCACTGTCCAAGGGAGAAAAAACAGGCAGGGGGAGAACAAGCTCAGTTCTGAATCCTAAATCAGAACCAACTGTGGGCCTCACTGGATTGTGTGCGGAGCACCAATTGCAAAACCAATAATCTTTTTGTACAAGGAATTGCCAGTCGTATTTGTTCTTTGTGGTTGAAAGGGCAAAGTGACAAGGTATGCCATGTGATGAATTAATTTCAGCCGTTCCATGGGGAAAATAAGATTGATCATTTATTGCTTAACCATTCTAAAGCATTGTTGCAGCATCTAAGTCTAAGCACAGTATTCACAGTCTGTTGTCTACCTCTAAGCAGTGGACGTATTAATGAGAGTTTTCTAAGAGATACAGAATTATAAAATGTAACATTTCTACACTTTCCACACAGTTTAAGTGAGCAAAGTTGCTATTTATGTATTTGTTAAGGGGGGATTATACAGTGGTACCTCGGGTTAAGTACTTAATTCGTTCCGGAGGTCCGTACTTAACCTGAAACTATTCTTAACCTGAAGCACCACTTTAGCTAATGGGGCCTCCTGCTGCTGCCGCGCTGCCGGAGCACAATTTCTGTTCTCATCCTGAAGCAAAGTTCTTAACCTGAAGCACTATTTCTGGGTTAGCGGAGTCTGTAACCTGAAGCGTATATAACCCAAGGTACCACTGTACAGCTTTTCCTTTCTCATCCCCTGCTTGATCAGGAATGATGAGAGTCTTAGCCCAGTGTCATGTGAAGCACAACTGATGGGTCAGGACACTGCTGTGACTGTGGGTCACAACAGAAGCACTACCACCATGCAAATGTATGGTGAAAAATTAAGAAATGGGAACCCAATGCATGTTCGGGTGCAAAGTGGGTTTGGGTCTGAAAAGGTTTAAGATACATGATCCGGAGGAACACAGCTTGTCCATCCCTGAGCTACAATATTTTGCACACTTACCTGGAAGTTACATGAAACAAAGTAGGGGAACATCTGAGCAAATACACATAGGACTGGGTAGCAAGCTCTTGTTTAAGAAGATCTCCTATTTGGAATGGCAGATGAAGGTGATGGACTATATGGGATTGGCAGAAATGACTGGCAGAATCCGAGACCAGGGAGAAGAGTCGGTGGAAGAGGATTGGAAGAAATTTAAAGACTATCTACAGAAATATTGTAAAATTAATGAATGTTAGAATGATGTTGGATAGAAATTAAGTGGTTTCCAGCTGTAATGCTTTAAGAATATGGGAAAAGGGTTATAAATAGGTAAAAACATAATTAAAATGATGTTGGATTGGAAATAAGTGGTATTAGCAACAAAGTTAATAAGAATATGCAAAAATGAATTGATAATGGATGAAAATACTGAGTTATAAAATGTTAAGTTATAGAGATAAGATAAATGAAAGAGGGTAAGGATTTGCTGATTTGATTATTTAAATGGGAATACAAGAAGGGGAGGTGTGAGGAAGTCAAAGAAACAAGCAAATGAATTTTAAGTTATGAAAAATGGAATTGTTTTTAATTTTTCTTATTTTTTCTGTGTGTTTATTCTTATTTTTTTGTTTCTTTTATTGTGTGTTTTTGTATATTTGTTTTTGTAAAACCTTAATAAATATTTCTCAAAAAAAAAAAAAAAGATCTCCTATTTGAGTCTCTATATTACATTGCTCCATGACATAGTCCTACACATGATCATTCAGAAATAACCACTACTTTTCTGCAGGAGACATTTAAGGAATCTTCTTAGGATTCTTAGAATCCAGGCCAGCCCCACCTGTGAGGCAAGGTAAGGTGAATGCCTTAGGCGGCAGGATCCAACAGGGTAGCAGATCCCAATGTCAATCTTTCTTCCCCCTTGGTTTCTGATGCAGAACTTCCCTCATCTCTTTTTCCCTGGCAGACGGCACAATTTTAAGGTCCACCTCAGGTGCCAAAATGTCTTGGGCCAGCCCTGCTTAGAATATTAATGAAATTGTACTGCGTGGGCAAGAGTTTTAAAGCTACTAGGTCTTACAGTAACTGTACCTGTAGCTTGGATGCAGACTTGACCCTCCATGAACACAAAGACTCCCTCTATTTGC
The DNA here is from genome assembly GCF_964270895.1 of Podarcis filfolensis. NCBI lineage: Eukaryota > Metazoa > Chordata > Lepidosauria > Squamata > Lacertidae > Podarcis > Podarcis filfolensis. The sequence goes on along the minus strand of NC_139608.1, from coordinate 20,605,686 downwards.
GGAAGGAGCTAGGATACCACAGAGGCATCCACTGGAGGAAAGGGTCATTTTAGTCAATTCGGTTTGCAGGCCCCCACTTCTCATGCTGCTCCATTGCACCCCTCAACCCTCTAGAGCGGCTTTTATAAGGTGGAAACCTGTGGAGGAGAAACCTGTGGAGATCTCTTCTCCATCCCCTTCCTCAAGCTCAAGAAGAAATCTGCTACATCCAAGTCTGGGCCCTGTGTGTTTTTCTGAAAGTTAAAGCATAGGCGTTTGCTTTTTGGCACATTTATGTTTTAGAAAACCCCGTTTCTCAAAATAAGCGTATCCACACTACAGATTTAAATTGATTTAAAACAGTTAGTCCTACTTACCTAGCAACCCTAATAACTGTACTTTTGCAAGAGGGTGTGAGGGGTTTCTAAAATAACATCTCAGCAGACTAAAACTCCTAGAATACTTTGAAGTAAGTCTGTACCGTTAAATGGTAAAAATCTGGTCTGAGTTTACAAAATAGGGTTAGCCTTTAGTAGTCACCCTCTTGCAATGCATGAAGAAGAAGAAGAAGAAGAAGAAGAAGAAGAAGAAGAAGAAGAAGTGGATATTCAAAATGCAGGCATATTATGTGTGGAATTTAATGTAACATAAATGTAACATAAATATATCCACTGGGTAGTTTACTTTTTGATTTGAATGTGAAGTTCAACAAAACCTTGGGGAGCAAACCTTCGGACAAGAAGCAGGTGTAAAGCAAGCCAGTGTAAATTAAGCCACCATGAAGTTACACCAGATCCAGAAACCTGTTCAGCCACTGATGGAGGAAGGGGGTGTGTGGTGGGTGTGGTCTGCCCCAGGTGTCATCCCTGAGGGGGGTGACATTGCTGCCCCACCCCGCACCATCCTCCTGGGACGCTCGCCATGGGCGCCACCCCCTGGAACACTCGCCCTGCCCCCACGGGTAGCTAGCCCCACCTCCGTGGATGGCTAGCCCCCCCCCCCTGGGTGCACCGCTATGGGTGCCAAAGCAGCTAGCTCCTCCTCTGTGTTCAGCAGCTAGGTTCCTACTGCCAATCTGTCTAAGCCTGGCAGAGGAGTAACAAGCCTTTAAAATAGTGCAATACACTGGGTTGCCAAGTCACATGACCAATCCGCACAAGTTTAGGACCTGGCCTAAGTTCTCCCTAACACCACCAGTCCTGCCCCTTCTATGGCCTCCAAACTCTCTTTTTGGGGGGGGGGCTTGGCACAGCCAGCTTTGTTTCAGCTGACTGAGCTCTGGCTGAGCCAACATGAACACATTATGCCAGCTTATCTATGGTTGAGCCAGGGTTAGGGACCTGCAGAGACCAGTTGAGCAGGTGGATATCCCGGTGGATATTGCCAAAGGAATGCCCCTTAGTGTCCAGCATGTTATTTTGTCGTAACCACTAAAGCAGTGTTCTGTTGGTTTTTTTACATCGCCTAAAGGCTCATTTATTTCATTGAAATAAATAAAGAGAATAGATGGTCCAATTTCTTTTTTAAAAAAAATCCTAATACATAAGCAAATTAAGGAGCATCCTGACTATTTCTGTGGATTTGATATGTAAAGATGTCACTTTGTGAGACAACCAAATGTATCGCTTTTCCATCGTTTTGTTATCTCTCAAGCATCTTCAGTTGCTTATCCATCAATAATAGGCTAAGAACTAGGAGGTGTTTTCTTAAATGAGACCCGCTCTAGGTAGGAATGAAATGAGACTGAGATGAGCTTGATATGATTAAATCTTCTTCTAATCTCGTTTTACTAGCCAATTCCCTACACACAGAGCTTTCGCAAGGAAATTATTTACAGTGATTTCTCGGGAAAGAAAGTTTTCTATTGTCAACAGTCAGAATTACAACATAATAACTCTTATTCCACAGATTTTGCTCCATTAAATCCCAAAGTAATTACATTATTTGCACAGTGGACCTAATGATCTTTACTTGGATGTTTCATTGATTTTAATTAAACATTCTTCAAAGTAAGTGCTTTTAGGAAAGCAACCTTAATCTGTAAACCAAGCATCTGAATAATATAAATTACCAGAGCTGAGCCGAACTCAGACATTTTTCTGAAAAATTTCTGAGATTTCTTTTCTCATTTTTTTCTTACTATTCTAAACATATTCTTCCACATTTTCTTGTGGACGCCACCATTTTGCTCCCATAATGCCCCAGAGGACCACCTAGGTTTCAAGCACTATGAACAGGAACAGAGGAGAGATTTGATTCAGGAGTCACGTAAAGCTGTATCTGTCAAATTCACCCTTTCTGAAACAATATGAGAACCACAATACAGTGATCCTTCAAAATTCTCACTTGCCCGAATTTTTGTTGCGGTTCCTCAACTAACAATGTTTACAAAAGTGCGTAAATATGGGGACAGTGTGTATGGGGGGGGGGGAATGAAGAACTGGTTGGTTCTGGAGCAGTGGCGTAGTGTGGGTTGTCAGCACCCGGGGCAAGGCAAGTAATTTGCGCCCCCTAACCCATGGATTTTAGTAGGGGCAGAGAGCTGTGAGTGCGAGTGCGCCCCCCCCCCCCGATGTTGCTTCCGGTGCGGCCGGCCCCCCCTGCACCCCCCACGCTACGCCACTGTTCTGGAGCCACTTACTGCTGGTCTCCTTGCCCTACCACTGCATTACTGAAAGTCATACTTGGGGCACTTTTCTAAACGCTTCTTTTTTATATATAGTATTCTGAAAATATCAGAAGGAGAACACAGGAAGAACAGAAAAGGCTGTCTTCTGCCAAGGCAGAACACTGGTTCATCTAGGTCAGTATTCTCTACGCTGACTGGCAGAAGCTCTCCAAGGATTCAGATGGTGGCATGCCCAGCACTCCCTAGAGATGCCCGCTATTGTTTTGTTTTAAATTTAGGGTATGTCACTTAAGGAAAATTTAATGAAGATGATGTATAGATGGTATTTGACACCGGCCTACCCCTTCATGGATCACTGGCTTGCCATGGCGAAGGGGCTTAAATAACTCAGAAAAGCTATGAGCTATGCAGTGCAGGGCACCCAAGACGGACAGGTCATAGTGGAGAGTTTTGCGCAAACGTGATCCACCTGGAGCAGGAACCGGCAAGCCACTCCAGTATCCCTGCCAAGAAAACTCCATGGACAAAGACAACAGGTTGCAAATAGAAGGGGAAGAAATGGAGGCAGTGAGAGATTTTACTTTCTTGGGCTCCGCTGCAGATGGTGACAGCAGCCACGAAATTAAAAGACGCCTGCTTCTTGGGAGAAAAGCAATGACAAACCTAGACAGCATCTTAAAAAGCAGAGACATCACCTTGCCAACAAAGGTCCGTATAGTTAAAGCTATGGTTTTCCCAGTAGTGATGTATAGAAGCGAGAGCTGGACCATAAAGAAGGCTGATCGCCAAAGAATTGATGCTTTTGGATTATGGTGCTGGAGGAGACTCTTGAGAGTCCCATGGACTGCAAGAAGATCAAACCTCTCCATTCTTAAGGAAATCAGCCCTGAGTGCTCACTGGAAGGACAGATCCCGAAGCTCAGGCTCCAATACTTTGGCCACCTCTTGAGAAGAGAAGACTCCCTGGAAAAGATCCTGATGTTGGGAAAGATGGAGGGCACAAGGAGAAGGGGACGACAGAGGACGAGATGGTTGGATAGTGTTCTCGAAGCTACCAGCATGAGTTTGACCAAACTGCGGGAGGCAGTGGAAGACAGGAGTGCCTGGCGTGCTCTGGTCCATGGGGTCACGAAAAGTCAGACACGACTAAATGACTAAGCAACAACAACAAACTTGCCAAAATGTACAGAAATCAAGATAAAGAATGCTGGAAATGTAAGGAGAAGGAGGGGGATTTCTTCCATATGTGGTGGACGTGTAATAAAGTAAAAGCCTATTGGAATATGAGATATAACGAATTGAAAAAGGTTCTTAAATATACCTTTAATTAAAAAAAAACCAGAGGCGTTTTTGTTAGGTATAATAGGAGATGAAATGCCCAAAAAAGATTTAAATTTTTTAATGTATGCTACAACGGCAGGAAGGATACTTTTGGCTCAGAAATGGAAGCAGCAGGAGCTTCCAACATTGGAAGAATGACAGATTAAGATGATGGAATATGCAGAACTGGCAAAGCTGACAGGGAAGATCCGAAACCAGCGCAATGAGCTGTTTGAAAAGGACTGAAGTAAATTTATACAATATATGAAAGAACATTGTAAAAATCTGAAAATGTTTGTAGGTTTGAGTTAAAATATTTTGCAATGTTAATATAGGGAACTGGTTTACAATTAATAAGGTAAAATTATTAAGATAGAAGAAGGTAAACAGTGGTTATAGAAATGCTAAGATTGAAGTGAATATTTATGAAAGCCAGAGAATGGGATGGAGAGAAGTCAAAGCTCAGTTTGAGAAATGCTTTTGGTGAAGAGATTATTTAATGGATTGTGATTATGGTAAAATGTAAACTCAATAAAAATTATTATTAGAGATGCCAGCTATTGAGTTTGGAAACTTCTGCATGCAAACAGACCCTTTGCCCCTGAGCTTACAGCCTTCCTCAAATACTAGTCTGTGTATTGCTAATGTCCAAAGAACTGTCGCGAGAGTAGTATGGTGATTACACCAGCCATGCCCAGTTTCAAACCCTGTGAAACTTGCTGGCTGGCCTTGAGCCAGTCACATTTTTTTCCTCTCAGCCTAACCTACCTCTTAGGGTTGTTATGAGGATAGAAGGTGGTGGTGATGGGGAGAAACACATATCCTGACCCTGAGCTTCTTGACAAAAAAGCTAGACTTAAAATGTAATAAATGAATAAGAACGTTATGCAATGTGCCCAGCAAGGCTTTGGGATTTATATTTCCTCAAGTGTCCCCCACGCTAAATGACAGGTTGCTTTTTAAACTGATTGGAGCCAGTTGTTCAACAGGGGGGCAGGGGAGCCATAAATTCCACGAGGTATACCTAAGCACTTAGGCAAGCCTAAAGTAGCCCTTTGGATCCTAGCCACAGGATGCAATCAAGCAAATATTCATCAGGACCAGGTCCTGTTTACAGCAATGGAACGGGGATGCACAGCATTGTGATGCGTATGCATTTACTTGCAGGGTGAAAGGTTGAGTATAATGCATTATACTCAACCTTTCACCCTGCAAGTAAATGCATACGCATCACAATCATCCATGTTTACTCCGAGGTCAGTCCCACAGAATTCAAAAGGGCTTACAGGGAGGTTAGGCTGGCCTCAACCAGAGCCAGGGCTTTTTTTGGCCATGGCCCCGATCTGCTGGAACGCTCTGTCACAAGAGACTAGGGCCCTGCGGGACTTGACATCTTTCTGCAGGGCCTGCAAGACAGAGCTGTTCCACCAGGCCTTTGGCCAAGGCACAGTCTGACCCCTTCAGTAATCCTCACAGAACTCTAGCCCAATGGTTGCCATTAATTTAATTTGATTTTGAATTGATTTTAAAGTGAATTGATTTTAGAATGCTGTGTTACTTTATTGTTAGCCTCGCTGAGGCTGGCTTCGGCTGGGAAGGGCGGGATATAAATAATTTTAAAAAATATTATTATTATTATTATTATTATTATTATTATTACTACTACTACTACTACTTCCTTCTGAGTAAGTGTTTATGGGGTTGTGAGTCAGTCATTATTTCAATGGCATTTAGGCTACAATGCAGTCTCCCTATGCGCTGGGCAGGGTGGAGGTTTGATTGGAGCAGTGTGATGCCCATCAACGGCAGCCAGAAAAAGCTCCAAAACAGGGCTGAGGCTGAGGTGGCCAGGGATCTGCTACCCAAACTGGTTCCTTTGCTTTTGGACTACAATTCCCATCAGTCCCAGCCAGCACAGCCTCAATGGCTAAGGCTGATGGGAGTTGTAGTTCAAAACATATTGAAGGCGCCAGATTGGGGGAGGCTAGACTACTGTTACTGGCAGTGGCTCCCCAGAGTATCTCAGGCAGAGTTCTCTTATATCACTGGCTACCTAGTCTTTTGTCAACCGTAGATGCCAGGAATTGAACCTCAGACCACCTGCTTGCACAGCATGAGTTCTGCCACTAAGTATGGCAAGATCCACTGGGATCGGTGCAGGATTACAAAATAGGCAGGGTAGGCACCAGCCTATGAGCTTCACACCTTTCAGGGGCCCTGCTACAATGGATCAAAATTGGTTTATTAAAATTGTTGGTTGGTAAAATAAAAAATATATTAGGAGACAATTTGAGAGGACCCCCTGAGATTTCGACTGCCATGGGGCCTCCACAGGGCTTAATCCAGCAGTGGTAAACCACCTTGCGATCCTTGGATGGCGGGCAGTATGTAAATTTAATAAATAACCACATAAATCTTCAGCTCAGCCAGCTGGTTCCCAGCTCAAGACAGGCTTAGACAACATTAAGTTCCCAAACGCAGCTCAACCAAAGATGCATCAGCCTAAATTGCTTGTCCTGGCTCAGTCAGCTTGGCCAAAACTGGGTGAGCCCAGGCAAATGTAAGCCCCCGCCAAAAAGAGACAAGGCAGGGATGGGACCAGGCAGTGGAAACTTAAGCTCTATCACATGAGCTGGCAACTAAAATATAGGATTGCTTCCTAGGTACGTGGACACAACCTCCCCAGTCTCTGCAATCCACAGCAGAAAACAGAGATTTGATGAACGATGTATATACACTGTTACCTGTGTCTACCCAAGTTTCACACTACTTCCTATGTGTGGTGATGTCCTCATGCGTTCCTGTTTCCCATCATGCTTTAGGTCGTACTGATTCCATCCATGTCTGAAGCCGCCCACCTATAACATTTCTTTCGTAAGAGATTAAATGTGAAAATATTTATCAAGGACCTCGGCAGCTTGGCACCGTGAAATGGTTGAATTAGAAAGAACGAACACCCCTCCCCCAGGCTTACAGTCCTTGAAAAGGTTCATATGAATGGGAGCGTTAATACAGTAGCGACGGTTTAGTCAAATGTGAAACTTTTGAGCAGCAAAATGAAGCCAGCTTTTTAAAAAATTTAATATAGCTTTGCATTCCTTAAGGGCTGATTCATAATGACATTGCCCTGATTGCTTCAGCGGCATGACCTTAGATGAGGAATCTGGCAAGATGTTTTATTGCAAGACATTTTTGAGTCACAAAATGATGTATTTCATTATGTGAAATGTGTTATATTCCAAGATGAAGTGAAAAGAATAGGGTCTGTTGACAGTGGCTGAGAGAGACATCTGCAGAGCGGACAGCACCACTGAGAAGGAAGCACATTCTGCAACATTCTTTTCATTTTAGTAAGTTTTAAAAGGGATGGAAATATTAAGTGCTGTTTTCATACAGCCCCATGGAAGAAACACTACCAGATGCAACAGACTGTGGCTGGTAGCCAGAGCTGAGAAATAATAAGATTTCTGAAAGTTATAAAGGGAATAATTGGAGGAAGATTATGTACACTTTTTCAAGGAGGTGGAAAGTACATTTTCCTTCATCTCAGGTCACCCAAAAGTAGGATTGGCACTTAAGGTGCATACTATCTTGCCCACTGATGACAAAACTGAAAATGCAAGATAAGTAGTTAGCCATCAATCAAATTTACTGTTTCAATCTATTTTTCCTTTGTGTAATATGCATCATGAAAAAGGGCAATCAACTGACTGTAAGTAGCAAAGGTGATCATTCTCAGTTGTAATTTTTCTAATGCATGGAACTAATCCACGAAAACAGGACTTTATAGATTGTACACCGTTACAGAAAATTAAGATTTATGATTCTGGGATTTTTTAAAAAGAGTTACGGCCTGTCCTAATCCTTTGGATAACGCAGGATAACAAATCCAAATTAAAGCATGACTTTCGCCTTCTCCTCTAGCTGAAGAGGGTAAAGGGCAAAAACCTTGTCAGGAATCCTTTCCCCCCCAAAATGAACATTTATGGTGTTGTTTCTAATTATAAAGAGAAACAATCTGTAGTGGAAACATTATTTCTATGTGTCATTGCACATTTTGTTTAATGGGTCTTCACTGAACTTCTATTCCCAGCTCCCCATTGTTGATATGGACTCCCAGAGAGTATTCCCAAGCAGGGAGAAGTCATGAGAGCAAAAAGTTTCCCAGGTTTGGCTTCCTTTAGAAGGAGAGATCACTGGAGATGTTTGGAATATTGGGGTATATTTACAGATATGCAAGTTGCACATAGCTGGAAACTCATAGTATAGTACTTCTATAAGCAGCAAAAGCAGGAGTCTTGTGGTGCCTTTGGGCAGAAGCAGCTCACCTGATGGGGCGGACCCACAATGCTGCTGTCCTGGCAGTGGGGTTCCTGCCACTTAGCAAGAGTAAGGTGGAGGGGAGATTGGTGCAGTGCAGGGAAGCTGGTGTTCTGGGTTCACCACCACCGCATGGGAACCACCTCTGCCTTTGGGTGTTTCCACTGAGGAGATTTCACCCCTCCCATATCCAAGAATCTGCTGATGTTCTCTGCTGATTCTCCAGAGAGGAGGGGGTGGTTTCTGCTCTCTACTTATTCCGCTCCAGCCTCACATCAAAGAGAGAGAGAGAGACTGAGTTTTAGAGAGAGATCGTGTGTATAGATAAGGTTGCTGCTAAGAGCAGCTGCAGACACTCAGTGCAGTTCAGCATTTTCGCTTAGACCTCATTTAGCTCTGTACATAGTTGTGTATTATAGTTGTAGATAGAATAAAAGAAGATATTCTACAGAGCTGCTCTCCAAGTCGTTTATGCTCTGCTATACTCTGCTGTGCGACGACTGTCTTCTTGTGGAAGTGAATCCGGTGCTCACAACTCTAAGCTGTGAGTCCACAGCACTTTGACCTGTTCCTGTGCAGAAGGTGGTCTCTGGAAGTGCAACCCAGCTCGCCTAGCCCAGTCGGGGCTGAGTGGATGAGTCCAGTTGGTGGCACTGGCTCAAGGGCGATGCTGACATCCACATGGTGTGTACTGCAAGATCACAGAATCATAGAATTGTAGTGATGGAAGGGTCTTCAAGGGTCGTCAAGTCCAACTCTTTTTTTAAAAAAAGAAATATTTAATCATTTTTTCGATACAAACAACAACCCCAAAAGACACTACAACAAAAACCATAATAACAATAATAACACAATTTGACAATTCAGATTTAAATACACTGATATACCTATGACTTACCTTTTAACAATATGATATACCTTTTAACAATATTTTCTCACCTCTCTCTCCTCCCCCCCACTTCCCACCACTATCCACCTTGTCGCTTAAATATTCATTCCAGATTTCTTCATATTTATCCATTCTTAATTTGCGTCGACATGCAATTCGTTCATATGTAGCTAATCTGTCCATATTATCAATCCATGTGCTCAGCTCTTTGCAATGCAGGAATCTCAGCTAACGAATCTCTGACAGATGACTATCCAACCTCCAGTGAAGGTAGTCCATTCCACTGCAAACAGCTCTCACTGTCAGAAAGTTATTCCTAATGTTTAGTTGGAATCTCATTTATTTTAGTTTGAATCCATCTTTATCTGTTTTTAGGCACCAGGCAAAAGGTTTTCTTTTTACCCAGGCTTTGGGCTCTTAATTTAAAGGTTTTCATTCATTTGTGGCCTCTTTCAGTGAGGTAGGATATGTAATACCTCTCTTTTATCCATACAGATATATTTTTAAGCTTTCATTGGTTTTGTTTGTTATTTTAAGTTTTTTAATTATTATTAAATTTATATACCACCCTTCATGTGAAGATCACAGGGTGGTTTGCAAAGTAAAAACACAAGATATGTAACATAATTCTTATAAATTGTTTTTAATGCCTGTACTATCAGTAAAGTGATTAATAATAATAATAATATCTGATTAATATACTTAATCTACTAAACTTTATCTCTGTCTTATATTGTTTGCTTACGGAATGTTATTGCACTGTATTGCTTTAAATTATTGTAAGAAGTCAAGAGTGGTGTGTAAGCATCAGAAGGGTTGGTTATATCTGACAAATGTTGAGTATCATATACTCACCAAGAATTATTGGCTAACACTGTTCTAATTGGGCCATCTGTATGCTGAGTACTTTTCAATATATCCATCCAGCCAATCCACTCTCAGTCTCTCTCTCCAGGTGTCCAGCCTGTAAATTAAGGCCCATAAGCTAGACCTGCATGTGATTGGTTTGTGCCCTTATTTATTTATGCAAAACATTCTTACCCTGCTCTTCCAAAAAGACAGTTTATAGCTCATCGCTTTAAAAAACCCTCAATAAATGCAACTCTAAAAACCAATGAAGATGAATTAATGGTGCCCATAAGCACCTGGGTGACATCTGACCTACTCACTGCCACAAATACATGGCCCCCACCACCTTAGCATCAAAGGCTGGACTTTCCTCCTTTACATCACTGTCAAGAAAGAGCTGTGTGCGACATGCTGATGTGAATGATAACAATCATAATTATACTTTCCCATATGGATGGAATGGAAATGTGAATGGAGAACAGTCCTTTGGAAAGTCTCAGAGGATCGCTCTACCTGAAACTCAATCTACTAATTCACCTTATTTCTTAAAAGCCTACTTCAAAAAATTACCTTTACATTTAAAAGCTCAGCCTATGATCCATATATAAGCAAAGGATGCTAATTTGATTGCACCAATTCTCTTTAATGCAAAGAGTGAATTGTTTTTTAGGCTGTTGATGATTAATGTGGGTATTGATTTGTTGATCAATAAGGCCACAGTGTCTAATTATTGATAATCCCTCTCTAAATGAAAGATCGAGTGTAAGGAGTGCTGGTTACAGAGCTCAAGATATAAAGTGATTCAGTGTGAAGCTCGGTAATTGAAAGTCAAACTAATCCCATAAATTAAATTACAGCAATCCATAACATTTACCTGATAAATCCTTTTGAAAGCTTTATTTAACTTTCAGTGTTCTCTCAGAAAACACTGTGTATACTTTCAAAGGTGTCACATTTTATGAAGAAAAATCTTTTTGAAAAGATATATGGCCCAGGTCTCGTTTAAGTAGCCTAAGCACATTTGAGTAATGACATAGAAATCAATTGGAATATTTAGGCGTGAAAGATTATCTCCTCATTCTCTTACAATAAGATGCCATGAAGAGAAGGATATGATTAAAGGAAACCATCAAGGTTTATTTCTGTTGCTTTCTTATTCTTCCGTGCCGTTAATCGCATTACAGAGTGAATCCATCACATGCCTTACATTCTTTCCAATTATCATCTTCATAGTTCATTGATATTCAGTTGCTTGGACTGAGCCATCAGGGAAAACAAAATGGTGGCCACCTTGATTTCCCTCAGCAGCCCAGTTTCACACACCAAGAAGGCCAAGAGTGCTTGGGTTGAAGTAGCTTTGATTCCAATTATGTTGGTGTGCTTCTGTCCAACTGCAGGAAAAAGACCTCAGTCCAAGACTATAGAGAGTCAGAACAGAGAGCCCTAGGCTTGATGCACCAATGATCTGACTCAGTGTAAGGCAGTATCGTATGTTCACCCTTCGCATCATGTCAGCAAATATTCACCTCAGCATATGGAAAAGCATCAGGAGACTCATACCGTTGTGATTTGTTTCTCTTCGGCTGCCCAATTAAGGCAAATGTTACCAGGTCACTGTCTTACTCTCCCATTTGGGAGTTCAGATCAGAGCATGGTCTGTCTCCCTACGGGTGAGGAATTATCTACAGCAGGCAGGCTAGATGGCAACAGTGACAGGGCCAACCCTTTCCTCGTGATTCCAATTGGTTGTGCAGTCATCATGGACCACCTAAAAGGCAAGTACAACCAAGCTTGCCAATACTTACAGCTTACCAGGATGAATTTTCACTCGAATCAAAACCATAATTGAGAACCACGGAATATCAACATGGTCTAACAGACACATACTTTATAAAACAATTGCTTTGGCTATTGCAGATAAACCACGCAGCGGGGAACAGAACTGCAGTTAAAGATCTGGATAGTTACTGTGGATTGATAGATAAAATTTGGCTGTTCTCATCTTACAAGTTCCCTGCTCACCATTGATTTGACCTCCACCTCTTTTTTCCCCTCTTGTAAGGCTGCAGTACCTTTCAAGCACCTGTGCAACAGGGACAACACAATCAAAAGGCCAATGAAGCCCAAGCTTCATTTATTACATTTCTGGCTGCCATCATATGCCTGTTAAAAGCACGGGAGCTCTGCGACAAAAAGGGACAGGGACAGCCCTGCTTTTCAGCAGAGGGAGGTGGCTGCCTCAGGCAGCATATGCTGGAGGATGGGGAGTGGTGATGTAAATTAGAGGAAAGGGTTTTATATGCCACACAGTCTGCTGCCCTGAAGTGTTGGAGAAGAATATTCTGTTAACACAGAATATTCTGCTGCCAGTCTGTTGACTTTTGTACATGGAATGGGGGCCCTATTGCAGGAAGTTGTCAGGCTGGTCCTGAAAAGTGGGAGGGTAGGTCTCAGGTGTTGTATGAAGGCTATTGAGGTTGTTTAAACCCATCTTCCTTGACACATTTGACTTTACAATAATCCAATCCCCAGTCTCTGAAGTCCCCTATTGCTCCAGTTATCATAGGAACATAGGAAGTTACTTTACACCAAGTTAGACTGTTGGTCCATCTCATTCCTATTCAGCCATAGGGATTAAGCTAGTCTCTCTGCGCCTATCCCCCAGCACAAAATTGACATCATGGGGTGGTTATTGTGAAAATAAAATGAGTCCTAGAGAGGATGGGTGGGATAAAAATGCAATAAATTAACCAATAAATGAATGCTTCACTTTCCCCCATAGCCACACCACTAATTTTCAAAAAAAATATTCCATTACAGTCAGGTCACAACTGATATGTGGCCTGTTATAAGATTCCCCCCAAAAAGTTGCATATAACCCAACTTAAAAGAAGTCGTTCTAATGAAAGATATTCCCCATTTTGTATGCCTTGTTCTTTGGAATCAACATGGCAATAACTTTCTATTGTCTACTGAGGTATGGACAGAAAGGCCTCATATATTGAGAGAGGAAATGAATTCAAGTTCATACCTTTTCCATATATGGATTAGATGAAAGGGAAGCTTGCATTATTAGCTGTAGTAAGTGGATTTTAGCACACATAGGAATACACATTTCTGAATATATTGCTGAGCAGGTGCAGGAAGAATATGACTACACCAGAAATTGTACTTTCCCTTGTTAGATAAACGTACTCTTAATGGGGGGAAATAGGGACACTTGTTTAATTTAAAATGGCTGCATTTTCAGATTTTTGCATAGTTCAACATATAGGCAGCAAGCAATGAAATGACAGGGATGCGGGTGGCACTGTGGGTTAAGCCACAGAGCCTAGGACTTGCTGATCAGAAGGTCGGCGGTTCGAATCCCCGCGACGGGGTGAGCTCCCGTTGCTTGATCCCTGCTCCTGCCAACCTAGCAGTTCAAAAGCACGTGAAAGTGCAAGTAGATAAATAGGTACCGCTCCGGCGGGAAGGTAAACGGCATTTCCGTGCGCTGCTCTGGTTTGCCAGAAGCAGCTTCGTCATGCTGGCCACATGACCCGGAAGCTGTACGCCGGCTCCCTCAGCCAATAAAGCGAGATGAGCGCTGCAACCCTGGAGTCGGTCCTAATGGTCAGGGGTCCCTTTACCTTTTTAATGAAATGACTAAAATGGAATTCTAACCATGTCTACTCAGACGTATGTCCCAGTGCTTTTTCCCCAGGGGTACTCAAGGAAACTTTTGTTGTTGTTGTTATAAACTGTGGCACTTACTGCAACAACTTCATGGTGAGTACCAACACCTATTTTTCTAGGGGGGAAAGCACTGGTATGTCCTATTGAATTCAGTGAGGCTTACTCCCAGGTAAAGGGGGAGGCAGTTGCTTGCAGCCTAAATGATGTAGAATGATCTAGTGTGATACAGAAGTTCAGGGGGTTGGACTAGATTCTATAACACAAGAAAGGTGAATTTTGAGGGAAATCTTTGAAAGCAAACTTTATCAGCTCAAAACAGACAGTACTGAGCACGGTCACACTTGTATGCTAATGGTGGGAACACAAACCACCACCAAAGCGTGACACCAAAAACAATGGGGGAAAGCAGTGTAATTTGTGAGCAGGGCAGAACGTTTTTCCTCGCAAACATTTGCTTTGAGAATTGATTACTGTTGAATTGCAGTGATAACCATGGATCTGAAAGGTATTTATTTCAAGTACAGCGATACTAATAGTAGAAGCTTCCCTTCTACCTATGGTTCCAAGGAATATCTCTTGAACTAAGTGATTAGAGGCACTTACTTAAAATGAGAGTAATTAGGTTATTGAGCATTTGAATGGAATGCCGTTGGAATAAATTAACTATCTAAATAGTGAGGCGATCAATTGCACAGAGTTTTAATTGGTGGGATGGATTTCATCACAGGCTGGACGTTCTCCTCTTTCCCTTCTTATTTCTGCCACCTTATATTTGACTGTGTCATGAAAGAAAGTTGTTCTGTGTTGGTCTTGGAATGACACGTCCTTGCTGGAGATGGAAATGGTTTTCATTTTAATTGCACACAACTTGAGTAATTGCCATTGGGCGGTGGGAGCGGCAAGCTGCTGGTAATTTTCAGGATCAACAATGTAATTTTGCTTCCTGGTTTGAAACAGCACACAGCTCCATTCATTTCAGAGGGAGAAAAAAATAATTGCTGCGGTGGGCAGGGTAGAGAGGATGGCACTGGTTTGTAGTAATAGCAAAGAGCTTGCCTTGTCTCAGCGACACTTACGGTATAATTGGCGTGTAAGGCAAGGAGATAACAGATGAGTGCTAGAAGGAAGGGCAGGGAAACATGCCTGGCTCCTCTGGATAGAAGATGGTTTACCATTACACGAAGAAAATTAGGTGGTTATTTGGAATATGCAAGCACTCTAGTAAAAACTGTGCCATGTACTTTTGTGCTTAGCAGATGTTGGGAATGGATGTGGAAACATCCCATAAAGATGGGCTGTATCTGCTTTCATGGGAGAAGGCCAACCCGCAGGATGTCTTCCCCATTGCTTGATGTCTTCTCATGACGTAGCTCCACCTTAGTTTGTCGAAACCAAAAAAGCTCCAGTTACTATAACCTTTCCATGTACATTTGGGAGGGGGGAGGAAGAATCATAGTCCAAGGTGTACATTCAGTTCATGCAGAGCACTGTTGAGGATCCCCTTTGTTCACCGCGAACCGAGAGCATAACCCAGAATACACCCAAAATTCCTCTGCATCTGTGCTTTTCTTGAAAGATAGCAGGCAATAATCATTTGTATATCGTAATCAGCTGCTTATGAGGTATCAGTTCTGAAGCCTGTTAAACAATCAAGAGAGGCCAGCTAGTTCAATGCAGGTGAATTTTAAGTTTTATGTAAAAGAAGAAGAAGAAATCACATTTGAAATGCAAATTCATACCCTGAATTTGACATCTTCTATTGTGATATTGAAAATTTGGGGGAATGTTTGCAAATGTTCCTTTCCACTCTCGTTACCACAGTAGACAGTTCCTATGCTCTATTCTCACAACAGGAA
The DNA here is from genome assembly GCF_964270895.1 of Podarcis filfolensis. NCBI lineage: Eukaryota > Metazoa > Chordata > Lepidosauria > Squamata > Lacertidae > Podarcis > Podarcis filfolensis. Next base: position 20,590,166 of record NC_139608.1, on the reverse strand, counting down.
CATATTCACTTGGAAGTATGATGCCTTTGGCAAAATATGCAGGAATGTTCTAGTATAATGATGTCATTCCAAAAGGAAGGCATAAGGAAGCGCAGTGGTTCCAAGATGTCGCAAGAATCACAGCAAAATGGCTACCGGTACTTGTGTCCTACATCAAAAACTGTGTTTATTTTTTATGATTATGTGTGATAGTCAACTGTCATACTCAGACTTTAATGAGCATGAGGAATTATAGGCATCATCACCCAGTTAAAAACAATAACTATAGTTGTACACTGTTCCACAGATATTCTCAATACAAGGTGCACACTCATGCAAAAGACTTATTATACCCAGAGACAAAGCAACGTACAGTACCAGGACTGCTTAGGACTGAGAGCTGCCAGCATTCTTGAAAAGACATACAAAGAGGAGAAGCCAAAATAAGGAAACAATTACAGTAGAGAGAAAGTACATGGTTGAATATTATCCTGGAATTTACTGTTCCAAAACATTGCAAATGAAGTCCATCTTTCAACAAATATTTGTCTATTGTTGATTAATCAGTCTTCTATAATAGGTTAATTTACAGAGGATTGCTATGTTCCATATATGCACACAAACACACACAGAAACATACATATAGGAGCCTATACTATTGGAGCAGCTGTTTTCTTCCATCTTGCTGCTCTATGCATTTTAGAAGCTTCTAGTAGGGTTGCAAGTTGCAACCATTTCCAGGTCAATATCATTGGTTAAATCTTTAAGATAACCCAGTCACATAATTTTACATTTTTGTGGCTGTGAACTGGGGAGATGTTACTCGTAGCATCCCGCCAATTCTCCCCCTGGTGCCAATATTAAGTTTTTTAGCTCTCTATTAAGAATCTTCTCTTCCGCTTCTACTCACTTGTCAGAGAGGTAACAGTTCATCAATTAATGTCAGTCCTGCTGCCTTGTAATAAGATGCAATGCTGGATGAAGACCACAAGAAGAGCCCTGCTGGATTGAGTTGATGGCCTATCCATTCTAACATCCGGTCCCCACAGTGGCCAACCAGGTTGTGAAGCCTGAGAGAAAGACCACAGAGCAAAGGAACTCCACACACTTGCATGCAGAGGCTATGCTGCCTCCAACAGGAGGACATTTTGTAGAGTACGTAATTTAGAGGCCACCCTCAGTGAGCTGATTCCCCAAATAAAGTCCAACACCAGGTTTTGCTACATATCCCGAACAGAAGCTTGAATTGGCAGTGGAATATTAGGCGGCTGACAGATAGCTAAATATTTACCTTGAAATGGGAAACATTTGCTTTCCTATCTGAACCGAAGAACAATAATGCTTTTGATACACTTAAGACCTTATAGCTCCTCCTCAGAGCCCCAAGTAATTATCACACTTCCTAAATCCACGGCAGGCCCCGTGCGGTGATCTGCCAGTATCTATTAAGCCTTTTAGTTGTTTTAACTCATGTGGAAATAAATGTTTAAAAGCCCCAAATAAACAAAATGAGGGCTTAGAAGAACAATGAGGTGTTGTTGCTTTAACAGCTGCAAACAAAATATACACTGCTAGGCATCCGGAATAAAATAAATGGTAAGTTTTACTGAATTCACAGTGAATGAGTGAGCTCTAAAATAATTGCATAGTAAGAAGATAAATCTTATGTACAATGGCTTTGTTTTGGGGGTGGGTTTTTTTGCACCAAATGGTTCTGTTTTGCAGGCATAAAACTCGTAATTTGTTTTTATTGAAGCAATTTTATACAGTCAAATGATAGTTGTGTTTCTAATTTACATGAGCCCCTTGTTCCAAAGGCAGCTCAATCCTGAGGTAGTAGGTAACCAGAAACAAAGTTAAGGTGTCAGTATTTTGTGGGAGAGTTTCAAGAGCATGCCAGTAAATATAGGTTTGCTTAATTAAAGTGGATTACAGTGCTATGCCACCCTAGTACCACAAATCTGCTTTTAAAAAAGGAACAGATTTTCTTGCGGTGAGGCAGATGATGGGGAAATGCAACGAAAAGTGAGGAATGAACAAGCAATTAATCGGAAGATGTGTAAACACCCCACAAACAAATAGGAATGAATGTGGGATGAATGCTCATCGCCATATAACTACCCCATAAAGAAATCAGATCGCATCTAAGCTAAACTCTGCTATGTTGTGTGCAGGCAAACTGAATGAATTCTCATTAAATACCTGTCGGTCATCTGGATGTGCCCAAGTTCAAAGGGTAATATTTATTTCACTTCTACTTTGCTCTTCCTCTGTGCATCAGTAATAACGATCCAGCTTTCAGACCATTTTTCTGGGCCACCAACTAAAAACTGAGCAGTCAGGCCCATCCTGGTGACACAAAATGTTTCAAGTGATCACTTTAGATGGCGGGTGTTTACAGCTGACAAAGCGTGTGCTCCTTAATAGAGAGCACGTGTTGCGGTGGGGTCTAGCAGGCCACCCCACTGTTGCTGAGCAGATCTGTTTGGATGGCCACAGGCTGCAGTGGCGTAGCGTGGGGGTGCAGGGGGGGCCGGGCACACCGGGCGCAACATCTGAGGGTTAGGGTTAGGGGGCGCAAATCCATGGGTTAGGGGGCGCAAATCCACGGGTTAGGGGGCGCAAATTACTTGCCTTGCCCCGGGTGCTGATAACCCACGCTACGCCACTGACAGGCTGTGATTGGGTACTTGTGTTTCTGGGGCAATTTCGATGTTACCAATTTGTGGGTTGGGCTGCGACATCTGTCACCCCATTGATTGCCAGGGTTGATTTGGCTGATCTGGCTGGCTAGGCGGGTGTCCCCTTCCTCCCTCACCGCTCCATGTGCGTCCCTCCCGAAGCTGTGCGCTCGGTGGAAGAGGACAACCATCCCAGATAGAAGGAGTGTACCATTCTTTGGTCAAGGGCTCAAATGTTTTAAATACTGGGTACGCAGCTTTGGGCTTTCTCTTTTGCTGCGTGCACCGGATCACCCGCCCACCCTCCCTGAACTGGGGATTTTGCGCTTGACCTTGCTATGCCTGTCATGGGGTCACCTGCTTTTGGGGCAGGGGCCTGGTAGGAATTTTGTCCATTTGGCTGATTGGCTGGAACCATTTGGTTTTTGCCTGCTGTTTAGCAAATCGTAACAACTTGTAAGGTTTTGTAGGCATTGGTTAAAACTTTTAGGCATTGGTTAAACTTGTAGGCATTGGTTAAAAAATTGGTTGGTGGAGGGGTAAGTGCCTACCCCTCCAATGCTGGTGTTGCAAGGGAATTCTGTTAAAGGAATCCAGGGGCTTGCCATGCTTTCATCCAAGTCCCTGGCATCAGGCTTGGGCCACACAAGCCTCTGGGAGCATGCGGGGAGAGGTGAGGGTCTGGTGCCCAGCTCCATTTCTCCCCAATATTGTTTTCCCTGACTGGCTTCCGCTGGAATCCAGAAGTCAGTTCTGTCCCTGGACAGGGGGATAGATAGCCGGAACCAATGCCTAAGCAACCACTCACAGTTATGTATTTAAATAAAGTTGTGGCCAAAATTATGCCAAAAACCTTAAACAAAAATTATGTGTGATGTGTGAGTTATTGTGGTGGCTTGGGGACCTCAACCCGCAAGGTGAGCTTCCCTGGAGATGCAGTTCCCAATTCAAGATGCTCTGCTCTGCATAACCTTCAGATGAGAGGATCACCATAGAACCTCTGCGCCCATTAGTTAAGAGAGAAGGCCTGTCCTGGGTAACTTGGGCCTCCTCACCATCTACAGCTTTCAAAGATTAAAACCACTAAGCTGAATGGTGCACAGAAAGAAATTAAGAGGCAGCATCATGGTTCCAACACAAGTGTGATGTTCTCCCTTTGGCTCCCTTGCGCAATTAAGCAGGCAGCTGTATTTTGAACAAACTGAATTTTGGGTGGGTTTTAAAGACATGAAGAGCACATTACAGCAGTCCGGCCTACACATTACCAAGTAGAGGTGGAGGAGAAATTTGATTCAACTCCCATTTAAAGGACCAATTTGGAACCTCTGGAGGCTGCAGTGGACCACTGCAGCAACTGTTCAAAGGGTATATAGGAACTGCACACACAAACACACACACAACCCACACAACAGCGCTAGGACTCAAGTCCAGCCCTAATGGTGACGTACCAACTGTTTTCAGTGTTGCTGTTGTTTCACTCCACACTAAGAGAGAGCAAATGTATTGCAGCTTTTTTCTTTTACAGGAGTTTTTACAGAACTGCCCAAGTACAGTTGGAAAAATAGGAAAAACCTTCCCTCCCCTCCCATATAACAGAGCAGGCAAGCATGCCAGCAAAATGTCTTATGCCACAAATGAACATGTGTATCTGGCTGGTTCCAGATTTCTTTGCTGTTGTTGGGAAATGTTATGAATGGATGCCATACTTCCATAAAGCCACTTGAGTCTTGAGCACCATTTGATGCCTAGTTAGTTGCTCCATCAGTGCCACCATTCGCACCTTCTGTCTCCACAGAGGGAGCTGGAGATGATCCAGGTTCTTCCAATTCTGTGCAATGAGCTGTTGAGCCACCACAAGCAAGAATGGAGTTAGTTCTTTTGTGCCGTAGGTCTTTCTGCTCTTCGGTGCAGTACAGAATCGGCTCATTCTGCCATGTTTGCCAAGCATAGGGTCACACTTGAGCTACAGTGACGCATCTCACAGTTTGTGCTTCCACAGCTGGTGGTTGTCAGTACCCATGGAGTCTGGTAGGAAAGGAGACCAAGGGTAGGGAGACCGACTGTAGGTGGAGCCAAAGCCATTGACAAGCAGAGCCACCCTCTGATTGGTTGTAAGCAAGAAGACAGGCAGGTGAGGGCTGAGCAGGGGCAGATTGCGATTGATGAGGCCTTGTTGTTGTTGTTTAGTCATTTAGTCGTGTCCAACTCTTTGTGACCCCATGGACCAGAGCACGCCAGGCACTCCTGTCTTCCACTGCCTCCCACAGTTTGGTCAAACTCATGTTAGTAGCTTCAAGAACACTGTCCAACCATCTTGTCCTCTGTCGTCCCCTTCTCCTTGTGCCCTCAATCTTTCCCAACATCAGGGTCTTTTCCAGGGAGTCTTCTCTTCTCATGAGGTGGCCAAAGTATTGGAGCCTCAGCTTCAGGACCTGTCCTTCCAGGGAGCACTCAGGGCTGATTTCCTTAAGAATGGATAGGTTTGATCTTCTTGCAGTCCATGGGACTCTCGAGAGTCTCCTCCAACACCATAATTCAAAAGCATCCATTCTTCGGCGATCAGCCTTCTTTATGGTCCAGCTCTCCCTTCCATACATCACTACTGGGAAAACCATAGCTTTAACTATACGGACCTTTGTTGGCAAGTTGATGTCTCTGCCTATTCGCCCTTATTGACTAGCCTCCACTGGCCACAGTGGCCAAGTCAATTTAGCGCATTGGGAAGCTGATACTTAAATTTCAGACAAGCGTCCCAGCATCAGTCAAAATTCTGATTCAAAGTAGTGAAGAAAGCATGCTTCTGTATGTTTAATTTAACTTAAAAGCAATGTTAGAGCATTTAATGCACTTCTAATGTTTTCTTAAGGACATTTATAAACAAGGGAATGCCACCAAGCCACATTCCAAGCACACAATTCCAAATTTTGCAATCATGGTGGCCCACAAAATCAACAGGCACAGCTCTTTATCCTCCAAATGCTGCTGTGCATATTTTAAATGTTAATTATGTTTGCTACCATGACAGCTAGCAAAGTTTCTGTGGGTGTGGGTGTGGCCATTTAAAAGAAACTGAAACCCTCAATTCTTACATTCCCTTGATTTTATCGAGAATGTGTCGCGTGCAAATGTCATCTGTTACAGGCTGCTCCATTCTGGCAAACTTGAGTACAAAGCCAACATTTCTGGCTACAGGACAATACAAATTAAGTGACCTCGAGTAGCAAGGGGAGGTTCTGATCTCTCTGTTGCATTAAGACAAATAGTACAAATTACTTTGACTGAAGGGCCACCCTGATAAAGGATCGACAACGGTGATAGCTGAAAAAACAAATCCCAGCTGTGATCTTTTTAGCTAAAAGGTCAAACAAAATTGTAGTGTCAACCACAGAGAAACATTTTAAAATGGGAATATCATAGGGAGATGGCTTTTTGTGCAGATTTTATATATATGGCATTTTAAAAAAATAGGAAAAAGTGTATTAAAGGGGATGGTGGGAAATCGATTTATAATACGGAGATTTTAATAAATGCAGCTTTGACATGACACATCACAAATAAATCTTCTAGAGAGTGATGAATAGTTTTAAAACGCATCACCTCAGTTTATAGAGCCATGGCAGCACTAATGCAGATATGGACCAACTTGTGTGCATGGAGCATTATCAATGGACTAAATGACTCATAAAGTGTATAGCAGATAGCCGTTTCAAATATTCTTTCTTATTATATTTATATCCCACCTTTGCTTCGGGGAACTTTAAGTGCTATACACAGTTCTTCTCCCCGTTTTTATCCTCACAACAATGTTGTGATGTAGGTTGGACTGAGAGACTCTGACAGGCCCGCGGTTGCCTGGTGAACTTTATGGCTGAATGAGGATTCGAACCCTGGTCTCCTCGGTCCTAGTTCACTACTCTAACCACTACACCACACTGCCTTCTTTTGGCACCTGTATCCAGTTCATGGGTTGTTATCAGTAGAAACCATTTCTATGCATGGACGTGTTTTGTACGTTCATTTTCAATTAATGCCACGGCACAATTAATGAAGAACACTTGTCAAAATATCAGGAGTCCCTCGCCTCAGTGCGGCACGCCTTTCCTTTGAGCTCTCAAGGGAGAACCTGGAGCAGCATGCAACATATTGAAGGACCTGATGTTGCTTGATATCCCTGAAACCAGAACATGCTTTGAGGGGACATGTTACATCTGGTGTCGAGGAAAGTTGCGAGGCAGGATTCAAAATCATTTCATATGCCCAGTAACAAGAGTGACAACAGTACAGAGTCAATCTACCTCATAAAAATTCCTCAACATCAAGAGGCTAATGTCGTTGGTTGGGGAATGCTGGGTCTCTGAATACGACAAATTTCAGAATAGCACTTCATAACCTTGAAGATGTCAGAACTCAGATATCGAAGAAGATGTTGGCATTCTGATTCCAGAAATAACTGTGGATTCAATCACATATGCAGTTGTCTGCTGGGTCAGTGAGCTCAGTATTGCCAACACTGGTTGGAGTTTCAGGCAGGAGTCCCTCACAGCCCTTTCTGGAGATCATGGAATCATAGAACTGGAAAAGACCCCAAGGATCATTCAGTCCAACCCCCTGCAAAGCAGGAATATGCAGCTGTCCCAAACAGGGATTGAACTTGCAACCTTGGCATTATCAGCACCATTCTGTAACTAGCTGAGCTATCCACCTGGACCTTCTGCACGCAGAACATGTCCTCTATCACTGAGCTATGGATCTCCTCCTGGACGAACACACCAGCCTTTATAACACTTGATTTCTCTACGCTTGATCACTATTGTATAACTGGCGGCAACTGAAAAGTGTGATGTTTGAGGCGACATAAGATAGCGATGTAAGATAAGAACCTATCCATTCTTAAGGAAATCAGCCCCAAGTGCTCACTGGAAGGACAGATCCTGAAGCTGAGGCTCCAATACTTTGGCCACCTCATGAGAAGAGAAGACTCCCTGGAAAAGACCCTGGTGTTGGGAAAGATTGAGGGCACAAGGAAAGGGGGACGACAGAGGACGAGATGGTTGGACAGTGTTCTCGAAGCTACCAGCATGAGTTTGACCAAATGGGAGGCAGTGGAAGACAGGAGTGCCTGGCGATCTCTGGTCCATGGGGTCACGAAGAGTCGGACACGACTAAACGACTAAACAACAACAACAAGATAGCATGAATGTTCTGTCTATGGTGTCAGATCTATGATGGTTTGCATTCACACATGCATGAGTCACCACTTTAGGTTGCAATCTTCAAGCGATGTACATGTGTGTGAACCATTTCTGGTCTTCATGAGAATGACAGCAGCCACATTCACACCATGCCTTTAAAGCACTATGATAACACTTCAAACAATCATGGCTTCCCCCAAGGAATCCTGGGAGCTGTGGTTTGGTAAGGGAGCTGAGAGTTGTTAGAAGACCCCCTTTCCCCCTCCCTGAGCTACAATTCCCAGAGTGGCTTAACAATCAATCCCTCTTCACAGGGAACTCTGAGAACATAGCTCTGGGAGGGGAATATGGGCCACTTAACAACTCTCAATACCCTTAACAAACTATAGCTCCCAGAATTCCTTGGGGGGAACTATGGCTGCTTAAGGTGGCATCATAGTGCTTTAAATGTGTGTGGTTGTGGCCTGATGGAGGACTTGCATCTAGGATTGAGCCACTGCAGACCTAAAGCCTCGTGGCGCCTCAGATACAAGACTCATTCAGACATTTGTAAATTGTATCCATGAGGGGAATGGGAGCCAGCCCCAACCACCTTACTCCGACCTCCCCGCAATGGGGAAAGGGAAATTGCAGGGACATTTTGCTGGATCCATTAACAGACCTACCTGCAATCAGAAACCTGTGCAATCAGCATACTCATGCTGGGAAAGGGTTGCAAGGATGCAATTTAAGAATGCCCAAAGTGGCTTTTCAGTGGCATCCGCTGATACATTCCTCTTTGAGTCTTTGAGCAAATAATAATAAAATATAGAGGAACCGATCCTATGCAAGTTTACTCAGAAGGAAGCCCCACTGTGTTACACCCAGGAAAGTATGCATGCAATTGCAGCCCATAGGTGAACCAACCCTGTGGTTCCAAAGAACTCAAGGCCTATTACAAACAACGTATTAAATTTGGCATTCAACATAATGGCTCTGCAAACTGTGTCAATAGGAGCCGCAAAACCTCTAGACTCAGGCTGTTACCTTCCCCCACTCGCAATCAGGCCATCATCACTTTTAAGACAGAAATCAACAAGGTAAGATTCTTCCCACTCCTGCATCTCCAGATCAGGAAGGGCTTCACCTTCGACTTCTGCCCACCTTGGAGCTGTCAGAAGGGTTGACCATAAGTAAGATGGCCGCTCTAATTTTGACAGTGCTGCATTCTGGTATACTGGAGCTGCAGGACATGCTGTGTAAACACGGCTAAGCAGAACAATTAGCTTGTCTGGTGAGCTGCATAGATGGGCTCACACGGGCAGCTGCTTCAAAGCAGCTCTTCCTAATTGCATGCAGAGTTGTTGGCTCCAGGACAATAGTCAATTTGATTGCTCTTGGGGAATGGGAACACAAACTGGTAGCCCCGGAGCAAAAGAAACTTGATCTGAAGCTGCAGTTGCATGGGAGCAAGTCCCGGATCTGTCAAAGGACTGTCCCAGTTTTATGTGCATTATCCAAAATGCTTACTGAGCTTGCTGTAAGTGAGGCAAATATGTTAACTACAGGGCAATTGATATAAAAAGAGAGATTTGGGGAGAGTGATCTTTTTCTGCCTGTTGTTCTCTTCCTGGAGAAATCAGGGAGGAGTATTTTTAAAATATTTCTGCTTTGAACCAGAAATATTAGGGTTGTCATTATATATTCTGGATCATTTTAAAAGTTACTTACAACAGACAGATAGATGATAGATTAGATAGATGATGATGATAGATAGATAGATAGATGATAGATAGATAGATAGATAGATAGATAGATAGATAGATGATAGATAGATAGATAGATAGATAGATAGATAGATAGATAGATAGCTATAGATGATAGATAGATAGCTGATTAGATAGATAGATAGATGATAGATAGATAGATAGATAGATAGATAGATAGATAGATAGATAGATAGATGATAGATATAGATAGATAGATAGATAGATAGATAGATAGATAGATAGATAGATAGATAGATAGATGATAGATAGATGATAGATAGATAGAGATACAGTGGTACCTCAGGTTACAGACGCTTCAGGTTACAGATTCCGCTAACCCAGAAATAGTACCTCAGGTTAAGAACTTTGCTTCAGGATGAGAACAGAAATCGTGCTCTGGCGGCACGGCAGCAGCAGGAGGCCCCATTAGCTAAAGTGGTGCTTCAGGTTAAGAACAGTTTCAGGTTAAGATCAGACCTCCAGAACGAATTAAGTACTAAACCCGAGGTACCACTGTAGATGATAGATGATAGATAGATACGGTAGATAGATAGATGATAGATAGATAGATAGATAGATAGATAGATAGATAGATAGATAGACAGATAGATACCCTGCAATAAAAAGTTTCTTCCCAGGGCAGCTAGCAATATTAAAAACAATATAAGTTAGAACACATAAAAGCACAATATAAAATAGCAAACAACCAATAAAAAAATTAAGAGTGTGTAAAGAAAAAAATCTGAATCTTTAAAAAGTTGGGGAAATATATTTTAAAAAAGATTTTCACCTTCTAGTGAAAAGATGTACAAAGTTGATGCCAGGTGAGCCACACAGAAACTACACAACTAGTACAACAAATAAACATTTTTTGAAAAGTACTCTGCCTGTTTCGTAAGAGGAAAACTTGAAGTTGCATCTTGTAGACTCTAGAGCAACGTTTCAGAGAAGACATCACCTGTGCTGTTCCAGAGAGTTCCCCAACCCTCTCAAGCAGAATTTCAGGCAGCTTAGTGGGGAAATACGAAGTCAGCCAAGATTGCTTTCCTCCCCTTCCTCCAGCAGTAGTGTCCCACTGAGCTCTCAGGAATTCTGGATCTCAGCCACAATATTACATTACATGACTGACAATTTGCTGGCCTTATCTCCAAAATCAGCTGCCTGAAGCAGACTGCCTCACTTGGAGCACAGAGACCGCTTTCCCATCCCTAATGGTTTTAAAAGCTTCTTCTCTCTCTCCCTCTAGTCTGAATGAATGAAAACCACATCTTATTTTTTTTTAAGTTACTGTTGGGAACTCATTGTTCCAACAAATTATTGAACAAGATCTCTTTGGGTTCTGAACCTCACACCCTTCTGAAGTCATACCTATGCAGTGGACGAGATAAAATTATTTTTGGCTCTCCATTTATAACATCCTTATCAGCATGTAGGATGAGGAGGCAAGACTGGAGTCACCCAGTGAGGGTGGCATTCAGACAGCATTATTAGCAAACTCTCCATTACAATCTAGACATGTCTTTATGTAGACTAATCATATTATAGGGCTAGGGGAGATTTACAATCAGATTTGCCACAGCAGACTCCATGTAATCTTCACTGAAGACTGACACCATTTTATCTTCACGTGATTCCCTGTTTCTCACACAAGTAATTCTGTCCCTTCTGCATTGTCAGTTCTGACAGGCTGATTTAATCTGCCGTATTCTGAATGCCTCTGACCACTGCGCCGAGTCATTAACCTTGACTCGCGTAATTGAATTCAAGGTTGATTGCCTGTGACCCTCCTCGCTGAGGTCCTCAAAATGTACATATTCATTACGCGCGGCATTGCTAAACGGATTGCACAGCCAACGCTGAAGCCAGCCGCCTCGCTTGGTATGCAGAGGGCGAAGAGGGCACTAATTGCATGTTAGAGCTGAGGATTAGATTATGAAAAGAGTGAGAAAATGAAGATAGATCCTTCTGACACTGTCAGATTAAGGGCAGCGACGTACAGGAATATGACATTGAAATTTACTGTGACATTAATGGGAGGGGGGCAGAATTAGATGGAGTGCAGGAGTTTCCTTTGTTTTGCTTAAATACGCTTGCTTAAATTCCCACACATTTGCGGAAGTCAACAACTGTGTTGTTAATATAAATGTATTTGAATAACTGCTTGACTTTAGCGTGATCGTTTTAAAATAAATTTGAACATGCACCTCATTGCTTTCAAATACCAGCTTTGAATTCAGTTTGTTGATGATAGTGGCACACCCTTCTGTTATACACGAACTGCCCAGGGCACACCTTTGGGAGGAAAGGTGGGGTATCAATTTAATTAATAAATAATAAAGACCCCCCCCTCTCTTCTCTCTCCCCCCCAGCCTGAGAAAGAGCCTTTGCAGCAGTGGCACTCACTTTGCAGAACAATCTTCTTGGGGAAGTCTGACAGGCTTAGTTTTATCGGCAGGTAAACACATTTTGGAGTTGTTGTTTAGGATGGCTTTCCCTGACCATTACTAAACTCTGCAGTTGCCATGATGGAGCTTTCTATTTACACATTGTCGGGCTTGGTGGAGTCTGTCTTTAAAAAATTGGCAAGAAGATGTTGGCTGTTTGCAGTATGGTAGCGCTGCAGAGAGCTTGCTGGGGAGACCATGCATTAAAAAAAAAGGACTCAAAAATAACTTAAACAAGGTTTTAATAAGAAAAACAAAAACTCTTTTTACACTAAATACATTAACAACCAAACCAGACCCAACCACCAACCCATCCCCCAGGGTAATGGGAGAGCTAGGTGCTGCTCCTTATATACTACACCCAAATGCTGACACACCTTAATCAAATACAACTCAGCAGCACCTGCTATGTTTCACAGCTGTAAAGCTGGGTCTCGTTATCTTGCTCTGGCCCTTGCTCTGGCCCCTTAAAGACATACACATCGGGTGGAACAATGATGAACCTTTACATTTAAAGAAACCATTCAACAGAAGAGACTGCTTTTCAGGAAGGCAAAAATGTGCACATACATTGATCTCCTGTTCGACTCAGCTCTTTTTTCCCAGAATGCATCTTCACTGCCAAGGCAAATGCATCATCTCTCTCTTGCTCTCTCGCTTATACTGTGCTGCACTGAAACTACCTCAGTGCAACATGGCAAGATAAGGAGCGCTGGTCCGGCTGCCTTGGCAATGGGGATGCTGGGTTCTGCTCTCCTTCCCTGAGTTCTAGTGTCACATGGAGTAGTCACGTGTGTACAGCAGCAATTCATGTACATGCTCCATTGCAGCTAGACTTGCCATGGATTCTTTCTTTACAGAGATCAGCCCTCTGTTTGAAGGCATCCTCTCTTTGAAGGGCTGTGTTGTTCAAGTCTGGTTTAAAGATAAAGAACCATCAGAAGGGAGAACAGGGTCCCTGAAGTTGCCCATCAAGGGTTAGTTTCTGGGCAGCAAACTGAGCAAGCAAACAAGTCACCAGATTGTGGTTTTCCCCACTACGGTGAGATGTGTTGCATTTCTATTTACATTATGGTAATTATTTCTAAATTTGCTTCTGTACACACAACATAAATTAGCCCATGCAAGTTTTGTACGAATTGGTGTCTTCTTTCGTCATCTTTTTTGGTGATACATTTCCTCTCTTTTTTTGGCAGTGTGCAAGCGGCCACCCTTAACAGATATTCTGGTGAACATGTGGCAGGTGGACAGGATGAGTAAGACCAGTAACATCAGGGGCACTCCCCACTCACACCCACCCACACATTTAGTCAGTACTTGGAGGAACATCTGGAACTGGCTAAAGTCATCTAAGCATAGTGGTTAGCATGTAAGCCAAACCATGTATTAGCATGAATGCGCAGGCATGTGGACTCCCAGAGAGGTGATTGCCATAGCTTTGCTCCTTCTCCTGTCTTGTTGCTGCTGAACTAAGTCATGGTTTGGTTTGGCTTGGCATGTCATCTGAACCTGGGCTCATGGTTTGTCTCACTCCAGAGAGTACTTGGGTTTACAGCTCATGGTTTTTCTGGAGTAAGACAAACTATGAGCCCAGGTTTGGAGAGCTCCAGCAGAGATCTTCAGTGGAGGCTGAGGAGGCTGTGTCCAGCTAGAGGGGGAAAGCAACTGAACAGAAGCTAGAAACTGTCGGGGGTTTTGCCTAAAACCAGACACTCCCTTTGCAGATGGGAGAAGACCTATCTGCGCTGATGGACCATACAGTTGCAATCCTGGCATTCCTGCAAGGTTAGCAAGACTCATAAATGAGTGTACCATGGCTCATCTTTAAAAGCTTGATGAGTGGGGTGTGGAAACGTACTGAGACATCTTCAGAACTTGTTAGGGCATCTGCACTTCTTCTCTTGATCTTGAGGTCCTGAATCATGGCTTCTGGGCTCTATGTCTGCTGACGAGTCTGCACCATTACCTACCTGAATAATGATCTCATTCTTACATACAAGGAAGAGCTCTGTCTTTTTGTCTTGGGCAGAAGGAGGACATGGAAATCTCTCTGGGAACCTCCATGCTCATGTCAGGAGCCTACCTACTCTCAAGTAGGACCCTGGCAGAGACACATTCCAGACTGGCATGTTCTCTCCTTCCTGGTTGATCGTTCAGGAGCTTCAAAAGCCTTCTTCTGCCTGAACATCACAGCAACGGATGCCAACAGACATTGCCACACTTAGGGATCCGCAGAGTTCGCAGTTGCGTAACAGAACTCAGTAGCTCAGCATTTGGCTAATCTACGTTTATTTACATATAAAACACTCAGAGCATTCTGACTTAGCTCCTTACTCTTTCTCATCAGACAGCAAAGAGAAATAACAAAGGACAATAGTCCCACTTCACAGAACACAGTAACACAAACATCCTGTCTCCATCACTTCCCACACTGTGGAGTCAAAACATACACTGTCATGTGATAGACAACAATCCCATGACAGCAATCACGGAGCAGGAATCTTAACAGCTCGTGCATTCACATGAAGCCTTGGTTTAGCTAATTGTTATGTTCAAACTGAGCCACTGTTTGACTGGTGTTCTGTGGTGTCTTTAAGCCATGTTCCTCTTTATCCAAAGAGCTGTTTCTCCATATCTTTTGGGTGTCCTCCAATATTTTGTTGCAGGCTCCACTTGTCTAAATACAATAACATCAACGCTGTTCATAAACTCTGGGTGCGTTATGTGACAATGTAGCTGAAGAAAACAGTGGGTGTTGAGCAGCTTTGGAAAAATCCCTTTAGTTGCATGGACCCCAACAGTAGTCATTGACCAGGCTTGGCTGCCGCCAAGGAATCACAATCCCCAGCTGGTCTCCAGCTGCACAAATGGCCACCTGGGAATAAAAGCAATCAGGCATATTCTAAAGCCATCATATAAATCTAACATAATCTGAGGGTTTAGAGTGGAATAGCTCAGGACCAAGCAAGCATACCATGGGTTAGGTTAGTCAGTTTTTATTTGACATTACAAATTAATAAGCTGTATATAAACTATCATCTTGTCCAATGACACAAGAAGGAAGAAAGGGGTTTTAGAAGATTTCCGATATACAAACAATGACTGTGTTAAAAGGTCCTTTCTTCATCCTGAGGTAGAAATTATCACTCTGACAGTGTACAGATAGAAACCTTTTACTGGGGCGGGTTGATTTGTTGCCTTCCCTTGTTCTTTCCAAATTAATTAATTTTGCACTTACTTTTTAGTCTTAATTTGTTATTTGCAAATTTAACAAAGGAAGAAGGGAAAGAAGAAAAGGTAGCATTATCATTAGTATTAACAACAACAAAAAGTCACTGTCCATTCATATTACAGATACACTAACCCTCAGCATCTTAAGTTAAACAAATGAATTAATATAAGCTATCCAGATGTCCAAACAGGTATCAAAATCAAATTGATGTCTATATGAAATATATTCAGATGTAGCCAGGCTCAAAAATATAAGGACGTAATGTATATTGTGAATCTTTTGTGCCTCCTTTATTTCCCCCTCGTCCCTGTGGTGTTTTCCTCCAACTACTGTTTTCCCTCACTGTCTCCTTGCTCAATCTGAACAGGAGAACTACATCAAATGCATAGGGAATCTATGGCTTTAAAGAACAGAAAAGTGTGGCACCCTCTGGATGAGGGAGAATTAAAAGGGGCACAAGGTCTTCACAGAACCACTGTGGTTCTGAAGAATGCCTGATGCTGGATTGGGACCTTCTAATATATACTTCATCACATATATTTAACACAGATGAAAATCATGTTTCCAGACCCCTTCTGAATGAGTCGTTTTGCATTTTTTTTAGTGTTGTTGGACTTGATTTCCATAAATGATATTAAGAGCTAGGAAAGCAGGCCATCAGTTTAAATGGATTGAATCTCCCAGTGTCTCCCATTCTCCTGAAATAGAAATGTGCAGAAAGTTAGGCACGCCTAAATCTCGCTGAAATCAATGCAATCCGGTGCCTAACAATTTCTGGACGTCAGTGCACATTAGAATAATTTTAAAGCAATGCCCCATATTCAAATACAATTCTGTCTCCCCTTAATCTACTCTGAAAAGAAATAAATAAAAGTAATATGCATTCTGTTAAGAAATTTGCAGTGCAATGAAAGAGATATTCAAAACAATGGAGTCAAATACAATAACAAGCCCCCAAAGAAATGCAATGTTTGTTAACCACCAAAAGCTAGGCTGGGAGAGAATGTCAGACTTTCAGGATGTTGTGATTTGTTATGCCAGACAATAGGGCAGGAAAAGCCCAAAAGATGGGGATTTTGAAGTCACTTACAATATTGCTATTGACATCTGCTATTTGGTGTCTATCGTATGTTGCTTTTCAACATAAAGTGGCCGATTTAGTTGGTGGGCAAAGTACTGGACATGATCCTGGGGGTAATTCTGTTTTCTGCTAAAGGGGCAACCATGTGCAAGTGACTTAATTCACAAGGGCGCTGGACAGCCGGAGAAGAGAAATGCTGTAAACATTGCAAAGGCCTTTCAGCAGGAGAGGTACTGTACAAATCAAGAACACATGACTGTTTGAACTGGCTGAATCTCCAGCTCATAAAGAAGTGTATATTGTATATATATATTTCAGGGAGTTTGATGTCTGTTCCCAGTTCTTCAGCTTTAGTTAATATATGCACGTGCAGTTCCAGAAACAGAACAACAATATACTAGCTGCTTCTCTTCCGAGGATTCGCAGCAAAGTGTTAGAGCTCATGCTTTGCATGCAGTTTCACTCCCTGGCAGCTCCAGTTAAAAGGGGCAGGAAGGAATCCTATGCAGGGGTGGATGTGCTGTAAAACTAATGAAGCTTAAGCTTCAGGGGCCCTAGTCCTGGAGGGGCCCCAGAAGCGACGTGTGTCCACATTGCTTAAAAAAATGGGGTTTAGTAGACCCAGTTTCGATTACCTGGGACGCTGGTGGCGCTGTGGTCTAAACCACTGAGCCTCTTGGGCTTGCCGATCAGAAGGTTGGCAGTTCAAATCTCCGCGAAGGGCTGAGCTCCTGTTGCTTGATCCCAGCTCCTGCCATCCTAGCAGTTCAAAAGTACACCAAAAAGTGCAAGTAGATAAATGGGTACTGCTCTGGCGGGAATGTAAACGGCATTTCCGTGCGCTGCTCTGGTTTCAGTGTTCCATTGCGCCAGAAGCGGCTTAGTCATGCTGGCCCCATGACCCGGAAAAACTGTCTGCGGACAAACACCGGCTCCCTCGGCCTGTAAAGCGACATGAGCGCTGCAACTCCAGAGTCGTCTGCAACTGGACTTAACTGTGAGGGGTCCTTTACCTTTACCTTTACCTTTACCTTTACCTTTATAGACCCAATTTGAGTTAAATGACTCAAGGTGATTAATCTTTCGTTGTATATATTTCAGCAATCCCAAAGTTTAAGACTCAGTAGCACAGATGTTGTAAAGGTGTGGTGATCTGTCGTGGAACAACCCGACAGTGGTTACCCAGTTCTTGTTGCTGGTTGTGAAGGAGCCCCCATAACAGTTCAAGCTTCAGGGCCCCCAAAACATAGGTCCATCACTGGTGATGTGAAAGATCTTTGCTAGAGACCTGAGAAAGAACCTGATGGTCCAAGTATACAATACTGTGCTAGATAGACCAATGAACTGACTTCCTGTAAGTTGACTTCCTATATTCCTATGATTTCCCTCCAAGACTAGTGTTTTGGGCACAAGGGACAACCATCCAAAATGCTTGAAATGGAAGCTAAGCTGCTGCAGTGCAGCCGCAGGATGGACTCCCTTACAACCTCCAGTGGTGATCCTGTGAGGAGAAGCTGCAGTGATGACCAGGTAGTGGCATGCTGGACAAGGGAGTCTCAGTTTAAATGTACAAAGCTATGATTTCGGGTCAGGATAGGGAAGGGAAGGGTGAGCAACTATTAGAAGGGAGTGCACTGGGCCACTCCCAATTGATTTAGGCAGACTCTGCAACTTCCTAATATGTAACGTAAATTGTACATAAGGAAAATAATGCATTACTTCTGTTCCACCTTATATACATTGCATGCAAAGCTATTTCCATTCCACTGCAATTCAGCTTCCACCAAAAACTACTTTACTAGTCCCACTGTGACAAAATTACACAACTTGCGTTGATTCAGACAACTTTATTTTTGCAACTCATTATCGAGGTATCAAGGTTAAAGACTCCAGACTAAAATAGTAATTGCTATTTTATTTTATTTATTATTGCATTTCTATTCTGTCTTTTTTTCCAGAGAGCTCAAGGTGGCATGCATCCCCAGGTTATCCTTACAACAAACCTGTGAGGTAGGTTAGGCTGAGAGACTGTGACTAGCCCAGCGTCAACCAGTGAGGCTGATGGCTTAGTTAAGATTTGAGTCTGGTCCCCTTCGACATAGTCCAACACACTAAGCATTACATCAAACTGAATATTAGTTGTATGTATGTATGTATGTATGTATGTATGTATGTATGTATGTTTGTTTGTTATTAATTTCTGTACCACATCTATGTGGTGTACTGGATCTCAATACCAATCAAAACAATATAATGGGAAAAAATGTCAAAGAGAATACATTAAAGAAGCAGAAATACAAAAATATGTCATCTGGCAAGAAGGTTAGAAAGACTATAAATCATTTTCATAAGAAGACTCGCGGAAATAATCAAGTTGGCGCCCAAAGCTCATTACAGATGATGCCAACTTGATTTCACTAAGTAGTGAGTTCCATAACTGTGGAGCCACCACATTAAATGTGAATTTTCTTGCCTGACACTGCCAGGCACCTTCAGAAGTGCTTCTGTGGCAGATCACAGAGCTCAGACAGAGGTATAAGGAGTAAGACCATCTTTTAAATACGCTCGCCATGTGGCAACATCATAGTATGCTTTTATATCATCAGATACTGCAGGGCCAGCCCAACCATGGTGCAAGGTGAGGCGACTGCCTCGGGTGGCAGGGTCCACAGGGGCAGCAGATCTGGGCTCCAAGGAATGCATTGGCTGCTGCTGCTACCGCCATGGTGGCAGTGACAGCTGAGGCACAGTCCCTGGAGGCTGGATCTGCTGCCCCACTGGCACCCCACAACCAACCAACCACAATGCCGCCTCTATAGCAGCCTCTTGGCAACAAGGGGGCACTGCTGGCCTCCACCCCCAACCCCATGTTCCTAATACAGATCTTTATTCACCCGTCTTCCCTGGTGGGGGGGGGATGCCATTTTGTGGTGCCAAAATGTATTGTGTTGGCCCTGAGGTGTTGTGTTGGAGAGGTGAAAAGCAGATATGAATGCTTTGTAATCACCACCCTACAACCTCTGAGCAACAATCTTTAATCAGGAAGCAATTCTTATTGGCTTAGGTTGCTCATTTCTTTCCCCTCAGTTGCCCTGGGGCTTTTTTGTTCAGTGGCCTATTAATAAGCCAAGCTGAACAATCGCTATCAGGGCTACCTCCAATTCTGACTTGGTTAGCCATTTTTTATCACAGACCCTTCCAAGTGTCCCTGTTTTCCAGGGATGCCCCTAATTTAAAGAAGCCATCCCAGTTTCTGATTTGATCCTGGAATGCCGGCCTTTCCTTAGGATGTCCCTATTTTCATTGGAGAAATGTTGGAGGGTATGGAGTTATCTGACCCCCGAACCGTCTGAGGGCAATCCTGTATAAGGAAGTTTTTCAAATGTTTAATGTTTTATTATGTTCTTATATATGTTGGAAGCCACCCAGAGTGGCTGGGGCAACCCAGTAAGATGTGTGGGGTATAAATAGTAAAATTATCATTATGGAATGGGACATCCCTATTTTCATTGGAGAAATGTTGGAGGGCGTGTTATTATGAGGCTGCAGGACATTGTCTTCATTTCTCCTCCCGTCACTCAAGCTCCCTAGATTCTAGTTACTTCGTTTGTATTTGGAACAAATACTATTTGAAGACTGGAATCTGAAGCGTTGGGGTAAACATATTGTTGCATCGCCATCGAGAGAAATTGCTTGCCAGGATTAGAGCTGCAGCGGTCCAAACTGGCAGCAGGTTTTATTGTTCACCATTTGTGGTTAATATTGCTCATAACAATACATTGATTTCCTGCAAGCATCTTCCCCAGAGCCTGGGGTACCTAAGCTCATTGGAGACCCTGTTTGTGTTTGCTGCAGATGTATGCTCTTTTTGGCTTCCTCTTCTCACCCTCCCCCCCCCCCCGTGCCCCCTCTCAGTGACCCAAGTGGCTACTATGGTGTCCTAATTAGGAAACGATAGTAACCTAACAAACCCTTCCAGGCATATAAATCATTCAGTTCCGTGGCACTTATTGCTAGAAGAGTCACCCGACTTTAATCCCTTCAATCATTTTACCATTTTGACAGTTGCTCCATTAAATACTTGGTTCCTGCCAAATCAATCTCGTGTCCTTTGTGATGAGAAAGGGGAGAAATTATAGGTTTTAGGCAGCATAATCTTGTTACACAAGTGCAAATGAGAAGAGAATTTCTCGCCGGCTCACTTCAGGATCTCAGCCAATGCAGTATTTGGCCTAGAGTCCTTGTTTGTTTTTATCCTTTTCCAGAATATCAGTTTTGATTTTATTTTCTTTCTTTTTTTCTGAGAGAGACAGAGATGTTTCTAGGCTATCTTGGATTAAAAGAGGCTTTTCGTCTCCATGTAAAACCAATGATCTCTCTCTTCTGAAACGACACCGCAGCAGGCTGAAATAACAGTCATATTAGCAGGACAGATGTGAGCTTCCTCCGTTTATCATAATAATTAGCACCCACATAATGCCAAAACTGTTTGCCTCTGAACAAAGTGTTTGAGACAGCCAGCAAATGCACTTTTGCCCAGTATGGAATTACTGTCCACTCCCCCCCCCAGCCCCCCACAGAATCAACAATTGCTGTCAGAAAGCAAATTCCAAAAAGCATTCACATGAAGAAGTCATGCAAGCAGAGTGTGACTAGTAATGGACCCATTCCTAAATCTGGATTGTTGGCACTCTGTGTCATCTGTAAACCAAAGTATGCACGAAACACAAAGAGACACCTTTTTCAGATTTTCCTGCAAATGCAGAAAAGTTCAAGGCTAGCATTGGTGCACTAAGTCATACACATCTTGGGTCCAGGATACAGAAGATTGTCTCATCCCTTATATACTCAACCAACCACTGCGCTCTGCAGGAGAAGACTTCCTGCAGATTACATCTGATCAGGAGATCTCTTCTATACAATACAGGGATCGTGTCTTTGCCATGGTAGCACCTACCTTTTGGAACTCCCATTGCATATTGACCACATGTGCCAAATCTGTTGCCTTTTTCAACAAACTTCAAGTTTTTTGTGGAGAATTTTTATGCCAATCTCTATCTGTTCAGATGCGCAATTGTGTTTCTGCTCCAATGGTTTTAGCCAATTTTACGTGTAAAGTTGTTTTATATGTGTTCTTAATGCTGTCATTTTTACTGTTCAGTCACTTTGAGATGCTTCCTAGGAGGTGATGCCTAAGAGGAATTAAATAGATAACCAATCAATAAACAGGGATGGGTCAGGGGCAGCAGATGTGGTTCTTTCCACCACCAACACCATGTGTTTAGTCTATATGCATTGAGGCAACTTCCCATATTCACATCTTCTTCACTGTGCTCCGTTCCATTTGCTGTCACATGCACAGGCCAGGGAAACTTACAGCATAATGTCACATCAAACACCTTTTATCACTAGACATTACTGGGGGAGATTGCAATGTTGCTCCCCGATGAAATGCAAGAGACCCTATCAGTATTGGCATCCCGCCAGCACCTGAAGACACACTTGTTTAGGCAAGGGTTTCGCTGAACGGAACTCCTGATTTTATTATTTTAGGCAGTGCTTTTTTCTGGGGGTACTCACAGGTACACGGTACCAGCACCTTTTAAATCCCCAAATGTTAAAAGTGTGGCGCTTACTGTAACAACTTTGTGGTGAGTACCGGCACCTTTTTTCTAAATTTTTTTTTAAAAAAGTACTGGTTTTACCCATTCTTTTTAACTGTTCTGCATGCAAATCTGTTACCAAGCCACACCCCTTCCCAATCAGCACTCCTTGATGAGCAGATCTGTAGAGGTGAGCACATGTGAGATAGCTCATCCGCAACTTCCCACCTCTCTCTGCATTCCAGGGTGCAGTTCCACTTCCACATGTGGCAGCAGAGCATCCAGTAACCAAAGCAAACTCTATACTTCTGAGGCTTTTAGTGTGGCTGCCCCTATTTTGTGTAACGGCATTTCTGTTGAGAAATGCCCATTATCTGCACTTTCCAGAAACAATTGAGAACGTTTTTGTTCTAGCAGGCTTTCCCAATAAAATGGCATTTGCCATGAATGCCTATTTTGTGTTGTTTTGGTTTAAACGTATCAGCTATTTTTGAACTTTTAACTGTTTTTTGCTGGTTTTATTATACAGTGGTACCTCAGGTTAAGTACTTAATTCGTTCCGGAGGTCTGTTCTTAACCTGAAACTGTTCTTAACCTGAAGCACCACTTTAGCTAATGGGACCTCCCACTGCCGCCCCGCCGTCGGAGCACAATTTCTGTTCTCAACCTGAAGCAAAGTTCTTAACCCGAGGTAATATTTCTGGGTTAGCGGAGTCTGTAACCTGAAGCGTATGTAACCTGAGGTACCACTGTACATTCTCTTGAGACAGTAGTGTAGAAGGTTGTATAATAATAATAATAATAATAATAATAATAATAATAATAATAATAATGACAACAACAACCTAGAACAGTGTTTTTTAGGGCCCCGATATTGTTGGGTTTACAGTCCCCACATGCCACTGCCCAGCCACCTTAGCCAATTGTCAAGGGTCGTGGCAGTTTTAGTCCAACACCAGGGAACCCAGGAGGAACACTGGCTGAAGTCATATCCCAGAATCCTCTGTTCTCTTCTTGGGTTCCTTGACAAAGAAACCCTGAAGGCTTCCCTGGAAAGGGAATGTTTGAAAACCAGTGCCACACACGTTCCTGGCATCTGAGGTATTCACTGTGTCCATAGAATGATGGAGTCTTTCCTTTTGACTCTGACCAAAAGAGCAACTTTACTTTCTAAAACATTTGCACAGCACCCACAACCAGAGCTGTTCGTTGCTGAGCTTGCCTTAGATTGACTTCAGCGGCTGATTTTCTGATAACTGGGCATGGTTCTCTGATCTCTTCCCGGAGCCCCAGCCATTTGTAATTTTGAACTAAATGGAAGTTAAGCATAAAAACGTTTTGCCCACAGGGAGTTCAGATTCACAATGTGCTTTTAATAACTATTTGTAAAACATCTAGGAAAATCTATGCCAACATGTTTAAGGGGAAAAAATTAAATTACTATTGCCTTAAGATGTTATTTTAGTATCTAAACTTTATGAATCAGCTTGTGTGGCCCAATTATTGAGCTAATCTACTCAGCAATGCTCTAGAATGCATTGTAAATACAGAGCGCCTTTATTTAATTTGTCTAATATTTTCTTTAATAAAGATGCTTGTTAGGGACTCTTTCTTAGCATCCAATAACTTGCCATTTATGCAGTCAATCACACACAATTTGAACTGGAGTTCTCTTTGGGAAGATCTGCAGTGTTTCATATTTCACAATGTAGAGGATTTTTTTCATTAGATGCTGCTTTGCATGGGAACATGGTAAAGGTAAAGGGACCCCTGACCATTAGGTCCAGTCGTGGCCGACTCTGGGGTTGTGGCGCTCATCTCGCTTTATTGGCCGAGGGAGCCGGCATACAGCTTCTGGGTCATGTGGCCAGCATGACTAAGCCGCTTCTGGAGAACCAGAGCAGCACACGGAAACGCCATTTACCATCCCGCCGGATGGTATTTATCTACTTGTACTTTGATGTGTCTTCGAACTGCTAGGTTGGCAGGAGCAAGGACAGAATAACGAGAGCTCACCCCATCGCGGGGATTCGAACCACTGACCTTCTGATCGGCAAGTCCTAGGCTCTGTGGTTTAACCCACAGCGCCACCCACATCCCCATGGGAACATGGGAAGATGCCTTATACTGAGTCAGATCATTAGTCTGTCTAGCTCAATATTGCCTGCACTGTCTGCCAGCAGCTCTCCAGGGTTTCAGACATGGGCCTCTAGCAGCCCTACCTTGAGATGCTGAGGACTGAACCTTGGAGCTTTCTTCATACAAAACTGATGCTCTACTACTGAGCTAAAGTCCTTGTTATTTGCTCCGTCTTCCATGTGACAGCCATTCAATATTTGAAAATAGCTATTACATCACCTCTCCTTCTCTTTCCATGCTAAACATAACCAACTCCCTCATCTGCTCCACAACCACCTTTCCGCAGCTCTTTCCAGGAACGGTCTACAATTTAAAGCTCCATGTCTGAGTGCCCTTTCTTTTTCTCCCCACAAGCTTTTCCCATGAAAATATGATTTTTAAAGCTCAGTCAGAGCAAAGGTCAATCCACAGAAAACCCAAATTCAGCTTTAAAGAGCGGGTTTTCGTGGTGAAAGCTTGGGGCAAAAAAGAACCCCACACTCTCACATGGAAAGTAGGCTTCCTCAAACTCTGCCCTCCAGATGTTTTGAGACTACAATTCCCATCATCCCTGACCACTCGTCCTGCTAGCTAGGGATCATGGGAGTTGTAGGCCAAAAACATCTGGGGGGGTGAGTTTGAGGAAGCCTGCATTAAAGCATGGACCTCTGGCTGGAAAGAGAAGAGCGAAAAGTAAATGTGGAAATGGACATGGAAATGTGGAAATGTGGACATGGGACACAAGGCATTAATGCAGCTCAGCAGCTCACAGACAGACAGGGGTGCTGAAGTGTAGGTGGGTTCCCATGAGGCAAGACACAGTGATAACAGCAAGAACCTTTATTGAACTACATAACTGGGAAACAAGGGCAAAGCAACTGCTTATATACATTCCTGAGAGCCTGGGCCACTCCCACTCCAACATGATTGGCTGTCTAAACTTCCAAGCTGTGAATCACAACTCAGAGTTCAAGGGCCAATGGTAGAGGCCCAAATACTGAAATGTTCTGTGATTGGACATCATGTATCGAATCCAAATACAGGAGCTCAGAATCCGTAGTCCAGACTCAAGCTCAGGCGAGCACAGACCACTGAATACATGTTGTTGTTGTTGTTTAGTCATTTAGTCATGTCATAACAGGTGCCAACTTGAATAAAATATTGGGAAGGCCTAGGTAAGCCCCATCCCATGTAATCGATCACAAGACGCTGTGCACACACACTATTTGAATTGCAAGGCTCACCAACAGGTCTCTGGCCCCCTCGATTTTATTGGGAGGGCCAAGGTCCCTAGGAGTCGGACAGACCACAGAGAACTATTCAGTATCCATCTGCCCCAGATGCCATACACACCTCTGTTTTCTTAATATGTGTGACTTTTTCCTCTTTTATAATCCACAAAAACAGAGCGCCTTCCGAAAGACTAGGCTGGATACCCTCAACCAAATTTCTTCAAGAGGATCATCTGACAGCCTTGTGAGACCATAGGAGTAAATGCCCCATTGCTGGCTGATACTGATTCCATTTCATGCGATGAAAATCACAGGGCCTTTGTTGAAGATCTTAAGAGGTGAGAGGCTCCTACAATCTGCAACCAATTGTCTGCCCTGTAAAAGACCTCTAACACTTGCTCTGTCCGTAAGTGGGGGGGGGGGCAGGGATGGGGGGGCTGCTGCATTCATCATCCACTTTGTGTTACTTTCCCACAGATGGTGGAAGAGTTTAAATATGTTTATGGTGATGCCAGGCAGACTTAACAGTCTGTATATAATCAGTGTCCTCAATCGGAATTTTCCTGGGAATGCAGATATATTCTCCTTCTCCTCCTCTTGGCATGGCAAGGTGGAAAGTTTGTAGCTCCTCTGTATCTCAAACTGCATCTACGCCACTGGCAGCTCCAGATGTCAGGGAAGTGGGTTTTGGGAAGCTGTCGTGAAAAATGCATTTTTCAAGCAATTTATTCGCTGTCTTCCCAAGAATCTTCGTTGCTAATGGAACTGGTAGTTCTTTGAGGGGGGCGGGCAGCAGTTCTGTCCACAGAAAGCATAGAAGCTGGCACATTGAAAGAAGAAAGCATCTTGTTTTATTTGCAGACACAAATTAGATTGCGATGCAAAACTTGAGATCACTATGAGTTCTAGATTCCAAGCAAGCACTTGCATACACTAAAATGTGCATTAAAACCTCCTTCTGGTGTTTGTGCTTTATGTGAAGACACGAGAAAGGAATATGTTCCTCTGTGTTCAGTGTGGGGGCAAAGAGAGCCCAAGTAAGGCTACTGAAATGTTCTGATCTTAGACTGCACTCCCGATTCTTACTTTGCAACAGCCACAGCTTGAGCATTCCCGAGCCTGAGGTGATTTAGAGAGAGAGAATGGAGTGTGCCTCCAGGGGTCAAGTCAAACCGCTGTGTTAGCAGCACCGACTAGATGACCCTTTGTGTTCCCTTCCAACTCTACAGTTTTATGATTCTATGAAATTCGGCCCATGGGCCAGATGTTCCACCATCACAGCTGGAGAATCAGTTATTTACTCAGATGCAAAATCCAAAAGAACGTTGAGTAAGCTGAGTTCCACAGCTAAGTTACACCGAGAACAGAAGTTACGCTCTGCGTGTTGTAAAATAACCATATTATAAAACTTGTGCCAGCAGCAAGAGGACTAATTTGTCAGTCTTATTCAACTTGAGTCATCTGTTGGTAACCTATCATCTTCTGCAATCCGGAATTGTCAGTCATCAATGATCCGCCTTGACTCCCGGCACTTATAAAGTCACAGAGTGTAGTCATTTAATGAGGGCTAGATAAAAATTCCAGTCAGACTCAAACCTGTGATGGTCCTGACATGTCATTTGCTTAGACTAAAGCCCTCTCTTCTGTCATTCAGATGTAAATCATCTCAGTAATCCATGGTTAATTATATTAACCAATGGCGACTGTGTGGCATCTTGGAATTTATGGATTAATGTTTTCTGTGCCTTTTAATAGCAGCAGCAATTCCCCCAAAACCAGGCTGGCACGAAAGAGGCTAAACCAGGGTGGGAAAACTAATTTTTACTCTCCTATTATTTTTTGACCGGGTATTCATGCTCCTGGCATGAGATTTAGGAGGTGCTAGGAACAGAAAAATCTCATTATCCATAGGCCACAATGGCAACCATCCCCTTTATGGTTGAAAGGTGGTGTTAGCACACATCTCATGTTAACTTATATCTTATGCCAGAGATGCTGTCCAGGCATTTGAAATGCACCACCCCTCTCCCCTCAATGCCCCTCTCCTTCCTGCAGCTGAACGTTGTGGCTATATTGTTGCCGCAAAGCAATTAAACCGGATAAAGCAGCTGAGAGCTCTTACTTGCTGGAGATCTTACAAAAAATACAAAGTTAATACGGGATATCAGTACACAAATGATTCATATTTTTTTGGCAGCAAGAATAATATTAATTGGAGACTATGGGTTCAAGATCCTCGAGGATGAGCACTTTAGGATGCAGGCTCAGCCAGTGTCAGGCTTCAAGGAATCGACTTCCTCCCCTGTGGCAGTAAATAAGAAGATCAAACGAAGGGAACATCTTACCAGTTAGATTCTTTAATAATTACAGTGAGAGACAAAAGAACATGTCTCCCTAGAAATGGCGGTGCTCCCATTTAAGGCTCACTCCCCCCACCCTCCGTCCTTATTAATCTATGTTGCTCCTAAGTCTTGTAATCTGATCTTGTACCCTCTGCGCTTTCTGTTCTGAGACCTTCTGAGCTCTTCTCAACCTTGGGGTGGGCAGTGGAGGAATGCTGCCCAACGACTGTGAATCTGTTAACCCTCTGTCTCCCAGTGTTTCTTCTTCTTCTAGCTGTTCTCCCATCCAGTATTTCCCAGCTTCTGCCTTCTGAACTATGCCCCTCTGCAAACCACTGTTCCAAATCTACGCTGTCCTCCTGCTCCTGGAAAGATTCAGGATCAGGGGGAGGGGTGACTCCCACCATTCCTCCTCAGTGCAGCCCTCCTCAGCACAGTCCCTCACAGCCAGGTTAAGACCTCAACCCCAGCTCAGCCAAAGATGTTGTTGTTGTTGTTTAGTTGTTTAGTCGTGTCCGACTTTTCGTGACCCCATGGACCAGAGCACACCAGGCACTCCTGTCTTCCACTGCCTCCTGCAGGTTGGTCAAACTCATGCTGGTAGCTTCGAGAACACTATCCAACCATCTTGTCCTCTGTCGTCCCCTTCTCCTTGTGCCCTCCATCTTTCCCAACATCAGGGTCTTTTCCAGGGAGTCTTCTCTTCTAATGAGGTGGCCAAAGTATTGGAGCCTCAGCTTCAGGATCTGTCCTTCCAGTGAGCACTCAGGGCTGATTTCCTTAAGAATGGATAGGTTTGATCTTCTTGTAGTCCATGGGACTCTCAAGAGTCTCCTCCAGCACCATAATTCAAAAGCATCAATTCTTCGGCAATCAGCCTTCTTTATGGTCTATCTCTCACTTCCATACATCACTACTGGGAAAATCATAGCTTTAACTATACGGACCTTTGTTGGCAAGGTGATGTCTCTGCTTTTTAAGATGCTGTCTAGGTTTGTCATTGCTTTTCTCCCAAGAAGCAGGCGCCTTTTAATTTCATGATAGATTGGCATAATTTGCTCATCCCAGCTGAGCCTAAGCTGCCTGACCTGAGGGGGAAGGGGAATTCCTGGGGTCTGGCAGGGGCAGAACCAGAGTGAACTTGGGCTGCATCGTAAACCCGTTCAGCTCAGTCATGGGACCTGGCAACCCAGTGTATAAGACTGTTCGAAGGACTTGTGATCCCTCTGCCAGGCTTAGGCCAAGCAGAATCAGCAGCCACCTGCTAGATTTACACTGGCTTGCTTTGATATGTGCTGGTATCAGCAAATAGCAAAAGTATTGCTTTCTGGTAGCAATCAATGGGTAGTGGCTTTATTTCCATAAAATTTGTAATCGCAGGCTTTATAGCATCAAGGTAACTTTCCATGGAGTTTAACCATCCATGGAGGGGGGTTCATGTGAGCCTTGTAATGAAAAAAGCTGAACCTCAACACACACCAGTGTGAGAAGCTAGTTACTTGAGGCATGGCAGTCAAAAACCGAGAAGTAACTTGTTTTTTAACTTTACAAAATTGAATTAATCCATTTCGTAGAGTGATAGCACTGCATGAAAAGAAATACATGAACAGGCTACATCTTTATCCGTTAAAAAAAAAAGTAGTGATTTATAGTGAGAAACTTTAACTAAAGAGTTATGGGCATCTCATAAATCCTAACCCTAACCAAAGACAGATCCTCTCATTCACTATTGCTGAAATTTCATTTACTCATCTACCACACTAATGAGCCATTGCTCAAGGATTACTAATTAGATCCAGTTTATTTTTGTCACCAAAATTAATTTCTCCAGCTCAACTCCTAGAACTAATCTGATATTTTCCCAGGTTTAAGTGGGATGAAGACAAAGCTTTCTGTGAGCAATAAAAATGCTTCTGCGTTCATGTTTGTTTTACATTTTTAATATGACGGCGCATAGAACATTTATCCGCAAATTTCGGCTTAGAAAATGTCTTGGTTACATAAGAAAGTGCAGGGATATATTCCTGATACTTTAAGAATGTTGGTGATGCTTCACCACAAAGCTCTCAAGGTCCACCTTCTAGGGGGAAGGCAGCCAGAAAAAGAGTGACCAGGTCATTATAGGAAAAGGTCTTCTGTAATTTTGGTGCAGCCACTGAGAAGGCCCTATCTTCTACACCAGCCTGTGAGAGAACTGAAAAAAGGCACATCAACTTTTTGGGCAGAAGTCAGTGGAAGCCACTGGAACCAATTGGGTGTATATGTAGAATGAGTTACATTGAACCTACAATCAAAGGTTACTACCCTGAGGACTGCAAATTCCCCTACCATCTCAGTTAGGGACATAAGAAATTGCCTCATACTAAGTGGCTCTCCTGGGTTCTTCTTCTACCTCAGCTCTACATGAAGAAGCCAGCAATTGACCTTAGGGCTTTTTGCATGCAAAACAGATGCTCTACCAGTGAATTGCAGCCCTTCACCATGTGAGCTGCTGATTTCCTTTTTTAAAAATAATAATAATATTTTATTAATTTTCCAAAAATAAAAAAATAAAACAACAGCAATACAAATTCATAACCAAAGAAAGAAAAATTGACTTCCCCCTAGTCCCTTCCCTGGTTCCATTATTTGTCAGCATACCTCATGTCCATTGTAAATTTTAAAAAACCATTAGAATTACCGGTACTTATTGTCCATTCATAATGTAATTACTGTACAAGTAGTTCTAGAATTCTGCTAATGTATTAACTGTGTACATTGCTTCTGTATATTTGCAATAAAGTCCTTCCAATCTTCCTTAAATTCATTGTCGTCTCTTCCTCTTTAATTTACACTTTTGCCATTTCAGCGTATTCCATTAATTTGACTTGCTGAGACACCTTCTTCTTTCCAATGTTGTGGTAGCAGTATTTGTGCGGCCGTAGTTGCGTACATAAATAAGTTCTTTTGTAATTCTGATATGTCTACTCCTATAATACCTAGTAGGAAAGCTTCTGGTTTTTTAACAAAAGTTATTTCAAACATCCTTTTCGTTATAATTTACCGTATTTTCGTTACAAATTACTGTGTTTTTCTGTCTATAAGACGCCCCCATGTATAAGACACCCCCTATTTTTGGGGACTCCGATTTAAGAAAATGGGGGAAGATCTATCCATGTATAAGAAACCCCCAAATTTTGTCCAAATTTTGGACATTATTTTTTAGGGGGGGGAACCCTAGTCTTATACATGGAAAAATACGGTATTTCCCAATAATTCTTTACAATTTTACAATCCCACTACATATGGAAAAATGTCCCTTCTGCTGTTTTACATTTCCAATGCTTACTTTCTTTATTTTTGTACATTTTTGCTAATTTGACTGGCATTAGATACCATCTACCAATTTCCCAGGTAATCGTACTAATACATGGTTGTGTTTGGGCCCGGATAGCTGTGTGTGCTGCTGTTCTCACATATGAGAATGATGACTCCTGGTGCAGTGAGGGAATTTTTCAGCAGGTGTGGCTTTTCCTTTATGCCAGCAGGTCTGGCTGCACCTGCCAAAACCCCAACCTCGTTTCCAGCTATTAATTAAAGGGGCGTGAACCCCGTCCTTTTGCATCGTGCTGCTCAAGCGGATTCACGATGCGCACTCAACACAAGAGCACTACTGTATTTGAACGGAGCCTTTCTAGGTGATAGATAACTGTCAGCTAATGACTAAAATCCCAGTCTCGATAAACATGTCAGCAAATCACAAGCCCATCCAGACAATTTTGTTTTGTTAAAATAAATAATGCATTAACAACTGAACAGTTTGGACTCCATCCAAACCACTCTGCTGTAAGTGCTTTGTTCAGTTTTACCAATGATATTTACTTGGATAAACAATGCGTCTGGCTTTTTGTTTATTTGCTTGTTTTAGGATGGGTTCCCCCCACACCTTTACTTCAGGTTTCACTGAATAAAGCGTAAAGAATATTTGAGGGGCTTGGCGACTCATTCAGAAAAGTAAGTTCTCAAGCAACCGATATGTTCAGTCATTCTTTTCACTCGGGGAAGTTTTAAGGCAGCAAGGTGCCAAACGTCGCCTGTGTACAAGCCCACATTTTATAAGAGACTTGACCAGGTATAAATGGTTCCAGATGTCTCAGGGCAGCCAGGAGTCAGTCTCTGAAAATACCATTTCATGGCTATTTGTAGAGATGAAAAACCACCGTTAGAAGTGTGGTGGGCTTTAGTCCATCTCATTCTTGTGCTACCCAAAGTGTTATTTTGAGGTTCTTGACATCTGTGTTATTTAAAATTTGCTGACTGATAGATATCAGCTGTCATGCAATGGAAAAATAGTATTTTATTTTATTTTTGCTGAGTGCGCTGTCAGGTTCCATTAAACATCTGAAGCATTTCCCTGCAGTACTTAGCTTTGCCAGCCACATGTCTCTGGGAGCAACATAAGCACATCTTGGCCATGCTCAAGAAGGGGCTTGAGTGCCTCCTTGAATTTAAGAACCTGCTTTAAGAGAGTTTTTGCTAAAATGTATACATGCATACAGACACACACAGAGAGAGCCCTGTGGCAGAATGCATAGTGGGGAGAGAGCTTATGTTCAGGGTTTCAACCACTCCATTGCATTCCTCCTCCCCAGTTTTCCATGCACCTGCCGGCCCTCAAATTCATTTGCCTCTCTTTCTGAAAACTTCAACATTCCCCTAGACCCGCTAAAACCTACACTGTGTATTTGTGTTGTGCCATTTTGGCTATGTCATTAACAGCACTCACCTTGTGACAATTGGGAGGTGGGTGATATATACACAGTGGACGCTCGGGTTGCGAACGTGATCCATGTGGAATGCACGTTTGCAACCCGCAGTGTTCGCAACCCGCAGTGGCGCGTCTGCACACACGTGGGTTGCGATTTGACGCGTCTGCACACGTGCGACCCATGAAACCTGGAAGTAACCTGTTCCGGTACTTCCGGGTTTCGGTGGGTCCGTAACCCAAAAAAATGCAATCTGAAGCGTCTGTAACCTGAGGTATGACAGTATAGTTCATGAAACAATTATATTTAATTATATTGCTATTGTGAAAGGGTTAGTTACTGCGATGAGACCCATATTCTTTGCAAAATGAATATCCCTTTGTAGACCCAAATAGCAGTGGAGTGGTTGCATTCTTTTTACAGTGTCGCAACTGTACCTCGCACAATGCTAAGAGACAAATACTGTAGACAGAAACAAACCTTCTGAAATAAACCCTCAGGAAATGACAAAGGAGTGGGGTATGGAAGACTAGGGAAAGATGGGTGTGGGCAAAATGCCACTGTAAAACTTAAAAACCCGGTTACAGCTAGGAATCAAAGGTCATAGAATAATAAAATAGTAGAGTTGGAAGGGACCTGAGGGTCATCTAGTCCAGCCCCCTGCAATGCAGGAATCTCATTCATGTCAGATGACCATCCAATCTCTGCTTAAAAACCTCCAAGGAAGGAGAGTCCACCACCTCTCATGGGAGACCGTTCCACTGTCAAACAGCTCTTACTGTCAGGAAGATCTTCCTGATGTTTGGTCGGAATCTCCTTTCTTGTAACTTGAACCCATTGGTTTGAGTCCTACACTCCAGAGCAGGAAAATGTGGAAAATCTATCTGGGGAGGGACTTGAAGGGCGAGGAAGAATTAGCTCCAGTCAGACTGTCCCGACCCCTGTTCCGATGGATGTCAGCTGCCCTGTGAGAAGGCAGAAAGGAGTGAGGGATACAGGCAAATACAACATCAAGACCATCGCAGCCAGAGTGTCCCTTGCTCAACCCCCACAGGGCCAAAGGGCACCAAGTGCCTTGTGGGAAGGAGGAAGAGATCAGGGAGGGAAGCCAAGGCAAGATCAGGGCCTGTTCCAGTGAGGCTATCCCACCCCACAGTGCCAGCTGATGCCCTATGCCATGTAGGAAGGAACATCTGGCACTGGCTCCTGCTTCTATGGGGATGGTTGTTGTGTGAGCATGTGGTTCTTGGTGTATCTCTAGCTCAGTGTTTCCCAACCTTGGGCCTCCAGCTGTTTTTGGACTACAACTCCCATCATCCCTAGCTAGCAAGACCAGTGGTCAGGGATGATGGGAATTGTAGTTCAAAAACAGCTGGAGGCCCAAGGTTGGGAAACACTGCTCTAGCTGAT
The DNA here is from genome assembly GCF_964270895.1 of Podarcis filfolensis. Lineage (NCBI taxonomy): Eukaryota > Metazoa > Chordata > Lepidosauria > Squamata > Lacertidae > Podarcis > Podarcis filfolensis. The sequence continues at coordinate 20,556,359 of NC_139608.1, read as the reverse complement.
ATAAATCTACTACATAAACCAACTGTGGCGTTCACACAGAGCCCCCGGTGGTTCCACGGACTATTGACCCTGCACCACTACGGCTTATCTCTTCCACTGCCTGCAGCCAGGTTTCCCCGGTAATATATTCAGACTCAGTCAGGTTGTAATGTATTAACAACAATTCCAGTTTATTGTGAATACAAACAAGTTTTTTTTAAAAAAACTTTTTTATTAACAATTTCAACATAACAAAATATCAAAACATATCATATTCATTATTTTTCCCCTCCCCCCACCTCCCCAACGAACCCTCCCTCCCTCCCCCCCAAGACTTCCCTCAGCTCCTCTCTCTGATTTCTCAACACATATTGTTCTCTGCATACTGTAAAATTGTATAAATACTTATATTATCTACCTACTATATTAACCATCAATAAATTTGTGTATGTTTATTCAAAACCTGCCAAGGAGTCCAGTTCATTTTGTTGTCCTTTTAGATAGTTTGTAAAAAGTTCCCATTCTTTTTTTGAAATCACAGTTGTCCTTATCTCGCAGTTTGTATGTCAGTTTAGCCAGTTCTGCATAGTTCATCAATTTTTCTTGCCACTGTTCTTTTGTCGGGGTTTCATCATTCTTCAATCCTTGGGCTATCAAGATTCTTGCCACTGTTGTAGCATACATAAATAAATTCTTTATTTTCCTTGGCAGGTCTTATCCTACAATCCCTAACAAAAATGCTTCTGGGTTTTTTTAACAAATGTCATTTTAAACATTTTCTTCAATTCATTATATATCATTTCCCAAAAAGATTTAATTTCTCTACATTCCCACCACATATGATAAAAACGCAAACAAGTTTTAAATACTTTGAAACACTGTAATTGATTCACTCTCTCTGTCTCTAACTCACTCTGACTCCTATGCCTCCCACCCACAAGAAACCAGCCAAACTAACTGCCAAAACCCCTGTGTTGAGCCTTAAACACAGTTAGGCTCCGCCCCTGGGCTTTCTTATTGATCAGCCTATTAACCCTTTCTCTCTCCCCCCCCCCCAGTACGACGTCTCCATAATGCGTGGGCAAACGCCACACCAAAATACATTTTTCTGGAAGGGAATTCCATGTACAGAAAGGGAGGTGTACTCATGATGGACAGAATAATAAGTCATTGTGTTGTGGAAAAGCTAGGGAATGCGAGGTCATGGGAAGGTATATATCAGGATGTGGGGGCAGAGGAATAAAAGGCAGAGGGGCTATGGAGAGCTTTAAAGGAAATGACAAGGCGTTTCTACCGTATGATCTCATCAGAAATCATATGAAGATGTCGAAAGAGCTATCTTCTTCCAGTCGTTCCGTTCTCCCAACGGAAAGCTAGGTGAATGCAGGAATTAATGCGTACACCATCAGGATTTCTCTTTCGGTGGCAAAATACTGCAGCCACCTTTATAGAAACAACCACAAAGAAATGAATCGACATCACTGGAAGAGAAGCAGGAAGCCTTCACGCTATCACACTAAACCTGATGTATAAAGCACTCAGGGGCACCCAGCAGCAAGGGGTTAATGCAATGCAGTTAGAGTAAACTGCTTGTTCAGATACAAGCATCCTGTTCCAGACAGCTCATCAACACACTAATGGGACTTAAAGCGGTTGATGCCTCTTGCACAGTAACATAATGATGGCTGGACAGCCTGGGAGACCCATTAACTCCCATCCAGGCTTCTAATTCTGTCTCATGATAATGATTTCTTAGGACAACAGCAGTGCATTGGAATTCCATTTCCTTCTGCACCATTGTATTTTAATAAATTCATCAAGGGACAAACTGATGTATATCTATATATGTACCGTGCTGCAGGATCACACAGTTCGTAAAATGCAACCCACCGGATGTTCATCGTTTTGCCGTCAGAGCCCCCAAAGAAAAGATCAAAGTAAAAATCCCCTCTCACATAATGACAGGTTTCCAAAAGGGAAACCTTTGAATGCAAATGGATGGGCAGGGGGAGGAGTTTTGTTTTTTTGTGTGTGTATTTCCCCCCTCCCCCCAAAAAAATCTAGTATAATGTACCTTAGCTGTACTTGAAGGAGAATCTGATCAAAATCTTTTAAGCTAGGGAAAAGAATAGATAATTGTATTGATTTGGAACTGAACTGATCTTTCTGTAAATCAACAGTAGAGAACTCCAAGACCATGGACCTAATTTGGCCGGGCAGGACTCCTAATTTGTCTCACACACAACTGTTTTGGACTGTTTTCTCCAAAAAATGTGCCCACCTGCCCTACACCTGATATCATATGTAACGTCAGGCGGGAGCAGGTGAAGACACAGCCACAAAGGAACAACTGGGAGCCTTAAAATGAACTCCTGATCATGACATGCTACAGGCGCTGGCTCCAGGAGGCTGAGCCACTGTGCACCCCCATAGTTGGAGTCAGGTGCAGGGCGACATCGGGACATCGTGTCAGGGCCCCTCAATGTGCTTCAGAAGATGACGCCTCTGTGAGTGCCAGTCACCCCTGCTGTAGATCCAAATAAGAAACACGACGATGTCCTCAAGTCACATTGTGATTTATTTATTTATTTATTCATTCACTTGGGCTTGTAAACATTGCAATAGTGCGGCCTGATTTCCTGCTTAGAGGCCTCAGTCCAGAGAAGAGACTCTGACATTGCACTCCTAGTGGGGAGCCTCTTCGACTTCTCAGACACCCCTGATCCTTGCGAGCATCCATGTCACAACCGTAAGAAACTTGGCAATGTGATCAGAACAAGGTACAGTGGTACCTCGGCTTAATTCGTTCTGGAGGTCCGTTCTTAACCTGAAGCTGTTCTTAACCTGAAACACCACTTTAGCTAATGGGGCCTCCTGCTGCTGCTGTGCCGCCGCCGTGCAATTTCTGTTCTCATCCTGAAGCAAAGTTCTCATCCTGAAGCAAAGGTACTATTTCTGGGTTAGCAGAGTCTGTAACCTGAAGCATCTGTAACCTGAAGTGTATGTAACCCAAGGTACCACTGTAATGTAAAAACAGAGGATGGGGCAAATTTGTGGGGAAATTTTTCACATAAATTCTGCCTCCATTCCTATTGGAATTCTGTGTCTCGCCCCTTTTATCTGGCAATCTGAAAAGTTTTGTTTTGTTTTGTTTTGTTTTTGCCAGGTGCCCTCCATGGAATATTGCTTCTTAGGGGACACAGAGATTAACAAACGCTCTTCCTTGCTCTCTCTTGCTTTTCTGTAGTCTGTAGATTTGGAAGGTTTTAAGTTGGCAACCAATACAACACCCTACCTCTGGAGCAGCCCTGTTGGATCACAGGCCAGGAGTGCTGACTTTGCAGTGATGTCTATCTGCAGCTGTTATAGAGTTGACTCAAAAGACTGACCCACAGACCTGGGAAACCTCCAAAGTATCAACTATTAGCTCTGAAATAAACCACCGGCGTTGAATGAGCATCGTAGAGCAACAAAATACATATGCTTTGGCCCAAAGAAGCACTGATCAGCACAGACATTCCAGTTAGCTTTATTTCATGCCAGCCTTCTAACATTCATCTGTATGCTCCTAATTAAATGCATATGTTTATTTCCACTTATGGATTATTCACAATGGTCGCCTAATACAGCTGAGCATTTTGCATGTAGTCTGTGTAACCGAGCCCCGTGATTCACTTTGTGCTTAGTGAAGCTCATGGGGAGAAATGTTTTATCTCTTTTCTCTCAGCACAAACCTTCCATCTTGGATTCTTCTGTTTGTTTGCTATTATCCTAAGCTAAACTACCGAGGCTTTTAAAGTCACCAGTTGTGGTCACTGCATTTAAATGAAATGTAGCAACAAAAACAGAACTCTTCCTTTAAAAAAAAAGAAAAAGTAATTTGGAAGACAAGAATGCATTCTGCTTTCTTTGCCCTGCAATGCATAGACAGAATACTAAAAGGAATCATCAAGGATCTAGGAGACAAGTGTCCACACAGCTTCTTTCAATACCCTTCTAAGAGGATCTTCAGCTCCATGAAGATTTTCATCTGAATATTCCCAAGACTAGATTTCAAAGTACTTAAGGTTAAACATTTGTCGCTCTCGGGAAGAACATCTCTATGCGTGTTAAACCTTAAAGAAAAGGCATTCTATCCTGGAGGTATTCAAGGAGATAAAATTGTAATCTGCTTTGAGCCTGTTTGGATAGAAAAGAAGAATATAAATACAGCAGATGAGATTCTATTAATCTATTACCCAATAGCAGAAATAGTCTTCAAATATTTAAGAGGGCACCAGATACAGGATCGGAAGTAATTGTCCACCTTTATCCACCAAGGATAGGAGCTTGTATAGTTGCTCAGAACTTTCGTAGCTAGACTTTAGATAAATTCGTGAAGGGGTTATTTTAAACTACAAAGAGGTTGGTTTAGGCTATTTATTAGGAAAAACCTTTCTCATGGCACTTCTGGATGATTAAAAGACTGTGTTTTCCCCCTTAATCTGTTCCCCTCACAAGCAGGTAATGTGCAGAAGCATTTTCAATGGTGTTGGCAATGAGCAATAAAAAAAAAATACTTTGATGCTCAAATGATGTAACAACAAACACTAAAAGCATGAAAGAGATAAAATCAGCAAGAGTTTTAAGAGCAGAAAGCTGTTGACATTTCAGTAAAGTAAGACAACAACCCTCCCTAATCTATCTCACTAGGATGTGGATTCATCATAAGCTTCCTGCTCTTTTCTTCAAAAAACAGTATTGTGTGATCTTGTACAAACTGTCCCTTAGTGTGTTGATTATGGGCCCTGGCACTCCTTAAAAAGAAGGAGATGAGAATCACCGAAGAACTTCTAAGCAGCAGGATAAATCCTCAAGAGATGCATATGCTCTTCAGACAAAAACGTTTGGCTTCTCAAGGAGGGCAGTGCTTGAAAAGTGGCAGTAGTCGGAGGGCTGAATTTGGCAGGGTGAACTACTGCAGGAGGAAAGTGGGCAACACTGCTAAGCTGCAGAAAATAGAAAAGTCTGGTGAAGGGATGGGCAAATCTGTCCATTTCAGTTTGGATCAGTTTCTCATTTTTCCAAGCTTTAGTGTTGTTCACCACATTTCCACCTCAGTTTACAATTATTGTTGTTGTTGTTGTTGTTGTTGTTGTTATTTATCATTATTTAAAGAGGGAAATTCACCTGCACATATTTGTATGCATTTTTACCTTTTGCATTTTTGTTTTTTCCCTCCTAATTATATTATTCTTACTATTATTACTACTATTACTATTATTATTATCTTTAAAGAGGGAAATTCACCTGCACATATTTGTATGCATTTTTACCTTTTACATTTGTGTTGCAAAGCGATTTTCCCTCCTAGGATGCATGTTTGCATGCTGTTCACTTATGCACGCTTTACCCTGGTGTAAGCAATTTTGTATACCTCACTTGGCTGCAGAACAGCAACTGCAAAATTCAGATGGGCACGAATTTCAAAGGACGCTTTTGTTTCTTGTTTGGGACAGTGCAAGTTAGGCGAGTTCACCTTTGAATGCAAACTGAATCAGATTTCTCCCCTATCCCTAGTTGTAGGATTCTTCACAAATTACTTTTGTCAGAGCACCTTTAGCATAGCACCTTGAGCCACAAGCTCTATTCAGACCTCACTTCAATGGGCATTGCCCATTGCATGATGGGAGGGGGGTGAAGGTGCCCTTGCCAGCTCTGCAGGAGAGAGCCAGATCTATCAATCGAGGCTTCTCATTCAGTTTAGAACCTTGACCACACAGGGTTCCACACCGTGAAGAAAGCCTTCAAGAGCAGAAGTGGCTCCTTGCCACAAACATTTAGTCTCTGACACGTGAAGGTTGACAGAGCCAAGCCATCATGAACTCCATGATGGAAGGAGTAGACTGGCAAGCACACCCAAGGTTTCTATTATTATTATTATTATTATTATTATTATTATTATTATGCTCCAGGGATGTCACTTTAGAGCTGCAAACACAGCGGTTTGACTTCACCTTGGGAGGCATATGCCATTGTTTGCTGTATTACAGTATGTTTGATGTATTACAGTATTTTAATGTTTTTTTGGAAGCCGCCCAGAGTGGCTGGGGAAGCCCAGCCAGATGGGCGGGGTATAAATAAATTATTATTACTATAACTATTACTATTATCTCTCCCTTGACCTGTGGAGGAGGTTGAGCTCAAGAGGATCCTTACGACTGGCTCCAGGGGATCCTCTGTTTTAATAATAATACATTTTATCTATACCCCGCCCTCCCCGGCCAGAGCTGGGCTCAGGGCAGCTAACACCAGTAAAATTACAGTAAAAACATAATGGGGGGGGGAACAATTTAAAATACAGGTTAAAATGGAATTTAAAATGCAGGCTCATTTTAAAAGTAGCCCATAGGTCAAAACCATAGGAGAGGGAAACATAAGGGTCAGACTGAGTCCAAACCAAAGGCCAGGCAGAACAGCTCCATCTTGCAGGCCCTGCAGAAAGATGTCAAGTCCCGCGGGGCCCTAGTCTCTTGTGACAGAGCGTTCCACCAAGTCAGGGCCAGTACTGAAAAGGCCCTGGCCCTAGTTGAGACCAATCTAACCACCTTGCGACTTGGGACCTCCAAAATGTTGTCATTTGTAGACCTTAAGGTGCTCTGTGGGGCATACCAGGAGAGGCGGTCTCGTAGGTACGTGGGTCCTAGGCCGCATAGGGCTTTAAAGGTCAAAACCAGCATCTTAAACCTGACCCTGTACTCCACCGGGAGCCAGAGCAGCTGGTAAAGCACTGGATGAATATGATCCCACGGCAAGGACCCCGTGAGGAGCCTCACCGCGGCATTCTGCACCCACTGGAGTTTCCGGGTCAGCTTCAAGGGCAGCCCCATGTAGAGTGAGTTTTATCAGGGGAACAGGTGGGTTTATGGCTTCTGTGTGAGAATTCATACCACCTCCATTTCTCAATTGTTAGGACAGCCTTGCTGTTCAGCCTCAGCCCCACCCTAGAGAGAGAGAGAGAGAGAGATGGCTGTGCCCTGGTAGGTGAAGTGGAGTTGCTGACATCTTCTCCAAATAGTACTCATCTGGAACATCTTCAGCACCCCAAGCATAATTACTTCCTTTTTGTTTCAGGTGGGTTTGAGAAGGGTCCTCCCTAATATAACCACATAGGACTGAGAAGCAAAACAGCCCAGATATGTTACACCAGCAATAACATAGGTGAAAAAGTGAGTAAAAAGAGATCTATGGCAGTATTAACAGAACAAAACCAGAGACCACAAAAGAGAGAGTGCAAGACAATCCTTCCAGTATCATATATTTTTTAGCTTCTTTGACATAAAAAGTATATTAATACTGGAATTTTCCTGCTCTGATTAATTATTTAACAGCAGTGTTCTTATGTGATTTGCCCAGCTCCTTTTTTTTCTGTCTAAATTGTCTATGAAAACAAACACCATTCAGGCAACAGGGAAAATAAATCACTTAAACAACACACACACACACACACACACACATATTATATATATGCGCCAGCAGAATAATCAGTGGATCTTTAGGACTAAAGAGTGCTAAAATTTAGCTCAGGTTCAACTTGCACATTTATTCTTATTTACAAGAGAACGTCTGGACTATTGCCTGTCGTATGAGCCCAGGTAGGTTGCAACACAACAAAACCACACTAAACCAGCTTATAAAAACATCACATTTTCTTATAAACACCCAGGGAACTACCTGAGTTCCCCACATGCAGCAGCCCCCGAAAGCCTAAGTAAACGGGCAGGTTTTCCCATGGTGCTGAAACAGCAGATGCATTGATGCCAGGGGTGCCCATAGGGAAGGGCGTTCCATAGGCCAGGAACGACTCCCCAAAAAAAAGGCCCAACACAAAAAAGGCCCCATGGTGGAACAATGAGGAGGACCTCCTTTCCACATCTAAGAGTATGGACAGGCTGAAACGGAGAGGCATTTCTTCGGATAGTTGGGTCTCAAGTCATTTAGAGCTTGATAGATTAACCCCTTAAATTTAAGCACCTTAAAATTGCAGCTGGTAACATCCTGGCAGCCCTGTTCTGCTCTAATTGTGGCTTCCAGACTACCTTCATGGAGAGCTCATATGGAGTAGGTTCCAGTAATCCAACTGGGAAGTTACCAAAACAGAGGTCACTGTGACCAAGCTATCTTGGTCCAGGAACGCCCACAGCTGGTGAGCCTGCCATTGTTGGGCAAAGTCATTCCACACCCCTGATGCCACCTGGACCTCAAATGGCAGAAGAGGATGGAAGGATGCCTCTCGACTGCAACGCCATCTAGAACTGGCTGTCTATCCAATTCCAAAGTTTGAAATCCGTTAAAAAGTTGAACCACAGATATGGAAGCAAAAGAGTTGCCTAGATAGCTTTCCAAAAGGGGTGTTTTTTGCCCATTTGTCCACCAGTCATGAAAAATATTGATGCAAGTGGCATATAAGGGGAAAGCAGCAATAAAGTGCCTCATCCTAAAAATTAACATTATTCTGTGACCAGCCTCTAGCTGAGGTAAAAATAAAAATAACAAGAATAGAGAGCAGAAAGCACTTTAACACAAGTGTATAAAAAGGGACAAATCAATGCCAATAAACTGTTTGAGATAGTAATTAATTAATAGTAATTAATTTAAAAAGAAGGGCTTATTGACTTTGGTTGATGAGGGAACTAACCTTTAAGCAAGTCCGACAGGTTGTCTTTACTGCAGGAGTGATTAAAATCTGTAACATTAACACAAGGCCTAAACCTCTTCAACGTGGCCCTGCGGCTGCTTTGATACCTCCCCACCAACACGTTCATCAATATACCAACACTTTATATTGTTTCATTGGTAACATTAAGAGGGGAAATGACTATTACCAACACAATCACAAGGACTCTTGATTAGGCGTTTAGCTATACCATGTTGAATGTTCTCCGTTAACTCATTTCTATCCTGTTTCCCTTATGTTTTTGTGCCATATATGCCATAAGAGACTCAAGTTTTTCCTTCCCCTTAAAAGTCTCTCGCTTGTCAGAGCTCATGAATACATACCAGTGCAAACCAACAAGAGATTTTTTGCTTCCAGTAGGCTATTAAAATCCAATTAAGAGTCTATTAAAGATTAAATAATGTTAGAAGTTTAAATGTTTTCAGTGCTTCTTTGAAAGGGCTCACGAGAACGTTACCCAGAGAGGAGGGCCCCAGTTTGAAAATAAATAGCTGTTATTGGAATCATGTGTGTAACAATGGGAACTTTTGCTAAGCAACAAGCTAACCGGCTCCAGAGATATTCCAACAAAGCAAGCAATTCGGGGGGGGGGAGGGATTTCCTCTCTCCTCCCCTCCCCTCCCCAGCCCACCCCCCAACCGAATTACAAGTGAAGACTCTAAACACCAAAAGCATGTCTATCCCCCAGGAATACACATCATCCTAACAAAAGAGAATAGAACTGCCTTCCTTAGACTGCTGTTTCTGGGCCAACCAGACACAACACATACCACCTTACACTGAGAAGAAGGCTAAAAAAAGAGGGGACTGCAACACTCTTAATTGGTTTAATCCATAAATTAATCAACTAATGCTGTAGTTGATTTATCGCTCCCCAATTCTCCATGCCAGCCCCACAGCCACTACTGGTCTCTTTGTTATTTAATAATACACTGAAACTATTATGTATGCATATACCTAATGAACTGGCAAATGCAACCATAAAATAATTAAAACGCCTTACAGCTGGAGCAAGTTAAAATTCCTATGAGCTGCACTTTAACACAGAGATTTGTTGTTTTCATTATAGTTTATCAAGGTTGGCAAAATGTGTGTGTTTGTGTGTTTTGCTTCTTCTTGTTGTATAATTGTATCCAGTGCTTTTTTCCCCTAGAAAAATAGGTGCCAGTCCTCACCATGAAATTGTTACAGTAAGTGCCACACTTTTTAAGAACAAAAAAAGAGTTGCAGGTAATCCCTTGTGTTCCCTCGGGAAAAAAGCACTGATTGTTTCTTGATTTTCCTCCCAGGAGCTCAAAGTAGTGTACATTGTCTTCCCCTTCCCCTTTTTATTTTCACAACAGCCTTGTGAGGTAAGGGCTAGACTCGGAACTGGTAATTCAGGCACCAAAGTTGTGAAACTGCACATAACTAGAGTATTTTATTTTATTTTTGCTCAGTGTTATTTATCAGGGTTAGCAAACTTTTTGTTTGTTGTGGTATTTTGCTATAAGATTCCAAACTATAAAATGCTGTACTTAAAGCAAGGAAGCCTGGTGGCATCCCTGCCAGCAGCCAAAGGCTTTGCAAGTGTCAATTGGGTGCAGTCTTTCCCTGGGCTAGCTTTGCCTTGAACATGAGGCAGGTGAGACTGCTGCCAGCTGGCAGTGTGTTGTTGTTTTATTATGTGTCAGATTCTGATACACAAAACTCTTCCTCCACCAAATCATGAAATTCTGGCTTTCATGATGTGTTTTCCTGCCTTTGTTTTTCTACATTATCTGCTCTCTTGTTATTTGGAAAATACAACCTATCTACTGCTCCTGTGTTTGGTAACTTTGGTTTTCTTCCCCTTGTTTGTTTGTACCTTTGATTTTTACATTTATTTAAAAACTTTATTATACTAGGTAAAATTGCAAACAAAAATTTTTGTGTTGGGGAAAATCCATTTTAAGATTTTCATGAGGACCTTACTAATTTTCTAAAAATGTAAGTCCCGTTGAACGCAGTGTAACTCACATAGTATGCTATAATTCCAGCTGTGATGTACATAGATACTCTTATAGGTTTATAGATTGCCAGACTGAGCTCCATTTACTGCCTACCTGATATTTCTATGCCTTGGGGGTTATTGGGGTGAAATATACAGAAGTCAGTGGTTGTGTAAACAAAATATATAAAGCAATGAGATACAGTAGACCACAGAGGGGGAAACCTGTGTTCTGTTAAACAAAGAGCTGCTACAAAAATTTTGTTGATGCTATCATTAATTCTGATTTATTTATGTCTTTTAAATACTTGTATTTCTTCCAAATCTTTGGCTGTAGAAAATGAATTACATATTGGCAAAGGGGGAGGGGGATAGTGGATGGCAGACTGTCAGGCTGACTGCTGTTTTGACACATTATCTGTACAACATCTCACTGGAACCAGACACAAGCTTTCTTTTTTCTCATCTGCAAATACTAGCAAAATGACGACAAACAACAACAGGAGGGTCACAGCAGGTCGCAATCTAACATCAAAACCAAAATCAAGTCATATCAATTCCATCCTGATGAGAAGCCTCAGGTTGTAAATGTTTCAAGAAAAGCAAACAAAATGGACTGGGTATTGGAACCAGGGCTGCCACAGTTTTCACAAGGCTGGAATGCCTTTCTGCCATGTTAGTCCAGGACTTCATAACAACTTCATCGAGCTCATTGCAACTTTGGTAATACTTTTATCCGGGAGTTTCATCCAATCCAAACCGTTATAATCCGTGTTGGCTGGATTTGCCCAGGCACGTAATACAAAAGAATTCAACCAAACGTTGCGATGTGTTTCAGCTCAACATTCAAAACATCGAAAATACAAACATGCAAAATACACAACATGCCAATGAACACAGAAATGGTAAAAACTGATTAGCAAGCACAGAATAAATTCAATATTACAAAAAGAAAAACGAAAACCCGCCAATCTAGCCTAATGTACAAAAAATACATCACAAAACAAGAGTTCACCATCAATATAGTTCCTGGTACTGGTCTTGTGGCACCCTAAGGAGTCTGGCTTAAATATGGTTCAGAGGGGAGGGATAGATGACTTTGAGCCTGCACCCACATCCTTACTCCAGAGGAGGCTGACAGCAGTGACAGTAAATCTCTTCTCCAGCCTCCTGGAAGTAACAACTGCTGACACCAGTCTTATTGCACTTCCTAGTAAGCCAGCCATGTCCTTCCCCAGCAAGCAGTTCCATTCCACACCCCAAAGTTAACCACAGAGCCTAGGACTTGCCGATCAGAAGGTCGGCGGTTCGAATCCCCCTGACGGGGTGAGCTCCCGTTGCTCGGTCCCTGCTCCTGCCAACGTAGCAGTTCAAAAGCACGTCAAAGTTCAAGTAGATAAATAGGTACTGCTCCGGCGGGAAGGTAAACGGTGTTTCCGTGCGCTGCTCTGGTTCTCCAGAAGCGGCTTAGTCATGCTGGCCACATGACCCGGAAGCTGTACACCGGCTCCCTCGGCCAATAAAGCGAGATGAGCGCCACAACCCCAGAGTCGGTCACGACTGGACCTAATGGTCAGGGGTCCCTTTACCTTTCTAATGCTCAACATTCCATAGCTATGGAGAATCCTCAATTCTCATTGCACTGTGTTTTTGTCCCCTAAGGTTTGCTTTTATGGGGGGGGGGCGAGGCTGGTACTACTGCAAAACTTGGGATTCCCACGTACATACTTATATCTCCCTGTTGTTGTTTACTGACCAAACTCAGCCACTTGAGTTTGCATTTAGAGGAAATGTTAGAGGTGTAGAAGATCAACACTTGAGATTGGAGAACAGTACTGTTGAAGCTTCTGAATTGGCTAGGCCTGGTATATTTAGCAGGAACTGAGCCTTACCACATATAGTGTTTACTGGCAATTGCAGGCCCTTTAACTTGAATGAGCTAAATTTGATAGTCAGCATTGCACTCATTAAGAAAGATTTCTAGGGCCGAGTTCACAAACAGCAAAGAGAACGTTATAATAATATTTTACTAGCTGTAACCTGTGTTTTATTTTATGGTTAGGAACAGTATAGGAAACATATGTGTAAACACTGCTTGCTCTACAAGATGCATTCCATCAACAACCATGGAAACATTTAACATTTGTAGCTGGTAATGAAAACTGAAATTAGAATAACAGATTTACAGATGTGTGTTTGTAAAGGCTTAATCATTAGCAGTTTTGAAAGTGTTTAATGTGCAGCATGACAATGCAAGACATTTCATCTTAACAAAATGAGAAAACAAGGTCAAGATGTTTAAAAGGAGGCCTGAGAAGTAATTACTTTTTATTAAAGTGCAATTGATTTTTATAGAAAACACACATGCATAATCAAAAGAATGCAAGACCTTACACAGACACACATACCTGCCAGTGAATGCAAAAAAAGTGGGGTTTTCAAATGTTTACATTTCATCCCGTTTGTTTGTAGAGACGAATTTCTGCCTATCTCCACTTCAAGTCCTTAGACCTGCAATTTGCATCTGCTATGATGTTTGTAGACCATTTCATGAAAATCAATGAAATGTCTCCTGCAAAGTATAAAACAGGATATTCCTGCTAAAGTATCATGAACAGAGCTGTGGCTCAGTGATGGAACACATGTTTAGCTGCACAAGGTGCTGGGTTCAGTCTCTGGCATCTCTAGGTAGGAAAAAGCTCCTCTCTGAAAACCCGCACAGCTGCTGCCAGTTAGTGCAGACACTAATGAGCCAAATGGACCTGCAACCTGACTTTGGCTGCATTCCGATAGCACTTTATTCCATTTCCCCCATGTTTCCTTACTTGTGCTTTATGTGATCTTTCACACAATGCAAAAGCCACTTCTAGAAACCGAGTGGAATCCAGCCCAATCTTAGTGCTCATTTCCATGTTAATTGCTTCCAGAAGAAAATACATTTGCAACCTTAGCATGGCATGGTGGTATATCAATCAAAAAGCCAAAGTTCCATAATGCAACAGGTGATGCATTGCAAAAGGAATGTTAGAAACAGAATGGAAGAGCTTGCACCACAGCTAGGAAACCTAGCACAATAATCCCCATGTCTGAATGCACCCAGAGGATGAATCAGCTTCCTGCATGGAACCAGTGCAGTCGTTCTTAATCAGTATAAAAAGAGTGACCGACTCTGGGGTTGTGGCGCTCATCTCGCTTTATTGGCCGAGGGAGCCAGCGTACAGCTTCCGGGTCATGTGGCCAGCATGACTAAGCCGCTTCTGGTGAACCAGAGCAGCGCACAGAAACGCCATTTACCTTCCCGCCAGAGTGGTACCTATTTATCTACTTGCATTTTGACATGCTTTTGAACTGCTAGGTTGGCAGGAGCAGGGACCAAGCAACGGGAACTCACCCCATTGCGGGGATTCGAACCACTGACCTTCTGATCGGCAAGTCCTAGGCTCTGTGGTTTAACCCACAGTGCCACTCGCGTCCACATTAATTGTTAATCAGTATATCAGGACAATTAATGTGAACGCCTGTTAGTTCCTCTGCTATAAATTGTTTTATTTATTTATTACATTTATATACCACCTTTATCTTCCAAGGATCTCAAGGTGGTGTCCATGCTTCTCCTCCTCCCCATTTCATCCTCACAACAACCCAATATTAGGGACTGGACTGAGGAGGAATGGCGGAGACCACCCTCCCCTCCTCCTTCCCAGAGAAGAGGGAGACAGTATAGATTTAGAACAGTGGTTTGCAGAAGGTCACAGTTCAGAGGCTGCAGAGGGGAGAAGCTGGGAAATTTTGGGAGAGGAGCAGCAGGAAGAAGAATCACCAGGGGAGAGACACCTAACAGACTCAGTGTCTTTGGAAAGCATTCCAGACCCCCTCTCCCAGAACCCGGCAGGCATTGAAAGTAGGAAAACAGAAAGCTCAGAGGCAGAAAGCACAGATCAGCCGACACAGGGATGACATATAATAGGAGAGACGGATGGGGTGGGACTTTACTCAGATCAACGCAATTATCCAAGAGAGACGGCATTTCTATGTCTCTCTGTGTGAATATTCAATAAAAGACTTGGTAAGAACTCTTCTTGTTTATCTGCTTCTTGGCTGCCCACCGTGGGAGACATAGGATTCCCTGACACCCTGTGAGGTAGGTTAAGTTAAGAGATAGCAGCTGGCCCAAGGTTGCCCCCTGAGATTCATGGCTGAGTGGGAGATTCGAACCCTGTTCTCCCAGGTCCTAGTCCAGCACTCTGCACCACACTTGGCTCTGTAGGAGACCCGAGCATCCTACAGTATGTGGCAGCACTCCAATGCAGTCAGTTCTAAACACTTAGAGGCACTTGGAAGATGAGCGAAGCTTTCGAGGACTAGGGAGAGAAAAGCGAGTCAGCCTTTAAAAAGTGTGATTGCCTTTCAACAAAGTGTGGGCTTTAATTATTTATTTAAACTATTTATATCCCAACTCCCCAGTACAAATGCTTTCAGGGGTGATGCCCTGGACCTGGCCTCCTGGCGGCTGCATCATAGTACCAAGAAAAGTGGCAAGGTCAGTGTGGTTTGCATGCAGTAGCGAGAGTACTAAATTAGTTCCATTGGCGCACAACACTGATCTCAGCACCACCCTGACCCCTCACCAGACCAGGTCCACAGCACCACCCCTCTACACTAGTCACTTCTGGCAGCTAACAAAATGAAAGATTCTCCCCCACCCCTTTTACTCTCCCCCTCCTGAAAAACACCTCTGTAGTGAGGCCGGAGGCTCACCCAGTGAGCTACATAGCTGAATAAAGATTTGAACCTCATAGAGATGGGAGAGGAATCCATGAATGTACCAAATTCACTCTTCTTGAACCAGTATATGAACCAGGATGGAGCTATTCTTCCAAAATCACACTCTCTGAATTTTGTAATGTAATTCTCCAACAATCAAAATGTAAAAAAATAATAATAATCATATACTGAGAAAACATACCAAATGGCACTATAATAAGGGAAACTGCTGGTAAAAATGCACATATTAAGCAAAATTCTATACCAAAAAAAGTTTACTTGTTTATGGGAAATGTTCACAAGATTATGGACAACTTTTCATTTGAACTTTCATTTGAACTTAAAATCCGTTTTTCAAATGGATGCGGAAATGGGGCAAACTGAACTTTAGATTGGAAGAATGAAATCTTGCCAGTTGGAGAGATGGAAAGAGGTCAAGAGAAAGCTATAAGCAGGGGGGGGACAAGTCTGCCAATTTCACTTCTCATTTTTCCATCGTCAAATTCAGTTCTCCAGATTTCTGCCACAATTTACAATTTATTTATTGTTAAATATTCGTGGAAATTTTTCAGTGTTTCAGGGTGAAATTCCCCCAATGAACATAATAATAATTTTATTATTTATACCTCACCGATCTTGCTGAGTTGCCCGAGCCACATAAGCAGTTTGACAAATATATGCAATAAATTTCCCCTAACGTAATGCATTTCCTACATTATTTTCACTATTATATGCATTTTTAGGTACATTTTCCCCTAGTATATGAATTTTTGTGCACATTACTTGGGTGGAGAACCGCCCTGCAAAGCTCAGAGAAGTGTGGATTTCAAAGGATGTCTGTGCTTCAGTTTGCGTATTGTTTCGAAAAGTGAGAATTTGGTAGATTCATCTATAAATAGGAACTGAATTCAATTTATCCCCCCTCCCTAGCTGAAAGTACTTTGTGTTACATGCTCTCTCTGGGCATCTGATGAAGCAGATTTCATTCCTGTTGCTTCCCTCTCCTTACCAGTATATTTCCCTGTAAAGGGAATGTTACAAATGAGCAGCATCCCCTGAAGTCTCCTGGCGCTCCTTCTGTCTTGCTTTTAAAAGAACCCCAAATCCAGGTCGCACTGCCTCTGGAACTTTCCAAGTCGCTGAGGAAATGGAAAACAGGCAACAATTCCCAGATATAAATATGACAAGCAGTTTCAAAGTTAGTGACGTGATTATTTCACACCCAGCACCATCTAAGACTAGGCCGATCTCCTCACAACAAACAGCAGATTTTAAATCTACTAAAAATGCCTTTCCAAAAATAGACAATGGCATTTTTGTGAAGCTAAGAATAGTGCTCTTTGTGGTTCGAAATGAGAAGGATATTAGATCAAGATCACAGTTCCTAGATAGGAGTTAGCATGCTGAGGAACATTCTGAAACTCACACTATCAGCCTTCAGTGTCCGTCACAGTAATTCACATCAATCACCAGTCAACGGATCATTGAAAAGATCCGTGAAGTTTATACTTTTCCTATGCCAGCTTAACTCAAGAAAACCTCAAAAAATGAAGTATTGCTGCACTCAGCCTTGGACTTTCTCAAGTCTCTATCAGAAGGAACATATGGAGCTGCCTCACGCTGAGTCAGAACATTGGTCCATCTAGCACAGTACTGTCTTCACTGACCGGCAGCCACTGTCCAATGTCTCAGGCAGCAGTCTCTCCCAACCCTGCCTGTAGATGCTGTGGATTGGGGTTTCCCAAACTTGGGTCTCCAGCTGTTTTTGGATTACAGCTCCCATCGTCCCTGACCACTGGTCCTGCTTAGCTAGGGATGGTGAGAGTTGTGGTCCAAAAACAGCTGGAGACCCAAGTTTGGGAGACCCTGCTGTGGACTGAGCCCGAGACCTTCTGCACCCAAGCTAGATACTCTACCACTAAGCACTTGCACATGCTTCTTTGTGAATCCATCCTATGGATTTGGGGGGCAGATAATCAAGAGGGTGTTTCCAGAAGATGCAGGAAATTGCAGGATGCAGGATGCAGAGATAAGATAGACAGATTAGATAGATAGATAGATAGATAGATAGATGATAGATGATAGATAGATAGATAGATAGATAGATAGATAGATAGATATAGATTGTAAGTAGATAGATAGATAGATGATAGATAGATAGATAGATAGATGATAGATAGATAGATAGATAGATAGATAGATAGATAGATAGATGATAGATAGATAGATAGATGATGATGATAGATAGATAGATAGATGATAGATAGATGATAGATAGATGATAGATAGATGATAGATAGATGATAGATAGATAGATGATAGATAGATAGATGATAGATAGATAGATAGATGATAGATAGATAGATGATAGATGATAGATGATAGATGATAGATAGATAGATAGATAGATAGATAGATAGATAGATGATAGATAGATAGATAGATAGATGATAGATAGATAGATAGATAGATTAGATAGATAGATATAAATAGACAGACAGTTGGTTGGTTGGTTGGTTGGTAGGTAGGTAGATAGATGATAGATAGATAGATAGATAGATAGATAGATAGATAGATGATAGATAGATAGATAGATAGATAGATAGATAGATAGGTGATAGATAGATACTGACATTATGCAGAATATGTGGTAATGCTAAAAGTTTTTTTTAAGACATAGGCACTGCATAAATGAGTAGACCTTAAGTGTTCAGTGACTGTTTGCCAGCAGAAGCACCAAATGAAGATAAGGGCCTACAACTAAGTGCTTTTACGTGGAGAACAATGTACCCTCCAGCCTCTACCACCTATGATACAAGACTGCTTTTTATTGATTAGGTTGTACAGGATTGCTCTCTGATCGTAGTCACTGATATTAAAAAATACATGTTATGGAAGAGTTACAACTAAAGATATATAGGATGTTATTGTACAGATTCACTGACATTTAGGGACCCGACACCAGCAAATCTTCTTTTGCCTCATGGTTGTTTTGTTTGAATGACGAGCTGAGCTCACAGAGCTGTTACATCCATCTTTTATACAACCAGACACCTTAGCATAATTTGTCCCAGTGAAAGTTGGAACTGTGGATGGAAATAAGAGCTATCAAATGCCTTGGTCAGATGTGAAATGAAGCAGAAGACAACAACAGATCAGCGTCTCCCATTGCCATCCCTTTTCTCCCAAAGTGAGGGGGGAAGGGTAATATGTGTCACGTGCTTTAGTGAAATGTATACTTACAAAGATCATTTTGATATCTAGAACCTTATTTCTTCTCCAGTGCAAAGCTATATACAGCATAAGCTGCTCGAGCGTCTGAAAAGAGAACAGATTTGTATATGCACCTTAAAAAAAATAAAAATGATCATGCAGACTCTCTTGAATTTAGGCTTATAGCATTTACACAATAATTCAATCTAATTGTGTGAGCAAGCTGAAAAACTGCTGTCTCTCTGATGGTTTACGGAGCAAAATAGCTGGCTGTGAAGCCTTCCTTGGTGACATCTAATGCTTCAGGTTTTTAAAAATATTGTATAAAGGCTGAGATTTATTTCCTAAGATGTTTCATTAATGGTTGTGGCAGGCAGCTGGCCTGAGGTTTGACACACAATAAAATCCATGTCAAGAATATTAAAGATAGTGCAAAAGATAACTATGAATTTACATTCAAACAGGCTTTTGACAAAGCCATTGCAACAGGCTCCTAATCAGGTCTTGAGACCTTGCGTGCCCTCTCTTTAAACCCGTGATCTTGAAAAGGAGCTTTAAATTGGAAATTATTACACATTAAAACCTCAACATGGGCTGGATCGAAGTGGATCGATATCTTGCCGAGCACAATAAATCAGCTTTCTGCTCTGCGGTTACTGTTTGCTGAACATATTTAAATTTTCTTGTAACAAATTAATTCCAACATTTTCTCTTGATTGAATTAGGGCAAGTGTTGGAGCTGTCACAAGTATTTCACTGCTTCAGGGAGACAAATTGCTCGTCTGGACATGGGTAACAAGCCAAAGTGTTGAGTCCCTGATAATCTTTCCACTAATTCTCCATTACAGCAAAATGAAGCCATAAATCACCATGACAGCTGATCGATGTAAACATTGTTTCCGCCATGATTGCCAGAGCTCCCTGCGGAGTTACTGTCCGCTTACAATTCGCTGAAATTACTCCCAGTGCAGCCTCCCTGGAAACTAAGTGAGCCTTAGAACCAAAGTCACTCCTGTCTAAAAAGTAACCATCTCATTTCAGATCTCAGCCTCACTTACAAAATAGCAAATATTAATCAAAATGCCCTATTTAGCTACAGGCGAGGTAATCTTTTAAAGCTAAGAAGTATTCCTCGGGCAATCATTCTTGCTGCACGGGGAAAAAAATGAAATTTTAAACTCCTATTTTATAAAATATATTTGTGGAAATGTAACAGTGTCAGCTTCAAGTACTGTCATTTTCTTTTAGCTAACTAGTGGCAACTTGGATGAAATTACTTGACCCTTTATCGAGTTCTACTAATGTGTTCTAAAAAAGAAATTAAACCACCTTCTGCCTTGCCCTGTGGCAGCTATCCATGCACATTTAATTCTAGAAAAGATGCATTAAGTAGTTCTCTACAGAACTGTTTCACATACGGACCCTGGCGTGCAGGTGATCCGTCTGCATAATGCCACACTTCTTCGGGTGTCTTCCAATGTTTTAGCAAACAAGGGAGAGCATGTAGCATTGTCCTTGTGGCGCCGGAATGGGGATTAAAAATAGAAGCCATCTGAATTAAATAGTTAACGTTTTTTCCTAAATGGTCAAGACAGTAATGGAAAGAGAATTTAGCAAGGAGTCAGAATTCTAGTTAAAATGAAAAACACTTTGAAAGCATAGAATTCTACAGGGCAAATCTTAGGTTCACAGCAGTAGATGAATATTCAGCCTATGCAACAAGTTCTTGACAATTGGTGCTTGCTTTTCAAACAAGACGCTACTAAAATGTTTGGAACTGATACATTGATTTTTTTTTTTCCTTAACAAAGCAGGGTTGCCAAAGAGAAATAAAATATTAATTTTTGTATCTGCTATGGGAACACACGAAATGCAGGATGACACCTTGATTGATTGCACTTCAAGCTTCTTTATTATTTGGAGGATTTGCTCTTATGTGGGGGGAGATGTTTATAATAATAGTTGCATTTCCAGTTTTGCAGAAACAAAAATTCCACAAGCATTGGAGGCAGTATTCTTCATGTTTAATATCCCTGCTTTTCTGTTGAGGAAGACCCAGAGTAACCCTGAGAATGGGAGGAAGAGTTCTAGAAATGACTCAGACATGACTAAAGACCTTTCAGACGCCATAGAGCCATCTGCTTAATGGTTGGCATTAAGCTAGAAACTGTACGGTGCAGATTGCAACTAACACACTGCTTCCTGCGCACATAGCATGTAGCACATGTTGGCACATCAACCCAAACTTCTCCATATACCATTCCAACTGTGCATATGTCAAAGTTTAGAATATCTGTGGACAATCACCCCAGTCCAGCAGCATCAAGGTTCACATCAACGCTCTGACTTTCCTGCAAAGGCCCTAGTATGCACATGGCATTTTCTGCCCAGTGATGGTGTACATGAAGCATTTCCTGTCATTGAAGGGAATGGATCAATGATCGCTCAATGCAGCCCCAAGTTCTGACCAGCAACTGGGCCAGCAAACCTTTCAGCCTGTGCAGCTGCAGAACTGAGAAACACTTAACAACGCTGAGATTTGTCCTAACAATAATAATAACAACAACAACAATAAATTTTATTTATACCCCGCCCTCCCCAGCCAAGACCGAGCTCAGCGTGGCTAACACCAGGTATAAAAACAATTGATTAAAATACAACTTAAAAACAAGATTAAAATACAGTGGTACCTCTGGTTAAGAACTTAATTCATTCTGGAGGTCTGTTCTTAACCTGAAACTGTTCTTAACCTGAAGCACCACTTTAGCTAATGGGGCCTCCCGCTGCCGCCGGAGCACGATTTCTGTTCTCATCTTGAAGCAAAGTTCTTAACCTGAGGTACTATTTCTGCGTTAGCGGAGTCTGTAACCTGAAGCGTATGTAACCCAAGGTACCACTGTACAACATTAAAATGCAGCCTCTTTTCAGTAGAAACTCAAATCAAAAACTTTTTGGGGATGAAAACGTCAAATCTTCACCAAGGCCAGCTATCCAGACTGGTCCTGCGTGGGCCAGAAAAAAAGGCAAGGATGTCCCCAAATAGGAGTTCCATTACAGAAGGAGAAAGGAAAAAGGAAAGAGGGGAAGGGGATCAAGTTGATTCCAGGCCAAAGGCCAGGCAGAAAAACTCTGTCTTACAGGCCCTGCAGTAAGAAATCAGATCCTGCAGCGGCAGAGGCAGCTGCGCCGGCTTTGCATATTCAGCCTTCATAAAGGAGTGTCCCAACCATGCAAATAGCTGTGCCCGCCTTGTTCTTCAAAAAGAGAGGATGGGGGGGGCATGTCCATTGTCGGAAGACCATATTAGGCCTCATTCACATTCCTGGGAGATGTATCGTGGGAGATGTAGTTTGTTAAGCGTACTGAGTGTTGGAAGGAGGCACCTATTCCCCTCAAGCAGCAACAATTCCCAAGGCGGTTTAACAATCAAACCCTCTTCCCAGTGAACTCTGGGAATTGTAGCTGTGTGAGGAGAACTGGTGTCTCTTTACCGCTGTCAGGACTCTTAACAAACTACAGCTCCCAGAATTCTTTGGGGAAAGCCATGACTGTTTAAAGTACAGTCATACCTCGGGATGAATACGCTTCAGCTTAAATATTTTTGGGTTGCGCTCCGCGGCGACCCGGAAGTAACGGAGCACGTTACTTCCAGGTTTCGCCGCTCGCGCATGCACAGACACTCAAAATGACATCACGCGCATGTGCGGAAGCGGCGAAACACGACCCAAGCGCACACAGACGCGCAATCGCGTCTTACGTTCGCTTCAGGATGAGAACGGGGCTCCGGAACGGATCCTGTTCGCATCCAGAGGTACCACTGTAGTATTTTAGTGCTTTAGCTGTGTGGTGTGAATGTGGCAACTCATCTCCCCAGTGTCCCCCCAGTCCTCCAGAGCAGATATGGGAAGCTCACAAGGCCCCCCAGGGAGAGGAAAGGGGACATTCTGTTGCACAAATGGAAATCCTTGTGCAAATGGACTACTTCATTGGATACCACCCAAGGTTTTTGTAATTTTAAGTTTCTTGGTATATCACCCTAAAGTCTTTGGGGGGGGGGCAAGGGCAGTTTAAACATTTTAAAGTGAATAACTAAATTGCCTATCCAGGAGGCTAGTGTTATGAGGATAAAGTGGCAGGTGGGAAGGAAATATCTGTATCCATCTTAGTTCTTTGAAGGAAGAGTGGCCTTTTATACATATAAATGGTCAATATCATTTATGATATTGCCTTCTAGGAATTCTTCATTTCTGCCTTTGGGTGGGGGGGAATTATCAAACTGTCAAATATGCTGTTAGAAACAAAAGCCTTATGTGCCTGGTTTTAAAATCCCTCCAATAAATTAATAAACACAAAACAATGAACAGGTTTTTCAGTTATTGTGGATGTTCCTATATATCACCTGCCGTCTAGCCACAAATGTACGAAGGTGTTTTGGAAAGTAATGGCAGCTTTCAGCACCAAAAGTGGGCAGCCGTTTTGCCATTACGTTCTGAAACACCCTCATAATAATGAAACATAATGACATATTCTTTTATTCCAGGTGCCTTAAATACCACCGGTTTGACAGGTGCCTTTGTCACTAAATTTGGGGCCAAGTAAACAAAGGTATGTGTTACCAGGAATTAAGATGAAAACAATAAAGTTAATAAGGCAAATGTTTTTAAAGGGAAGCACTTCCTATGCGTGAGAGAAAATTCTCCTGAGAAACGGACAATCAACCCTTAACAGAAGTATTGGGTGGGAGGGAGGTAACAGTCACACACAAAAAACCTTCAAGTCGCACCTCTGCAGTTTTAGCCACACATTTTATGAGTTCATCAGAGTATTGGAACCGAAAGGGGAAATGGTTAAAATGCATTCATCAATGTCTGTCTCAAAGTTGGCTTCAACCAGTCATGAGTTCAGATCAATGAGTAATCATTACAGAAGAGAGAAAGATGTTAGAGGTGACTATACAAAGATAAAAGAAACCAATGTGTAATGATAAATCATAACATTTTTAGTTTTGACTTTGGAGAAGGGGTTGAGTGAATATATTTTTGTCTCTTGATTCTCTGCTACATGCTGCAAGTTTCCCTAAAAGAGCATATATTATAATTGACATACACTCAACCGAGTTCCTAATTTGGACTAATTGAAACTCAACAACCCTTTACAAAGTACAATATTTTTTATCAAATAGGATCGATTTTCTTCATTCCGAATCTTTAGACATATTCATAATGAAAGCAGCCAAAGTCTGTTTTGTGTTAATCTGTGTTGTTTTTAAGATTTGCTTTTGATTGCCCTAATATTGGTCACATAAATATATTTTATGGTGATTTACATGAAAAAATCCCTACAAGAACTTCACTTACCATTTTATTGCCTGATTTCTTGTAGAAAATTGTTTGCAGCTAATCTGTCACTGCAGTTGTATGGAACGCACAATTAAACAAAGGGTTTTATATTTGTTCAACTCTGTTTAAAAATGACACAATATCTTTTTCCAAAATAAATCCTTTAATAAATATATTTTTCTTCCATCCTGTAGCTTTTCTTCTTTTTCTCTGTTATTGGTGAGTTTGATGTTTTCCCCCCTCTAAGGAGGTCAGCAATATGGAAACATAAAGGCCAATTTAATTTGTGCATCTGTGGCTGCCAAGTATTTTAATTCAGACAGCTGTGACTGAAGAGTTAATATTTTACTTGTCAAAATCCTAAAGAAGGCCAGTGAATCACTCTAATCCTCATTAAGAGGCTTTCCCCTAGTAGCACCCTAATTCAAAATAATGAAAGTAGAGACTGAGTGCGATTCTAATACCAGTTGAGACCTATCTTTTAATATTTCTCCAGTGATGGATTAGGGATCGGGGAAATTCATCTCAGATCATAGAGACTAATTTAATAAGGGATCATTCCAAGAGTATTGCATTTTATAATAATGTCATTTAATGTGTCGTCTTCCATTTTTACTGTCCCATATGTATGCTTACATGATGGTGCCATAGGGATAAACTTGGAAAGAACCAGAATCATTTCAGGTTTTAGGTCCTTCATAACTAGCAAGTTTATCAATGATATCATCTAATAGCGGCTCCATTATTACAAAGTGCTTAAAAAAAAATAGCGGGGGGGGGGGAGCAGGGAGAAAGGAAAGAATGGTAAAATAAACATAATCAGCTTTTCACATGATTGAAAACATTGCGGGGGGCTGTTTAAAAGCAGACTTAAATCAGATTGCACGGAAAGCTACAATATTGATATATTGATATAATGTGAAGAATGCAATAAAACCTTGTTGCGTAAAAACACGCGATTAGGAGCATTTAAAATGCATTGCCAGGTTTTTTTCTGATTCAACAGTATGTGCCCTAGAACATTGCAGTGGCTGGAAGTAAAGGATTCCGACCACTTAAGTGGAGGCAGGAAACCAGCCAGCCAACGGTATGCAAAGAAAATCCCATGGAGTTCAACAGTGAGATTTGGGCATGTTCTTGACTCTCTCACTGAAACGAACGAGGCTTAAAAGCAGACTAGCTACGTCTCTGCACTGAGACATGGGCTTGTGACAACTCAGAACATGAGCAAAATGGTCCCTGTTCTAGCTCCTCTTTTTCTTGCTTGACGGCTTATTTACCATCAGTGCCAGGCATTTGGCTTTCCTCAGGAGACAAATGGACAGAATCCTAACATATGTTCAGCCATTTTAATTTTATGGTGGCACATAATATTCTGGTTACACTTAGTTATGCAGCAGACCCCCCGCCCTTACCGCCAAGCACTCCCCTGAACGTAAAACCATTGGCGACTACAATATCAACACTTAAAGCACTCGGGGGCTGCGGAAACATGCCCACATAAATGTCAATACATTATTATTGGTCATAACTCCTGTGGCGGCTCCACAAGCTCTGCTTAATCACAATTACGTTTTATGAAGCCTCCAGGACAACTGGCCTACTAATAAGTATTTCTTTTCCAAAGTCATTCTCGGGTGAAGGCATTTCTTACCAGAGAGCAACTCAACGGCATTTCGTGTAGTGTAAAACTGATGTAAATTCAAATTAACCATTTGAACAATAACACACCAAACGCAAAACCAGGCTTTGCTTTGAAATCTTGAATGCCTTTTTGATGCATCCTGTTGTGTTTTTCCAATGGTTATTTGTTGATTTTCCAAGCATCTCTCTTTTCAGGTACCATTCTTTAGACTCTTTCCCAACATGTGCATTGCCTGCTTGTTTATCTTTTTTATTATTATTATTTAACACCCTAAATGCATATACATAGGCACAGTTGGCTTTAACAGAGTATGTACCATAACTTCAGTCCATTTTAATCGCATCGGCAGGTTTCTCCACAACCTATTGTGACTTGCACTTCCATTGTCTGAAATCCAAAAGTTTTCTCACTTTCACCCGTAGAAACTTGAAATGTTATTTTCCATGACCATTTGTCTTTCTTTACAATTACTCATTGTATAGATCTTCCTCCATATTTCCAAAAGCAAGTTTGGTGGGTGTTTGTTGATTCTACTATTTTATATTGTGTTTTGATTGATTCGTTGTATTTATGAAACTCACATTGTATTAATATGTTGTCCCCTCCTTTGGAGGCCTTTGGTATATAAATGAACCATAACATGACACTTACTGGGTCAAATTCCAAGGCTCCCTCCAGTGAAAGGTGCCTTCCTCCATCAGAAGATATTCTCCCATGGAAGGAAGGGAAGCTTTGGATCCAACACAATATTTACCTACCGCTATAGGATGCGCAAAGCCCGACAATATGATCTCAATCATCCTTACGACAACCCAGTAGAGCAAATCAGTATTGCTGTCGTCATATTGCCAGTAATCTGAGACTGAGAGATAATGGCTTTCTAGAGCAGGGGCAGGCTTTGGTAATCTTTGGTCATATGGCACACTGAGCAAGGCCAAAAAATGGCACCCCCAAAGGGATCTTCTCAATTATGGATCTTCTCAATTTTGCTCCTCCTCAGCTCAGTGCCCCGAGCAAGGGAACCATCCCCATTGCCCTAAATCTGGCACTGTCTTAAGGCCACGTAATGAACTCATGTCTCAGGCAAGTTGAACCTGGACTTTACTGATCGAGACTAAGCTCAGTCTCTAAACTACCAGACTATACCATACTATAGGCATGTCCATGGGGAATTTAAACTCTGATGCAGCAGGGAGGCCATCCTCTCGCACCCTTCGCCAGATCTCCCGCCCTCCTCACCCTCTTTTTTCTGCTTTGATGCATTACGACCTTGCTATGGACTAATGTCGGTCGCCATATTGTTGGGAGCGGGCTGGAATTCTCCCACTTGGCAAATTGGCTCCACCATTTGGTTTTTGCCTACCTCGTACCACTCGTCACAACTTTGTGAGGTTAGGCTTTGAGTAAGCCTTTGTTTGGTTAGAGGGGAGGTTGTAGCCTCCGCCTGCCCCTCCTCATCAAGGGTATCCCCTATTGGTGGTTTACCCCTAGTTGGACTCCCAGCAGATGGGCAGGATTAGAGATATAGTCCAGTTTCACCCAATGCCTGAGCCAAACCACTCACATCTGTAACCAATAAAGTTGTGGCCTGTTTGAACCCATGAACCAAAATCTGCTTGCTCGTGTGCTTTATTTATCCACTAGGGGACCGCAGGTCACAGGGCTTTGGTATACAACTTATATTCAGAGCCATTTTGTTAAACTACAAAGGAAAAAAATGTGAATATTAATATACCGCAGCAATTATCACTTCCAATTTTGCAATACAAAAATAGTGAAACAATACGTGGGGAGGAATGCTACATGCGTCGAAAACGTTTTTAAAAAATATTTCACCACCTTCAATTCTACCACCTCTCTTTTTTTCCACCCGTAACAATGTAATTATGTCACTTTGCTTACAAAACTGTGCCTTCAGTGTGGACAGCACAATTGGTCACACGTCCTTTTAATGATTCTTTGCAGCAGAATCTTGGAAACGCTACTGCCAGAAATGCGAACAGAACTTTCAGCCAAACATCCCATGCACCAAGACTTTGTGACTTCTGCCAGATCAACTTTTGAGTGAGTCCAGAGCTATGGCGGAAGTGGGGGTGGGAAGGTTACTCAGCCAGCAGGAGCGACAGATGACAGGAAACCTAGGAAGCTGAATAGGAGAGTGAGTGCAATAGAGTCTTCGAAGCTAAAGAGTAAGAAACATTGCAAAGTTTATGATTTAACTATAATTGATCTCCCAGGTGTCTCAGCTTTTTAAAGAAGAAAAAAAGCCAGAATATTACTTTTTTCTCCTTTGGGCAATTGTTATGTGTAGGTACGTCCCTTATAGATTTCTAAGCCTATAAGCTGGAACTAAAAAATGGATCTCTTCACTGAAATCACTATAGGAACCTGAAAATCTGCAGCTTTACAGAGACAAGGACACCTGGAGGGTAAAGCTAAAAGGACGTATTAAGGAGCCTTGGAAGAGAGGCGATGATTTCTAACTGCTTGTGGAAGAGACTGGGAGCGAAATGTCTTGGGTTCTCTCCCTGGAATGAGTGAAAATTCATTTAAATCCTTCCCTGAGCACAAGAGCTTTTTAGCTCTTGTTACAGATGTGCAACTTTAACCACTTATCGCTCGGTGCGTTGAAGATTCAACAGTTTCTTCCAGCCGCCTCATATCCCCTTTTGCCATTTATGTCACTCAGAACCGAATTGATGTGTCCTGACAGTTCTTGAACAGAGTTAGCACCACAGAAAGATTTGCCTGCAGAATGTATCAGTGGTCCAGTCAGCCAGCCACCTTTACCTTTACTGCCACAGAAGGAAGGAAGGAAGGAAGGAAGGAAGGAAGGAAGGAAGGAAGGAAGGAAGGAAGGAAGGGAGGGAGGGAGGGAGGGAGGGAGGAAGGAAGGAAGGAAGGAAGGAAGGAAGGAAGGAAGGAAGGAAGGAAGGAGTACCTTGCATAGCAAAAAGTACTTCCCTCAAAGGGCCACTTTGCTTAATAAGCTTCACAAGCCTATTGTAAGTCAGCTCAACCAAGAAAGTTGTATAGTGTTTCTGGAAGGATGCAGTCTAGGACTTTGATGGATGTCTAAGAAAATAGTTTTTCAATTGACTTGAGCTGCATGAGAACCAGGCTGAGAGCTGAGAGGAGCTGTTCATCACTAGGATACTGGCAGTTTTGGAATAGCCATTCTTTTTTTTCTAATTCCTCTTAAGTACCTCCAAAGGGACACGATGCCCTAAAGTGCAAGTGTGGGGAAATTGTAGGGTGCTCCTAATGAAGTCCCCAGTCCCTATCCATTTTAGTCAAATGATGCTGCTTCTGGTAACCTTCAAAGAATAACAGCACAACAGGTAGAGGACAAGGACATGCAACTCACCTACCTCTGTAACCAGAGCACTAATGTCATTCCCAATGAGTGAATGCATGACCAGAAAAAGCTTAGCACTGATGGTCATGGACAAGCAAGTGTGAGTTGGCCTTGCTGGTCTGGAGCAGTATCAGTGGCTAGGAATACCAATTAGGCAGTCAGGTAACCTGACCAATTAGGTAACCAGTACAAAAATCTGAAAAGACAGTAAGGCCCCAGATTCTGCCAGGTTCCAGCAATAATGTTCTAGACTCTACCTAAGTTATACCCTGATTCCACCTCAGTTCCACCATCCCATCCTGGCTCCACTCTTGATTGATAGATAACTACATGAATCAGGTTCATTCCCGGCTCTGCTGGGTCTGGACCCAAACATTGGCCTTTCTCCCTTCCTGTGCCAAATCTTTATTAGGCATTACAAATATAGGCCATCTTAAAACATCCATATACAAAATTTTAAAATATATACAAAAACAGCCATGTAAAATATGTAATAACGAGGAGTTTCATTGGAGCTTCTTCCCACTAAATAGTGCCATTCACCACTCTAAGAGATGCTATTGACAAAAACTCTGCCATCCGTGCAGTTAAAAAGGTAAAGGTAAAGGACCCCCGACAGTTAAGTCCAGTCGCGAACGACTCTGGGGTTGCGGCACTCATCTCACTTTACTGGCCGAGGGAGCCAATGTTTGTCTGCAGACAGTTTTTCCGGGTCATGTGGCCAGGGATCCAAAGCCTTCGAAAGCCCTTCTAGCTCAAAATATACGGCCCAACAGCCTTCCTGATTTTTATACCTTCTGCCTTCCCCATCTCTCTCCGTCAGTCATGCCTCTGTATCCCTAAACTTTCCCCAGTCAATTCTTATTTTCCTTTCTGAGCCCCTGAGTCCTGTTGCCTGTTCCAAGTCTTTGCCCAAATGTCCCTAACTGTTCTTTTTCTTTTCTTTTCCCCCTCAAACAATGTTAAACAAACCTCCAATTTGATTTCCCCTTTTTAAGGCCTTTTATTGAATGTGAAAGGAATATGTATTTTGTTTGTGCCGTTAGAAATCTGCATGTAAGTGAGAATGGCACTTTAACCTAAGTAGCCGTATCAAACCGATATGAGGCTGTAGGGTTGTGGTCAATCTGGTATTTGTTTATTTCAAAATACAGTCTTTCCCCACCCCACCCCTCTGCACGTTTCCCGAATTTCCGAATTATTAACTACAGATACATGCATATAAATTCCAAGGCCACCTATTTTAGTTTCAAGCCTCGTTTTTGCTTGTCCTGTGCTTTCTGAAACTAAACATTTCAAATATTCAAATTCAGCATACAGTGCTATGGCAAGTGCTTAGCTGGACAGGTGATTTTCACACCAGTGACCATTAGCAGAGTAGCACAGCTGTCAGCAAAAGAGAAACAGTGGTCAGAGTCCAGGCCAGGATACGATCTAAAACAAACTTGCGTCTCCAGCTGTTGTTGGACTGCAATTCCCATTATGCCTGACCAGTGGTCCTTCTAGCTACGGATGGTGGGAGTTGTAGTGCAAAAACAGCTGGAGACCCAAGTTTGGGGAACACTGGTTATATGATGCAGCAGTCTTTCTGAAGCTAAGCAAGTCTGAGTCCAGCCAATGCCCATATAGGTGGCTGTCCAGAATTCCCCTGTGTCTATTCCCCTGATCTTCCAAAAGGAAGAATGGGAAATAAATATCATATTTTTTGCCCTATAGGACGCACCGGCCCATAGGACGCACCTAGTTTTTTGGGGGGGGGAATAAAGGGGGGAAATTATTTATTTTTCCCCCAGCTGCGGGGCTGGGGCGGGGGAAGCCCGAGCTTTTAAAAACGCACCTACCGTAGTTTTTAGAGGAGAAAAGGATATTTGCCCGAAGCGCGGGGTGCTCTGCTTCAGCGCGCCCCGTGCTCCGAGCAGCAGGCTGCTATCCGCAGCCTAGGGAGCCCTGCGGGAACTGTGTGCGCACCGACCCCTCTCGCTCTCCAAGCTTCAGCGAAAGCCTGCATTCGCCCCATAGGACACACACAGATTTCCCCTTCATTTTTGGAGGGGGAAAAGTATGTCCTATAGGGCGAAAAATACGGTAAATGTAGCAGGGACTGTGGAAAATGAGCAATAAGAGTGACCATGATTCCCATGCTTCTGAATTAGACTGCAACCATTCATTGTGGGAGTTTTCTCTAATCTGGTGCCATCCATAGGTTTTGAACTCCAGCTGCCATCATCCCTGACTACTAACTATGCTGACTGAGGTAGATGGGCAGGGACATCCGAAACATCTGGAGCCAGAGGATATCAAGCTGGGGAAGGCTGACTTACATTTTTGGCATGCACTATTGGCCTTTGATATCCAGTGACATGAAACTGGATGGGGATGGATACAGCTAGCAGGAAGGAATAATTTATGTGACTAGTAAGGGAAGGGAAGCTAACCTGAGAAACCCAATCCTGAGGAAAGTCTAGGCCAAGGATGGACAACCTGGGGCCCTCCAGATGTTGATGGACTACACCTCCCATAATCCCTGACCATTGACCATGTTGGCTGGGGATGATGGAGACTGGAGTCCAACAACTGGATAGCTCAGTTGGTTAGAGCATTATTATTATTATTATTATTATTATTATTATTATTAATGCAATTTATACACCGGCCTATACCTGGAGGTCTCAGGGCGGTTCACAACAAATCAAACCAAAAGCAATAACCCAATAACCCCCTCCCCAAAAAAGCCACATTCTAAAAGGGAGTTGGATGTCAATAAGATCAACCAAAGGCCTGGTTAAAAAGGAACGTTTTTGCCTGGCGCCTAAAGGTGTATAATGAAGGCGCCAGGCGAACTTCCCTGGGGAGAGCATTCCACAGATGGGGAGCCACTGCAGAGAAGGCCCGTTCTCGTGTTGCCACCCTCTGGACCTCTGGAGGAGGAGACACACGAAGGAGGGCCTCAGAAGATGATCTCAGGGACCGGGTAGGTTCATATGGGAAAAGATGGTCCTTGAGGTATTGCGGTCCTGAGCTGTTTAAGGCTTTACATCAGCATGGTGCTGATAACACCAAGACTGCAGGTTCGATCCCTGTATGGGACAGCTGCATATCCCTGCATTGTAGGGGGTTGAACCAGATGATCCTCAGGATCCCTTCCAACTCTACGGTATGATTCTATGATTTCTGTGATAACTTATGGAGTTTCGCAGGCTCTCCACTCATGATCTAGTGGTGAATGAACTCCTAAAGTGATGTCAATAACTACTTCCTGTTTGCTGCAGCATCCAGTGACCAGGGACGTTCTAGATATAAGACATAAAGTATTGAGTCCAAAACTTGTTCCTTAACTGCTACAGCACCACTCACTCAATGGGGATTTCACATTCTGAACCTTAATATAATCTTAGCCCCTGAAAAGGGATTTGTTGAGCAGCACTTAATTTGACCCTAGACCCCCACCATGGACTTTGCAGGAAAGAACTCTCCTACTTACGCCACCCCACCCCGATCTTATGAAGAGGCAGGCTACAAAGCACAGAGGACTGATGTGCCCTTAAAATATGTTTTACTTCTTCTAAGACCTTTGTCCTATTGCTACTGACAAAGCCATATTTCTCCAGGTTGTCAGAGAAAGCAATATATAATGTTACCCACAGGGTCTGTCATATTTGATGGTGTTGCCCATAGGGCAACAGAGGTTGCTTCATTCTTGTTCGCTATTCTGTCAGCTCTGAAGAAGTGCAGAGACAGAATCATCGGAAAGATGTAAGACGTTCTGCACAACAGTTTGCTGCCATATTTTTTATCGCATTTGAGTCTACAAAATCTCTTGTGTTTGGACCTCGGGCTTTCAATATGCAATGATGAAGCTATCTGTTACTGCTTAAAATATATGTGTGTGTATAAATGTGTTTAATCACTGGTAATGCCACACAAGAAATCATCATCATCATCATTTTATTTGTATGCCGCCTTTCCACAATTAAAAACAACGCTCAAGGCGGCTGACAACATGACAAGATTTACATAATTACAAAAGTCATAAACAATAAATAAACCACATAAAAAAAAATACACAACCAAATGGAAAACAATTTCCACATAAATCAAAATCTAAAACTAAGAATACAGCATTAATATCACAGTTTAAAATGACATATGTAAAAAATAACAGCAATTAAAACAAAAACGAAAAAACGGAGCCCTCTCTGCCCGGCAGCAATGGCAGCAGTCCTTTATGGAGCCTGTCAGGCCCCGACCTAGGCCAGGTGGTGAGTAATAATAATAATAATAATAATAATAATAATAATAATAATTGTTATGTACTGAGTTGAATAGGATCCAAACTGCAGCAGTCTGATTGGTCCTAGAACAATAGGATCCAAATTGCAGCAGTCTGATTGGTCCTAGAACAATAGGATTCAGAATGCAGCAGTCTGATTGGTCCTAGAGCAATGCAGCAGTATGATTGGTTGGCAGGAACCACCCAATCATGCTCCAGATAGAAGTGAATCCACAACCTGATTGGCTTACAGTAGAATTCCAGAATTAGCCAATCATGTGCAGCCCATTGTGTAAATAATGTATATAAAGCAGATACCTTGAGGGGACATTCATTCATTCCTCCTCACCACTATGAGCTGAATAAAGAGCATGAAATCACTTTGCGACTCTGAGTATATTTCAATAATAATAATAATTTATTTATATCCTGCCCATATGGCCGAGTTTCCCCAGCCACTCTGGGCAGCTCCCAATCGAGTGTTAAAAACAATAAGGCACTAAACATTAAAAACTTCCCTAAACAGGGCTGCCTTCAGATGTCTTTTAAAAATAGGATAGCTGCTTATTTCCTTGACATCTGATGGGAGGACATTCCACAGGGTGGGCGCCACTACCGAGAAGGCCCTCTGTCTGGTTCCCTGTAACCTCACCTCTCACAATGAGGGAACCGCCAGAAGGCCCTCAGCGCTGGACCTCAGTGTCTGGGCTAAACGATGGGGGTGGAGGTGCTCCTTCAGGTCTACTGGACTGAGGCTGTTTCGGGCTTTAAAGGTCAGCACCAACACTTTGAATTGTGCTCAGAAACGTACTGGGAGCCAATGTTGATCTCTCAGGACTGGCAGGACTGGGGCCCTCAGGTGCTGAGCAGGGGAGTCCTCCTGGGTATGAGTATCTGGGACCATTGCACATGACAAGAAGATTCAAGACACCCAGCTGATTGTATTCATTTTGGTGTGGTAGGTGCGATGTAAAATTTTTTACTTCATTAGAACCTACAGCTTATGTCACTGGGTCCCAGAAGCAGGGGAAGACCTTGGTAACATGGCTCCCTGCGTGAGACCAAAATTTCACACACACACACACACACACACACACACACACACCCTCCTTCCCAACACTGGGCAAGCGCCAGCTAGGCTTTAGGAAAGAGGTGGGAAAGTGCCCCCTTGGCTTGGCACCCTGTGTGGGGGAATCGGTCGGGCTGCCCTAAATTCGCCTCTGCCAGAAGGGTGCTTCCACCCTAGTTTTTTACTATATCACCTCATGACTCCCACAGCATCTCAGCAAGGTTGGTCTCTGACCCAGAACTACTTGCTCCAAGAGATGCACATTATTAAAACAAGTCACCCCCAGTGGAACACGCAGCCTACCAGGAACCAATGGCAAAGTAAACTTAGAAGGGAATGACTTGATTTATTTATTTTGCTTTTTCATAGATACAGCACGCAATATTGTTGCACAACAAACAAGGGATTTAAAAGAGACAAATAGCTGTAGTTGCTTTATACATTTCTGCTTTGATAATAGTTGCTTTTGGTGTTACTTTGAATACAACCTTTTCTCATGCACATATGCACACACACTTTCTTGTATGAGAAAACGTTTTTCTTTTCAAAACAACAATCAAAATGCATGAACATTGTGGTGGGGGGAAGCAGAATACAAGGGAGAGAAAGGTTTTGAGAGGAAAGGACGTTCATGGGTCTCCAGCACAACCTGTTTGTAGCTGACTCCTTGATAGCTCAGAACAATACATCCTCATGCTTTGCGAACAAGTCTTCATGTAGACACCAAATGGCTAGATACTTTCCTTTCTGCCACTATATGCTATGTGCACTATAAGCTCAGTCCATTGTACTATCGGAAGTGTTGATCTGTCGTTCCAACACCAAAGTACCAGTTGTTTTGCCACCATAACTGCTCTAAAAGGCCAAATTCACTTCCCTTTTATCTAGTTCCAGAGGATATAGTTCAGCAGCATATTCACAACTTTAGATTTCAAAGACGTCTCTTTCCTGACATTAACTTACCTGAACTAAGCTGTTCAGGGTGTAAAATCTCTCTCCTGAAAGAGAATACCCCTGTTCCTCTCTAGATTGCCTCTCTCAGAAAACTCCACCAGCGACATCTGCTAAAAATCAAGCCAGAAAGCCATAAAACGAGGAAGGCCCCGCTAAGTACATGGAAATCCAGGGTCCTCTTCCAGCCCTCCCTTCACTTAACATAAAGGACTTCCCACCAAAGTTACACAGACAAAAATACTCCTTGCTCGGTTTGCAGAAGGTGAGAGTCTTTCCACTTACCGTTAAGTAGTAGGTGCAATGTTTGTGGGCAGATCCGTTCCGAGATCCAGGCCAGGATTTCAGAATGCCTTGCATTCATCACAGGCTGGTCCTTGGAATTTAGAACTAGACAGAAAGGACATGGTAGAACCTGTTGCTGTGAATTCTGAAAGGAAGCCTAGCTGCCTGCTCATGGTTGCATACAACTTCCCACATGGCTCCAAAATCTGCTCCAGGCAGTCTCCCAAGCCTCAGGAGCAGATCTGTAGACTGCAGGGCAGGAGGAGAGGAAGGAGAAGTCCCATTGCATGAGTGGAATGCCCACCAACTCTCAGCCTATTTCTGTAGGTCCCAGGATAGGGTGATTACGATTATGATCCACCCTCCACCACGTAAAATATAATATTGAAAACAGTTGAAAGAAAATTGCATTGGTCTGAAGGCAGGCCACCATCTTGTTGCAGCTAAGACAATCTGGTTCTGGCTCAGTGGGCGATCAGGTGGGAGGCACTGTTATGCCACCGTGAATTTCACGATGGAGGAAAGATAGTGTAAGAAAACAAATAGAAAGGCATTGCCATTGTCTTCGAAAACATCTGTATCTGTTAAGCATAATCGACACTCAGATCCTTATTCCTAGGAGTTCCAGGCCCTCTGAACACAACAGTAAGATTAGAAAAAAGTATTTCATAGTATGCTACGTATGTTTTTTTACCGAATATACCAAATCATTCCATTACTCTGGCTCTTTTGACCACAATGGTATAGAGGTTGAGAGAGGATGGTGTGAGAGGTTAGTAACCCTTGGTTAGTTCCAGTGATGTCCTGGGGACAACGTGTGGTGATGATAGATGATAGATAGATGAGAGAGAGAGTGAGAGAGAGAGAGAGAGATGATAGATAGATGATAGATAGATAGATAGATAGATAGATAGATAGATGATAGATGATAGATGATAGATAGATAGATAGATAGATAGATAGATAGATAGATAGATAATGCAGTATACTCTCAAAAGTAGTGTAACAGGACCCACAAACTCACACAAAACTACAACTTTCCTTCCATGAGGAGGGAGGGAGGGAATGAGGGAATAGGGTTGCATCCAACTAAGTTACATTCAGAGTAGACCTAGTTAAATTCATAAACCTAAGTTAGTAATGTATATTGATTTCAATGGATTTACTCTCATAGAATTATAGAACTGGAAGGGATTCCAAGGGTCATCTAGTCCAACCCCCTGCAGTGCAGGAATCCTGCCCACAGCCGTCCCTGGTTGGGCTTGATCCAGCAACCTTCTGGTTAACAGCCGAAGCACTGACCCATTGCACCACAGAGACTTGAGTTCACAATCCATACGAGAAGGCTTCTTCTCACATTGGTCATGATTAAAATGAAATAATCTGGATTTAACACATGGAAAGTGAAAACCAGGATTAAATTTGGAAAGCTGTTTATGTAAAATGCATAAATAAAAAATAATAATTCTAAGTTTTTCCAGGTTTTTGAATACAATCGGACACCATTTTGAATCAAGATGGAGGACTGCATATTTCAGAACTGCACTAATTTTAACCACCAGTTTTGAAACTGAAATTATATTCTAGTTTCTTAGAATTCCCAAGGATTGCTGAGTACAAGGCTGCTAGTAAAGAAATAAATATCAAGCTAACCCATGCTACTATTACTATAATTTTGTTTTACTCCAGGAGGTCCCAAGAGTCTGGCTTAACATACAGTTCAGAGTGAGTGAGGCTCTTCCTACCAGGCTAGACAGTTCACAGCTAGCTCCCTCATCTCTTCTCCAAAGAAGGTTGGTGGCATCAAAAGGAAAATGCCGCAAAAGGTAATAACTCCTCTTCCCCAGCCTCCCAGGTGTTTGGGCTGCTTGTCCTAGTTTTATTAACTAATGATACAAAAAAATAATAATGGCAGATTATGATACAGAAAGCCTAAAAGAGGGATAGCCAACATGGTGTGCTACAGATGTTGTAGACCACAACTCCCATCACCCCTGGCAGTTAGACATGCTGGGTAGGGCTGGTGGGAGTTGTTGGAAACTTCTGGAGGGCCAAATGTTCCTCATCCCTGGTCTAGAGTGAAGTCTGGTCAGGCCACATTAATCACTGGTGCTTCAGAACTGGAGACCCCTAATACAGCCCATCCTGCAATTCCGTCAACAGACCTGCGGCGCTTAATACTTACCTAAACTAACCGGTATCAAGGCCTTGAAGGAAAGGAGGACCTGTGTTCTAACCTGTGCAGGTGCCTGCAATTACTTAGCCATTAAGGTTTTATTTATGGTCAGACTCGCTAGCCCTTAAGAGGTTAATGATTTAGTGTGCATTCAAGCCGAAACACGTGTTTTTTTTCTGATTAACAGCTTACCATGCAATCTTATATTTATCTTCTCCAAATTAAATCTAATTGTTCCCAGGGCTGAAATTTCAAGGCTGTGCGTGTGTGTGGTTAAGTGTGACACATTTTCAGATTCCTGATATGGGAAGCTGAATATGCAACAACAATGTGCCCATTAACTAGGTGATTGCAGAACAGGATTATTTCACACTCCAGAACTGGTGGGGTGATGCAGTGCACTGAAATATCCAGTATAAACCATGTTCTTCGTTGCTTTTCCTCATACTGAGAAGAACTGTATCTTTGACATCATCCTGTCCCTTTTGAGGGGAGGCGAATCACCTGTGTTCACAGTAGGGTAAGAATGTTTGTGTTGTTGTTGCTTAGTCGTTTAGTCGTGTCCGACGCTTCGTGACCCCATGGACCAGAGCACGCCAGGCACTTCTGTCTTCCACTGCCTCCCGCAGTTTGGTCAAACTCATGCTGGTAGCTTCGAGAACACTATCCAACCATCTCGTCCTCTGTCGTCCCCTTCTCCTTGTGCCCTCAATCATTCCCAACATCAGGGTCTTTTCCAGGGAGTCTTCTCTTCTCATGAGGTGGCCAAAGTATTGGAGCCTCAGCTTCAGGACCTGTCCTTCCAGTGAGCACTCAGGGCTGATTTCCTTCAGAATGGATAGGTTTGATCTTCTTGCAGTCCATGGGACTCTCAAGAGTCTCCTCCAGCACCATAATTCCAAAGCATCAATTCTTCGGCGATCAGCCTTCTATATGGTCCAGCTCTCACTTCCATACATCACTACTGGGAAAACCATGGCTTTAACTATTAGGACCTTTGTTGGCAAGGTGATGTCTCTGCTTTTTAAGATGCTGTCTAGGTTTGTCATCGCTTTTCTCCCAAGAAGCAGGCGTCTTTTAATTTCGTGGCTGCTGTCACCATCTGCAGTGATCATGGAGCCCAAGAAAGAATGGATAAGAATGTATTTGGGGCCAAACATGACTGCACTTAATCTGTCGAGTTTTCCCTCCTTTTAAATAGAAGCTGAGAGGAGTGGACACTTCAAATTTGGAGCTGCAGCACATGAGGCCTGTTGCATTCCTGACAACTATACCCTCTCCCCAGGCTTATATTTACACCAGAAAGGAAACTGCCATTGACTTCTCCTTCCTAGAGCAAATAGCAGCAGGGGGGGGGGGTTCAATAGAAACTGCAGCAGGCAGGATTGTTTTTGTAAAACCCTTCCTTCATATCAAAGTCCCAGCTCATGGGAACTGTCAGGGAACTGCCATCAGAGCCAGAGGCGGAGGGAAGGCTCCAGCGGGATGCCGGAGAGGGTCCCAGTAGGGAGAGAGGCAGCCCATCTGCTGGGGAAGGAAATCAGCGTAGCACCAGTGGAGAAGGGGGGCAGATGGGGGAATCGGCGAGGGGGCTCCAGGACTCCTCGCCGGAGACCAGCAGGGAGAGCACGGGTCCTCCGCTGCCCACACCCTCCCTGCGCAGAAGACTTCCGCGCAGGGAGAGTAGGAGGAGACTAGGCGTCAAAGAACTTCTTTGCTGGAAGAAGTTCAAGAAACGCCCACTGACAGATTCTGCCAGCGATTGAGACAGCCACGGATGGGTGGCTGTCCGGACAGAAAGGGTTCACCCAGGTAACCCAGCCAGGAGTGGCGACAACTTACGCACGAGCAACCCCTAGAACCATTACAGGAACCATAGAGACAATTGTCTGCACTGACATATGAAAAGTGTCCATATCACTAAGAAGCTATGAAGAGAAGACAGGCCAAAGTTTTCAAAAGAGGTCCTGCATGAACACAAGTTGATGTTAGGGAAGCTAAAATGCCACATCATCTCCTTGACACCTTCTGGGTTTTTTAATGAAAATGCGCCCTCGATGCAAACTGTATGTTTCCATATTTATCACGGTCATGTTCCCAACAAATTCCAAGCTCTTTGAAGTCCCATTGTTCACATTGGGATGAGGAAACACAGAAAGCTGCCTTATGTCAAGTCAGACCATTGGTCCATTTAGCTCAATATTGTCTACACTGACTGGCAGCAGCTCTCCAGGGTTTCAGACCAGAGTCTCTCTCCCAGCTCTACCTGGAGGTGACAGGGATTGAACCCGGGACCTTCTGCATGCAAGGCCGATGCTCTTCCACTGAGCCCTTCTGATGTAAAGCACAAATATTGTCTATTGAAATCAACAGGACTTTCTGGTGGTATCCTTACACGGGGAGCCGCCCAGGGATTCAATGATTTCGGACGATAGATGTAAGATGCTCACATTAGTAGTCATAGGACCTTTGTTTTGCAAGGCCTCCTCCGGAGGATGTTCTGTCTGGTTGAAACCTAGTTCCTCCGCATCTAGATGTCTCATTTTAGTCCAAAAGCCCAGAGAGATCTCCTTGGGGGTGGTTTTCCTTTTAGGGGGCGATATACTGCCCTCCCTTATGTGTTGTGCTTTCATAATTAAAGGAGGGTTTATCTCTTGCTTTTCCTGGAGGTTATGTGGGCCACAGTCTGCTGAGTTATATTCCTGTGTAGGAATCATTTTGGAGGAAATATGGTCCTGTTTTAGGTCATCCTCCTGGAATGGGACATTAAACAGTGCAATGCTATACACATCCACTGTGAATAGTTCACAATTCAATTAAACTGACTCCCAGGTAAGCATGTGTAGGATTACACTCCTAACATGGCTAGATACAGGTATATTCCATTATTTTTACTGACTGGCTTTATCTACTTTTTCTCTTCTTTTTCTTATTTTGCAATGTGGGTGATACAATGTCGTTTGGGTCCCCCTGTGCCCTAAACTCAATCTTCACCCATCAACATACCTTTCTAACCTCAGTCCTAGGTGCGGATGTTCAGAAAGCAAGTCTCTCTGGATTTAATTCGGTGGGATACTTCCTAGTAGGCATCTTTGGAGTCACGGCCTAATTATCTGGCAAAGGAACCTGGCTGTTGTAATGCTGCGCTTTTTAAAGCGTAGTGCATATTCAAGCTGTTTCCGTTGCCAACTGATATTCCAACGCAGCAAAAGAAGAAGGAACCAAGGAAAAGGTCAACACTATACTTAGAGATGACACAGAGGGCTTCTGTGAGCCAAGGTTAGTCCTGAAGTGATTTTGCACAAGGTAAGGGGACGAACTTGCCATCTGCAAGGCTAAGAAATCAGCCGTACCTTTTTTTTTTTTTTTGAAAAATAAATAAGGCAGCAAAGTCAATGGCCTATGAAGAGTGTATAGTGGTACCTCGGGTTACAGACTCTTCAGGTTACAGATGCTTCAGGTTACAGACTCCGCTAACCCAGAAATAGTACCTTGGGTAAGAACTTTGCTTCAGGATGAGAAATCAGGAACAGAAATCATGCACCGGTGGCGTGGCGGCAGCGAGAGGCCCCATTAGCTAAAGTGGTACCTCAGGTTAAGAACAGTTTAAGGTTAAGAACGGACCTCCAGAATGAATTAAGTTCTTAACCTGAGGTAAAGGTAAAGGGACCCCTGACCCTTAGGTCCAGTCGCGGACGACTCTGGGGTTGTGGCGCTCATCTAGCTTTATTGGCCGAGGGAGCTGGCGTACAGCTTCTGGGTCATGTGGCCAGCATGACTAAGCTGCTCCTGGCGAACCAGGGAAATGCCATTTACCTTCCCGCCAGAGCGGTACCTATTTATCTGCTTGCACTTTGACGTGCTTTCAAACTGCTAGGTTGGCAGGAGCAGGGACCAAGCAACGGGAGCTCACCCCGTCGCGGGGATTTGAACCGCCAACCTTCTGATCGGCAAGTCCTAGGCTCTGTGGTTTAACCCACAGCGCCACCTGAGGTACCATTGTATATATAAGAAAATAAGATGAGCCTGCTGGATCAGGTCAATGGCCCTTGTGACCCAGCATCACAGTGACCTACCAGATGCCTGTGGGAAGCCTTCAAGATGGACATGAGTGCAGCAGCACTCTGCCCCCCAAACAGTTCCCGGCAACTGGTATTCAGACACATATTGCCCCTGATAGCCTTGACCCGCTTGAATTTGTCTAATCTTATTTTAAAGCCATCCAAGTTAGTGGCTACCAATGCCTCATGAGTACCATAGTTTAACCACGTATTTCATGAAGAAATATGGGCCTACCAACATTCAGCTTACGGTAATTGGATGTGTGCAAGTTCTAGTATAAGTAGAGAGGGAGACAAACTCTACTCTATCCACTTTCTCTGTGCCATGCACAATTTTATAAACTTATAT
The DNA here is from genome assembly GCF_964270895.1 of Podarcis filfolensis. Classification (NCBI taxonomy): domain Eukaryota; kingdom Metazoa; phylum Chordata; class Lepidosauria; order Squamata; family Lacertidae; genus Podarcis; species Podarcis filfolensis. The sequence continues at coordinate 20,514,215 of NC_139608.1, read as the reverse complement.
AATGTCACCTCTTACTTGCCTTTTCTCTAAAATAAAAAGCCCCGAAAACTGCAATCTTTCCTCATAGAGGAAACTTTCCTTTTTATTATTATTTTTTTAAAAAAAGTTTTGTAGTCAGGGAGCAGCCAGCCAGGCATGTCCATGGTTACAGATGCTCTTTTTATTATTGTTACTTTTAAAATATATTACCCTTTTCTACAGCAAAATGGTTCTTATTATTCCCGAGTAAATGTGTTTAGCATTAAAGCAGGGGAGGTGAGCTCCGTTGTATTCCTGTAAGTCATGATGGTGCTATGATTTAGGTGAGTTTTTAAAATATGAAACTCACATGCTCAGAGTGTTTCTTTAAATAAATAAAACAAACTGTAATCAGAAAGAAAGAAAGAAAGAAAGAAAGAAAGAAAGAAAGAAAGAAAGAAAGAGGTTCTAAGCAGTATTTTCCACTGATTTTATTGTGATTGAACTCAGGGACCTTTTATGGGCCAGATGAGGAGTAAAACAGTAAGGTATTTATAAAATATAACCATAAAATATGATTTTACAAGGGCAGGATGCAAATAACTACACAACCTTAGTTCTGTGCCCACAAGAAGGCTTTGTGCTTATGTCTCATCATAAGACCCTTTTTCCAAATGTCAGACAGCAAGACACTTTCAGAAGTGATGAAACTGTCCAGAGTAGCTTCTGATATTGGGCACAGCAAGGATCTGTCACTCAAAGCAGGTAGGAACATCCAGAAACCCTCAGGTCCACATACAAGCAGAAGTGGGCCCATAATTGAAATATGTGATGTTATAGATGTGGGGTTGTGTCCAATGTTATTCCTACTCAGAACAGTCCCATTGAAGTTAGTGAACAGGGAAAACTCAGATTTGTTGATTTAGGAGATTTAGGGTATAATCCACTGTTTTATAATGATAAAGAGTGTGATGTATTTTATTTGGTTTCCATTTAAGACTCATTCCTGAAAAACCAATAAAGGAAAAGGAAAAATTGGTGGGCGTTCGCATCTCCCAGAAATGCAAATTCCCCAATTTTACTTATTCCTTAATGAGGCTTTTGTACATGAAAGAATGTACCAAATGTAGGATCACTTTTTCAGAGAATAAGAATTTACATGAATGCCTGCTAATGGCATGTGATCAGCCCTTCTAAGATCAGGAATGGGTATTTACATCTGCCTATATAATTTATTTGATCGCCTTTTCTTAATGGGTCTACAGCATCAGGTTCCAGAACAACCCCATGCAAATATTATGCTAAACTCTTTTGTACAAAAAAGGGGGGGAAACCAGCCTATGGCACATAACTTAGTTTGTTCATAAAATATCGATCACAGAATTTCACAAGTCTTGAGCAGCTTGATATAAATGAGGACATTGTAGAAAATATGAAACTAGATACGTGTTTGATATAGGCTTATATTATTCGTCTCCCCAATTTCTCGTGTTAAGAATATTTTCTGCCTTGTCCATTCCCGTACAAAAAAAAAAATGCATTATCCCCTTATGCCATCCAATCACCTCTGCCCATTAAGGTAAAAGAACATTTTTCATTTTTTTATTACAATCATCTCGAAGACAGGAAGAATGAGCACCTTGAACATACTGTAAAGATTTAAAATTCATACTGTGTGCATCAATCATCTTGTGAGTTACATATATCAACAGCCTCCAAGTAATGTTAAGAATATGAACCAACTACTGTATTCAAGCGAGTCTTATTGGAAACATGTCAGATAAGAAGCGGGTGTTGAATACATTTGGTGGGTACCAGGCAGTTGCCTAGGATGAAATTGTAGAATTAGAATAGCTGCATGTAGCATTAGTTAGTTTTCACATATAATACTAGGTACCCATTCACATAAATATATATCACCAATCAGCTGAGTCTTTTGGAATGTTGAATTAGCTAGGTATCCCCCAATTTATTTGGAGAAAGCTGTTGGTTTGGTGCAGGTTGTGTTTTTTTTTTTAATGTCAGAACCTAGCATTCCATTGGCACTATGAGCATTTTCTCCAGCACTGTGTGTTCGTGTGTGTGCAAACTGAGCAAATATAACTTTTACAATTCCCTTGCTAGTTCCGTCTAATGTGTTTTTAAAATCTGAGTGCCAGGCCTTTGCTTGGAAGTTTGACTCACATTTCTTTTACAAGCTAAGCCGGAGTATGTTTGCGCAGAAGTAAGCACCATGGTGGTTGAGGGGGGAGGTTTCCTCAGTCCCAGGAAAATGTATAGGAAAATGATGGCAAACCAAAAATTAACATTTTAAAAATTGTTGTCGTCTTTGTAATGCTCATAGCTTAGGCCACCTTGCTGCGCTTTCCTCATTCTGCTCCACTGAGGACTTGATGTCTTTCCTGACAAACAGGCGGCTTCTCATACCTAATAAAGCAAAAGATCTAACTGCCCCACAGCCTGACTTCGGGAACTCACTCCAGAGCTTGTACTCCTCTTGTAGTAATGCTCACTTGAGCGGAATTACTCCAGAGGAAGTGACTTGGGGGGCTGATCCTTTACCCTTCTTGAACTGGATCCTGTGCATGCTTCACTTAGCCACTGAGTCCCGTTGAGCCCAGTAGGGCTTAAAGGTAAAGAAGAAGAAGAAGAGTTTGGATTTGATATCCCGCTTTATCACTACCCGAAGGAGTCTCAAAGCGGCTAACATTCTCCTTTCCCTTCCTCCTCCACAACAAACACTCTGTGAGGTGAGTGAGGCTGAGAGACTTCAGAGAAGTGTGACTTGCCCAAGGTCACCCAGCAGCTGCATGTGGAGGAGCGGAGATGCGAATCCGGTTCCCCAGATTACAAATCTACCTCTCTTAACCACTACACCACACTGGCTCCTAAAGCCTCCTAAAGGTAAAGGGACCCCTGACCATTAGGTCCAGTCGTGGCCAACTCTGGGGCTGTGGTGCTCATCTCACTTTACTGGCTGCAGTAGCGTAGCGTGGGTTGTCAGCACCCAGGGCAAGGCAAGTAATTTGCGCCCCCTAACCCGTGGATTTGCCCTAACCCCAGATGTTGCGCCCGGTGCGGCCGGCCCCCCCCTGCACCCCCCACGCTACGCCACTGACTGGCTGAGGGAGCCGGCGTGCAGCATGTGGCCAGCATGACTAAGCCGCTTCTGGCGAACCAGAGCAGCACACAGAAATACCGTTTACCTTCCCGCCGGAGCGGTGTACTTATTTATCTACTTGCACTTTGACGTGCTTTCGAACTGCTAGGTTGCCAGGAGCAGGGACCGAGAAACGGGAGCTCATCCCCTCGCGGGGATTCGAACCACCGACCTTCTGATCGGCAAGTCCTAGGCTCCAGTGGCGTAGCGTGGGGGGTGCCAGGGGTGCCGGCCGCACCGGGCGCAACATCTGGGGGGGCGCGAGTCCAGAGGGCCCAGCCGCGTCGTGCCCTCGGCCCGCCCCTATTGTCAGAGCGGCCGGCCAGCCTCCGCCTGCTCCTACCTTGCCCACCCGAGGACTGCGGCAGCGCCCGCCCCCGTGGCCACCTACCCCCGCCTCGCCCATTGGCTTGCCTCCCTCGGCCCCGCCTCTCTCCGATGGCCGCGGGGGTGTCCTGCTCGGCGCCGGCGCCTTTTTTCAGGAGGTAGGGAGGCTGGACGGGGAGGTGGGGTCGGAAGCGGGCAGAGAAGGAGGGGAGCTCGTAGCCAAAAGGGCTGCGCCGGCCGGCAAAGGGCCGGGGAAAGTTTGGAGAGGAGAAACGCACCGTCATGATTTCCTGGTGGAAGCGGCAGAATTAGGGATGGCGAAGCGTAATTACGCACGAATTTCGCTGGGTGAGAGCTTCGGGGATCGATCGGCGGAAATGGGAATCAATTGGAATATGAGAAAGAGAGAGAGGGACCATCATTCATAGGCATAGATTTGTAGGGTTAGGGGGCGCAAATTACTTGCCTTGCCCCGGGTTAGGGGGCGCAAATTACTTGCCTTGCCCCGGGTGCTGACAACCCACGCTACGCCGCTGCTAGGCTCTGTGGTTTAACCCACAGCGCCACCTGCGTCCCTCCAGTATGAGTTCAATCAGATTCCTTTCCTCCTTGGAAGTCCAACGGCATGGCAGCCTCACTGGGAAAATCATTCCTGCTAATGGATGCCCATGTCTTGCAATGTGTTTCCCAGGGAATATGCCTAGGATGGGAGGTTTGTTTTCCTTCCAGGTTCAAGACTTTGGCTTCCGGTCACAAATATCACATTTCTCTAGCAGAAAACTTGCACTTTTACTGACCCAAAGTGCTGTCAGCCTCCCTAGCAACCCTTGTGAAATGGAGAGTCTGGAAGGGCAATTGCAGAACCCTGGAGAGGCCTTCAAAATTGCCCATCTGCATAATCTTTTCTCTGTCTCATGTTTGCCCTTTCTCTTGTGGCCCTTAACTTTCCTGGAAGACAAAACTGAAAGATGGAGCATGTGCAGCCTAGTTCCTACTAGGTGTCTTTGCTTTTCGCTAATCTGTGTGTCTAGAGTCTGCCACGCTATACATTTCTATTTCATACAACATATTTAACACACATAATTTCCCTCAAAGAATCATGGGAACTGTAGTTTGCTAAGGGTGATGGAGATGCCTATCCACCTCACAGAAACTACAGTTCCCTGAGTTTCCTGGAAAGAGGCTTTGATTGTCAAAAGCAGTTTAGGTTTGTGCTGTGGATGCCTGCCTTCATTTCTGTGCCAGAATGGCCACAGCCCTCGGATTCTATGCATGAAATTGAAGAGGAACCCCTAAAACACAGAGAGGAGGGGGCAAGACTCTAGTGGGGTGGGGTATGTGCGTAGAAGGGATGCAAAGTATAAAATGTCAGTTAAAATGTGTTTAAGTGTAACTAGTCCTCATGATTTTAATTTTTAGGTACCTTTCCTATTAGGATCCCAATTCTTCCACACATGATTCCAGAGGTGAGGCTGAACTTGTCTCTCCAGTTGAAATCCAGCCCCTTCCCTTCAATCTCCTTAGGTCTGTCTTAAAAACTGGACCTGACGCCTATAAAACTAAGGCTTTGGGGTCTAGTTCTCTCAAACAGTGCAGGAAGTCACCCTGTTCAAATCCAGACTGCAGAGAGAGGCTCGCAGTCTGAATTTCTACCCAGTTCAACATGTTAAATATCTGACGTCTCCTTTTGCTGGTGTTATGGATTCTCTACGGAGCTGGCATCTTAAGCTGCTTTGAGCAAAGGTCATGAACTCCTGAAGCTTAAGCACAATTTCTGCCCAGTTCCTGGCTGGGCAAACCAAGACACAGACCCACACACCCATGTGTTTCCCAATTTCGTGCCCAAGAGGCCCATCAGGTTGGGGATCAAGGAGACCTCAAAAGGACAACTTGGACCACTCTCTTGTAGATTAGACTGCAAAATGAGATCAGAACTGGCGAGATTAGTAAAAAAAAAAAAAAAAAAAAAAAAGTGTCCATAATCTTGGCTTAAATCAGGAGCATTCAAAGCAGGGACATAGATAAGCTTCTGGGACTTTGCTGCCTCCTTGTTAAGACCTCCAAGTACCCACTTCGCTACAACCCGGAAAGCCAACGGAAGCCCCCATCGTTCAAACCTTGACTTGGATGCACTGTGAGCTTCTCCAGCGCCCTTCAACCCTGAGCAGAGGACCTGCTGGCTGATGGAGATCAGGAGAATTGGAGTCCAGCAACGTCTGGAGGGCCACAGAGATTTCCCCACCCCCAGTGTAGATTATTATGTAAGACTGGACCCCCAAACCAGCTTTGGTTTCAATGGGAATCCCTTGGAGCAATGCGGTGTAGTGGTCACAGTGTCCGAATGGGCCTTGGGAGATGATGGTTCAAATCCCCACTCAGCCATGAAGCTCGCTGGGTGACCGGGGTGGGGGGAGGAAGTCACTGCCTCTCAGCCAAACCTACCTCACAGGGTTGTTGTGGGAATTAATTGTTGAGGCGGAGAACCATGTGCACCCCCTTGACCTCCTTGGAATGAAATGTAGGGCATGCAGTAATTAATAAATAAATGTGTTTCCAAGAACAATTCAAAGTATTGGTTCTGAACTTTAGAGCCCTAAATGGCTTTGGCCCCGTATACCCACCCCTATCGTTCAGCCCAGACACTGAGGTCCAGCGCCGAGGGCCTTTGGGCAGTTCCCCCACTGTGAGAAGTGAGGTTACAGGGAATCAGGCAGAGGGCCTTTTCAGTGGTGGCGCCCACCCTGTGGATTGCCCTCCCATCAGATGTCAAGGAAATAAACAACTTTCTGACTTTTAGAAGACATCTGAAAGCAACCCTGTTCTGGGAAGTTTTTAGTGTTTGATGCTGTATTGTGTTTTTTACTCTATTTTGTTGGGAGCGGACCAGAGTGGCTGGGGAAACCCAGTCGGGTGGCATATAAACAAACAAACAAACAAACAAACAAGGGTAGGGTAAAAGCTACAAACCTCAAACCAGTTTGAATGGAATCGCCTAAGGTGAATTCAACTTCTCTGACTTCAGGATCTCTAGAAAAGGTCGAAGTAACACTAGCTTGACACTGTTTGGGGTTCGTTTTTATTTTTGTTCTCCCCATTTCCTTTCCTTTTCCAATAGTTTCATAATTCCATTTCGCCCACATTAATATTGCTTTCATGGTCTCCTTATTTGGAGAAAGGGAGAGGGCAGAGAATCTGCTTTTTTATGCTCCGCTTATCTGACTGGAACTTACTCCCAAGTAAAGACTGTGTAAGGACTGCAGCCTCGCAGCGCACCTCTTTGCATGTTAACGCTGAGAAGGGAGACCCATCTTCAACGGGGCTTACTCCCAAGTAAGCGCGAAGAGGATCGCAGCCCCGGACTCGATTAAACTCAGGTTTTCAGCTCACAGAAGGACGTTCCTTCCGCTACAGTTAAGGTGTTATGTGTGTGAATCGAAAGCGGACAGTGAGGATCCAAGTGTCTCCCAGCATTCGCGCAAAGCGTTCCAAGTGGCGCCCTAAAAACGCTGCGCGGAGGTGCTATTAATTGCGGGAGGGAAGGAGCGAGCTGTTAAATGGACCCGATCCATTCAAAGGCAAAAAGCTTCAAGTCTCATTGGTTTTTAAGGGGATTTAAGTGCGCTGCCTTCAAATCCAGGAGATGGCCAGTGCGATCCTATGCATGGCTACCCAAAAGTGATATTTATTCCAAGGTAAATGTGTGTATACAGGATTGCGGGCTGTAACAGGACCGTGTTAACTGCGGTTGCTTCCTGGGGTGCAAGACCCACTGAACACCATCATGAGCCTTGTTTTGGGAGTAGACACGCGCTGCAAAAAGTGCCGGATCGGGCTCATTTGGCTGTTTTGCCACTGATGCGTCTTGTTCAGGATAGGTTGGGGGGGCCCGACATCCTCCCCCCCTCAGGCCATTTTAGTGGAAGGAAGCCCCATCATCAGTTGTGATCCAATTACTCTGTCGTGTAAATGTATTTAGGACTGCCATGTAAGCAGGCGGGGGGCTGCAATCCGGCCGGCGCTTAAAGGTAAAGGGACCCCTGACCGTTAGGTCCAGTCGCGAACGACTCTGGGGTTGCGGCGCTCACGGAATGGAAAAGCAAGACCACCTTTAACTTGGGCGCCCTTTAACTTGGGGGCCCCCAACTAAGGGCGTTTCAGCTTTGGCTGTCAAGTAAAGTTTGCAGGCTTCCGATTGCTTTCTCAGAGGACTCAACGCCACCTCTGAAGGCACCGTTTGACTTCCGAGGCTGACCTCTGAAAGGCCTTCCAGCAGCCGGCACCCTGAACCAAGGGGAGAGAAATGAAATTTGATCGCCCTCTCTGCATGGCAAATGGACTTCTACCTAACTATAAAGAGAGGGGCTTGGCTTTTTCTTTTTTCTTTTCTTTCCCTTTTTTGCTCTCTGTGAGTTAATGACAGGCAAGCCTAATGCGTAAACTTTATATTTAAAAATCCGCTCCAAAATCAGAATGCAGAAAAGTCCCTGAGGCTGTGACGAGGCTGGGCAGAACGCAGGATGAGGCCATGGGCGTAGCCGAAAAGTAGTCGGGGGGGGGGGGCGACGGGCAGCTGCCCCCCCCATCAAGTAAATAAAGAAAAATACTTAACTAAAAGTAGAAATTGTAGAAAGGTTTTGACATGGGTTTTTTTCCTGAGCCCTTGGGGTCAAAAGAAAGTACGTAATTTAAGGCAACTGATGTTGAGACATTTCGTTCCGAATCTGCTAGACAGAGCCAGACAGAGGATGGTGACAGGTGAGGGTCCTGCGCCCCCAACATAACCCTGGCTACGCCCATGGATGAGGCCACGATCCCATCCAGTCCCTCTCCGCCTTTCCAGTCAATCCACCTCTTCCTGGGATTCTTGTCTTCCCCTCCCGGAAAGGTTAGGCGCCAGGGGACTTGACCGGTCTTCTGACAGCTCAGGAACACAGGAAATTTCCTTTTCTTTCTCTCTTTCTTTCTTTCTTTCTTTCTTTCTTTCTTTCTTTCTTTCTTAAGCAACCTGAAACGAACACCCACCCAGCACGCCAGCAACAACAGGAAAGCGTGCAGAACTCCCGCCGCCTTCCCCAAGAACAACCGGTCGAGGCCTAGACCCCCTCTGCGCCCCCATTTAACATTCTCACGACGGCGCTGTCCCTGGGGGACGCAAGTTGGTTTAAGTAATCGCGGGCGGGCGAGAGCTACATCCGAGGGAATCCGACTGATTAGCGCGCGGGTTTTCTGTCTACACGGCGCCCCTCACGTTCCAAATCGTTCTTGGCTTTCTATATTATGATGTAGATGTAGATCTATATAATGGATGTAGATCTGTTTTGGTTTTAAAAAACAGTAGCGCGCGTTCCAAAACATTCTTATTATTGGAGCTCCTGCTGCAATTGTTCGTATCGAGCGTGGACCGCTCTAGTGGATACCCGCAATATTATATATATAATATATATAACGAGCTTATTGAATAATCAGGCTAACAGCCTTATTGACAAACCGGTTTGCTTCGATTGAAGACCATTGGCATTAAAAGGCTGAGTTCAAAATTAAGAAGCAGCTCGCCAAGGGAGCCTCGCTTCCCAGGATAATCTTCCTGGTTTCAAGAGAGACGTTTCCCTGGGATTCACAGTGCAAAACCCCATACGTGTCTACTCGGAAGTATTCCACAGCTTGAGCAAGATCGGGCTGACCTTGACTTCAGTTGTACCCCGAAGCTGCTTTCCTCTGCTCTGTGATCTGGGCTATGGAATGGAACGAAGGCAGCTGAGATTTAGCAAGACCCTCTGAGAAAGATGTGATCTTATGGGCGCTTACTCGAAAGTCAGTTCCACAGAAGCCTGTGGAGTAAACGTGCAATGGACGCAACGGTCCAAGAGAAAGTTGGACTTGTCCTTGAGCGCAGTTCTGGGCATGTCTACTCAAGAGCAAGTGCGCAAAGGCGGGCTGAAGGCTAGACGGCCTACCCAAAAATAGACAGGCTTTATTGTTCTGAAGTAAACTTCACTACTTTAAGGGAACGGGCTTAAAATCGCACCCATCCACTCCAAATTCGGTTTATTCGGAAATCGACTCTGTTGGTCTCAGTGGGGAGCATGACTGCAAGAACTCGTGCGCGCAGGATCGCACCCTGAGGGATCCATGGTGCTGCGAGCGGTGTTTGTTTCTTTGCTTGGAAATAATTCCCACTGAATTCATTGTGTCTTAATCCCAGGTAAATGGTAACGTTTAGCATTTCGTTAAGTCTTAATTAATACGGTGGGTATTATTTCAGGGTAAACATTTTGGGGCCCGATCCCGTTAACCGTTTCTACTCAAAAGCAAGTGCCAGTGATTGAACCCAATGGGGTTTATTATTCCCCAAAAAGTGAGTTCAGGGTGGTACAGAATAAGTACTGCTTAGAGCTGCCCCAGAGCAAATTTCAATGAAACCTTTATTCGTACATTAAGGCTGCTATTCGATACACATTTAACTTGCCTCAGACTTACTTATGAGTAAGTCCGGAGGTCTCAAGCTTACTTATGAGTAGACATGTGTAGGACTGCACGGTCAGTGAGATTAGGAGCAATGTAAACCCCCCCCCGCGCCGATTCATACCTCTCTATTAATCCGAAAACTGCCCAATTTATTGCACGTTTGCCCCAATTGCGCCATCTGAGAGAAACTCGTGAGTGGTCTAAAAAGCTTACCGCACAATTCTACGGTTGCCTACTCAGAGATAAACCCCACGGAATTCAATGGGATTTACTCCCAGGTAAAAACTGAAAATTCTAGGCACAGTTACTGGGGAGTAAGCCTCATTGCAATCAGTCGGGTTTCCTTCTGAGTAGACGTGCGCTGGATTGTACTCTCTCTTCTAGATTATATGAAGACTAAATTGAGATGTGAAATCATTATTCCCATCGCTCTTCAAATATATATATATATATCTCATCTGAATGCCTATATATATATATAGGCATTCAGATGAGACTGTATACTAAACCAAACTGTATACTAAACCAAGTTTCTAGAGTGGAAATAAAAGGGACTAAAGGCATGAAGGACTACTAAACCGTTCGTGTTTGATAGATTAGTTTGCCCTTTAAAATATGCAGAGAGAAACCTGCAAACTCCGTGAGGATTTAAACACGCACAGAGAAAAGAGAAAAGAGAGAAAGAAAGAGAGAGAGAAAGAACCAAAGGAGGAAGGGGGGCAGAAAGGGTGGAAATAAAGATAGGTAGAATGGCACTACTGATTTAATTGGAACCACGAACAGAAGTTATGCGAAACCATCAGCTAAAACTTTACTCTCTCTTTCTTTCTTTTTCCATTCAATAGATTGCAAGGTGTCTTAATTCATAACTTGGCACTTATTGAAAATCGTGACGTCAACAATGAATGAATCAAAAGCGGAACAAACCTGAGTGGAACAAAATAGATCGTGCGGACAACAACATGTAAATGGAAAGTATAACAGCATATTTTTCTCCGGCTTTTCTCCTCCTCCCCCCTCCCCCCCTTCTTCTTTCCTCCTCCTCCTCCTCCTCAATAACTTAAAATACTCTAGAAAAAATACGGTCAATATAAATAACTTTTTTTTGTTTTTCTGTTTTCATGGAGAACAAATAATTACAAATCTCTGTTCCTAGCAGAGTTCGACTTGCGACGAGGTCTTCTTCCTCTTCCTCTTCCTCTTCCTCTTCCCCCTCCCCCCCCCCACATTTTCTTGGCAAAAAAAGTGCCCTCAGCTCTGGAAGGCTTTGAGCGGATGAAGGTACCCAGCTACTCCGTAGTTCCTTCTCCTCCTCCTTCCCCCTCCCCTCCACCAGCCCAGATAATAGCTATATAAGCCTTTCGGAAAGGAAAATATATATAGATATATAATATCACAAGATTACGGGAATGGGTACACCTTTATGAAATCCGATGGGAAGTTTGGACAGAACTATCAAGCCACGAGCTATCGCAGCCCGAAGGAACACTTCGGCCTGTATCCTTTTCAAAAAAATATATGCGTGCGCTCCATAGACTTCCTGTCATTATTGGGACGTGGCATTGCGGCAGCTCGTGGGTGCAATACAATCTTTATCTTGGTGTGAGGAAGGAGAAAACTAACTGCTATTTGTTTCCTTACTTATTAGGGTTGGAAATCAGATAGTGGTGGCTTTTCCCCCTCTACACACACCCTTAAATAAAAAAATTTAAAAAGCTGGAAGCCCCGATCCGGATACAGTTAGTCGCGCATCAATTCCATCGAAATCAATAGAATTTATGTCAGTCGCGACTGACTATTGATTTTGATGCGAGGTGGAGTCTCCTCTGCTCAGCTTGGAAAACAGAAGCAGATGAGATGGTCCATTAAGTGTGGAAGGCATTCAAAATTCTACCAGGATGGTAATAGCTTTTTTTTGTGATGAAGACCAACCTAAATGCCATCACCAAACTTTCGAAATCTCCAGACCTCATCGGGCTCGACTGCTGAGCCCAAAACGGGGGTTGTTTTTTTTGGGGGGGGTCCTTTTGGAGAGGTGAGAAAAATCCGAAATCTGCGGGTCATAGGGCGCCTGCTTACTCGAAAGTAAGCCCCTGTGCTCAGTGGGAGTTTTATCTTCCCTTGCAGAGAGGATTGTAAGCTTCAGTGCTGACTTGAGGCTACAATCCTGTCCCCGCAGTGATTTCAAGGAGCTTAGGATGCATAAGGTCAGAAGGCTGGTTTCTCCGGATCGGGGCCTTGGGTTAAAATCTCTCTCTTGGGGGATCCAGAGACTTGGCTTCGTTTTGTGTGGGTTTTTTGTTTTTTTGTTTTTTTTTTGTGGTGGTGGTTCTGATCGAGGTGAAGTGCAAATGATCCGAAGGGACGCCAAGAACAAATAAAAATAAAAGCAAACAAATACATGCAGACCCGGAACTCCACGAGTAGAAGAAGAGTCCCGGTCACTCACTTTTCCCATTAGAAATTGGCAGAGAAATAATCGTCTGTCTGTCTCTCTTTCTCTCTCTTTCTCACACACACGCACACACATTTTTTTATATATAAAAAAATCCACCGCCCCCCCCCCCACCGCCCCTACCCCCCATTTTTTAAATTCTTCTTTCCTTCTCATCTCCGTTTCCAGACTGTGGCTGTTAAAACTCAAGTATCTGATGCAACGTGGAAGGAGGCCCGCCTCTCTTATCAAATTTCTCGTATTAAAGTGATCTTCGCAGAAAAAGGTCAGTTTCAAAACCTGTGAACTTCCCAGCTGCGCGTCTATTTCATCTAATTCTTTTAAATAAGTATATCTCTTCCCGCCAGTTTCTGAGCAAGCTCTACGTTTTCTTCTCCTCCTTAGTATTCTTATTATATTATTAGCAGTAGTAGAAGGGAGCTCTTCCCCTCCCTCCATTTAAAACGGAAAAAAACACCCACATTGTTCCTTTTATTTGTTCATCGCCTTGGGTCTATAATATAGAGAGAGTTCTTTCGTTCCGGGGAACGCCTCGTGCGTCTTTCGCCTTTCACATTTTAAGTCGCGCAGGACCAAGACAAAAAGTGGGGGGTGGCGGTGGCAAAGCCCTTCCTCCGGCTCCGTGTCGGCCTCAGTAGAGGAGAGCTGGCCGCGGAGGGAGGAGGAAGAGGCGGGCAGTCTTCTGCGCACGCGCGCGCTGGGATTGCAACGTGCCCCGGCGGCGGCGGCGGCTGCAGGAAGAGTCACAGGCCCAGGGCGGCCGCGTGCTTTTTGGCTTTGAGTCTGAGGTCCGCGATGCTGGAGTTCTTGCTGGTGGTCTTGGCCGCCGCGGCCGCCGCCACCACCGAAGCGGCCGAGGCGGACTCGGCGGCCAGCGTGGCCAGAGGGAGCCCGAAAGGCGGCGCCGGGAACATCATGTAGGGCGCGTGCGCGGCCAGGTGCGGGTGGAGGTGGTGGTGCGCGTGCGCCACGGCGCTGTCGAGCTGCAGCTGCGCCTGCACCTGAAAGGACAAGGGCGTCACGTTGCAATGACTGTCCTGAAAGGGGCAACGAGAGGGGAAAGGGGGGGGGGAGAGAAGAGTGTTAGGACGACCGCCATCTCAAACCCTCCCCGCAGCCTCCAGGGCTCCAAGCCGCCTCAGCCCACTTGGCAAGGGGAAAGGCCCGCGGAACTCAAGGAGACTTGACTTCTCAATACACATTCAGTGCCACCCTCAGCTACTTCTTGTTTATAGCGGGGTGGGGAAGGGACTAAAGGGGTGCGTGGTTTCACTAACTGAGGAAGGGGATCCTTCGGGGTTTGTGGCTTGCATCGATCCCCCTTTGCTACCTTTCCCCTCATTTTGTTCTGTTTTATTTGTTGAATTTATATAACTGCCCTAGACTGCCAGGAGGTCTCAGGGCACTTCACAAAATCAAATTATGAAACTGCAAAATATATAATCAAAATAACAACAACAACAACCCTATAACCACCCTTCCCCCCAAAAAACCCACCACATATTAAAAGGCCATAGGATGTCACTCCTCATAAATGGAGCACTGAAGATGCTTAGGATTGGGCTCTGTGCTTTTGTTTTAGTACCTGCCTTTAAAAGAGAGAGAGAAGGGTTCATGAGCACAAGCCTGATTGCGGCTGGATTGAGGGCTACAACCCTTTGTGCCTACTGAGCAAAATGTAACCAGGATTGCACCGTGGATTTATTTTGGGTTGATGAGACACCTAATCTCTGGGTTGTGGGTTTGAGCCCCACGTTGGGCGAAAGATTCCTACATGCCGGAGGGTTGGGCTAGATGACCCTTGCGGTCCCTTCCAATGCTACAATTCTGTCACTCTGTGATTTGTGCAGCATGCTTACTGGGAAGAAAACCAGCAGCAATGTTCAATGGAATTTAATCCGTTAGCACCGAAGCCTTACATTTGCACAACACCAGAGGAAGCTGCCTTGTACCGAGTCAGACCATGGGTCCAATCCATCTCTGTATAGATGGCTACCCTTACAATGAGCCGTGGCAGCAGCACTCTGGGCCTCCAGGTCTAGGTTTGTCCAACCCCTACCTGGAGATACTGGCGACTGAACCCGGACCCTTCTCTATGCAAGGCAACCGCCCCAGCTCTTAGCTACCAGACAGTTTCTAAACAAATGAATGAATGGAGAAAACTAACCAAAACCTAATTGCTGGCACTGAAACAACCAAGTCATCATATTCACGAAAGCAATAACCAGTTAACGGCATTTGAGGTATACAGCTCAGCTTCAGAACTTCTATCACAGTCCTGAAAGATCTGGCCTCTGTCAAAACAAAAGTCCCTGAGCATGTGCAGAATGCCTTTCCTTAGGACCCAAGTAATCATAGCTAGCCCTCACAGCTTTAGAATTCGAGCACGGCATAGCCACAGAGCCTAGGACCTGCCGATCAGAAGGTCAGCAGTTCGAATCCCCGCTACGGGGCGATCTCCCGTTGCTCGGTCCCTGCTCCTGCCAACCTAGCAGTTTGAAAGCACATCAAAGTGCAAGTAGATAAATAGGTACCGCTCCGGCGGGAAGGTAAATAGTGTTTCCGTGCGCTGCTCTGGTTCGCCAGAAGCGGCTTAGTCATGCTGGCCACATGACCCGGAAGCTGTACGCCGGCTCCCTCGGCCAATAAAGCGAGATGAGCACCGCAACCCCAGAGTCGGCCACAACTGGACCTAATGGTCAGGGGTGCCTTTACCTTTACCTATAGCCAGAACACAATTTGTGATTTTTTCCCCCAGGTCCTTGAGTGCTTATTTAAGACAGGCTATTTCCTGAAAAAGACACACCTATTGCTTAATCCAGTGGTTTTCAACCATGGCACCCTGGGGTGCCTTGCATGATGGTCAGGGGTGCTGCGGGCAACACTGGCCTCTGTCCCTCTTTCCTTCCCTCCCTCCTCTGATGCCCTCTCGCATCTCTGCCTCCCAAAGGCTTGCACAGCTGTTTGTTGCAGCACCCTGGCTACAAGCTCCCCAGGCGAATGGTACTTCTTGGGCTGACCAGGAAGTGCTGGTTGCCAGAAGCTGAGGCAGCCTTGGAGTAAGCAAGCAAGCGGGTGAGGAAGCCCAGCCAGTCCACCAGCCCTTGCGGCTGGCAATGGACAGGCAAGCGGGAGGCCAGGCTGGCCTTTCTTGTGCTTGCTGTGTGCAAGACCTGCCTGGGAGCCGAGTGCCCAGGGCTGAAGGGGCGCCTTTCCACCAAGCAGGCCCAGAAAAAAGGGTGAGAGGTTGCCAGCTCTGTAGGCAAGGGGTGACATAATTGGGCTCCTGAACCCCACAGGGGTGCCACAAAACAGACACTTCAGGTTGCGTTTTTTTGGGTTGCGGACCACCGAAACCTGGAAGTACCAGAACGGGTTACTTCCAGGTTTCGGCGGTCGTGCATGTGCAGAAGTGCTAAATCGCGCTTTGCACATGCACAGAAGCTCCGAATCGCAACCCGCATCTTGCATGGATCACATTCGCAACACGAGTGTCCGCTGTAGTTGGTTAAGGGAGCCATGGACTCAAAAAGGTTGAAAACCTCTGGCTTAATCCCAAGCGTATGAGGTCTTTCTGTAGTTCCCAAGTAGTGGGAAAAAACTGCTTCTGAGCACAGTCACAGGGCCTGTATTATAACAGGTCTAAGCCTTGACTCATTGAGCCCTGAGCCAAGTGATAGTATTCATCCTATAAACATATGCAAAGTGTTACCCCTCACTGCCATATTTTAGGGATTGCACAAAAGACTTCCAGGTCACATTACGTTACTTTCATGCAAGCTTAATCCCCCAGCTCTGGGATGGGAACCTGTGGCCTGACAGTTGTTACTAGACTACAACTCCCATCACTTCTGACCGTTGGCATGCATAATCCCTGGTCGCCTTTCTTCTGAGTTTACTCGACCGGCAGAGACGGATGGGAGCTGAAGTCCAACAACTGCTGGAGGACCACAAGTTCCCCATCTCTGCCTAGCACATTTCCTCTTGTAAACTAAGCCTCTCTGGTTGGCTAGACAGCAGACAATCTAATTGGTAATTTGGTTAAATATGCAAGCTGTTTCTCCTGGACGGCCTTGTGAAATGCAGTAAGTATGCACTGATCTGTGGATGGGTGCTCCTTCCTTATCTCCCTGAACGTTCTGACTAGTTGGGCCATGTCCTACATTGATTAACTTGTCAGTTTCGTGTGCCTTCTGCCAGCAGCATGTACCTTATTGCAGGCTCTACTCATAAGTAGTGCTGCTTTGCCTATGGCTGAGAGGTACCCTCATGTGTCGACTGCTTCTGGTTTTCTGCTTGCGGTTACTGCCAGCTGGTTTTGCATGCTAGATGACCAACCATAAGCAAAATAGAGGCTAATTGGCTGCCCTTCTCTCTCTCTCCTCCCTCTACACTTAACACAGATTCCTGCTTTCCAATGAATGGGCTTGATTGCCCTTTTTTCCAGTTTGCTTGTTCACTCATCTGCTTTGACCATTTTTTTCTAAACATTTTTGCTTGATCATCTGTCCGCACCATCTGAAGACAGGTGAAGTAATTATCCTGCCCTAAGGTCTATTTAATTAAAAAAACCAGAGCAAAAGGAGAAACAGGCATTCGCCGTGGATGCTAACCTGCCCTTGGCTACAATCCTGCACACATTCAGTTTGCTTAAATGCCACTGAACTTCAAGACTGCAGCCTTGATAGCATCAAGACAGTGCAGAGGACCCTCCTTTATCTTGCTCCTTTCCTCTCAGCTCTCTAATGACTGTACACATCTGTGTTCTCAGTCATCTCCCATATGACCTTTATGGTGTTATTACCCACACCTTATCAACCCCAGCACCAGCCACAGTTTGAGACAACTATTGTTGCCACTGCTTTTATTTATCATGGATGCAGACAACCGGCAGAGTCTTCTCTCTCCCCTCCTTACCCTCATTTCGCAAGGGAGAGTCTCTCACCCTACACATGGCTCATGCAGCCCAGACCCACGCATGTTTAGTCAGAGGTTAGCCCCGCTGAGTTTCATGTGCCTAGGCCAGTGCTTAAGAGACAGCTGTTTGTCTACAGCCAAATGATGAGCAGTTTCAATTTAGAGCACACCAATATCATTGCCATTAGAAGACTGACCACTGAGGTCAATAAGCCTGAAATGTGCAATTTCTCTAGGACAGAAGACAATCTACGAAAGCTATGGAAGAAGAACCCACTGAGTTTTGAGGTCCAACATACTTATTCTTAATTAGATTACTCAGAAGCTCTGTTGAAATCAGCTGAAGATAACTTCCAAGTAATTACCATAATTCAGGGGCTGAGTTAGGAATGTTTATGCCCGCTGAAGTTATGCCAGAGTGGACTACAGTTCCCATCATGTGAGGCCGTTGGCTACACTAGCTGGGCCTGGTGGGAGCTTAAGGCCAAAAATCTTAGGAGGATAACAAGCTTTAGAAGAGGACTTGACTGTGCCAGGGGTACCTTACCATCAGGCTTGTAAGGTTTGCTTTTCATTACCAATGTAGGTTGCTAAAGATAGACACTACTCTAAAAAGGGGAAATAAAAGTGGTATCTGTAGGACTCAGGCTCTCCTGTTAAAATTAATCCAGACTACATGCCTGCTAGTTCACAAAGCCACATAAAACTTGTGGAGTTTTTTTGTTTTCAGAAAACCACCACAACTGGCCACCCCCCTACTGATCGTATTAGTAGAATTAAATAAATACACACACCATATAGTCATGCACACCTATGTATTTTTGCATTGATAAACCCATCAAAATCAATTCCTCTCATTTGGGTGGAAGCTCAGGAATTCACAGGAGCCTACAGAGAGCTGGGCAGGCTCACTGAGGCTGCCACCCTAAGTGAATTTACTAGGCAATAAGCCACATTAAACACCTTAAGTTCTGGGTAAACATGCATAGGAGTTGAGAGAGAACCTGGCTTAAATGAGCCCTTAAAGCTGTGGTCCTCTGCCACAGCCCCGTGGTGGAGCACCTGCTTTTCATGCCGAAGCTCCCAGTTTCAATCCCTGCCAACTCCAGGTATTGCTGGGAACACCCATCTCTGTATCACTTCCAGTCAGTTTTAGACAATCCTAAACCAGCTGGACTCATGATCTGACTCGGTACTGTATAACTTCCTGCGTGCCACTTTCGAGAGAGGAAACCCCACGGCGTTTCCAAATACTAAGCATGAACGAGATCCGCTGAGCATCTAATGGGAAACCCAGATTCACTTCCCGATCCCTGGTACGCACAAACGCCGCCTCAGCACATTTCGGACTTTCCGGATCCTAAGCACTCTTCCTAGGAAGTAAGCTCCCTCGAGACTAATGGGACTTAATTCCCCTTTAAATCAGTACCACCATTTAAATCTGCAGCACCGAACGGCAGAAAAGCTGCAGCAGCCGCCGCCCTGCGCGCCTTTAATACGCGCTGGCCAAGTCCCACTGAGCTCAACGGAGCTTGTTTCCAAGAAAGCACACAGAGACCGGGTCGGACTGCACGGCACATGCACTCAGGATCGGTGTGTTCAGTGCCCAGACAAAACACACACGCCTCCAATCTCCCCCCCGCAGGAAGGCAACTTTTAAACATTCCTTTTGCGCATATGATTGACCAGCCAGAGAGAGAGAGAGGGATAATGGGGCACCTGCGGGAAGGCCATCTTGTGGCCCTTCCTACCATTGTGGGGCTGACGCCCACGGGATTCTCCCTTTGTACTTGCCTGCTGGAAAGGCATCCTCAAAGCCCCCACGTTCACGTAGGGGGCAACCCGGCACGCTTCGAACTGGCTGGCTGCTCCTATGAGGACTCCTGCAAGAACAGAGGCAGGGATCGGTCAGAAACTGACCTAAAAAGGCACAGGACATCTATTTTTTATTTCACTTCTCTGGGAATGCTCCCTTGGCTCTTTGCGCGCTGGCAGAGCATATTGTGCCCAATGGGGCTTATTTCCAGGCAAGTGTGCAGCCTTAGGCAAGGAAAAGCCTGGGGGTTTGGGAGAGAGGCAAAAGGAGGCCCCCAAGAGCCTAGAATTTAAAGGGGAAGGTTGTATTCCCTGGGCCAGAAACGTTTGAACCCGTTTACGCGCGCCGCTGATAAAATCCACCTACCTTTGTGGAGTTGGTTTTCTTGCTTTCTGCATTTAGCTCTTCTGTTCTGAAACCATACCTGCGCAGACAGGAAGAAGGCGAGCTCAGTACAAAGCTATTTATCTATTTATCTACACACAGTGATTTCTCTGGTCGTGCTTAAAACCATTCAATGACCCCAGCAGCGTTATCTTCCTGGCTCCTACTGGAAACTCCGCACTGCGCGTGCGACCTAAAATAATCTAGGCCCACAGTTTTGACCAGGGTGTCCAGAGGGGAACGAGGAGCGGGGTCTTGCATGCACCTTTAATAGTTTCATGACAAGCCACAGAAGAAATTCCTTCTTCTATATTACTATTAAAGGGGCAAGCGAGACCTCTTTGGTTTGCCTCTGAACACGCCAGTAAATTGGACACTTAGGAGACAACCCTACGCACACTTACCTGGGGAAAAGTCTCATGAAACCAAGTAGGATTGGCTTCTGGGTTAAATAGGATTACACTGTTAGGTGCAAACATGTCCTTTCTTCTATCTTATTTTTAAGAGTTTACATAGTAATCAAGAAAGTTTAGTAAACCACATAACCAGATTTCAGTTTTCTTGAAGTTTCTTAACGATTTTGGGATCAACAAGCCCCCTCCCTCCCCGTTTCTAGGGAGAAGCAAATGTATCCCTTTCGAAATGTTGCACTCCAGAGAGTTTTGGATTATGTGCGTGCCAGATTTCAGCCATCTGCGCGTCACATAAACTGTTGGGAAGTGCCTAAGTCTTGCTTCGACTTTTTAAAGAGAAAACAGCAAAGGGTTCCGCGTTCAGAGGAGTCTAGAAATTGGGGTGACTTGTGTAGCAAGTTTCAAATTCTCGAATAGTTTGAGAGTGACCATTTTGAGCTGCAACATGGAGTCTCCTCTGATTTGGGAGGGAGTCTCGTTTTCAGATATTTACAGTAATCAACTTCCTTGGACTACACGTGCTCTACATTTCAGTTCTTTAGCTCATATAGAAGTAGTCCCCTAGAACTTCAACACACACACAATTACACAAGCCAGTAACTGAATCCGTAACTCTGTGCATCTTCACATGCAACACCAACCTAGTTCTCTGATTTCCCTTACCTTCTCTCTCTCCCCGCCTCAGTTCCGATCCAAAACAAATCCAAAACACCATTCTATCAGTCTCCTTTTCCTCTTTCACAGTTACTATTTTAGGCTTGAATCCTAAAGAAAGATGCTTCTGAAAACTTTGCATATTTACTCCGAAGCAAAACCCACGTTTCAATAGAAGTTTATCCAAGTTGGTGTGCTCAGAGTGCAAGGTGCAGCCTTACTTGGAAAGAGTTATGACTAAAATCAGTTCAACTCACTCCCTTTCCGAGTAAAAGTGAGGCACAGCTCTTACATTTAATCTTCAGTTAAGAGCTAAAATCCTATACACACCGACATGGAAGCAAACCTCGCTGAACTCACAATAGGACTTACTTCTGAGTAGACAAGAATAGGATCGCTCCCGTTAAGCAGGGGAGTTAGATGGGCGAAATTTGGCTAGTTCCCGTTGGGTTAGGATAGAAGGGCCGTTTCGTTGCTAATTATAATTCCAAACTGCGTTTCAGGGAGGGGAGAGTTTACTTAGGAGTCGTTTTGCTAAAACGAATGGGAAATATTACAAGGCCAGGGGCCAGCTGCATGTCCCTCCAGCCCTCGGGAGTAGATTGCACCACCAGCATTGGAAAGGCAAGGAGGACGCCTAGGATGGGCCTGGGATGAAGCTGACGAACGCCTAAACTTTGCCTGAGCGTCGCTCCCTCCCTGCCCGCTTTAGAAACGGAACTTAAAAGAGCGCAGTTCTAGGATATGGACAGTTGCCGCCTGTTCTGGTTCTTGCTCAATTACTTTCTCGGGGCCCGTTTCATCTTTCGCCAGCCGAATCCCCATCAGGCCTCCCCCCTCCCCTCCATCTCGCCGTGCTATCTAATGCTAAAACACACACACACACCACACAAAAAACTAGTGATAAAGGGGTTTAGATGTTTGCGCAATAAGACCCGAGAAGAATGCGCTCATTAAAAGCCTGTAATATTAATTAGCTTTATCTTCAAGAAAAACGAAACACCAAAGCGTTTAATGACTCACTTTTGGGGGGTAATTACTGTCATAAAAGCTTCACTACAAAGAAGTTGGAAAATTCTCTGTTCCTCTGTGCAGTGGAGTGTAACACAGAAGCGGAATAATTGTCTCATTATTATGATAATCTAATTTGCTGCCATCGGAAGAGATGGGGGGAGAGAGCTTCACTCCAGGCAAGGAGATAACTTTGGCAGTTGGAAATGGGGAAAAGTTTGAAAACCTGAGAGATAGAATATGAGGTGTACTTACAGCCTTGGGGCCAGGCAGGTGTGCTTGGGCAGCCCGACCCTATGCGTTTCCACGCAGATGTAAGCCCCATTGAGTTCAATAAGGTTTGCTTGCTAAGTCCCATTGAACTCAGAAGGACTGGCCTCCGAGTAAACCGGGGAGGGGGAGAGGATCGGGCACTTATTTCACCCCCATTCATTTCAGTGGGAGTGTGTTTCACATCTCTGCCATTGAAATCAATGGAACTTAAAAGTGCTTTAAAATCTTGAGCCCAGATTTATATATTGGGGGAAAGCGCTGGGGAGAGAGATCTGTTTTCCATCTCAAAGGTCCTCACTATCATGTGATCCTTCTTCCCTCAAGACCCTTTTAAAGGCGGGGGAGGAGAGGAGGGGCAACGAGGGACGTGAAAGCTGATTGGGATCTTATTCTTTAAACTGTCAACATCTGCAGGCACGAATCCTGTCCGTTTCCACATTCAAACGAACATCCCAGGAGTCTGACACACGCAGTGTGACGTTTCTTTCGATGGCGCTTCCTTCCAAGGAAGCAAGATATGCCAACCGATCCTGGGAATTATGACAGCCGGAGGTCGCCATCCTGGTTGCGCTTTCCGAGCAGAAGGCCCCACTGAGCAGAGTCGGTCCCTTTTCCAGGCAACAAGATCGGTCTGCGCGCTCGCTGACCTGGGAGCCGGTCAACACGAACTTGCACGAGATCGCAACCGCGCAGTCCGATCCTGTGCATTTTCACAAAGCAACACACCTTTGAAAAGCGCGCCGTTAGATTGCGCGCCTAAGCGTGCTTACTCGAAAGTAAACCCACGGTGTCTACTTCCGAGTAAAGATGGCTAGGGAAGAATGAAGGGGGGGGGGCGTTCATTTCAGCTTCCAGCCCATATCCCTGCCGCCTTCCAGGCTCGCTTTCTCACCATCTGCCAATGGGAGCTGGGAAGCAAAGTTTGAAACAAAATCACAGCGAAGCGTTTTCTGGGGCCATTTAAAAGGAAGGAGGCCTTAATTTATGCAAATCTCTGAAAGTTATTCTGTATGGATTATGGTGGGCACTGGTTATTCTTTTGTTGAGTCAGGCAAATCTCCCTCCGTAGGTATCGCCGCCTACATAGAAATCTATATATAATATAGATATGGACATACAGCCACACTCCATAGCGTGGTGTGTGTGTGTGTTTATAAAATCAGAGGCAGATAAAAAAAGAAGGAAGAATCTTTTTCTTTAAGCTGCGATGTCTTTTCAAAAATTCTGCTCTCCCCCAACACTGTCTCTCACACAAACCCTTTTATACGTACGTACACACACACACACACACACACAACCCCTTTGCTACAACGTGGCTGTTCAGTGTCTGCCTTTATCCGATTACAAGATGCAGAGAAAAAGCCTTTAAGAGCCGAAGAGCCGTTTTGGTGCAGATGGCAGAGCCTACGAGCAACAAAGATGGAAGGAAGGGGGGCGGGAGAGAGAAGGTATCTGTTACAAGCCAGGAGTCGCTGCTTAGCCTCCCGGCTGCAGATGTTCGGGGGGCCTGGAAGTGCTCTCCATGTGTTCCTACAAAGGCGGCCCAGTTTTCTGCGGAAACGGCGCTGGAATGACGAGTCGCCTTCGCTCCCGGTGGACAAGGGTCCCCGGGCCTCTGGCTGGAGCCGCGCTTCTACCTCTGGACCCAAGTCCTGCCTTTTCTGGACCAGAGCCTCTTTTTTCCTCTGGGGGTGGGGGACGGGGGCAGCTTGACAAAGATCCCCAGCAATCTCTGGACAGTGTAAGGGGAAGATGGTCTCCAAACAGCTCTTTGAAATCCGGCTGCATTAGCCAAGCCCCGCGCTGCCTGTATCTGTTCCTTTTCTGAGTCCCTGGGGGATTTTTTTAATTACTTCCCCTTTTAAAAAAAGTAAATGGACTGTAACTGTGTACACTTTAGCAACTCCCAATTTCGTTTATTAGTCAGCCCTTCTATAAAGTTAATTCATACATCCGCCTTCTACTTTAAAAAAGAAAGAAAGAAAAGGAACTGAGCTAGGATCAATGTTTAAAGGCAGAAGGAGAATATAATACACATGGACTCGGTATTTTCCCCACACGGAAAGCTTAGCTATCCGAAGTCTTAGAAACCGCACTTAACCACACTACCAACCACACTTACACACCTACTTTGAGCACTGCTCACTGTCCTCAATTGGCTCAATTTTTTCTCACTAGCTACTGTTTCAGCTTTAGATTGTAAGCTCTTTCGGGCAGAGACCTTTGCTTTTTAAAAAAAATGATACTGTAAAATACCATGGACCTGGATGGCTCTAAAGATAGCAAGCGGAGAATCGGAAGAAATGGGACACAAGAGAGGTCAGCACATCTCGATGTGGGCGGAACTATGGAAGCAAAATTCATCTATGAAGATGGAAACAGCCCCTTGTAGCCCCAAAACGCACCAGGAAATGACATTCCCTCCCAACTCATAGGTGTATATTTAGGATGAGGCCGAAAGCGCGCAGATACTACAACACAAGGTCTGCTGTACTCCAGATTCGCCACTCTTGTCTACTCAGGACCAGGAACAACCTTTTGGTGGATGCCCCCTTCCTCTCCTAGCGCCATACTATCCCCCCCCCCAAGCAAAGGCTTGCAGAAGAAGGGCACCCACCGGATCCGAACCTACCGCTACCAACCATCCATGAAAGAGGAAGCACTTTGTGACTTGCTTGCCAATGCAGCGCGCGATCCACTGAGCCTCTTGGTTCAGAACAACAGAGCGCAGTGGGAAGGAATCCGGAGTCGTGCCAGCTCCCGGGGCAGCTAGTCCGTATGAAGGTCCCTTCCCGGGATCCTCGTGGAGGAGCCCCTCCCCAGCAGAAGCCGAAAGGATTTCCATGCTTACCTGCACCCGAGCTTCGGACAAACCCAACCTCTGGCTGAGCTCCTCTCTCATGAAGGCGTCCGGGTAATGGGTCTCGTCGAAGAGCCTCTCCAGCTCGTTCAGCTGCTCCAGGGTGAAATTGGTCCGGCTTCTCCTCTGCTTGATTTTCGTCTGTCCTTCGTCTTCCATCACTTTGGCATCCTCTTTGCGGTCCTTCAGCTCGGGGGAAACTGGAGACGGAGCAACAACAAGAAAATAAAGAGGCAAAACCAAAACACCACCAGAGACATACAAGCAAAACAAAACCAAAAAGCAACTACCCAACCATCCCTGGACCACGAGGCCAGTGCCTGATCTGGGTTTCCAACAAACACAAAAACTGCCTTATGCCATAGCAGAGCCTTGGTCCATAGAGTTCAGGATTGCCTGCACTGGCTGGCAGCGGCTCTCTGCGATTTTAGGCCGGCCAATCTCTCTCACCAGCCCTACCTGGAGACGCCGGGGATTGAACCTGGGACCTTCTCCATGCAAAGCAGAATCTCTGCCACTGAGCTCTGGCCCTTCCCCCACTTGTGTTTTTACCTTAAGTCAAGCAGAAGGGGGGGAGGAGGAGGAGGAGGAGGAGGAGCAGCGGTGGCAGGGATCAATGAAACGCTCAAAGGTCACCTCTCTTCCCAGTGGCGAGGCTGAGCGAAGGAGGGCCCAAGCAGAGCCCCGCGAGCTGGTACCCGGCGCCTGGGCGGCCGAGGGCGCAGCCTGGCCCGGGTCGCTCGTGGCTTCGCTTCAGATCCCAGGCCCACCAGAAGGAAAGCAGCATGTCCCCTGGGCGATCAAAGGAGGAACTTAGAGGCTGCACTTCCTAGGAAGTGTAAGCCTCGTTGAATCCAGTGGGACTTACATTTATGCGTTATAATTATAACCCCCCCCCTCTCTCTCTCTCTCTCTCACACACACACATATGTGACCGCTGCTCCCACAGCGCAATCCAAGGTACTTCTACACAGAAGTTAAAAGCCACACTGAGTTCAAAAGGGTGTTCACAAGTCTTAGCATGCAGTCTTACAAGTGTGTTTTTATGGGATCGCAGACTGTCCCTGAATGGTTTTGCCCTGGATCTTGTTCCAGGCTAGGAAGGCCCACCCTAGTCATTGGAAACAGAGTTCTCTATTTCCAAAGGACCAGCCCCTGTCCTCCTCAACTTTTGTTTTGCCCTGCCCGGACCCGGGCGCCTGCTTCAGTTCTAAGTGCGCTGACCTGCGCGCTTTGATCGAGGTGGGCCCGGGGTTTCTGCCAGCAGTTCCCAAAGCCACCGCAGAACGCAGGTCCATCCTATCTATTTATTTGAGTGTGTTAAGTTTAAGTCTAGAAAGACTTTAAAAATCGGCCCAAGAGCTGGCTCTCCTCCTGCACAGCGGTCAGCTTGGTCTTTGACAGCGATATTATTATTATTATTAGGAGAGACGCTCCGAGCAATGCGTAGTCTACACCTGTCTGGGAAGGGGCAGCAGGTATGTCCTGAGAACTCCACGGTCTTCTCAGGAGGAAGAGAGGGAGAGGGACCTCTTTCCCTAATTCCGGTTCGGGACAACAAGAAACAAGTCCGGGATACGCACGCCCCGAAGTCCCAAAGACTTTAAGGTCTCCCTTCCTCCCTCTCGCACCGGTCACGGCACGCCTCCCATTGAAAGCGCCGGCAAGATCCCATAGAACTGCAGCGCCCTTACGCTCCGAGTCTTCTCGACGTTGGCGCTGGCTGCTGTGAAACCCGCGTGGCCTTTCAAGTGGCACCTTTTCAAAATCACAGCAGCAGGTGTCGATGGGGGATCTGACGCGCGACCGCCGCTGCAGTGGCTTCTTGAAGCCTCCTGCTTGCGGGGAAGTCAAGGCATCCTTGCCTTTATTTACTAGGGAGGTGGAGAAGGAGCCCCCTAAATGGTATAGTTATCGGAGCAACTGTTTTTGAAGTAAGAAGAGTGCGCAAAGTTTGATCACCCTCCTGCTTCCTCCCACTAAAGCTCCGTCTGTTTCCCCTTCACCCTGTCGAAATATATATTGTAGGCTCCTTGAGGCAGGGATCTTCCGACCTGATAATACTGTGCAGAACGCCGTGCCCGATGATTGAAGTATTGCTCGTTTCCCGTCTGCCCTTCCGCAACACCAACCGTTTCACACATTTCGCTTTGGACACTAGGCCCTGTGTAAACGTGGCGGCGTGACGCGGTTCATTCAGGCTGCGGGGGGTTTCCTAATCTACAAACCGGGTTCCCCCGCTTCCTTCCTTCCCTCCCCGAATGTATTTGCCCACCGCCACACCGAAGTTTGTTTACTGGAGCTGCGTTGGTCTCTAATCATATTCAGAATTTGTTTATAAAATCATTTCCGGATGATGTCTGCTGTTCAGTTCCGACCTGGAGAGAGCTACTTTCCTTGAACAAAAGAGTTGAAATAAACCCTCCTCCCTCGACTATGACATCTGCATCCTCAAACCGCACGCAGGTATTCAAATATGCTTGAAAGCCGAGGGGATCTTTGGATAAGCAAACAGGAGAGGTTTGATGCTGTTTTTTGCAAAGCGCATTATCATTTATTCCTCTTCCTCTCCCCCACCACCCTACACACCAGTATAAAATCTTAAAGAGGTCGAGAGCATCGAGGAATAAAAGCGAAACACTTCGCTTGGATTTCAGCATTACTTATTAGCAGTGTTCCTAACATTGCATAACTACTTAGAAATGTATGGTTTGTTTTCAAATAACTATTCACCCTTCCTAGGAAATGCACTTGGAGAAAAAGAAGTACCATATAGGCTCCCTTCTTTTAGTGTACCCAATATTTGATACTTTTATTCACAAATAAACAACTGCGTTTCAAACTTTTAATGATATTTAGGGAGGTTTCTAAGCCGCCTTAAACAGAAATAAATTCGTTTTATTTCGCATTTGTTTCCAGTGCCACATCCCCTCCCCCTCATTTTACATTGCAAATAGGATAGGGTCTCCATAGCAGGAGCAAATTAATTATCTGCTTAAATATTTTGATAGCTAGAAGTCGGGGCCACATATTATTTTCGCTCAGTTGGGAACAAAATAGTCGGCACATCTTAATTTACAATACGTTGGGCTCCTACACTGCGTAAATTACTTTAAACGGGAGAAGAACCATTACAGGGATAACCTCCCGGATTCAAAAACCTGTCACCGTTTCCAGAGCAGCTCAACGCAAAGCCTGACAATCAGGATTTTATTCTTCCCATTTACTCACGGAGGAAATATTTGTGCATATAACTAGACACACATGCACAAGCCAAACTATGGTCTGCCTAACCCAGGATGGCGAGAGCTTGTGATTTTACAGCTTCCCTTCCTTGGGATTGGGAAGAGAGAAAGGACAAAAAAGCCCACATCCCCCAAACGTAGCTAGAGTTCAGCCAGGAAAAAAGGGCACACATTATCAGGTCCCAGACGATCTGGACCGGACTAGCAGCCTACGGTCAAGCGATGGCCGGCTTGCGGTGTTCTGACAATCTGGCCGCTTTGAAACGGCCCAGAAAAAGTATCCATCCACATTAATGGAGGGGGCTCTTTCCCCCAGTCGAAAAGACCAGCCGGCTCCGCGTCTGGACGCCAACGCGCGCGCTGTGCCTCCTCCATCCGTTCCCTGGCAAGTTCCCCCGCCGCTGAGGTCCAACCGGACGTAGCAGCGCGCATTTGGGGAGGTGGTGGTGGGGGTCCTCGGAGTCAAGCCACACACATGGTCCCCACCCCGCCCACCCCAGGAAGCACCCTTCCCCCGATTCTCCCCCTCCCCCTAGTACTCCCAGCATCTGGTTCTTTACGCGCGGTCCCCTGCCTCCAGCCAGCCTGCCAGGCGCCCCCCCCGACCCGCTGGGCAGAGGAGGGCTCGTTACCTTCGCTGAGCTTGGGGGTGCCCGTGTCCCTGGCCCTGTCGACGGCGCCCATGTCCAGCTCTCGGACCGGCGACCGGCCACCTGCGCCGCCGCCGCCTCCTCCGCCTCCTGCTCCGGCCGCCCCCCGAGCTGCGGGGCTGCTGCCGTCCTCGCGGCCGGGCTCGCTGGATCCTCCGGACTCCTTGGCTCCCCGGACGGGTCCGCTCTCCAGAACCTCCCGGTAGGTGATGAGCTCCTTTTTCTCTTTCACTTTCTGATCAAACGACTTGGAAACAAAAGCGGTAAGTTCTTCCATCGCCGGCGCTGCGCTGGGCTCTTTTTTCCTCGCCCTCGCTTGCCTCCTCTAGCTGCTCCAAGCCCCCCAAGAAACACATCAAGGGGGTTAGGGAGGAGGAGGAGGAAGAAGAAGAGGAGGAGGAGGGGTGGGAGAAAAGAGGGGGGAGGGTGTGGGCAAGGTGCGGGGGGGGGGAGAGAGAGAGAAGCCGCAGAGGGGCTGGAGAGTTAAAGGGGAGCTGATGCCTCGCAACTGGAGCGGGCTTGTGAAAACGCGAAGATCTTTGACAATTCTCCCCGCCAAGAGTTCAGATCTGATAGGGCTGGGAGCTCTTGAAGTCCCCACTATTTATACTTTGCGAAGCCTGCCCCTTGTTCGGAGCAAATTACCTCCCCTTTGGAACTGGGAAGGAACCCCCTTCTCCTGGAGCAGCCCAGCACCACCACCAAGGAGAACAAGAGCCAAACTGGGAAAAAAGGGGGAGGGAGGGAGGGAGAGCGAGCGGGGGGGGAGGGAAATAGAAAGAGAGACCTCCTCCTCCTCCCTCAGCTTCCTCCCACCCCCCCCCTCTTCCAGATCCAGTGGCCAGGGGTTGCTCTCGGCCATTAATCCAGGATTGACAAGAATCCCTAATTAATTTAATTAGG